>NC_080543.1:32947816-33678441 GCF_028640845.1 Ahaetulla prasina | reverse complement strand
CTAGTACTGGTACAGATTAAAATCCAGACCTTCCTTCCATTCATCTATCCAACACATTTCAAATTCTCAGGTCTGTAAGATATTATCAGTTAGCAAAAACATGGCCACTGATCCATTCAGAGTTGAGGATATGCCAGCTATGATCTGTACACAACCCTTCCCCTGAACTTAATATATAGAGGCTAATATAATGTTACCACTATGGTTTTACAACCCTTCAAGTTTCCTCCCTTTCACATGATGCTGTTACATGATGCTGTTACATCTCTAGGCATTGGTTGTAAGAGTCTTGTCTAATTGCTCCACACTGCAAGATACCTCTCTTATTTCTTAAGCCATTCTATGATAACTAAAATAAATAGTGCATTCCCCTAAGCCTTTGAAGATATGCTAATGTGAGCAGACTAGTCACTGATAATTTTTCATAGTGAGTGATGTTAACATTAGAAATATGCTTGTGTATTAGGAGAACTAATTTGCACTAACAAAATATATACCTGTCCACCTTTGTGAACAGTTTATTTGGCTAAATAGCTGTAAATAGATAGGGTAATGATAAAGGCGGGCAGCATGTTCTTAAGCCAGCAGAATATTGTTCCATCAAAGTGAGAGTTTTGTCAAAATTGTTCCCAAGATCTTAAACCGCTAAAATAGAATTCAATTTTAGGAATATTTTCTCTTACTGAGAGGGGTAATGCAAAACCATATTACCCTAAACCAGTGGTTCTCAACCTTTATAGTGCTGCGACCCTTTTAATACAATTCTCCACGATGTGGCGACCCCTTTAATACAATTCCCCACGATGTGGCGACCCCTTTAATACAACTCCCCATGATGTGGCGACCCCAACCATAAAGTTATTTTCGTTTTGAATTTATTGCGCCTGAAGCCGTATTGGCTAGCGATCTGAACTGCTTGTGATTGCCTTGAGGACGGAGGCATTAAAGCGGAGACTCCTCCTATTAAGTTTATTGTGCCTGAAGCCAAATTAGGCTAGTGATTGGGAGTGATTGCAGCTGGCTTGAGAGGGAGACATCAGAGCAAAGATTTCTCTCTTTTTTAATTCATCGCACCTGAAGCCGAATTCGGCTAGTGATTTGAAAAGCCTGCAGCTGGCTTGTGGAGTCAACCATTGAAGCGCGATTCTTCGACTCACAAGTATACTTCCCATCTTTCTGATGGTCTTAGGCGACCCCTCGCAAATCATCATTCGACCCCCAATGGGGTCCCGACCCACAGGTTGAGAACCGCTGCCCTAAATGCTAACATTTACCTAAGTTTCCTCTTCATTGTCTGGCATTCTGTCTCTTATAGAGGATATCATAATCCTTATTTGGAAAATGCAAATAAGAAAATAATAGTTTGCAGTTTATTGGACATTTGATGTATGCTTTAACTCTTGGATGGTTACATACCTATATAAGCAAATGGAAACACTAATAATAAAATAGCATAAATGCATATACAATCATGTGATAAATGTAACTTTGGCATGTTTTTATTAGCATAGTTCTGTGCCACTTGGTCACTAATTAATTTTTACCTATAGTTCAATTGCTACAACAATTATTACTTCCTCAACATGTGTTTTAATAAATATTTAAATAATACATTCTCTTAAAGTGCTGTGTAAATGTGTCATTTGATAATATGACTTTTCAAACTCAGTTATTCTATGAGTGATGTATTTGAGTTTGCTAATGGGTAAGATTGAAGAATTCTTGCAGATTTCTCTAATGTTCCTACCAACTACCTCCTTTATTATGAATATCTCAGAAAATAGCACATAGGCTCTAAAGAACTGGCAGAGGCAATTCTGGAAAGGAAAATGTTTCTTCCACAATGCCACCCTGGATTTTATAAGCAAAGAAGTATATATATTGAAGTGGAAAAGACTGGCAACTAACGTGACAGATGTAAAAGAGAGAGGGAGAGTAGAACAGCAAAATTTTGGTATAACAAACTCACAGAATTGGAATGGGTATTATAGGTAACTTCAATCCCCTGATCAGTATGGGTCTATGACAATTCACCATGGCCAAGTCACCATGGCCAACTCACCATGGCTAACTCACCACAATCATCTTGCCATAGGACAACTTGCTGTGGGACAAGACATATACTATTATCAAAGAAATGATGGAATAGAATCACTAAAGAAACGATACAAAAGGTGGGACAGAATGAAATGTGAATGGCAAAAATTTAAATAATTTTTATTTATTTTAAATAATTAAATAGAATTGTTAAATTGTCCCGCAGTGAGTTGTCCTGTGGTGAGTTGTCCTGCAATGTGTTGGCCATGGTGAGTTGGCCACAGCAAATTGGCCTGGCAAATTGACCCATTCCTGATCAGTAAAGGATTCAAAATAGTGGGTGGAGGCCACAACAGAAAAGTCTCTTTTGCTGGACCCCAACATCCAAAACTCTTTGGCAGATGGGAACCAATGTAAGCCCTTTCTCCTGGAATGAATGGGGTAGGCTAGTTCCAATGGAGTAAGACAACCATCAGATACCATGATCCCATGCCATAAAGTAAGGTTCTACATTTAGGCCAAAAAAACAAAATGCACCAGTACCGTATATGTGGTACCTTGCTCAATAGTAGTACCTGTGAGAGGGATCTTGGAGTCCTAGTGGATAACCATTTAGATATGAGCCAGCAGTGTGCAGCAGCTGTTAAAAAAGCCAACACAGTTCTGGGCTGCATAAACAGAGGGATAGAATCAAGATCACGTGAAGTGTTAGTGCCACTTTATAATGCCTTGGTAAGGCCACACTTGGAATATTGCATCCAGTTTTGGTCGCCACGATGTAAAAAAGATGTTGAGACTCTAGAAAGAGTGCAGAGAAGAGCAACAAAGATGATTAGGGGACTGGAGGATAAAACATATGAAGAACGGTTGCAGGAACTGGGTATGTCTAGTTTAACAAAAAGAAGGACTAGGGGAGACATGATAGCTGTGTTCCAATATCTTAGGGGCTGCCACAAAGAAGAGGGAGTAAGGCTGTTCACCAAAGCACCTGAGGGTAGAATAAGAAGCAATGGGTGGAAACTGGTCAAAGAAAGAAGCAACTTAGAACTAAGGAGAAATTTCCTGACAGTTAGAACAATTAATAAGTGGAACGATTTGCCTTCAGAAGTTGTGAATGCTCCAACACTGGAAATTTTTAAGAAAATGTTGGATAACCATCTGACTGAGATGGTGTAGGGTTTCCTGCCTGGGCAGGGGGTTGGACTAGAAGGCCTCCAAGGTCCCTTCCAACTCTGATGTTATGTTATGTTATGTTATGTTAAAGTTCTTCAGAGATAATGATGAATACCTTAAATTGGACCTAGAAGCAAATTGGCAAACAGCACAACTCACATAAAAGTGTGCCATCAGAGAGGCATCCATAACTGTCCATGATGCTGTGTTTTGTACCAGTTGTAGCTACTGAGTATTCTTAGGGTAGCCTCATGGAGAACATTTGCAGTAATCTGATCAGGAGATAACCAGGGAATGAGTGATTGTGTAGAGGACTTAATCCAGGAAAGCAAAAAACTGACACACAACATAAAGTTGTCCAAAGGCTCTCTTAGCTACAACTTCCACCTGCTCTTTGAGCAGGAGTCATGAGGCTAGCAAAAACCCCAGATTGCACATCAGGTCTGTCTTGAGCAGTGTAACTCCATTTAGAATAAAGTTGATAATTCCCCTTGAATCCACAGTCACTCCAACTTTCCAGGGTTCGGCTGAAGCCTGTTGTTCCCCATCCAAAGCCCCACAGCCCCAGATATCACAGGAGGACAGTTAAGGCATTCCATAGATCACTAGGGATTGAGATGGTAAAATCGAGTAGTGGTATCTTGCTACTAATTGTGTTCTTGTGATTTTTTTTTAATATTGTTGTTATATATTCTTGTATTTTTAATGCTATACATATATTTCATTGCTGTGAGTCAACCAGAGTAAACCTTTCTGTCATATGAAATTTCATCAGTGGCTGATAGGTTAAATGGTTCATGCATGGCTCCTCTAAATAAAGGTACAATTATTCAATTATATTTCTATAAAAAGTCATTGTGCCAGCTTAGTAAGAAGAGACACTGGATTCAAACACATTTTCCTTATAATGCGAGCCAAACCTATAGAACCATTTTATCCTTCATCTCTAATAGAGTGTTAACTGCTAATTTTCTTAGTCTAATATTCAACCTCAACTGCTGTTGTGCATCTTATCTACTGCTTATACAACTCCTTTCTGTCAAATACCACTGATTCCTGAACAAAGAAGGGCTGAGTCCTATCTCAGTGTGACATATTTCACTTGCCAAATATCATACATATATTAATCTAAATGGAAGAGATTGTTTTATAGAGTCTCTGCATCTTCTTGTCTGTTTTATTCACATATTCACATCATGCAAATTGCATGGAGGCTTAAGTGACAGTAATAGGTTTGAGTCCGTCACCTCAGAAAAAAAAATCTTTTGTGGGTATAATGCAGCAACTGTACAAATAACAGGGGAAAAAAAGATGCAGAGATTGTAGCAGCTTACTTGAGGAAGAATGGAACTGATGCATTTATACTCTTAATATCTTTGACAAGATTTGTTTGCATTCCAAAATAAAAAGGGAGAAAAATGCATTATTCCAGTCAAGCTTACTTTAAAAACCCACACATGTATGTCAAGACAACCTTATTAGACTTCCATAAAATTTTAGGTGTGTGAGAGAAGAAAAATGAGAAACTAAATGGATTAAAATTGGATAACATAAAAGAAATCTTGACAGAATACCTTGCAAAGAATAAAAACATGTAGGAGGGACATAGCTTTAATGCAGACGAGATGAATAGCTGAAAATATAGAAGAAAGACAAAAAAGTAGAAAAACAAAGGTAAAGAAAATAGGACAGAGAGCTGGAGGGGACAAAATGATGATTGTGTCTAAATTTATCTACTCACAACTGACAAACTTCAAATGGAGTTAAGTTATGATTCTTTAGTTTTTGACAACTACTGAAATATTTGATTGAATTGTCGTTCTCCTACTGGGCTTGCCGCAATAGTAAACTTTGGCTCATGTGACTCACCACCACTACCTCACTGAGGTAGTTTTTGAAAACATGAAGCACTTTCCTGACATTTCTTAACTGAAATCAATCTGTACAAATGTCAGCTTGTTTTTGCTGATATTGCACAGGAAGAACAAAGGGCCTCTGTGGCTCAGACTGGTAAGACAGTCTGTTATTAACACAGCTGCTTGCAATTACTGCAGGTTCTAGTCCCACCAGGCCCAAGGTTGACTCAGCCTTCCATCCTTTATAAGGTAGGTAAAATGAGGACCCAGATTGTTGGGGGCAATAAGTTGACTTTGTATATAAATATACAAATAGGATGAAGACTATTGCTAACATAGTGTAAGCCGCCCTGAGTCTTCGGAGAAGGGCGGGATATAAATGCAAATAAAAAAAAATGTTATAGATATTGTTCTTGGGTCTTGATTCCAACAAAAGGGTGGTGGGAGAAAAGCAAATATTCTTGGAATAAGCTCATAGGTTCCAAAATAATCACTTTAGGCTATTCAAAGGATGCCTTTTTTGTTTTTCAAGGCCTTTGTTTTTAACTGATGGTCTCATCAGGTTTTTTTATTAGCTAATTTTAAATACTTTTCAGCATACAAAATTACAGATTTGGAAAAAAGTAAGATTCAGTCTTCCAATGGGTGCAGGAATCCAAGTTACTGTCTACCTTGCCTTTGCAACATTCATCATGTATTTTGCCATTGTAATGCAGATAACAAAGTACCCTAAATGAATAGGCTTTAATAGTGATCCTTTGGGTTTATAGTCACTCTACCCATCCCAGTTTCTCCGTCATGTACACTGATGCTTATCCAATACGTTATTCAACATTACGCAAAACATGGAAAAAGTCATAAGTGCTAAATTTAGGATTTTTGTATAATGATGTAGGTATGGTATGATTCACTGCTGAGATAAATTTAATGGTAAGCAGGAAAAAAATCTTTTTTTTCCCTTTAAGTTACTGTTCTGTGATAGCAAATTATGGCTCCAAAGTCAAAAAGACAAGGAGCACCTCTCTCCACATTAAAATGGCATCAGCTTCTTGAAGTTGAATAATAGCTGAAAGCTGAACCTGACTTTATTTCTGACAAAGCAATGCGGAAAGCAGCAGGGAGTAAAGGCAGACAAATATGGCAGGGATAAAACTCTTAATTCTGGATTAACATGAAAAAGAATAGTCCAGATTGAAAAAGCTGCTACAGATATTCTATTGTTACAGATGTTTGTGTTGAAATTAAATAAGGATTTAAAAAGACTTTTAGTTGTCTTCTCTGTGTGCATGTGTGGTGTATAATGTGTGTGTATGTCTGTATTTTAACTGCAAATAGAATATAAACTGAAAAGTTAAACTATTTATCTTTCCATTCAGCACAGAAATCTTATACAATGGTGTTCAGGTTTTTTTAATCTATAATACAGGAACATATTCTGCATTTATTTCAGCAAGCAGAATCTTTGAAATGGAATGCAAAGATGCTGTATCTTCTAGATCTGCTTCTCCAAAAGATAAAATGTTTTGTTTGCCTGTTTTTTCCAGTGGTTTTTTTTTTTTTTTTACTTTACCCATTGATCAGATATGAAGTTTTCTTTTTGGCTTGAAATATTACAGAAAAGTTTATTGTTTTGCAATAATTCTGAAACAATTTATGTGCAATGTAAATATTAGTTGATTATGTGTAATGTAATTATTAGTTGATTATGTGTCTTCAGTTAAGTGTTTATTCTTAATAATCATATATATATATATATATATATATATATATATATATATATATATATATATATATATATATATATATATATATATATATTTGTTTTCTGAGGTTTTCACGGTGTTTGTATATAGGTCTTTGGTTGTTGGGTTTTCTCCATGTAAAATTGGAAATGTCTTGGCGACGTTTCGACGAAGTCTCATTCGTCATCTTCAGGCTTCAGCTTCGTGCTTCTGGGAGCAATGTGTGATCGCAGCTGTTTCTTTCTTTTAACTGCTTGTGGGAGTTTGAACTGATTGGGTGGGAGCTTGGCTGTGCTCTGATTGGATGGGGGTTTTTCTGTGCTCTGATTGGCTGGGGGTGTGTCCTGTGTTGGTGGGGCCCCCAGCCAATCAGAGCACAGAAAAACCCCCATCCAATCAGAGCACAGCCAAGCTCCCACCCAATCAGTTCAAACTCCCACAAGCAGTTAAAAGGAAGAAACAGCTGCGATCACACATTGCTCCCAGAAGCACGAAGCTGAAGCCTGAAGATGACGAATGAGACTTCGTCGAAACGTTGCCAAGACATTTCCAATTTTACACGGGAGAAAACCCGAGCAACCAAAGACCTACATATATATATATATATATATATATATATATATATATATATATATATATATATAGAGAGAGAGAGAGAGAGAGAGAGAGACTTCAGGATAATCAAGATAATTTGGAAAGTTGATTTACTCCTTGCAAAGTAAATTGTAGGAGATGAGCAGGCTGGTCTTGAGGGTGGGGTTAAATGCATCATCAGTTTGGAATCCCTACATTCCTACAAGAGACCTTATTCCAGCTCCTCATAAATTCTGTTGACCTTGATCTAGTACCAATTTGGCTTGACCATTAGTAGATCATATTATTGTTTATAGGAAGCATGAAATAAACTTTTTGTGCTTTTAACTGTGCTTCTGTTCCTGGTTTCTTATACATGACATAAATATAAGGCTAACCTCAAATTCTTAATTGCAACTGGTATCTATATGACTATGAATTGTGACATTCATTTTTTTATAGAATCATTGATTCACAGACTGTTCCCATCCACATATCCATCCACAATTCACTATTGTTAATCTATTCTTAATATCGGAAACTATTTCCATTTAAAACAGCCCAGTGAAATAATACATTTATTTTCTTACCTTAGCCTACTTAGCACAATTGGTATCAAGGCTATGTAGCTATGTAGGCTATGTAAGTACTTGATTAAGTACTTACAAAGAACCAATGCCTCTTTTACTATCATAAAAAATTAAAGAGGGAGAGAAGTGTATTTTGGTACTCAGATTCAAAGCAATTAGACTCAAACCTGGGAGGAAAAAATGTTGTGTTACCAACATTAAAAAAGCCATTACTAAAAATTATTTTAAAGACCTTAGGGGAAAGTATTGGCAGTATTATTTACAGACATAAAGAAACAGGTTTTTACAGAGGAAGTAAGAAAAAACAGAAGATTTTCATACAAAAGGTCACAGCCTCAGCCTCAGTTAAATTAAATTGGTAGCAAATGCTATGGGAGAGTCATTTCTAGTAGTTTAGAAAGATCAAACACTTGTTTGAACAGTTCATTTGTTCACAGAAAAGAGAAAATTGCATAGTACAACTTATACTAGAGTTGAAGTATACAAATACATAGTGCTGGGTAGAATTAGAGATGGAAACTACATATAATATTTACAATATTGTCTGTTCTATAGATTCCATTTGAACATGGGGATTAGGATAATAAAAACAGTAAGAGAAATAATTTATTTCTATTAGAATAGCCAATATTAGATGCTGATATTCATCTAATGTAATGCAAGTGGGTTTCTGCTTAACAGGATGACTTCACCCAATTTTTCTCCTAGCCTCCATAGGTAAAGGTAAAGGTTCCCCTCGCACATACATGCTAGCCGTTGCCGACTCTAGGCGGTGGTGCTCATCTCCATTTCAAAGCCGAAGAGCCAGCGCTCTCCAAAGACGTCTTCGTGGTCATGTGGCCGGCATGACTCAACACCAAAGGCGCACGGAAAGCTGTTACCTTCCCACCAAAGGTGGTCCCTATTTTTTCTACTTGCATTTTTACATGCTTTCGAAACTGCTAGGCTGGCAGAAGCTGGGACTAGTAACGGGAGCTCACCCCGTTACATGGCAGCACTAGGGATTCGAACTGCCGACCTTTTGATTGACAAGCTCAGCTGTCTTAACCCCTAGCCTCCATATATGCTTTTAATACTGTTTCACAGTGTCCCATAATACTCCAAAGCTGATTTGAAGGCCAAGAAGATGCAAAGGTGTGGAAACAGATATTTCCCTTTTCTAGTATTTCTGCCCTGCCAGCAAATGAACAACATCAAACAAAAGCCACTGTTATGATTATATGACACTCTTTTGTACCATAATATAAACAAAAATATGTATAGCAAAGATAATGTCAGCTCATACATTTATGAGTGTATAACATATAACTTGTTGCTGGCAATCCTTATGATTTATATTGATATATTGATCATCAATTGTGTTGTAAATGTTGTACCTTGATGAACGTATCTTTTCTTTTATGTACACTGAGAGCATATGCACCAAAACAAATTCCTTGTGTGTCCAATCACACTTGGCCAATAAAAAAAATTCTATAATCATGACCATCAACAATAATTAAAGAGTTATGTTACTTTTCCTATTAAATATTTTATTCCAAAAATGAATCTTAATTTGCAAGATGCCAGTTCTTAAGATGCTATGAAATGGACCGACCTAATAGGGGATCATAATCTTTTTGAAGTACTGATAAAAATAGGTTTCTGTGAAAATAAATGCTCAGAATTGCAGAGAGTTGGGCAGCATATGAATTTAATAAATTATTATTATCCGTTCACAACAATGAGAAATCACAGCTGCCAGTCTGTAGCTGGCATTGGCTTTTATATCAATCAAGTTCTTACTAAGAATTTGGATGTGTAAAGTCATATTATTATTATGGTTCATCACACAGTCAGCTAGATGGTCAGACTGGATTTGGCATTTTTATCCATCTATTGCGTCCTTCCCAGAGACATGGAATAGGCAGATGTTGATGATGATTATTATTCCAAAGAAAGAGGATTAAAGAGTTTTACAGCTCTACTTCAGTCTTGTGCATTCCATTTTATTTAAAGATTTGCCTTCTGTCACATAAATCTACCCAACTTTTGTATTTGTCTGAACGTTTGCCTTTGTCTATACTTTTCTACTTTGGCCTAGAGACCACTTGGTGGGAAGGTAACAGTGTTCCATGTGCCTTCATCATTTAGTCATGCCGTCCACGTGACCACAGAGACATCTTCAGACAGCTCTGATTCTTCGGCTTAGAAACGGAGATAAACACCGCCCCTAGAGCTGGAAAAAAGTAGCATGCATGTGCGGTGGAACCTTTACTTTTCTATAGTTCTATATTTCTTAGCCATACAGACAACAACATTTGCCTCTGAGGCCTGGAAATAGAGAGTGTGGCATCATAGAAAAATGCAACTTATCTTTCATGTTTTGATGTGAAGTAATTCCACAGAATGCTTACCGAGTGACATCGCTGTTTATAAAGAAGACCAATTAATCTTTCATTCACTTAATCAAATATCAAAAAATGTCAAAGCAATTATACTAAATATAAAATATATGGCATTTAGGGATTTTTGTGCGATTGAACTTCATCCTTTCCAATTCCACTTTTTTGTTATTTCATTTTCAAGCTCTCAGCCCTACTCATAGAATAATTAGCACCAAAACAAAAACTACAATGAGATTCTACATCTACAAAACTTTATTTCACTTTATATGCTGGAGCATGACCACATGAATTTCCCTTTTTTTAATGTAGCACAGCAGTTATATGGATAACCACTTAAGAAGTCCAGGGATTACCATACTCAAATGTCCTTACTCAAGTTGGAGGGGGGATTTATTGCTTGTTTATTTTTTACTATCATAAGGATTATCAAAGTTATTAGGGATAATAAATACACTGACTGATTATAACATGAACTATATTCCTTGCTTCTTTCTACCAGCTCATACTTTAGCAAAAGTTGTGGTATGGTTAAGAAGGAAAATTTAGAATTCTGAATAGTGAGGGACATCTTTGCTCCAAACCAGACTCTAGGTAGACCTCAGTGTGGCACCAAAATTCTTAGAGTAAGAATTTTGAAAATATTGGGTGGAAAGAAATGACATCCCAAGATTCTTAGTAGAAATGATGTCTTTTCAGTATAAGAAACAAAGCAGAAACCAGCAGTTACCAGAGTGGAATGGCTCTTATGTAAACATAGAACAATAATTCAGTTTTATATTCACCAAGCATCATAAAAAGTATCCAGATAGTAACATTAGTACCTGGGAAAGATAAAAGGAAGAAGCCGCAGCTTACTCTTGAGTTCCAGTCAAAGAAACCTGACACAAAATGTGAATCAGGCCATAACTTACTTAAGACTGCAAATATTCAAGAACTTTTTATTTTCTCCCCCCTCCCCTTTATTTCCAACAGCTACCTTCTTCAAAACAAAACCAACAAATAGTAATTATTTTAAAATATTATACATATTGTTTTAGGATGTATCCTAGAAAACCGCTGATGGAATAAATCCACAATCCTTGTTCTTATCCTTCTACGAGTTAGGATGTGTAATTCCCAAGCAGATGTCTTTATACAGAATTGAAGAGATTTGCAGATTTCAGAATGGGAAAACCCTAAAAGCCAGATGTTGGCAGATGTGTTTGTATATACAGTGTTATTTGACTAATATCATCTGGCAATTATCATATTCTCAGCTGTTTCCTACAGATATGAAACATTATGTAGTTTTACTTAAGGGAGCCTTATAAATCATATAAACACTTCTGATACAATAAAAACACACTTATCACTATTCAAGACTCACAACTTAAAGAGTTTATAACAAGGAAAAGAAACGCTTGTTCTATAGCTTTCTTGATAGGCATGAATACAAATTGCAGCAGCCTTAGACTTGGCTTACACATTTCTGTTGACCCCTTAAAGTAGGAGAAGGGATACTACATAAGGGTTTATATAACTACATAAGGGTTCCTTTCTTTTCCTGTCATCACCTGCTCTCTTTATATCACTTTTCCCCACTTTATTGTGCTTTTTCCTTTTGTTCCCTCCCCAGTTCAGTTACCCCTCTAACCTTCATCCCTCAATCCACATCGATTCTTCACATCATTCTCATCCTGATCATCATCCTGATTATCATAACTATGACTATGACCTTTCTCTTTCGCCTGGAAGAAGGGAAGGAAATGTTTTTTCTGCATGATGGAACGGTCTGTATTTGTGTGACAAAAAATAATTGACACAATCAGATGGGGATCAATTAATTTTGTAAACAAGGTACCTAATTTTACAGGTATTAAGTGGTAATTAGTCATTTAATTCAATTAATACAAATATACTTATTTGATGTTATATTTGCTATGTAGCCTTGTTGTTAAAAAAAAAGGGAGGGGATATCCAGGATTCAGCTGGAGTTGGCATTCCTAACTGATATGCTGGGGAGTCTTGGTACTGAATATGGTTTTTATTTTTTTGAATCTATCTTTTTATTTCTTTTTCCTTTCTATTTAAATGAAAGGAAAAAAATTCTGTATTGTTTTCCTTTCATATAAATAATCTAAACTTTCTTTGTCCCATTGTACAATGAGCACTGAAATATAAAATTTGTTTTTCTGTCTTTGAAAATATCATTTACATTTATCTGAGAAATAAAATTGATTTCCTTTTTGCACATTTTTTCCCAATCCTTCCTTGCCTGACATTTTATTGACATTTTTCAATAAAATATGATCCGCCTTGAAGCAAAATGGTAACACATGTTATTTTCTCTTACTTCCATTTTCATCTTAAGTAGCTGGCATAAATGTTCATCATTTAGCATGCATCAATATTGAGTAATTAAGTTTTCAGTTCTGAACATTTAAAACAGTTGTAAAGGGAAAACAAAGCAATCTAACTAATGATAAACATATTAACGTGTAATTTTCTAGACATGTGACTACTGTTTCAGTAAACGATAGTTGTAGTTTGAGGAAAATATCATGCATAACAAAAGAAGAAATAACAAAACACTAGCCTGTTATACTTCTTTTCTTCAATTTACAGATTATGAAATCTTTTTTAAAAATTGAAATTAAGACCCACATCCCAAGAGAAGGCATGAAAGAAACGGTCTCCAAGGCAAAGTGAACCCTACCTCTCAGAAGTTATCAGGACATTTCAGAAGCAAATCAAGGAACCCTAGAAAATAACAAATGTGCTGCAAAATATTCACTGGGTATAGAAAATGCTAGGACTGTGAAAAGAAAGGGGAGAGAAGTGTGAAGTGATAGACAAATAGACCATTTAATCACAAGGAGTTATTCACCAAGAGTGTTTTAAACTTGAAGGAAGGATAGTTCTTGAAGAAATAGATACAGAGTCTTACACAATACTTTAATCTGCTTAGTTCTGTTCATTGCTCTGTCTGATATCAAACTAAATGTCAGCAGAGCATTAGTGCAGTTCTTTTTAATAGGTTTTATTTCTACAAAATGGACAACCATTTTATTTTGTCTCAAATGCTAAAAAAAAAGTACTTTCCTTTAAAAATAAAAGCAGATTTAAAGGATATTAAAATATTTTCATATTTGTTTCTTTATAGGATTTGTATGGCTTAAAATATAACTCTAAGTGGCTCACAACAGCACTAAAACAAAATTTTAAAAAATACCATACAAACAAAAATCTGACACCTCAGCCATCCTTCTTGTATGCCTCCAACACAACCATCTCAAGATGCTAGGAGAAGATCCAACTCTTGACAGCCTTATGAAAGACTAAAATCATGAGAGTCTGCCAGATCCTTGGGCAAGGTATTCCATAGGACAGGGGCTGCTATGGAAAAAGGACACTTCCTAGATCTTACAAAATGGCAACATTTAAAGAAAGGAATTTGAAGCAGAATAACTCTACCCAACCTGGTGGAGATAACCTACAAATAACTTGTTCCCAGCAGCTAGAATTCCACCCAGAAAAAAAACCTGGGAGTTTCAGCTCATGAAATAGATGTGTAATATTGGGAAACTGAGAAGTGCCCTAGAGTTTATAACGGCCAGCTCCAATAAACTCCTGGATATGGAAGAATAATTCAACCCCTTCAGTAAGATGTAGTTTTGGGCTTGCACCTTCTTGGGTAGAGTTGGCATGCAATTTAAGGGTCCTTCTGTACTCATGGTTCCTGCTTGAGGAATATTTGGCAGCTGTGGTGAGAAGAGATTCATCTTATGTATCGATTATGCCCATTTCCGAAAAGGGAGGCCGTGCTCACAGACATTCATGACTTGGTCACTTCCTGGTTGGACTATTGCTATACTCTCTAGAGTGCTTTAGGGCACTTCTCATATAGTATATACATTCTAGGTTACTTCCCATATACTGTATATAGACCTCAGTTTAAAGAAGGTATCCTATAGCTACAATACTTGCAATGATTGTATCAATCAGTTCAGTTTTAACATGAAATTATAAATCTAAAGAAAAAGCAAGAACAGAGTGTTCAAATGTGACTCAGCTTCCTAATTCTGATTTTGTCTAAGTGCCAGTCAGTTAACAACAGAATTAAAACAGAGACAAATATTATTTTTAAAACAGAAGCTGTTTCTTGCTTTGTTAGTAAATACAAATTTGCATTGTAGATATCGTAGATAGTATATAAAAGACCAGATTATCTCACTATGGAACCTATAATTTTTTACCTTTAATCAGTAGACTGAAGTTAATGATATTTGGTTGTCAGTTATAACTCAGGCCAAGCTTGCATTTGGTTGATTACCATGGAAGTTAAGGAACTGTAATAGAGAAAGTTTGTCTGAGACAGTCAGGTGTCCAGTGAAAGCCATTCCACCGTGGCTTTCTGAAGGAAACTGATATTGAGCACTGGAAAAATCTTAGACTTGATGCATCTTTTCTTAGTCTGTTGTGGCACTGTAGAATAGCCGCCATCTGTTTCTTCATTTACCTCAGGGCCTCACTTATAACCTTTCACTATAAAGACATTAGAGAACTCTCTGTGAGAGAGGCACCCAGGTAGATGCTGAAATCCTGAGTCTACTTTTCGCAAAGCCATCCAGAAGAATTTGTAAAGGCAGAACAAGTGAAGGCATGTAGAACAAATAAGTTTGTAAGGCAGGACAAATGGGGAAGGCATCTGGAACAAACCGAGTTTTGTTTTCAGCTTGGAAAGTTAAAATGCACTGCTATCTCCTAATACATAAGGACTGATTAAATATGGGAAGACATGTTATATAATATAGTAAGAGTTGCTATAGACATTTGGAGAAGGACAAAAACAACGTATTAATTTTTTCAGTGGTACTGGTACTTCTATTTTGTTTTTCTGCTTAAGAGAAGAAGGATATTAACATAAGAAAAACTTATAGAAAAACTTGAACCTGAATTTGGCATCTTAAACAGAGCCTAAGTGCTGAGACATTTTTGCTAGAATACATATGAGCTATGACAGCTTTACTACGAAGAGATATTATTTTACTTTGGTGTTTTTTTTAAAAAAACCAGTCTTTTATAATAGAACATTCTTAGATTTTATGGTTGCAATTGCACTTACATTTGCCGCTGAAAATTATTTTTGCTGTAAGTGCATTGACCTGAATCTATTTAGAAAGCCTAACTTGAAAACCCAGTAGCTGAATGGTGATATGGTGTTGGGACAGTTTAATGTATATCCTGGAGGTGTGTTAGCCATAGCTGCCAACATCTATCACTGCATTAATTACCAATAATGAAATGTAACAAGCCATCTTGGTATACACATCTAGAAAGCAGCTGTCATTTCCCCTTGCCCCCCTCCCTTCCATCAGACCACGCTAACTCTTGCTAAAAGATTCAGGTGCACTGCACATTTATATTCATTCATGTGTAAGTATGGGCCAACAGCTTTTTTTGTAAAGGAAAATCTCGGAGAAGCAAGATAAAGCAGACAAGAAGGATATTTGTGTGGCATGACTGATTAATTTGCTCCATGGTATCTCCAGAATAAGACTTTTTGCTTTTTAAAAAAATCTCTCCTAGAGGTGACATTGGGTAACCTTTCAAAGATTTGAAGGCAATGCATTATTTTAATCACAACTTCCATTCTGTAATTCCAATATATGCCTACAACTTAATGCATAATTTTGTTCTCCAATAATTTTGGACCATATTCATCTAATGAAATGATTTGTTTTTTCCATCTATAGAAAAGATAATTTTAACCGTAATGTGGGATAATATATTCCCATATCTATATTAACCATGACATCATCAAGAGACCTGAGGATTCCCAAAGCGAGATATTATGGAGTTACTACTTTATAGGAGAACTCTTCAGATGGGAAAATCAGGGAAGCTACAAGCACTGAATCAGCAGTTAAAGTGATGGATACTGTTTAAGGAGGTCAAGGATCAAATCTACATTTATCCATGGAAGATATTATCTCTAATCCCTACAAACTTCATAGGGTTGCTACTGTATTGATAAGATTAGCAATGGATATACTGTAGGACTGTTTTGGAAATGTGGGTTATAAACCTAATTGAAGAGATGTTAAATAAGCAATAACATCCTTAATCACTTATAACAATTGTACTCAACCTCCTGTTCAAAGGATATTTTATTGTAAAACACTTCATTACTTTTTTTTTCTAAAAGAGAGAGGATATGGTGTAAACATACAGTATATTAAATGTAATAAAGCATCCTGTTAATGAAGATAAAACAAACAATGCCATTGAAGGGAGGAGATTCAAAGTGAGTTTAAACCTAAAAGGGTAATATCACTCTCTTTCAAACTGTATCATTCCCTCATCTAATATCAAAATTCTTCTAGAACCAAGCCATTTAGGTTTTAGAAAGCGTTATCAGCCTCAACTCCAGAGAGAAGGACAAAGAGAGAGATTATGTTAGAGAGAAAGGGGGAGGAAGAGGAAGAAGAGATACTAGTTTGAGAGAAAGTACAGGCAATTATCTCTCTTCACGTCATTCAGCATAGTCCTACCAGATTATCTTTGGTGACACATGGCCTTCAACAGTTTGCGTACTTTAGGATCAGAACTTTAATATTTTGCAAGCAGAGAAGAAGACATTTTTTTGATGATATCTTTCTTTAAAGATCTTTTAGTGGAAAAAAATTGTCTTTAGAACTGTAATACTGAAATAGTTAAATGGGGAAAATATATTTCTTTTTGTATGCGGCGTTCAGAAATATAAAAAGCCTGTTTAAATTATTAAAAATAAATAGATAAACAAAAGTATTTCCTACTGTTTGCAGATTATTTACTTCCATAGAAAATTATATTTATATTTAAATTACACTCAATATACTTTTGTATGCTTCTAGAATTTAAAATCACACTTGTAATTTCACTAAATTTACAGTGTCAGTGCTTGGCTGTAGCAATGAATTCAATTCATTTAATATTTCTTTTTTATCAAGATCATATTTATCAGTGTTAAACAATCTCTTTCAGTTTTGTTTAATGTATTTTGGCCTTCTTATAGGAACACTGTAAGAAGGAGGCCCCATTTTTTAAAATCTCAGCACGTTGCATAATTTGACGAGAGAGACAGAGAGAGAGAGAGACAGAGACAGAGACAGAGAGAGAGGGAGGGAGGGAGGGAGGGAGGGAGGGAGAAGCTACTTACATTTAGTAAAATCTGGCTAGAACTGTGAATTGATTGTGTTGGTCACTTGCACCTAGCTAAATTTATCATTCAGGCCCTAACCTTAATTTGATTTTTATATGGCAGAAGACTGCTGATATATGTCACTCCTTTGCTATACAGGTTGTCCTTGACTTACAACCATTTGTTTAGTTGGTGACTGCAAAAAGTGACTTACAATCAATCCTCACACTTAGAACCATCATAGAATATACATGGTCACATGAACTGTATTTATGACAGCTGCAGTGTTCTCTGATTATATTAGCACCACTTGCCAGTTGCCAAACCAGCTTCTGACATGCAAAATTGATGGGAGAAGCCAGGTTTGCTTAACAGTCATATGATTCATTTACCAGCGACACTTATTTCCTTAACAACTATGGCAAAAGTGTTTTAAAATCAGGCACGACTTACTTCCATTGCTTAGCAATGGAAATTATTAAGCCCAATTGTGATTATAAGTCTAGAAGTATTCTACAACCACTAGTTACAGTTCTTGTACTGACTTTCATTATCTATGTCAGAAATACCCAAATGTTCTCAATTCATGGATTACATAAAATTTTAATATTTCTTTTGAGTTTATTGTGGTATCCTGGGGCACTGTAGCACACAGTTCATGGTTCTGTGCCCTAAATTATATGCTAGTTTAGGTAATCCTTACACCAATGTTGTGATACTTTCTTGATAATATCTGCCTTACTGGGCTGTTGTGCGATTATTAGATTTGACTTATTATGTGAGCGTGATTTCATACTTTATCTGTTTGAAATGAAGAAAAATTAAAAATCTATAGAAAACAAACCAGCTGTTCAGATCATGAAGCCATCTATTACAGATGATATTCTATAAATCACTAGGTACCCCTAGGCAAGTAGGATGCAAAGCCAAAATGGCAAAATTTAATATAAAGGTTAGATTTCAGGATTCTGAAATTCTTCATACCTGTTGTGACTCAGGCCCCAGTAGGTAGTAGGAAACTCAGTCAGTGTAAAAACAGACAAACTTTATTCAAACAGCTGAGAATTACTTCATTCTCAGTGTAGTTCAACTAAAATAAAACAAATTCCTCCCAACACAAATTCCTCAGTCTTATCACCAACCTTGGTCCAATTAGGCAAACTGCCAAAGGCCTTTCTTGGCAAAAGTTCAGAAGACACTGATACAAAATAAATGCAAGAAGACGAAGCTATCAATGTTGTTTTCCAGCAAAGCCCAAATGCCCTTGCTGGTCCTTTAAGCCTTATGGGAGAGGCCAATCATCTCTTGGCCCTACTCCTGAGTCATCCTCTTTGCTTGAGCTGCTTTTGCCTTCTAACAGCTTTTCTCATGAGTGCATTAGGAACAGGCTCTTCCTGTTCCTCTGCCTCACTACTGTCAGTCTCTGGTGGCTCTGGAGTCCGCACCTCACTCCTGGTGGCCCTGGCCCCACCTGACACGAGCCCTCATCTGGGCCTTCCCCAGCCTCCAGGACTGGCCCATGCTCTTTCTCAGCCTCATCGCTGTTCGATTCCATTGCCAGCTCTGCAGGCTGCTGGCGAACCACAACAACACCTCCATATCTTAACCTTGTCCTTAAAATGAATTTGCTTATACTAATTTTGAATATACTGTATACATGAATGTGTGTGTGCATGGATACGCATGTGTGGCACGTGCACACACATATAATGAATTGAAAACTGAATCAGAAGCTTGATGGTATTAAATTTCCCTCATGCTCATCTCTAATGCATAATCTGAAAATTCTGAATCAAAACCAGCATTAAGTAGCACGCTGGCATGCTTAAGTGCAAATTTAAGCAATTTACCTTTTCCCCTTTTATTATTATTTTTTTAATTTAAGTGTACACTTTCAACATACCCTTGGCTAATACCAATGCTGTCAAAATTAAATGGGCAGTATAGATAAGGAAGGTTCCCAAATGTCAGCTCTCGTGAAATTATTAGGATTTTGCAAAATCACATGTGCAACAGACTGGGACATTAATTTTATTTAGAAAACATTGTTTAATAGTGAATTAATAGAAATAAAAGAATCTATTTGCAGAAAAAAACATATACATAAATTCCCCAGGGCTCTATTTTTACTATTAAGCATTTCCTTCTGCTAAAAGATTCATATTTCATGGCACAATTAACAATTAGCAACAGTTTTATAAGCAAATTTGAGGGATTTTAGCATAAGAAAAGTAAACGTTGTGATGGGAACAAGTTGCTGAATTTCAAAAATGCTTATCCCAGAACTTAATCCACCATGAGGCATATTTGAGCAGCAGTGATGATGATAATAAAAATTATGATTTATTTCTTTTATTCCAATATACTGTGGAATTCCTATGGGAGGCTTTCTCTCAATTGGTGCGATCGCTGAATTGGACATCCAGTTATGAGGCCACTGCCATAACCGCATAGATGTTTTACTTATAATTATGTGGATTGTGTATATATGTTTACTGCTACTTCTGTCACGTTCTCATCATAGGCTAAATGAATAAATAATCTCAATTTGTGCACTGTCCCAGTGTTATTTCTTTCTTAGTATTCATAACTTGATTTTACCAATAGCTTATTTTCACAGAACAGTTCTAACATACTTCTCCCTAAGACAATATGGCTATTTCAATTCTTGGATATGATTAAAGGTAGTCCCCATCTGTGATGACCCGAGGCATGGCACGATAGCAACACCACTACAACACAAGGTCTATTTCCCCTTTTTTGCTCCAACTGTGCCCCCAAACGTCCCCACATTCACTATAAGTCCTAGAGCAAAGCTTTCACATGCACCGTCAGAAGTCTCTGGCTGTGAGTAGTCCAGTAAGCAAGGTTAACCAAACAGCAACCTGGGCCAGCAATCCAATAAACCAGGTTAGCCAAAGAGTAACCAGAGCAAGCAGTTCAGTGAAACAGGCAAACCGGGCAAGCTTCCAAGACAGAGTACAGCAATCTTCAGATGTTGGCAAGTGCACACGAGGCTCCACAGATTCAACACTTGTTCCCAACAAATGCCCCTCCCACCGGCACCTCCTTACATCTCATTCCCTAAGTGTGCCTTGTGAAAGGGGGTGGGGCACTCTCCTCCCTCATAGCATGCTCAATCTGCATTGATCTCACCTTTTTTCTTCCCTCCTTGTTCTAGGATCAGGAGGGGGTAGTTCTTGCTCTTCTCTTGAGCTCTGTATCTCCTGCTCCTCCCTGTCTGCAAGCTTTACTAATTCAGAAAAGCCTTGCCTGGACTGACTCTGCCCTTCCCCAGATGCCTCCAAGGCCAACAGAGCTGCCCTCTCAGTCTCTGTTGGCTCTTGTTCCAGCTCCTCTTCCCCAAAGATTCAGACTCCGACGGGGACATGACACCAACATATAGCAGTTCATTTAGCGGCCATTGTTATAATGGCAGTGAAAAAAGTTACTTTTGACTGATTTTCAAATTACCATTCAAGCCTGCCCATGGTCACATGATCAAAATACAGATGTTTGGCAACTGACTCATATTTATGATGGTTGCAGTGCAGCAGAGTCATGTGATCATGTTTTGCAAACTTCTGACAAGCAAACTCAATGGGGAAGCCAGATTAATTTAACAGCTGTGTTACTAACCATGTGATTCACTTAGCAACTGTGGCAAGAATGGTTGTAATATGGGGCAAAACTCACTTAACAGCTGTCTCACTTAGCTACATAAATATAGGGCTCAATTGTAGCCATAAGTTGAGGACTAGCTATACTTTTTCATTAGAGTATGAATTGATACAATGCTCCAGGTCTTACTATCTTACTCCAGGTCCTACAGAATGCAGTATGACCCGAAATCCTTTTTCTGGAATATTCACAAGGTCTTAAAGAAGCCAATGCCTCAGTCTTCCCACGGCCTTTTCTTGCTACAATTCTTACAATTGAATATCCTGGGAGATTTGCATTTTGCTAAACATAGAAATGGTGGACATTATACCTCTAACAATTTCACTATAATACAACTATACTAAAAAGAGTCCCACTACGGTAATACATTTCTCAATCTATGCAGGTAGTAATCACCAGTCATAAGAAATAAAATCAAACATATTTCAGAACTCACATCCAGATTCCTCATGTCATTCTCTTGACATGATTTTCCCACTACCCAGAACATCCTCAGAGAATTGCTTACTCATTGTTCATATGGAATGTCCAAAATACACTGTCCCCAATTCTTGTCCAATAATAATTATATTATCCTAGCATGTTGTATGGAGTAAGCCATTTTTTGTTTGACATAGTCGACAATGCAAAAACAAAAATTGTGTTTCACTAGCATGGATACAGGATGTAGCATATTGTATGGACGAAAATTGTGTGTGTGTGTGTGAATTTCAGCAAAATTCTCATCTTCATTAGAAGAATCTTTATTCTGGAATCATCTGCCTTTATTTCAAATACAAATTGTTAAAAAGAAGCAAACAGGAGAAGTTTTCAGATTAATGTGACTAGATTTTATAATATTCCCCTTTAAACCCCAGCAGAGATCCTGAATTACTTGCCTTGATCTTCTGCAATCATGTTCTTTCTCCCTTACTTCTGTGGCAAGCAACATACCAAAGAATTCCAGAACATCCATGTTTATCAATGGCTCAGGAAAAAAAGTAGCAATAGCAATTGCATTTTGGCTTATATACCATCCCATAGCACATTACAGCATTCTCTGGGTTGTTTACAAGGTAAGCATTATTTGTATATTGTTCCCAACAATCTGGGTCCTCGTGTTACCAACCTCAGAAGGATGGAAGGCTGAGTCAACCTTGAGCCTTATCAGGATCAAACTCCAGGTTTTGGACAGAGTTTGCCTGCAATGCTGCACTTTAACCAGTGTGCCATCAGGGCTCATAGATAGAATAGAATAGAATAGAATAGAATAGAATAGAATAGAATAGAATAGAATAGAATAGAATAGAATTTTTTATTGGCCAAGTGTGATTGGACACACAAGGAATTTGTCTTGGTGCATATGCTCTCAGAGTACATAAAAGAAAAGATACCTTCATCAAGGTACAACATTTACAACACAATTGATGGTCAATATATCAATATAAATCATAAGGATTGCCAGCAACAAAGTTACAGTCATACAGTCATAAGTGGAAAGAGATTGATGATGGGAACTATGAGAAGATTAATAGTAGTGCAGATTTAGTAAATAGATAACGGGATTATAATGAATATAGGGATTGACAGTTGTTGAGCAGACGTAATTCCCCTTTTCTCTCTCCAGTTTAATCCAGAAATGCATAAGGAAATATCCATTCTCCAAAGTCAGAGGGTGTCCATGCATTTAACACAAGAACTAATATAGCCAGAGTGATTTCTGATGAACCCACTCTTGAGATCAATTTTGTCAGTCAGATACTCATAAGCTTTTGAGGCATAAGGCAGATGAGAAGATGGGCAAAGGGTTTGCATCTCAGCATCTTGGCAACTGCCTGCTGCACAGCTGGGGATATTAATAGTCACTGCTTTCATCAGCACATAAGAAGGAGAGAAACCCAGTGTTTTGCTGTTTCCTGTTTGAGTTAATTTCTTCTGACAACTGCTGATTTTGGTTTGTGATGTGATCCTCCATATGTCTGGCTCTACTGGTCAATTAAATGCAGGAGATTAGGGAAAGCAGCAGTGCTCAGACCGATTATAGAAGGAAGCACCCAGCAGCCCTTGGAACATGTAAAATAACCAAGCATGCTTAGCATTAATACTTGGGTAGGCAGAACATTTCAGCAGTGACTGTTCCTGGGCAAGTCATAAGAGATGCTTGTTGAGGGACCAGGTGCAAATCACCATCTGTTAATATTTGTGGTCTGGAAAAGAATAGGAACTCTGTGACTAATAATGACAATAATATTACATTATATATTTAAAAAGCAAAGGGAATGAAAGATGGTACAGAAGAGTATAAAGACAACCTAGAAAGTTTATGCAAGCAAGAAAATTTATTTATTTATTTAGTCAAGCATGTATAAGATAACAGATATAAGTATAAACATGATTATGAATACATGAAATGGATACGAATAAATGGGGACAGTAGGACAGGGACTGTAGGCACGCTGGTGTGCTTATGCACGCCCCTTACAGACCTCTTAGGAATGGGGTGAGGTCAATAGTAGACAGTCTAAGGTTAAAGTTTTGGGGGTTTGGGGAAGAAATCACAGAGTCAGGTTGTTGTGACCCAGGTTCCTGGACCCAGACTCCTGGACTCGGATGATTCAGAAAATGAGGGAGAAGACCTGGCAAGCCCTGCTTCTCTTGAGCCCTCTCCCTCCCTGGCACCCACTCAAAGGGAGGGGCCGGCAAGGCCTGATTCTCCCGGGCCTTCTTCTGATTTGGCAACGCCCCAAGAACAGTTTTGGAGGGACGCAAGATTACGAAGGCTTGATCGACGTGCGCAGCAGCGGAAGAGTTGGGACAAAGCCAAGTCATAATTGTCATGCAGTGACATCTGCAGAGACTATAAATAGGAGGCGGGACTTCCTGGTTTTTTGTCTCGGACAAAGCAATGAATTTGGCGCAAGCTAATTCATGGAGGGAAGAATATATTCGTGAGTAATTCTGGCCTTATCTATAATTTCCTCGTTATCTCCAGAAACTTGGCAGGCCCGTGGGTAGACGTGGCCAGGACATGTATCTATGTAAATAAAAGGAAAAAAGGAAGGCCTCTGACGGACTCTTTGCTGGGAGTATTGGGGAAGGAAACAGAACATTTTGTCCAAGACCTGACTAAAACATCTTCCACCAAAGATGGATCAGCAGCAGGTACAGCAGCAGTTAGAGCAGCTACACGCGGCTAATCAACAGCTCCAGCAGCAAGTGGCTCACTTGGCAGGCCAACTTGCTGCCAGGAATGTGCCTGCAGCCCCCCATCCTCCCACCTCCTCCTCGCCGCAGTGCCCGATAACCGTGCCGGATAAGTTTTCTGGGCAGCCTGAGATGTTCCCGACCTTCTTGGGACAGTGCCAGCTCTACATGGCTATGAGGCCAGAGGATTTCCCAGACGACCGGGCTAAGGTGGCCTTCGTGATTAACCTTCTTCCGCTCGGCTGCTCGATGGGCCACGCCTCTTGCTCCAGGACAGCCCCTGCTGGCGGACCAACAGCGTTTTGGCAGCACCTACGCACCATGTATGAGGACCCGTTCAATGCTGACGGCAACCAGGCGCCTTAAGGAACTCCGTCAAGGGAAACGCCCCTGCAGGAGTACATCGCAATTTCGTCTTTTGTGCCAGGACTCTGACTGGAATGATGCAGCGCTGGTGGACGTTGCTCCAGGAGGGACTCTCAGAGGAATTGCAAGACGAGCTGGCCCGCGTGGAGGCGCGCGGACCCTCGACAACTTGGTGCCCTTTGTCTCCGCCTCGATGCCCGTCTGCAACGGCGACCGTCCCGTCGCACCCCGGGACCCTCCGTCGACATCTGCACCCCACTTCCTGCACCACCAGCACCCAGGGTCGCCCACGCTTTGTAACCGCTGCGGAAGAGCCCATGGAGTTGGGAGCGCCAGACCTCGCCTAACAGCCCAGGAGCGGAACCGAGGCGCCAAGGGGATTGTGCCTGTACTGTGGGGAGCCCGCCACTTCGCCGCTTCTTGCCCCAGAAAGCGGCGGGCACGACGCCGTCCCCGAATCACAGCGTGACCAATCGGAAGCGGAGCAGGCCCGACCGGGAAACCCTAGGTCGGGCATGTACTAAGCCCCACTGGACGTTGCGGAAGTAGACTCTGGGCCCCCTCGGCATCTGATTCTGGACACACGGATATGGTTGGCGAACCAGTCGGACGGGCTCCAGGCGCATGCGCTGGTGGACTCAGGGCCACAACAAACTTTATGGACCAGGCCTTTGTGACCCAGTTTGCGGTCCCCGTGGTTCCGGTGGACCCTCCGATGCGGGTAGAAACAATTGATGGACGTGAACTGGTGTCCGCCCCATTAAATTCGCCACCCAGCCTTTGCGCCTGGCTATTGGGGACCATGAGGAGGCGATCCAGTTTTATGTCACGGCGGACCTTCATTTTCCCTTGGTCCTTGTTGGCCTGGCTTCGGACCCACGATCCTCAGGTGGCCTGGTCGCGAACGCCATCTCTTTCCGAGTCTGCAGTGCGTCGATCACATCCGCCACACCTGTGCCGCCAGAACGCCCCACCGCTGCCATCACCTTGCCTCCTGAGCTGACGGACTTCGCCGACGTGTTCAGCGAGAAGGAGGCGGACCGACTACCCCGCATCGGCCCCACGATTGCCCGTGGACCTTCTGCCCAACGCACCACTGCCTGTGGGACGCCTGTATTCCATGTCGGAGCCCGAGTTGGCCGCCTCAGGGACTTCCTGGACAAAAACCTGGCCCGAGGGTTCATCCGCCTTCAAAGTCCCTCTCGGCCCCGGTCCTCTTTGTGAAGAAGAAGACAGGGACTTGCGCCTATGCTGTGATTACCGCCGGCTAAACGCCATTACGGTGCGGAATCGCTACCCCTGCCGCTCATCCCGGAGCTACTGGAAAGGTTGCGGAGGCCACGATCTTCACCAAGCTCGATCTCCGGGGCCTACAACCTGGTGCGGATACGAGAAGGAGAAATGGAAGACGGCATTCGCACCCGATACGGACACTACGAATACACTGTCATGCCATTTGGGTTGACCAATGCTCCCGCCGTTTTCAGCACTTCATGAACGACGTGTTCCGAGACATGTTGGATCGGTTCGTGGTTATCTACCTCGACGACATCCTGATTTACTCCGGTCCAGGAAAGCCACCTTCGACACGCCAGTCTGGTTCTGCAACGCTATGGAGCAACAACTCAATGCGAAGCTGGAGAAATGCGTCTTCTTCCGGACTTCCATAGAATTCCTTGGGCATATCATCTCGCCCGAGGGCATAGCCATGGACCCATGTAAAGTAGAAGCTTTGTGTAGCTGGGAAGCCCCTCGTCGGGTGAAGGATGTTCAGCGCCTACTGGGCTTCGCCAACTACTACCGGACCTTCATCCCGGGCTTCGCCACACTGACAGCTCCACTTACCCAGCTCCTCAGGAAGAAGATTGCATTCCGGTGGGGTCCCCCGCAGCAAGAAGCATTCACAGCCCTCAAGAAAGCCTTCGTCACGGAACCCGTCCTGAGGCATCCCGACCCGCTCCGGCCTTTTGTGGTGGAAACGGACGCGTCAATGTGGCTCTGGGAGCGGTGCTGCTACAGGCTCCGGCGAATGGTGGCACACTTTTTCCCGCGCTTACTACTCCCGGAAACTCAACCCTTCCGGCGCAACTACACTATCTGGGAAAAAGAGTTGCTGGCTATCAAGGCTGCATTCGAGGCTTGGCGACACCATCTGGAGGGCCCGACATCAGGTGGAGGTCGAGCGGACCATCGGAATCTCGAGCACCTCACCACAGCTCGGAAGTTAAACCAGCGGCAGATCCGGTGGTCGTTGTTTTGCCGGTTCAACTTCCGCGTGACCTACATTCCCAGCGGTCACAACCGAGGGCGGATGCCCTGTCCCGCAAGCCAGAGTACCTCTGCGCCAAGGACCCCTTCCTCCACGGACAGTGCTGCCGGCAGAAGCCTTGGCCGCAGCACGGGAGCCAGTGGACTTGCGGGCCCAGGTGCGAGGCGCAGCGCCAGGACGCCTGGTCGCAGCAAAGGAGGCGGAGGTGGGCCCCACGTCTCCTTGGACCTTGGAGGAGGACTTACTCAAGTTTGGGCGATTATATGTGCCCACAGGACCACTCCGAGCCCTCGTCATGACCCAGTGCCACGACAACCCTGCAGCAGGACATTTTGGGTTCTTCAAGACCCTCCACCTGGTGACACGGACCTTTTGGTGGCCCCGAGTGCGGCATGATATACATGCCTACGTGACATCCTGCGTACCGTGCCGGCAAGCCAAGACCGCCACGGGGGCCCCTCCCGGGCTCCTCCAACCCTTGCTGACACCCGACAGACCCTGGGGGGCGATCTCTATGGATTTCCTGACAGACCTGCCGCCGTCCTCTGGGTTCACCACGGTGCTGGTGGTGGTGGACATGCTCACCAAGATGGCACACTTCATCCCATGCCGCGGACTGCCCACAGCCGCAAAACGCCCGTCTCTTTCTGCAGCACATCTTCCGCCTCCATGGTCTACCGGAAAGGGTGGTTTCGGACCGCGGAGTTCAGTTCACAGCCCGCTTCTGGAAGAGCCTGATGGCCGCGTTGGAGGTGCAGGTATGTCTGTCGTCATCGCACCATCCGGAGACCGACGGGGGTACAGAGAAGGTCATCGGTATACTGGAACAGTATCTCCGTTGCTTCATCAACCAGCAACAGGACAACTGGGCCAACTACCTGTCTCTGGCGGAGTTTGCTTTTAACAACTCTCAGCACACCTCTACTCAGATGACCCCGTTCTTTGCCAATGTGGGTTACCATCCGCGGCTCTTCCCTCTGGCACCACCGGACTCTCCTGTTCCCAACGCAGACCTTCCTGACGGAATTGCATGCGGTCCAACAGTTGGTACGCCAGCAGCTGAATCGGGCAAAGGAGGACTACAACGGTCCGCTGACCGCTCCCGACGGGCAACGCCCCGCTGGCAGTTGGAGACCGGTGTGGCTCTCACCAAACACCTCCCGTCCGACCGCCGGTAAAGAAGTTGGACCACCGATTCATCGGCCCGTTCCCTGTCGAGGCAGTCATCAACCCGGTAGCCTACCGACTGACCCTGCCACGATCCATGCGGATCCACCCCATTTTTCACCGGTCCCTTCTGGTTCCTGAGGCCACACCGAGTCCCCTTCGGTGCCCAACAGCACCCGTCACTGTCGCCGAGGACGGGTCGGAGGAATACGAAGTCCACAGCGTACGAGACTCTCGCTGGCTAAAGGGTCGTTTCCAATATTTGATCGCGTGGAAGGGATACGGGACTGATTTCTCCTGGGTAGATGCCTCCGACGTTCATGCCCCTGACCTGGTGCAGGCCTTCCATGAGCAGAACCCAGCCCGACCGCATCCCGATCGTCAGCCCCGGGGGAAGGGCCCTGCGGTGAGGGATAGTGTTGTGACCCAGGTTCCTGGACCCAGACTCCTGGACTCGGATGATTCAGAAAATGAGGGAGAAGACCTGGCAAGCCCTGCTTCTCTTGAGCCCTCTCCCTCCCTGGCACCCACTCAAAGGGAGGGGCCGGCAAGGCCTGATTCTCCCGGGCCTTCTTCTGATTTGGCAACGCCCCAAGAACAGTTTTGGAGGGACGCAAGATTACGAAGGCTTGATCGACGTGCGCAGCAGCGGAAGAGTTGGGACAAAGCCAAGTCATAATTGTCATGCAGTGACATCTGCAGAGACTATAAATAGGAGGCGGGACTTCCTGGTTTTTTGTCTCGGACAAAGCAATGAATTTGGCGCAAGCTAATTCATGGAGGGAAGAATATATTCGTGAGTAATTCTGGCCTTATCTATAATTTCCTCGTTATCTCCAGAAACTTGGCAGGCCCGTGGGTAGACGTGGCCAGGACATGTATCTATGTAAATAAAAGGGAAAAAAAAGGAAGGCCTCTGACGGACTCTTTGCTGGGAGTATTGGGGGAAGGGAAACAGAACACAGGTAGTGCATTCCAGGCATTGACCACTCTGTTGCTGAAGTCATATTTTCTGCAATCGAGATTGGAGTGGTTCACTTTAAGCTTGAATCTATTGTGTGCTCGTGTATTGTTGTGGTTGAAGCTGAAGTAATCATCGACAGGTAGGACATTGTAGCAGATAATTTTATGTACTACGCTTAGGTCAGACTGAAAGCAGCATAGTTCTAAATTGTCTAAGCCCAAAATTTCAAGCCTGGTAGCATAATGAAAATGAAATTCTATTTATCGTACAGATAGTTATGATTACAGTTGGGGCTATAAACCAATTGTCAAATGAAGGCTAACTAAGTAAAACTAAGCAACTAATCTTATGATCTTAATTCAGCTTTCCTTTGCTTTGCAGTCCCAAGAAGATACTAAATGCAAGGATTGATGATAAAGTTGCTTTTTCATCATGAATGTAACTGAGACTGGTCACTAAACAAGGCATTACTATACCATGACTTTCTGTACTGTAACTTAATAGATATGTATTTATGAATGAGTGGATGGATCGATGGACAGAATTAATGCAACTTTTAGAATAGGTAAGAACTGGATGTTAAATTCATACCACAGCATCATGACAGCTGAAAAAGACATAAATGGCTGTTAAAATGTTAAATTGTAAATTTATGAAACATATTGATGGCATTTCTGGCAAGATAACAACCGGAGTGTTCCTTTATGACTTTTTACATATATTGAACTTGGAATTCAAAGGAGATCAGGAAAAAGAAGTTATTAAGAATTTAGAAAGGATAAGAAGATGAAAATAATCAAATGTATGTGGCTTGGCAGACTGACAATAAGAAGGGTACATTGTGTCATTTGCAAGTGTGGTTTTTAATAGAATAAATGCACAAAGAGAATAGAAACAAAATTGAGGGTGCGAGGGAGGGAGGGAGAGAAGGAGGAAGGAAAGAAGGAAAAAAGGAAGAAAGGAAAGTTTTAGATCCAAGACATCTTCCCTGATTGTTAAGGTGTCATTTTGATGAGTTATGTGTGAATTGTCTGTTTCGTTACCTCCAAATTCAGAATCTGTTTTCCACATTTCTATATCATAGCTTTTCCTGAAGGCTGCAAAAATAATCAAGGAAGTTGCTATAAAAAGTGTTGTGAGAGAGGTGGCTTGTGAATACTGAAAATAAATCCACTGAAAACATGCCAAACTTTCCCATTCATATAGGGCCAGTATACTATTGCATTAAAAAGCTTCTATGTTTTGTGAAGGTGGTATAATAGTTTACCAGCAATTTTGCAGCCAGGTGCTTTTCAATAGCTGTGATCAGTATTGCACATTGCTACAGTGACTAGATTCAGGAAGGAGAAAGGAGTGAAGGAAGATTAGTTACAAGCAATACATGAATGAAGTGACAAGCTCCTGGAACAACTTGCCAGAGTTTCTTCCAGGGGAGAAAGAAAGAAAATGTCATTATGGCTGTACGTGTAACATAACTTAAGTTTAGAACCAGGAGGTGGAAGACAAGAATTCCCTCAAATGAAAAAATGGGCCACTTATAACAGCTGCAAGACCCACAGTGGGAGCTTTCTGGAAAGTACATAAAATAATAGTGTGCTCACAAATGGCTTTGTTGCAGTTTCCTATAACCGTGAAGAGAAATAAATCAACTCAGTTCCCAAAAGAAAAATGATGCCATATGAATAATGGGTTTGGCACAAATCTGGAGGAAGAACCAAGCATTCACCTGCAAGTGACTTCTCTTCAGGTATAAACATATAATTAGATATGTACATAATAATCTCGTGAAATGAAATTGATAAAGAAATGAACGTTTATGAATAAAAGTTAAATATTATAAAATATGTACTGGTGCTCCTAAGTTGCCAAGACGATGTATGAAAATAGGAATCTGTATGTTGGTGATAGTTGTATGTTATTACTCTAGTGGTCAACAAGAAACAATGGTAAACATTCTGCAACATTCTGAGTGGATGAAGCTTAGGGAAAAATATTAGTTGTCATAAATAAAAATAAAAGTGCACAAAAATATTTGTGCTCTTTGGAGATCCAGAAATGAATAAAAATGGTAAGGATCTGCCTAAGAGCTACTTGTTTCAAATACCTTGTCTAAACCAATATATGATAGATAAATAGATGGGGCAAGAAAATGAAAACTAAAATCACGATTGATATGATTGTTTATGATAAAAAAGAAAAAATAGAACTAGTGAAACAGTGTGATTGAAACTTGAAACTGCAGCAAAACAAAATATGAATCCAGCAATGGGGGGGGGGAGTAGATTAGGATCCAACAAAATTAAAAGAAAGTAGACATAAGAAAAATGAATGACAAATCTCCTTGCTATTTAATGAAAATAATTATTTTACATAGTACACTAATGCAACATACAGAAAGATTGTTGATGGGAAATTCATTCAATGATGGGATATAAGATGAATGTCTGCAGCAAAAAAATCGAGTGAGAAAAGGATATTACATCATTTTATAGTGAAAAAATAGTAAATTATTCATTTAAGGAGTGGTATAAATGGTAAAGGTTATACAGGCAAAATGATTTTAAAGGACATAAACAGAGGTGGGTTTCAGCAGGTTCTGAACAGTTCTGGAAAACGGGTAGCAGAAATTTTGAGTAGTTTGAAGAACTAGTAAAAATTCTGACTGGCCCTGCCCCATCTATTCTCTGCCTCCCGAGTCCCAGCTGATTGGGAGGGAATGGAGATTTTACAGTATCCTTCCCCTGCCACGCCCACCAAGCCACACCCACAGAACCAGTAGTAAAAAAATTTGAAACCCACCACTGGACATAAAGATTTGCTTTGAGCTTCCATGGCGAATTGTAGACAGCTATATGAAAACAAAACTGACTACTGCAGCAAAGACCAAGGAACTAAGGGTATATAAAAAGAGGATGGGAGATCTTCTGTAGGTGCTCCAGATTATGTTCCCCACAAGGAGACTGCAGGATAGTGGTTTTCTGTGGGCTTTAAGTACCAGGGGATGATGGATTAACCATTTTGTTTGCAACTATGTCTAGTATTACAAAGGATACTAAATTTGCAAGCCTCACTTTCTAATCACTTTCAGAAATTGCTCATTAACTATTTTTAAGCTATTAAGAGTCTATCATGTCCCTGTCGGAGTCTGAATCTGAAAGGGAAGAGGAACAGCTGACAGAGAGTGAGAGAATGGATTCGTTGGCTGTGGAAGAAACTGGGGAAGTGCAAAGTCAGGCTGGGCAGAGCAGGGGAGACGTAGAACAATGCAGCGGGGGTTCAGATGATCATCTTCACTTCCCCAGTTTCTTCCACAACCAACGGATCCACTCTCTCACTCTCTGTCAGCTGCTCCTCTTCCCCTTCAGATTCAGACTCCAACAGGGGCATGACACACTCCTTCAGAATGACAGGTTTGTAAATTCTGAGGGATACTACCTTTCATCTTTTAAAAGCTTAAGAATGTAAAGAATCTGAAGCAAAGAGCAAAAAAGCTAAATAAGATTTTGATCTTAGAAACTTATAAATAGACTCAGGGGCCTAATTAGATTGGAATATTAAAATTTTACAATAAGATTTTGGAATTATTTACAAAATATAAACTGCTTCTCTAGAGAAATAGATCCTATTTTGGTTTTGCTACATAGAACACAGCTTAAGATTTCAAAAACTGGATATTGGAAAATAAAGATTTTAGGTAAAGGAAAGATATGCAGGCCTGCAAATTGCTTATGACAATAAAAATACTGACAAAGACTCATGAAGAGTGGAATCAGAAAATGAGAGCCATGATATCAACAATGTCAGTAATGATATCTACTTCTACAGATATACTACTGTATGTTCTACCCTCAAAACGATGCTATAGAGCACTGCACACCAGAACAATTGGACAGTTGTTTTTTCCTGAATGCCATCTGCTAAACATCTGAAAAAAAAACCCCTCCAAAACGATGGTTTCAGAGGCTGAAAAAAAAAAAAACAAGGCGCAGAGCTCCCAACCAACAAACAGCTGATTGGGGGTATTCTGGGAGGCCAATTCACCCCCAGTCAGCTTTTTTCTTATTTTCCTCTCCAAAAACTAATTTACCCCTTATATTCTGGTGCATCTTATAGTCCGAAAAATATGGTAAAATGGAAATCCTAAATGTTGTAAGAATATTGAAAACTGTAAAGCTATAGTTGTAGATAATATAATTGGTGAAGTGGTTATGGTTTGCTGAAGGAACGGCTATGTAACTTCTTTAACCTCTCTATGAGTATAGCAACTGTGGTTGACAATGAAAAAAATCACATTATTATTTCCTATGAAAAGGAGAAAAGGAAGTAAGAGAGAATGCAAGAACTACACAGACATCAAATAATGTTCAGCAGAATTCTGACTGACATAATAATTTCATCTCAATTCAGGGTGTACAGATCAAGTTGTTCCTCTTCAGAACAATGGAAAATGTATGAATATGAAAAGAAGGTTAATTGTATTTTTTTTATTTAGACAACGTGTAGGAAAAGCTGCATAGCCTGAATTATGAAATGTTTCACATGAACAATGAGATTGCATGTGGTTGCTAAATGCAATAACTTCAGCATATGATGGAAGTAAATCATGTGTGAAAATAAATATAGTGCCAAATGGGTAGTTTACCAGTGTTTAACATTTAGATAGACAAAAGTGAAAAATTTGATTGTAATGATGTTAGAAGAGGGTTTATTGGTGATATAAATGTGTGTATGTTTGTGTGTTCTTTTTAATGAAGATATGTCTTGTATTAATAGAAAATGGGAATGATTTGCAGTGAATACAGTGACTGTTGATATATTATCCTTGTCCATCAAATTGTTTCTTTAATGGAGCAGAATAAAGGACAATTACCTAATGTCCTATTTTTCATCTCTTTTCTGCTGCCCTTATTTACATAAAAGGGCTAGAACTGGAAAAATAAAAGGAAATTCCCTTTGGGAGCATTCTTGCTAATTACCCACTAGATTGTTTCCAGTAGGTCTGGAAGGTTATATGCCCTTTGAGAGAAATATATATATACATAAATAGTATAATTTTTACCTAGTATTCATGCTTCCCTCTCTCTGCCACTCTTGTCCTGTTTTTGCCAGTTATATGTTTGTTTGTTTTTAATGTTTGCTGATAAACAAATCTGAAGGTACATTTTTTTGCCCTAGGCAAAGAAAGTGCTGTGTGTGCCTGCTCTGTTCTGGATATAAGAATTGACTGGCAGTATGCTATGTACAAACTAAACTAGAAATTATCCCTAGTAATTTTTGAACAGTGAGAACTAAGGATTTGAAAATTAATGTATCATAGACCAAAGTAGTTGTGTTTGACAGGGAAAAATTGAGTGAATGATTACCAGTTATATATAAATGATGAAAAACTGCTGCATGTAGAAATGTCTGTGTGCCTTGATGAAATGTTTATGAAAGCTGGAAAAATCAATGTGAAATTGTAAGTTGTGCAAATGCTGGTATAAAAGTAGTAGAAACAAGGAACAAGAGTTGGTTGAAAATAACAAAAATGGCTCTGTATAAGAATATGCTTCTGTGGTCTTCTGTTACATGGAAGACTTTGGTATGTCAGAAGAAACATCGACCATAGTGGGGTTGTAAAAGATTACTTAAGATGTGTGAAAATAAAAGTAGAAGGAGTAGAATAAATGGGAATTGGAAAAGGTTACTTGAATGAGTGACCGAAGATGGGTTGTCAGGATTGAAATGTATAGGAAAATGTAGTGAATGGTATTGCTATACACTAAATTGTGTTACATTTGCCCAATGGTGAAATCCAATTTTTTACAACCGGTTCTGTAGGCGTGTTTTGGTGGGTGTGGTGTGTCTTGGTGGGCATGGCAGGGGAAGGATACTGCAAAATCTCCATTCCCGCCCCATTCTGGGGCCAGCCACAGGTGGTATTTGCTGGTTCTCCAAACTACTCAAAATTTCCGCTATTGGTTCTCCAAACTGCTCAAAATTTCCACTACAGGTTCTCTAGAACCTGTCTGAACCTGCTGGATTTCACCCCTGCGTTTGCCTCTCTTTTTCTTTTTGCTTTAAATTACTATGTCTTGCATCTTTTCTCAACTTTGTGTCATGTTACTTATACCACCAAATGTTTGTGATGTGTATACATGTAACACACAAAAATGTTCTCCAATGAAAGTCAAGTGCTGACAGCTTTTTATCATTGTCCATCAGATCCTGCATTCTAGATTGGCATTTTGAGTCCTTGTAGGCTGCTGGACTCTGGATGTTAGCTCCAAAGTCCAGTTCTGATTGTTTTACTGTTGTCCAAAGATGCATGTCAAAAATGCTCCCACTTTCTGTTATGCTTTCCACCAGTGGTGGGATTCAAGTAATTTAACAACTGGTTCTCTGCTCTAATGATTTCTTCCAACAACCAGTTTGCCAAACTGCTCAGAAAGTTAACAGCCGGTTCTCCCGAAGTGGTACGAACTGGCTGACTCCCACCACTGCTTTCCACTATATTTCATTTCATTCCATTCCATTTCATTTCATGAATTTAGATGGTCACCCAACTCACCATTGATTCTCAATAGCTAACAGAATTATAACCAATACAACCAAATAAAAAAAAAGTTAGCAAAAAACATGACAAAATCAAGGCCATTCCATATTAATGCCATGCTGACCATTACTACCCTGACCCAATGTTTAGATCCAATGTCAGCTCTTTCCTTAAGAAAAACTAGCAGGGTTGGAGTCCTCTCAATCTTGGGGAGTTAGCTGTTTTAAAGAGCAGGAACAATAACATAGGGAGCATATCTTTACCTAATGACAATGTTTTAGAGAAGGAATCTGGAATCTGGAAAGAAAGCATTTCTTTCGCTTATGCATACATTCAGGGAGTATATATTGCACTCGTGGTCCAGAAAGTGAGTTGATGAAGCAGCTCATGCTGCTTCAATCATTCTAGAAAAAGAAAATAGAACTACTGTATGTGTGTGACTTGCATAGGGAGTTTCTTCTATGTTCTGATATCAGGAAAAACTGAAATCTTATTATTTTAGCACCAGATAGGGAGGCTTAAGCAATTTTGATATGAACTGACCTAATTTGCACTTCTACTAAAAATAAGAAGATAAGAACTTTGTTATCTTCTGGAGTTTTTCCATTCTCTGAATTATTCAGGTTTTAGCAATCTCTCTTCCTCTCCCCCACTCTCTCTTACACACACACACACACACACACACACACACACACACACACCACTTGAAGAGAAAGGGGGGCTATAATGTATATTATTTTAGGATGAATAAATTGCAATGGGTTTTTTTTTAAAAAAATGTTTATAATGTAAAAATATATTCAAAACTGCATTATCAATTACATTTTGGCATCATTCTAAAACATTTTTTTTCTGCCTGGCATTTTTACAAATAGTTTTGATTTTAATTGCACTTGCCATATTGAGATAATGGATTATATTGGACTGATTAAATATAATTACTGAACTGATTTAAAATATAATACTCAATGAATTCAAATTTTCAGGCATTTAAAAATATAGGAGAATGGCAATGTTCAAATGGATGTGTTATTGCTTGACTTTGAAGAGGAGATGTTGGAAAGTTTATAAGTCTCATTACCAATTCTCATGATAACCTGGAGGATTTCCTGGGTGTTATTTGTTTTCACTGGGCTGCTGAATTTTAATGGCAGAACTGCATTAAAGACATGCATTGTAAAAGACGCTTGAAATTAGTGAGCCAGACAAAGATCCTGAACAAACATTTGAGTTCTTAGAGTGATATTTCTACACAAATAGTTGAGATGCTTCATTTAATGACTGTAATGAGCAGAAGGGACAAAATGGCAGCTGTGTTCTGGTTGTTGCCATTTTGGCCCAGGAACATATGGTCTACTGTCCTTCCCCAACATGAAGCCAGTTAGGCTGCAGTGTCCTTGCAGAGTAGATGAATGGTGCAGCAGCCAACATAACTGTGTCATAATTGTCATATGTAATTTGGGGACATCTGTTTTAACTTTAAACATTTGTTATGTGACTGACCTCTTGTATCTCAAGGAACAACTATATTCTTTTCCCGTTCTGATTTCACCTATCCCAATGCTAGGGAGAGGAGAGCATTTTTCTTTTTCCTTCATTCCTCCCCTCCTCCCATTATCCTCTACTGTTGTAATCCTCAACCCTGTTGCAACAAGATTAGTGTACTATGTGATGGAGTGATGCTCCTGGAATTAAGGGAGCAGTACAGCCTCCCCGGATCCAGAGAATATTATCAATATTCATTTTATGTATTCAATTCATGCTTATATATATTATCTAATATGTACTTGACAAAATAAATAAATAAATAAATAAATAAAATTATCCAATTACAAATACACTGTTGCATCAACTTGATCACTATGACTATCACTCTGACTGGTTAAGGCATAAAGTAATATCTCAAGCTACTGTTAAATGGGTTAAATCTACTCTTTTAGAGTTACTGCCCTCTTAGTTGTCCAATTTGTTTCATTCCACAGGGAAGGACTTTAAGATATTTGTGTATCGGTACTTGTATCAAGTACATTATCATCCAAGACTTTCAGGAAAGGGAGGCCCTTTTCCTCAACTGATTTATTTTTATTTTATTTCATTATGTCGAAATAATTGAATTATTTAGAACAGGTACAAATACGTTAAATCCTACCACAATTTCCTTTTCTGAGCAACATCAGCTTTCCTATGGAGCTATGAAGACGAATCTCCTAGTTTCCTTGCATATTTATTTATTGGCTTTAGATTGCCTTTTCCAATGTAATGATTGGCTCCAGAATAGGAATGTAGGTAAAATAAATGTGACAGATAATTATACACTCATAACGAACTCAGAGATTAGGCATTTTTTGCTTGTCTGATTTTATACCATATTCTTTAGATGAAATATGTACTTAGGAGAGCCGCACTTGATACATTACTAAGTATGGCTCTTAGCCCTTATTCCAGTTGGGGACCCACTGTGTATTATTAGCCTCTTGATATGGGATTGTATAAAATAAATTATAAGATACAATTCTATAAATATTTAACATAAACTTTAAACAAGAGATACAATATTTGTACCTCTAACTTGAATGAAGCAAATCTCTTTGCCTGTGGAGATTATGTTGTTAATGGAAGTGCAATTAGATCTGTCAATAATGGTGTATGTCAGGACTAGTTGACTTAGACAAGTCCATTTTCATTTATTTTTTTCATCCATCTCCTCACCTTGGTTTTCTGCTTTACAGGGTTTTAAAGTAATTCTTTTTCAGGACCTTTAATTGATTTTATTTACACATTTTCCAGGGTCAAGGAACAAATAATAATAAAGCCACAGCACAAAGACCTGTTCACTCCCAATACACATCTCAAACAATTTAGTTTCTTTGACATTTAATTCTATTTTTTCAGGCTGTTTCATTCTGCTATCCTTAGAACACCACACTTGACATGCAGCTAATCTTGTCTCATTTTCTTCTTTCCCTTCATTTCTTTTATGGCTAGTATACATGGCTTTAGTTTGAAATTAATCAACTATTACTTTCTTTCTCTTTTATTTTCCCTTTTCAAAATAAACTCTTTTCCTGACAGTACAAAACTTTCTCAAGACAAATGGAGGTCACCAACCATGAATTTTCTTTGCTTTTCCTTCGATATTTGTCAGCTGAGCCTATTAGGAGATGTATGACAAAATTCATTAAATATTTTCATACCAACTTCAGACTGGAAATAAGATAAGTAAGATAAGAGTTCAAGTCCCCATGAAAGCTCATAAGGAACCTTTCTAAATCAGCTCATTTTGCTTCCTATCACATTTGATTTGCACAAGTGTAAGTTTGTATTTTGCTTTAAAAATCTGAACAGATATTTGTATTCTTTTTCAAAGGTTATATATTCTTTATAGAACTCTCTTCTTTTTCAAGTCACAAAATTTTGGTGCAGTGCAGTGTAAAAAAGTGAAGCAACATTGTACTTTGGTTTGCATAGTAATTTGGCAAATATAAATGACACTGATTCAAGTACAGGTAGTTTTTGACTTACAACAGTTCATTTAGTGACCATTCAAAGTTACAACGGCACTGAAAAAAGTGACTTATGACTGTTTTTCACACTTATGACCTCTGCAGCATCCCCATGGTTACCTGATCAAAATTCAGATGCTTGACAACCGACTTGTATTTATGATGGTTGCAATATCCCAGGGTCACCTTTTGTGATCTTCTGACAAGGAAAGTCAATGGAGAAGCCAGATTCTCTTAACAAACTTAGTACTAATTTAACAACTACAACTATAGCAAGGAAAGTTGTAAAATGGGACAAAATTCACTTAACAAATGCCTTGCTTAGCAACAGAAATTTTGGGCTCAATTGTGGTTGTAAGTCAAGGACTACCTATAATGTGCATGCGGTCCACATTTCCTTCCTATCATTTTTCCTTATATACGGAACTTTAGTTACAAGATTCTTGTATTGTTAAATTTATATTTACTGACAAAGAAATAAAGGGAGACTAGTATAGCTCTATTTCAAGCTATTTAGCTCTTGTCAGCTAACCATACCCTTCTGGGATTTGAACCCAGGTTGCTTACATATTAGGTAGATGTATTAACCTCTAAGTCACAAGTTTTCCTAGCTTTGTCAGCTATACCAGGGGAGAGATTGTTTTTTATCAGGGAAACATGGTCTACCCTGACCATGTCAGAGCAGAAAGCTTCTGCTTTCACCTTTCAGCCCTGAGAAGACTCCTGGACTGGGGCTGAAAGGTGGAAACGGAAGCAGTATGTCCCATCCCATTTGGGTAGACCAGGTTGCCCTGATTAAAAAACACTTAAAAACGCTTAAGCTCCTTGCAGGTAGAATGTTTACATCTGAGACCTATATGCACAAAGCTACTTAATAGCATCTCTTACTGGCAGAACTGAACCCATCATCTTCTCACATATATAGTTGTGCCTTCACTCTGCCTTCCTTAGCAATTTCAGCAGCACTCTACTCATTTTAAAGAGAGACATCTCTAATAATAAAACAAGTTGCTCACTCTATACATCAGTCAGAAAGAAGTGAGAAACATTAACTTGATTTTGCCAGAATCAAGTGAAAAGATTCTTGGGAAACAGATATAACACTATTTGTTTACGTGCACACATGTATTTGTGCAAGAATTTTCTATGAATCTCTAGGACTGACCTGTGGCAACCTGTGGTCTGGGTACAACTTCAAAATTGGCTGTATCTCTTCAAGTGATCAAAAATTAACCATAGAAAGCTACACGTAAAAGAAATACAATATTTTTCAGAGTATAACACACCCACACACCCCTAAAAGAGGGAGAAAATTTGGGTGTGGCTTATACACCGAATGTAATTCCGTCCACCCGCCGGACCGCACCCTTTGGCCTCTGCCTCCCAGCAATTTGCCTCTTTGCAGCAAACAGCAACAACCCATTTCAACTTCAGCACAGCCTGATTAGCACAAGCAGCTGGGATCAACCTCCCGACTATCAGCTGTTTCAGGCTGCAGGGATTGCCATTGCCTATTGCTGCACGGGTTTCCACTATTTGGTGTTTGCTGCAAGGAGGCAAATTACTGGGAGGCAATTTTTTTTCCGTTGTGCTAATCAGACTCTGCTGAAACTGAATCTGAAACTGTTTGCTTTTTGCTGTTTGCTGCAAGAAGACATATTACTTGGAGGCAGAGGTAGATTTCTTTTTCTTGTTTTCTTCCCCAAGAAAGGTAGGTGCATCTCATAGTCTGGAGTGTCTTATACTCCGAAAAATACGGTAATGAAAACCATGTTTGTAAGAAAATCACAAGTATATGAAGTCATCTTGAGTCAACCTTGATTGAAAGGATTCTTTTTACTAATGTATGACAATAAAACAATTTTTTATTGCTGCTGCTGTTTTTTTATTGCTCTTGTAATACTGGACCTTGTGGGTGGTCCATACCATTGGTGGAGACCCTTGCCTCTCTGTACTTTCTGGGCCAATTAGTTTTATAGTAACTGCTAAAAAAATATTTAAGAAAAGAAGCAAGCAGCCTGATGTTTTCCACAGTAATGGGTTTCAGTGGGACAATTTTGGGCCCCAAACAAGGAGAAAGTGATAAAACCATGGGACTATTTACCCATATAGGAAGAGTTATAAAATTCTGCAGATAGTCAAAATCATCCAGGTGAAACCTGATTGTATTTAAAAATATTTTCCTGGAGTTTGTCTTCCATTACTGTACAACAATGCACAGTAAGAATTATTGAGAAAAGCACTTACTGTCCAAACAGCTATGAGGTCATCTAATACTCCACATCATGATTTTATATGTAGAACAATAAAGATAGCAGGGTAACGTAGATGCTCACTGTTTTTAAAATAAATGTCCCTTGAATACTTTCTAATCAAAACAATATACTGTAGTGTTGGGAGAGCTCTGGCAATTTTTGTTATCTTTATTGCACAACATTAAGTAAAAGAGAATTTTTATTCCTTCAAGATCCACAGTTTTTTCAAGGTTTAGGATACTGATTGGATTACTTCCCCCCCCCTTTTTTTTCCATTGGTCAGTTGGTCAGTTGGAGAAACAGCAGTTGGTTCGAAGTGTATTATTAAATATTTCAAGGTTGACAGGAATGAAGATTAGCGTTCATTGGACCAACTCTCTTTATAGTATACATAAATGATCTTTGTGATCATATCTCAAGTGACTGTGTTCTCTTTGCTGATGATGTCAAACTTTTTAACACCACTGACAATACATCTACAATTCAAAAAGACCTCGATCATCTAACCACTTGGTCTAAAATTTGGCAATTACGAATCTCAACCAGCAAATGCTCAGTCCTACATATTGGAAGAAAGAACCCAATCACTAAGTACATGCTTGATGGACATTACCTCACTGATGACCCCCACCCAGTTAAAGACCTTGGAGTTTTTATATCTAACGATCTAAGTGCCAAAGCCCACTGTAACTATATAGCTAAAAAGGCTCTAAAAGTTGTTAACTTAATTCTACGTAGCTTCTTTTCCAAAAACACCACGCTACTGACCAGAGCATATAAAACTTTTGCTAGGCCAATTCTTGATTACTGCTCGCCTGTCTGGAACCCATACCATATATCCGATATCAATACAGTTGAGAGTGTCGAAAAGTATTTTACGAGAAGAGTTCTTCACTCCTCCGAAACCAATAAAATACCTTATTCCACCAGACTTGATATCCTGGGTCTAGAAAACTTGGAACTTCGTCGCCTTTGACAGGACCTGGGTTTAGCTTATAGAATCATCTGTTGTAATGTCCTTCCTGCCAATGACTACTTCAGTTTCAACTACAATAACACAAGAGCTACCAACAGATTTAAACTTAATGTCAACTGCACCAGTTTAGATTGCAGAAAACACGATTTCTGTAACAGAATTATCCATGGTTGGAATGCATTACCTGACTTTGTGGTCTCTTCTCATAACCCCAAAAGTTTTATTAAAAATCTATCCACTGTTGATCTCACCACATTTCTAAGAGGACTCTAAGGGGCGTGCATAAGAGCACAAATGTGCCTACCGTTCCTGTCCTATTGTTTCTTCCCTATATATATATATATATATATATATATATAAATATATATATATATATATATATATATATATATATATATAGGTCTTTGGTTGTTCGGGTTTTCTCCGTGTAAGATTGGAAGTGTCTTGGCGACGTTTGACGAAGTCTCATTCGTCATCTTCAGGCTTCAACCGTGCTTCTGGGAGCAATGTGTGATCGCAGCTGTTTCTTCCTTTTAACTGCTAGTGGGGTTTGAACTGATTGGGTGGGAGCTTGGCTGTGCTCTGATTGGATGGGGTTTTCTGTGCTCTGATTGGCTGGGGGTGTGTCCTGTGTTGGTGGGGGCTTGGTTGTGCTCAGTCTAGTCTCTGCTGCAGGGGGATTTGAGCTGGTGAGCTGCATAGCTGTTGTTTGGCTTTGTGGTGGTGCTACATCTTCATAGTGGGTGTCAGTCTGCTGCATGAATGGATTGGAGGGTTTGAAATGGCTAATGTTGCAGCTGCGGTCTGGCTTCTGGTCCTTGGTCGTGCTTCATGATCAGTGTGGGTGTGGGTCTGCTTTCTGGGTGGATGTGCGGTGGTGACATCCTGTGTGGACCTTGTGAGTGTGGGTCTGGTGTCTAGCACGAGGAATGACACCAGACCCACACTCACAAGGTCCACACAGGATGTCACCACCGCACATCCACCCAGAAAGCAGACCCAAACCCACACTGATCATGAAGCACGACCAAGGACCAGAAGCCAGACCGCAGCTGCAACATTAGCCATTTCAAACCCCTCCAATCCATTCATGCAGCAGACTGACACCCACTATGAAGATGTAGCACCACCACAAAGCCAAACAACAGCTATGCAGCTCACCAGCTCAAATCCCCCTGCAGCACAGACTAGACTGAGCACAACCAAGCCCCCACCAACACAGGACACACCCCAGCCAATCAGAGCACAGAAAACCCCATCCAATCAGAGCACAGCCAAGCTCCCACCCAATCAGTTCAAACCCCACTAGCAGTTAAAAGGAAGAAACAGCTGCGATCACACATTGCTCCCAGAAGCACGGTTGAAGCCTGAAGATGACGAATGAGACTTCGAAACGCCGCCAAGACACTTCCAATTTTACACGGGAGAAACCCAACAACCAAAGACCTATATACAAACACCCGTGAAAACCTCAGAAAACAAATATATATATATATATATATATATATATATATATATATATATATATATATATATATATATATATATATATATATATATATATATATATATATATATATATATATATATATATATATATATATATATATATATATATATATATATATATATATATATATATATATATGCTTATACTACCTTATATATATATGTTTATATATTATATAATCTTATATATGTCCATATATATGTTTATATATTATATAATCTCCCCATATATATGTTTATATATTATATAATCTTTTGTGTTATGCTTGTTATCCTTGTGTATATTGTTATGACAAAATTAAATAAATAAATAAATAAGATAATTGAAGATTAGTTTAAATTGCTTTGTAATGAAAATCTGGTGATGTGAACCTGTCCCTGGGATCTACTGTACATCCTTAAGGAAAAGGAATAGTCTAAATGCAGCAAATTCAAAGCATGACCCAGGATGTCCCCATTTAAGTTACACTATCAGCAGGGATAGGCTTCAAAAGTTTTAGCAAGAGGTTCTCTGCCCAGTTGCTGGGTGGGAGTGGCCATGGTAGGCATGGCCTAGTCAGCCTCCTGCACCATGGCGGGGGAGGCGTTTTTGCCCTCCCAGGGCTCCAGAGGCTTTCTTCGAGCCTCTGGGAGCGCGAAAATGGCCTCCCCAGGGTCCAGAGGCCCTCTGGAAGCCAGAAACTGGCCCATTTCTGGTCTTCCTGAACTTCCGGTAGGCCCGTTTTTTGCCCTCCCCGAGCCTCTGTATGTGCCCTGCATTTACCTGCATCCAAAACGGGCTGTATGGTGACTCCTGGGAGGGGTGGGGTAGGCGGGGCCAGGCAGGAGTAGGATTTGTGGGGTTCTACAAACTGCATAGAATCTTAGCTAGAGGTTCTCCTGAATCCCTGCAAGCCCCCAGCAGCTCACCCCTGACTATCAGTAAGTTCCTACTTTTTCCATGACATTGTTTTTTTACAGCAACATTCTTCCTAGAGCCCTCAAGATATCAAGAATTTAAGGCAATATAGATATACGTGAGGCCTACATGTGCTTCTATTGGATCTGACACAGCTTTATATATTATGAAAGGATAAAATTTTATATACAATAGACAAAGCATCTTCTATCAAACTTTGAAGGAAACAAAAATGGTTCTGAATGTTGCAATCAATGAAAGGCATGTAACCTTATGGTGGGGTGAGGAGAAAAAAGTAGTAGTAAGTTTGTACTTATTGTGATGAAGATTGGAGTAACTTTAAATGTTTCTTTTCTTCTTATTTCTTTCTCTTTTTTTTCTTTTTTCCTTTGCACTGTCTATTCTCTCTTTTTTATTTTATTTCTGAGTTTGGTTGTTATTTACTATCGTTATTAAAATGTTCAACATTTTCTTTTTCTTTTTTTAAAAAAAGATCAGAATGGAATAGTTTTAATGCATTATATTAAAAAGGATGTTATGGAAACAGGTATCTTAAACAGGTATGTTTTAAGGAGTACCAAGAGCACAATGTTGGGGCCTACCAAACCAAGTTTTATCTAAAAGTTAGTGGGGGGCACTTCTGAGAAGACCATGCTAATACAGGTGGTCCTCAACTTAGGACCACAATCGAGTCCAAAATTTCGCTTGCTAAGTGAGAAATTTGTTAAGTGACTTTTGCCCCATTTTACCACTTTTCTTGCCACATTTGTTAAATGAATCATTGCAATAAAATAGTACCACGGTTAAGTGAATCTGGTTTCCCCATTGACTTTACTTGTCAGAAGGTCTCAAAAGAGGATCACATGACTTCAGGACACTGCAACCATCACAAATATGAGTCAGTTGTCAAGCATCCAAGTATAAATCACATGACCATGGGGATGTTGCAACAATGATAAGTGCGAAAAATGGTCATAAGTTGCTATTTTCAGTGCCATTTAACTTTGAATGGTCACTAAACAAACTATTGTAAATTGAGGACTAGCTGTACAGTAAATAAGTGCTATGTGGGGTAAGCCCTAATATTTGCAACTAAGCCTAGCATTTGCAAAGAAATAATTATTTCATAATTAACAATATTATAAATATAATTCTATTTTCAGGAAATTTAGTCAAGGAAATACTTGGTTTTTCTATGTTCTATGGTTAGAAAATATTGTTCTGAGCCTGAATATATGAGGTATTATCTCATATTAAATATATTATGTTTATCTCTTTTTTCCTTTTACATTCTTCAAACAACTATTATGAAAACAACAAAAAAGATGGGATCTGGATTTTACTTTAAACAAAATTGATTCATAGTATGTTTGGACTAGATCAAATTCTTCCAACCGCAAAACAAAAATACATACATATTGTTTATTTCTCATTTCAAGGAAACTTGAATAGAAGTTCACAGAAAGAAAACAAAGGCCAAACTTGACTGAACCAGATATTCCCAGATATATGATTCAATAACTTTGATTCCAACATAACCTTTAATGTCCCTAAGTAAGAAAAGGACCAACTTTTCCAAGTGTACATCAGTTTCTATTATCTTCCAAGGACATAAATTGAAGATACTATGACATCATTGTTCCTGTGGCAATCTATGACTGATTTATGATGTTGTCCCAAATGTGTTTTTTTCAAGAGGCAGCTGGACTTTTGGGGTTTTCTTTGAAGATGTGTTGCTTCTCATCCCAGAAGCTTCTTCATCTCTGGCTGGATGGTGGAGAATGTCAGGAGCTGAAGAAACTTCTTGGATGAGAAGCAAAACATCTTCAAAAAAAACAAAAAACCAGAAAGTCCAACTGCCTCTTGAAAAAAGCACCTTTGGGACAACCATGACCTGGCTGACTGAGAATCCATAGAGATTTATGATGCTGTTGATGAAGTGAGAGAGGCAACTGATGACTCCCAAGCAACTGTAGGGATTGATGCAAAATTAGACTACTGGAGGGATAGGGATCAGAATTAGAATAATTTTGCAATCCAAACGGGGACCTACACATGTAGCAGTAACATTTGGGAAATATATAAATATTATAAATAAATATAAATATATTATGTATTATAATATATTAATCTTCTCATCATTCGTATCATCCATCTCCTCCCACTTATGTCTGTATGACTGTAACTTGTTGCTTGTATCCCTACAATTTATATTGATTGTTTCCTAGTATGATTTGATTGCTTATTTGTACCCTATGACTATCATTAAGTGTTATGGTTCCTGATGAATGTATCTTTTCTTTTTATGTACACTGAGACAAATTCCTTGTGTGTCCAATCACACTTGACCAATAATGAATTTTATCTATCTATCTATCTATCTATCTATCTATCTATCTATCTATCTATCTATCTATCAATATGCATCATTAGTACCAATGGAATTTAAATATCAACAGACCAGTAATTGCTGCATATCAAGGATAATTTAGACAGAACCAGAGAAATTGGCAGAAAATGTGATTTCAGTGTCAACATATCCTTTCTTAAGAATAGTCTGTGAAAATAATTTCACTATCTTGGCAGAAATGCCCTCTGGTACGGCTATGCATGTCCAGAAAACATTGGTAGGCTTTAAAAGAGCCATGTTGAGACTTTGAATGGTTAACGCTACTTTGAAGCTTCAAGGAGGGGTGCAGAGGGTGCTTCACTCATGAGCAAAAGGCTTGCTTTACAGGAACATTTCCAGTAATAATTACCAATTAAAAGGGACATTTAAATATGAGTCACAAGAGGGCCTTTTTGAGTTTAGAACTATTGGAAAATGTATCCCTGGCAGGATAGGGATCCAGACCTTTTGGATTTGAATAATGTTGTTTTCAAAAGGAGGAAGGAGGGTCAAATAAATTTGTCTGCCAATACAATATCTTTTTTTTTTTGGCATTGTTTCCAGATTCAAAATGAGGTAAACATAGCTTATTATTAATATTTAATATATGTTAACATGCCCATATGAGATTGCAGAAACATTCTTAATTCTTCTTGATGTCACTCAGAAAGATGAATTTAGCAAACACAACAGGGGGAAAACGCTTCACATAAGAAGCAATCAGATATACTTTCCTTTGAACCCTTCATGGGAGAAAAAAGAACTATTCTAGTCTAAATTGGTAGCCACACCTGTCTGCAAATATTTTCCTGAATTTTCACATGGCTCCCCTGGAATGTCCTCTCTTATTTTCATAAGTGGGTTTTTCATTAAATTCTAGAAAATCCTTTGGCATAAATAAATCTATATTTGCAGTATAAAACCAATAAGAACTGCAAAACAACACACATTTTGGTAAATGCCCTCCAACCTGCTTACAAGAGCATTTTGCTAACAAATTCCCTTTAAGCACACATCTCTTTCTCTCCCTATGACCTTGCAACCCTTAAAAACAACTGTGTGGCGCTCAAGTGCAATGCTCAACAAACAATTTTGTCATTAGCATCCAAGCAGAGAAGACCTTTATCCTTGAAAAGTTCATTGTTCCGGAGCCACCTTGGTCTCTATTTACAGGACAATAACCTCTAAGCTCTAATTTTATTTCAGGCTCACTTCATCCTCTCTGCAGTACAATAACAACAACAGCACCAACAAAAAAAACCTCTTCACACTAATATCCCACTCTTCTCCCTCCCTTTGCTATTAACATCCAGCAGAATCAATCTTCCAAGCATACATCCGGACTCAAATTAACCTTGCTAGATAATTAGGGTGGGTGACCATGGCTTGAATACAGTGACCTCATTTTGCTGCTCTCAGCATAAAAAAAAAAAAAGACAGCTTGGCTAACTCATTAAATCAAAAGCCTGCTTCATTAAGAAATAGCAAAGTTCAAACCTGTCCAGCCTCTGTAGGCCCTTGTGGGTTCAGATTTAGGTTCCAGGAGATCTAAAATACTTTTCTTTTCTTTTTTCCAGTTGTGAAAGTCAATATTTGGGAAGGAATGGTCTGACCAAAAAAATTTCCAGTTTTAAATCCACTCCACAGGAGAGGAAATCTGTTTGACTAGATCAGATGAATTTACAAAACAAGCTTTCAAGATCTGTCATGACCTAGGCGCTAAGGAAATCAGATGGATTTTACCTGTGTTGCATAATTAGAGAAGCCTGTCACAACATTGCAAAAGCCAGCTGCTGTTTTCTATTCCAAGCTAATTCCACCTGATTTATTTAATACTATAATGAATTAAACCCCTTTCCTGCCACAGTTTCAGCTAACTATCACAAAATGGCTCCTGAAGATAAACTGCACTAGAAAATGAAGAAGAGGTTCTTTGAAACTCAGTAGGACAATTTGATGCCGCATTGCACCACAAGGACCTCTTATTGCATAGCTGAAGATGTCTGTTAAGTTTCCGACGATATGAAAAATGAGAGTAAGGATGGACATTGCATTCCATGACAATCTTGCATGAGTTTTATTATTAGTCTGCCCTGTCCAATTTCTGCCTCTCTTCTACATATAATCTTTACATTGATTTTTTTTAAAAAATGTATCTTTTCCCAAATACATATTTTTAAATTGTTCTTTATAAAATGCATGTTTCAAATATATTTTATTCTACAATGTAATTCAATCCATATATTTCTGCAAGCTGTGCAAGTCAGATAAATTTATATCAGATTTCACAAAAACTAAATTGTCCAATGTGTATAACTTTATTCAGAAAATCTAACTGCTACCATCACATTTACCCCATGGCTTCTAATGATGCATATAGATTATTTCCAGTGTCTAAGCCAATATTCTTTTGAATACTAGTTGACGTGGGAAAATAATATTACATTCACGTCTTGGTTGTAAACTTTTCTTAGCATTGAAATGCCTACCGAAAAGCAGAAAGCTGAAGTAGATAGCCTAGATCAGGCGTGTGAAACTCAATTTCATTGAGGGCCACATCAGGGTTGTGTTTGACCTTGGGAGGCTGGGGTGGGCGTGACCAGGGTGGGTACCATTTGTGTCTGGTCCAGCTGGACCCCCCAGGCTCCATTTTCAACTGGGAAGGCCTCCTGCAGTACTTTGCCAGTGAAAACAGAGCCTGAAGGGCCATGTTTGGCCCACCCTGAGCATAGTTTTTGCTGGCAGAGGCACCATGGGCCAGTTCTTCACTGTTTCCAGGGCAGCCCCACAGGCTAGATCTAAGCGCCCTAGGGCTGGATCCAGCCTGCAGGCCTTGAATTTGACACCCCTGGACTAGATTGACAAATTATGTAAAGGAGCTACTAGTACTATCTGCGGAGATAGATTTGAGGTTATAGATTCCATTTAAAGGGGCTTTGCATATGCACCTGCAAACAAACATTGAAGTATCCTAGTCAAATTGCTTATTTCAATGAATCCCTATATAAGCTGATATAAATTCTATATGGTACCAAATTAAATACAATTTATTTTTGCAAATTTGAATAGGTGCTCCTTCAAGTCCAGGGGAACCCTCTTCTTCCTAATGAAACCATAGATCCAGATAGATATCAGCTTCTGGGAAGACAGGCATGAATCTTATAAATAGATGGTTGGGTTAACAGTCCTAAGAATTCTTCTATTTTCTAGAGAATTACAGTTTCAGGCTCATCTCAATGACCAAGCAATGCTGTCCTTCACTTGCCTTGAATTGACCTGCCCATTGTAACTCAGAATAGATGAGAAATATTTTATTTGTCAGATATTGAGAATATTCTTCACATCTCTCCCTCACAGAAAATAGTCTATATTAAATAGGGACACTGCCCAGCTTTTTGTAGACATGATAAGAATACTTCATAATACTCTTTCTAGAGCATTTGCAACTTCCAAGGCTTTCCATGAAATACCAAGGAGATACTTCAGAAGATAATTCTTCCCATTTGTCAGATTTGGCTTGGTTCATATTTTAGACCCCTGATTGTTGGCATTCAGTAACTGGGTAGTAGCAGAACCTTCATGACTACACAAACACACACTTGAGGGTTTAAATTGCACAGTGGCAGATAGGACAGCACTCCAGAGGGTTAATGTCATTGCCCAGAGGATCATTGGTTATCCTCTCCCCTCTTTGGAAGAGCTTTATAACTCCCACTGCCTTAAGAAAGTTCAAAACACTCTTAAAGACCCATCTCATCATGGACACCCTTTATTTTGAACTTTTACCATCTGTCAGTCAGTACAGGATAATAAATACAACAACAAATAGGTTGAAAAATAGCTTTTATCCAGGAGTGGTATTCATTTACCTTCGCTACTGATTTGCAAATGTGAGCGCATATGCCACACATGTGCAGGGCCTTCTGCGCATGCACAGAGGGTCAAAAACGGGTCGTAATTATGTCCTGGTGGGTGGGCAGAGCCTCCCGCTGCCAGCTCTACTGGATCGTGCAATCCAGTAGAGCAATCCAGATAGAACTGGCTGAATTTCACCACTGCTATATTGAATTCTACTCTATAGTGCAATATTAATGCAATATCGGGTTTTCAACTCAATTGTATAAAATGTGAAGGATGTGAGTTTGTGTTTTATTTTTATAGTTATAATTTACACTAGTTTAGTGTATAAGCTGCAGTTCATTGTATAAGCTGCAATGACACGCTAAAACTAAACTAAACTAAACTAAACTAAACTAAACTAAACTAAACTAAACTAAACTAAACTAAACTAAACTAAACTAAACTAAACTAGTTCCTAGATCTCTTGTTTTTCCTACTCTTCTGCAGATTAGCATATAGAAGGCTTTATAAAAGGAGGGCTTACCTAGTCTGAAGATTTTTGCTTCCCATCAGGCTAGCTTCAGCCATCAAACACAGACTTTTTTGGGGAGTGCTATTGTCACCTTCAGGGAGCCATATCAACAATTGATAAAGTGTTGCAGAATCTATCATTGCCTTGGGAAAGTCAATGAAATAATCTACTGGGGGAGGGCTACAATGTCATCACAGGGGTTCTGGGAAGGCTTGAAGAAATGTTATGATCGCCGCCAAGAGCTACGCTGCAGAGCGCCTCTTTCTTCCAATCCCCCTCCAAGGGATCTGGGACTCCACAGAATCCGCTGATCAGTTGGAATTCTCTGTGGAAGCAACTCTCTTTAATGGAGAGATCGCTTTCTACAGCTTTCCTCCTTGACAGCTGGCCCCTCCAGCTATATATTGTACTTGTAATGGTATAAAATATTTATTAAATATGTATAGAGTATACTACTACAGGAGTAGTAGTAATATAGTGTATATTTGATATATAAGGAATTAGGAGATGTGTAAATGTGTATATAGACCGAGGAATATATGATATAGTAACTTGAATTTGACGTAAATGTTAGAAACCAGAGACATGGAGCAATGTCCATTGTTTCTGTTTGTTTTTAAATCTAATAAAATTTTGTAAAAAAAAAGAAAGATAGGAAAGAAATGTTATGATTTAAAACTTAAGTCTTGGTGATCCGTGCCCATGGTGCATGGCCATATACATTTTACACTACTATCTTCAAGGCTAGCTCAAAGAAAACTACTTCCTTTGTAGCACTGGAATTTCAAAAGCACAACAGTTATTGCCAGTTGAGTGAAATAGCTGTGATTTTTCTACAGCCTGAAGGCAAAAATCATATATTTGCTAGGGATAAACACACCAAATAAGACAACACAAATCTGAATAGTTATGGGGAATAAAACAAAACTGTATTGATTTCCTCTATATGCAGACAGGTGATATGTATAGAATGGCTTACTGCCATTTTCAATCAGGGACCCACTTTAATTTAAAAGCTGCATACAGTAGCTGCAATTTCACTGTTTGGCTAGGCCAGCACTTTCTTTTGCATGATGCTATTCCTTTCTATCATCTAGTTGCCATCATCAGTTAGCTAAGTATATATATTTTTTGAAAGAGGTTCAGCGGCTATGCCTCAGACCAGCACTTGCTGATTAATGCTATCCATCATCCATGCAGATTTGGTAGCTTCAATGCTGTGTGCTGCCCCCAACTGATCTTTCTATCACAATCCTGCCACAATACAATTCAATGGAATGCAAAAAATAATGCTCTATGATATGATGTCATATGTATGACCTTCAGTTAATAAGAGAGACCTGTTGAATTCGGCTGCTGCCAACATCCATAGAAACTTCAGTTGCAAAGAATGATTATTATATAGGAAATAAATAGAAAAGAGTGGATTCCAAGAGTAGAAAATATATGTAAACTAAGGTTGAACTGTTGAGCTTTTGGGCACTAATGGTATTGCCTAATCTGGTAACAAAATTACCAGGAAAATAATAAATCAGAGAATACCATTAAACAACAGCAGATCTAACTAGAGAACATTTGTGGGGTCTATAGAGTTGGATTCATTCATTTCTAATTTGAAATAATCTCTTGATGACTGTAGCTGAAATGTTAAAATGAAATGTCTTCATTTATTTCTTTACCCATAAATCTAGGTTATGCTTCTAATTTAAAATGTTACATCTTGCCCTTTCCTTCCAATCTATATGACAAGCACTAATGGGGATAAAATAGGCTGATACAGGTTTTGTATGTGTGTTGATGCAGATTATCATTAATTGGATTACATGTGAAATTATTTCCTTATAGTGTGTAGTCATACGATTCCATGTATCTTCCTTTATTTGTTTCCTTGTCTGCTTCAGTTCCGTTGAGAGAGAAAAAGTGGAACATGCTGTAGAAGAGAGTGAACAAAGCAAGCTGGGGAAGTCTGACAGCAAGCCAGTATGTTCTCCCTCCCTCTTCTGTTTTCTCTTTGGTTTTCTTTTTTAGATGTCAAAGTTTGCATTTCCAAGACATTTTTATTTGGAAACTGTAAATATCTATATACTTTTTCTTGTGTGTCACAAGAATCCAGCTTTCAAGATTTCTCCTGTTTCCTCCCTAATGAGTGGTTCTGAGTTTGTTTACAATTTCATTTGGGCATGAGCACATTAAAAGTGCTTGCATTTTCTGGCTGCCTCAAGTTCACTGTATATTTAGGTGAGAGAGTGAGAAAAAGAATTGGTGCAAAACTATGATGAACTAACTCTGCATAATTTTATCTGTTTTATAATATATTCTTCAAAGGCACTTAATTTTCTTCTGGAAGTTTTACCATCTGAGTTTTAAGAATAACTCATTTTTAAATTTACCATAAAGGAGTGAGAACAGGAAGCTCTCCGAAGTCAAGACATAGTAAGAATGTCATTCTAAGTAAGAATGATAAACAATTTAAGTCTCTGAAAAATAAAACTTTTTTTTCTTTTATTAGACAGCAGGGTAGATAAAAATGCTCCTTAAAAATCTACACATTTAGCTTATTAGTGTAACTCTTCCTTAAGTCAGATGGCCCTTTTTCCCCATCTGCAGATGCTCAGGTGTTAAACATCTTTGCATAATTTATAAGCGGCATTAATGATAATCCCAGTAAATCAGAGTGAATGGACCAATATCCCAAACACTATTGAGATTGATGTCTTTTCTTCCTATGTCTCTATGTAGCCAATGAAAACAGAAGTGATGACTCTGTGTCTATAAATATCACACACACACACACACACACACACACAGAGAGAGAGAGAGAGAGAGAGAGAGAGAGAGAGAGAGAGAGAGAGAGATACAAATTTACTAAAAGAACATAATATAAAACCTGTTTCAGATTCCTATTTTCCTACATGACTCTTTGGATACATGAAAACCTTTAGTAGTTAATTAGAACACTCTGTAATAACTTTAAAAAAAATTCAATTGCCCAAACGGAAATGTTACAAAAAATCAATAAAGTATTTCTTTGACAGAGTTTGGATTTATGCACCATGGTAAACTATAACATGGATTTCGATTTTATTTTTGAGTGAACATGATCAGTTTATCAAACAATGCTGTCATTCCATATGTATCAATTTAGAGTTTAAAATTTGCTAATCCATACTGTAACATTTGTTTTAAAGGCAGAATAATCAACACCGGTGCACTTCTGATTAGAAAACAAAGTTGCTTTTATATCGGATCTGTTTCATAACAGATACAGATGTTCAAGATTTCATCATCTCCACTGAATATTTTTCCGAGCCCAACAACATTTATTTGTAGCAAATCTGACAGAAAATGAAATCAGTTATGGCAAGAATATTGTACAAGACAGTATTGCTATCATCCAGATGAGCTACCACCTGAAACAGCAGATGGAGTTGAAGTGAAAGAAAAGGTAAGATTTCTGCTGAATACAGGAGAAATATGGAAAAACAGACAAATCTGAGACATATTATTATAATTCATCAACAGCAAGATAGTATGATAATCATCTGAGGCTCTATTCCAGAATTGAAGTGTCACTACTATCTGATCAAGAATATCACAGAGATATTACAATACTGTAATACAAAAAAATTTAATAAAATAAATAAAATAAAATAAATACTGATAAAAAAATATATCTTGTTCTTTCACTCTTTTAGGAGTTTTTCCCAAAACCTCATCTGTAATGTCCTTTTCAACCTTTGTAGTTTAGTTGCCCAAATCTTCTGGGATTGAAGACTTATTTTTGGTCTCATGTGTTATTTTGGGACAATACATGCAGGAGAGCAAATAGGAAACTGGTTGTAAGTAGAAGAAAAGCAGATATGAGTTTTAAAATTTCCTTCCTTCCTTCCTTCCTTCCTTCCTTCCTTCCTTCCTTCCTTCCTTCCTTCCTTCCTTCCTTCCTTCCTTCCTTCCTTCCTTCCTTCCTTCTTCCCTCCCTCCCTCCCTTTCTTCTCTGCTCACTCCCTTAATGTTTCAAATTATCTAATGATTCCAATCTTAAAACTAAATTTATTGGGATATTTTTAGTAAATATGTAAATTCACTGAAAACTGGTAATAATTGAAATGAAGCTAAGGGCCAAAGCCTAAACTGATCTGGGTGGGCAGAGGGTCTACGTGGACTACAATTAAGAGAATTCCTATTCAGTATAGCCCAAAATCATGCTGTAGGAATTCCAGTATGTGAAGGCAATCAGACTGAGGCTTATCTGAGGTCATTTTACTGGGTGTACATCATGGAACCATGAATGAATATCCAGCCACTGGAATTTCACAAATACATAAGATTTCATTTTATTTTAATTCTGCCTTGTTATTCCCATTAGCACCTGTAGAATACTAGCATCCTTCTCCTAGAAGAATGAAATATTCTACAAAATATTAAAAAGACAGAATATTATATTTCCCTGTTTGAGAAAAGGAGAAACATGCTCTTGGAAAGCAGTCTCCATCTTTGTTGATAGCCCCAAAAAGGCTGGTGCCAACCTACCTTCAAGACAAAAGGCTGGGCCATCTTATCTACAAAACAGAAGACCTTCACTCTCAGGACATAATAGGATTAGCCCTCTACCCATCTCACCACATGACACCTGGGAAGATTGCATCACCCAGCAAGGTTCAACTAAGCCTGGGAATCAAGATAACCTACAAAGTTATCTGCATGGTCCCATGGGAGCCTGACAACCAATCAGAATACATGCCCTTGCCACAGGAACAGGAAGGAAGTTCAAAACCCAAGAGAGAGTATAAATCTCTCCCACACACACACCCAGGTGCTCAATAGCCCCAGACCTCAAACCATGTGGTCCTGTCCACCATTAAATCATCTTTCGAAACAGCCTTCATGTTTCCATTGTCTTTCTCCCCACTTAGAACTGAACCCAGATGGACATTTCTTCCAACACACCCTAGATACAGACAAACTCAATTAATAGATATTATGTATTCCAAAGAATACTTACCTTTCTTTTTTTTCTAGTGTGTATTGTATTTTATTTTGTACTCACTTGCATTCTCTTTATGAATCCCTGAAGGTGAAAGGAATGTAGTGCAACTGCATAGAAAGTTGTTATACATATATAGCTGTCTTTCAGTTTGTTTGTTTGTTTGTTTGTTTGTTTGTTTGTTTGTTTGTTTGTTTGTTTGTTTTTTGCTCAACAGAAAGAGTTTTGACAATGAAAAAAAAGGCTGGAAATATCAGAAAGATATGGGATAGGACCAATATGTGCAAACTTCTACATACTTTTTATGCTTATGCAAAGGAAGAGGGTATGCAAGAATCATTCTCTGTTTAATATGAAATACTAAACAAAAGCAAAGGAAGTAATCATCTGAATGTGTCTTAGGTTATCAGAAATAATTTTATAATTAGTATTTTAGTCCCCAGAGATTTTATAAGCTGACACATAAGCTATGTCAACAACAAACTTAGCATCATAGCAACAACCAAGCATGAAACTGGATTTAACGATTTAGCAGCTATTTTCAGCAACTTCATGTTTAGAAGAGCACATCAAAGGCATCTTAATAACATCAGTAAGAGCTATTAAGAGGTCTTCTAAAATGGCAGCTTTTTTTCGTGGCTGACAAAGACAAGAAAAGAAATCAGCTTATCACCTGAGGAAATCAGAGCAAAATAAGATGCTGTAGCCAGCTTGGACAGAAATAGTTGATAAAGCTCTTACTGCCAGATATATTTCACCCACAAAATTCTATGGGTCACCCAGAATTGTCTGAGTTTTTATCAGCATCTAACTCTAAGGTAAGACAAAAGAATAGTAAATCAAAAATGGGGTCTGTTTTAAAGACTTACAGGTTGAAGTAAGATAGAAAAATATTACTGTTAGGTTAAAACCTAACCGAAAGGGGAAACATATATATAGCAAAGACCTGAACACATTCTAATCTTAAATCCTTCCAGGGAATAAGTCATACAAAGAAAGAACTGCATTCTAATCAAGTTATATTTTAGAATATATGGAAGTGGATGGCAAAGTTTAAACCACTATGGAAAGGGGTCCTTCTTTGAATTCAATTTGCTTCAAAACCAATTGCTTCAATTGCCATTGACAGGCATTGTGCACTATATTATTTTGGAGCAAGCATTTTATTAAATAAAAGAGGCAAACATAGCAAAATAAATAAGAAACCTTATAGCACCATTTCCCCCAAAAATAAGACCCTGTCTTATATTTTTTGAACCCTGAAATAAGCGCTTGGCCTTCTTTTCAGGGAGGTTTTATTATTTTGGGGCGCATGGAGCAAGATGGTGCTTCTCTTATCGTCATATCTGATTTCCAGTTCTGCGTTAAAATATTTTTTGGGGAGGGGGCTTATTTTCAGAGGGAGGCTTATTTTAGCCCAATTGGGCTTAGTATCAGGGGATGTCTTGTTTTCAAGGAAACAAGATATATATATATATATATATATATATATATATATATATATATATATATATATATATATATATATATATATATATATATATATATATATTATTCATATTTGTATACCGCCCTATCTCCCGAAGGACTCAGGGCGGTTCACAGGCACATAAAACATTTATATACAAGTTAAGATAATCATTAAAAAACTTATTCTAATGCCAGATTATTAAAAATATAAATATAAATATTAAAACCAATTTAAAACCCCTATAAATTTAAAATCTAAGCCAGTCCTGCACAGATGAATAGATGTGTCTTGAGCTCGTGACGGAAGGTTCGGAGGTCCGGAAGTTGACGGAGTCCTGGGGGGAGTTCGTTCCACAGGGTGGGAGCCCCCACAGAGAAGGTCCTTCCCCTGGGCGTCGCCAGACGACACTGCCTAGCTGACGGCACTCTGAGGAGTCCCTCTCTGTGAGAGCACACGGGTCGGTGTGAGGTATTCGGTAGCAGTAGGCGGTCCCGTAAATAACCCGGCCCTATGCCATGGAGCGCTTTGAAGGTGTTACCAGAACCTTGAAGCGCACCCGGAAGGCCACAGGTAGCCAGTGCAGTCTGCGCAGGATTGGTGTCATACGGGAGCCACGAGGGGCTCCCTCTATAACCCGCGCAGCCGCATTCTGAACTAACTGCAGCCTCCGGATGCCCTTCAAGGGGAGCCCCATGTAGAGAGCATTGCAGTAATCCATATATATGTAGATCTTTGGTTATTCGGGTTTTCTCCCGCGTAAAATTGGAAGTGTCTTGGCGACGTTTCGACGAAGTCTCATTCGTCATCTTCAGGCTTCAGCTTCAGCACGAAGCCTGAAGATGACGAATGAGACTTCGTCAAACGCCGCCAAGACACTTCCAATTTTACGCGAGAAAACCAATAATTAAAGATCTACATACAAACACCGCGAAACCTCAGAAAACATATATATATATATATATATATATATATATATATATATATATATATATATATATATATATATGTATATATATGTGTGTATGTGTATGTATGTATATGTATATAAAAGAATAGTATAAAGGTGCAACCACTTCTATCATTAGTATTTAGCAACAAGAACAGTAAAAAGAATTCCAACAATGTTTATGATATGCAGTACAATATGGGATGCGCTTTCCTAAGCTTTTGTGTACCACACAGATACAAGTGTTGGAGAGACAAGGGATTGTGTAAATCTTTGTTAACTTTGCTGTGATATAAAGCTGTGTGAATTATCCTTCACAAACCCTCTCTGGACCTTCTAAAATCACCAAAGCACTCATAAGCTGCTGTAAGCAGAGCTCAATCAGTTGATCACATAAGACCTTACAAACAGACCAAACAGAAGAAAAGGACTCCATATAAACACCAGTGTCACCGTCTTTTTACTGGCTTTCAGTGTTCCCAGAAAATGACCTCTTTATCCCTGTATTGAAACAGTGGTATATACTTCCAATTAGATAGAGTAACCTTTTTTTTTTAACGAGTTGCTGCCATGTACTGTACTTGTACCAAAATTGCCAGCTATTGCTACATAATGGGTAAAATATTCTTTGTCTTAACTGGAAATAATCTGGCAAGTGTTTTGAATGTTAAAGTTCAAAAGTTTTTGGTACAAGGTCAGAAGTTGCAAGAAAAGGCCACATTTTTTTAGGTAAAGGAAAGAAATTCTCACTGTGTTCTTATTGCAATATATATAAACTAATATAGAACTAAAATTTGATTCAGGAAGAAGAGCAGTATAAAAATGAAATAAATGATAATTGATAGTAAATATTCTTGACCACAAATGCCATGGCTATGCTCCTTAATGTAGCATAATTTTAATACATTTAACAAACTTCTGTCAAAATATGCGGTACCAACAGGCTACAGGTACAAAATGATGCCTGCAAGAAAATATTTAAATTAAGATGCATTAATATACAGGTGGTCCTCAATTTATATTTTATTGCTTAGCAACCATTCAGAATTACCAAATTCAAAGTTACATAGTTGACGTAGGCTGAGCTTGAGGAAATGGTCAAGTGCATCATCAGTTTAGAGCAGGAGTCTCCAACCTTGGCAACTTTAAGACTTGTGACTTCAACTCCCAGAATTCCTCAACTCCAGTTCTGGAGTTGAATTCCACAAGTCTTAAAGTTGTCAAGGTTGGAGACCCCTGGTTTAGAGCCCCTTTGCATCCACAAGAGATCTAAGTGCAGCCTTTTCTGAATTTCATTGACTCTTATCTATTGCCAATTTACCTTGACTGTTAGTAGTTCAGATTCTTGTTTAGAGATAGCATGAAATAAGCTTGTATTCATTTTGGACACAAACCTGGCTCCCAATTTCTTGTGCCTGACAGTTACCTCCCAAAAAGTACTTATGACCTGGATTCAAAGTTCCATTTATGACCACCTCAGTAGTGAGATTCAAATCCCGTCGCTACTGGTTCGCTTTTGGGCGCTCGTGGGTCCAATGATTCTGTGCATGCTCAGAAGCTTCTGTGCATGAGCAGAGATGTCCGGGCGGGTGGGCGGTACCCAATCTGGGGTGAACCAGTAGCAACCCACCACTGGACCACATGTAGAATCCTGCAGTCACATGACTGCAATTTATAACTGCTTTTGGGACTGAATTTATAACTGCAGTCACATGACTGCTTTTGGGACTGGAAAAATGGGAACATGTGCAACAACAAAGCAATCAAGAAGAAATTGTTGAACATTTTAGATGTGTGGAAAGCTCTGCTTCTTTTACCAGTTCTTATTTCCCTTTCTTGCAAATTGATCCTGTGCAGTTTTAAATCTTCCATTCAAGAGTTCCCAAAGAAAAAGAGTACTTTAATTTCCCCATAATGTACTGACTTGCTCACATCTCACCAATCTAAATAATGGATCAATTGAAGTTTTATCATTCAGTTTAATTAGATTTTGGGTTTCGGAAGTATTTTACTGTAATTACTTCATTTAACATGAATCACAAGTAGAAAAAAAATACCATTTCCTTCAAAAATATATGTTTCTTCCTCTGTGATTGGTTTTTTTTAAATGATGTATAAAACAGCCTTGAGTTATTAGATTAAAACTTGCAAACAAATATTTCAAATGTTTTATCCTTTTATTATGTTAAAAACATTACTAAAAATTTGTGAGATTCAGAGAATTGCATTTAATAAAACCATACTGGTTGGTAGCCCTAACAAAAATATTAATTCACAATTTGTGTACCATATAAACCCTGAGACACAGTTTAGCACACAATGGAGATTCTGAATATCGTGCTGTTGTTATCTAGGGGGAGGGATTTTGCTCTTTGCTTTAAAGAAAGTCTAATGTTTTCAGTCTATCTGCAGCGCGCATGCACACACAGACACACACAGACTCATGTGTGTTTGTGTGTAGCCTATGTAGTGCAAAACATGCAAAAAGAAATAATAAATAGTAAACCAAATAAATTAATATCTTGAGATGAGAATGGCAAGAATAGTTTAAACTGGTTTGCAAAAATATAATTCACTGTTCTCCTCCATATTTTTCTATTATTGCAAGCCAATCTTGCTTTCACATACCTTTCATTATTATATCTCATTGGTATTGAAATATTAATATAATTCATTCCACTAACCCTTTCATTGATTTATATGCCAATGCCCTGTATTCTCTAAACCAACATTCCTAAATCATGGCTACTGTGGAATTACAGAAGTTGAAGTTTACACATCTTCAAGTTGCCAAGATAGAAAAACACTATCCTTCAGCCACAATTTTATTTAAATTCAACCATTTATCTTATTCAACAAACATTCATTCCTTGCAGTAGACTACATATTTACCAGTATTTTTTTTCTCAGCTAGCAACAGATCTTCAAAGCACACTAGAAAATAAAAACCACTTAGGCCCATATCACTTTTATTATACAGTTATAGTAACAGAATCTTGCAAATCTGAAAATACTCCTTCCTTCCTTCCTTCCTTCCTTCCTTCCTTCCTTCCTTCCTTCCTTCCTTCCTTCCTTCCTTCCTTCCTTCCTTCCTTCCTTTATCATCATGGGAATTAGGAAGCTTGTCTCAGACAATTTGTTATATTGGAATTCTGCTCTAGATTCAAGTTTATTTTATCTGATCCTTGCCTTGATACCATTTATTTCTCTTGTGCCTCATGCCCATTGTCTTTGCCCTCTACAGCATCTGTAAGTTACAAAATTTTTCCAGCAATTTTCTCATACTTAGTGCCCTTAGTAAACCTGCTACAAAAGTTCACAAATTCATATACTCACTGTAGTTTTCCACCATTTACTGATAACTTGCATTCTTCATATTCTTTTTTCTCTGTCAGCATCTTGGTCTTTGAAACATAGTGTTTATATCTATCTATCTATCTATCTATCTATCTATCTATCTATCTATCTATCTATCTATCTATCTATCTATCTATCTATCTATCTATCATCTATCGTATCTAATGTTTCCCATAGATGATTAAGATTGTTAGTCAATAACATGGTGTCATCTATTTACAAATGTATACATTTTTCCACATCTGCAAGCAACACATCTCTAGTGTCACCATATCCATGTATTATTCATGACTACATCAAAAAAATCATGGGAACAATGCACATCCTTGTCTTACTCTTTGTTCAAATTTTACCCATTTTTGACCCATTTAATAAACTTCCAATTTATGTTCAATTTATGTAAGCTTTAGTTCCCTCACATGCTGTTCTTATCACCTACAGTAATTTAACTTCAGATACATATTCATGAAAAAAAATTCAGTCTAAATCTAGTCTTTTGATTTCGTATTTCCTCCAAGTCAAGAAATGCATAATAAAAAAATCATCTTTGTGTTCATACATTTTTCACTGCCCATTTGAACTGCCTGACCATAGACCTACCAAATAAAAAGCTGTATTTTTCCTCTATGTCACATCTCATATATTTTTAGAGGGGGGGGGGAATGCTAAACATCTTCACAGGCACACATAATAAACTAATTCTACTGTAGTTTTTGCATGCATTCTTGCTACATTTTCTTTTGTACAGGAAAACAATAACAGTATTCTTCCAATTGTTAGGCAGAGCTTCAGCCTTTAAAAGCAAGTTAAGCACAGCTATTTCATAAGCATGTTACATACATTAAAAAACTTACAGATACACCAGCTATATCTAAAGCTTTTCCACATTTTGACATTCTCACTGTCTTTATAAAAAGAGTTACTTGTTGAGATGGGTGCTATAGAAATCATACATAAAAGAAAAATGTATGACTTCTTTTTTATTATTTTTTCCTTGAGTATTAACACTTATAGCATCTGTTCCAATTCCATTCGTCAACATTTTTATTCCATTCAATTGTGTCCGATTCTTCAATGCTGAATGGAAAATCCTTGCAGCTTTTGTGGCAAGGTTTTTCCAAAGCAGTTTGCCATTGCCTCCTTCCTAGGGCCAAGAGAAGATGACTGGCTGAAGATCACTCAGTTGGCTTCATGGCAAGGTGGAACTGGAATGACAGTCTCCTAGTTTCTAAACTTAATCACTATGCCAAACTAGCTTTCCTCTTTAACATAATATGTCATCATCATTCTCATACAAATCTTTCACCATTGATCCCAACTCTCTTAATTGCTTTCATTAATAATTCCATTTACTCTGTTACAGGTTTGGCTTTCTTCACCACTTATAATATTCTGTATTATCTCATTTGCTCCAACTTCTACATTCAGGGCAGAATAATTTTCTCCTTGATTGCATTAATTCAAAATATTGCACAGATATTTCCTGAAATGTCATATTTGTTCTTCCATTGCACTGTTGACTGGAGTATAACATGCATATCTCACCAATTTATGGTTAGCCCCAATATTTCATACTTCTTGTTACCAAGACATAAGCTAATAGACCTACATGGCCTGTCATTATGATTATCACTTGCAGCTTTGGTTGCCTAAACTACAAATACAAACTAAGTCTTACCTAACATCTAATCCTATTCTATGCAAGCTAAGATGCTTTCCATTGGTCATAGTTTAGTGAACCATACTTTGTTCAGTCCCACTGAACAACTGTCATTAACTAGACTTTAGCCTGATATGATAGAGAAATAGGAAAATACAAACTTCATATGCCAAAATTTTCAACAGGGTTATGCTAGTGGAGAATTGTGGGAACTGAAGCCTGGAGTTGAGTAAGACTAAAAAAAAATGCCAGACTTATTTTTTTTTTAAAAAAGATATTACTTTAAATGTGTATATATTTAAGGATGTCTAAACTATTGTTTAGCACATAGCAGTGTAGGACTCTATGGTTAGGTGATAACCATAAACATTTGAGAAATGTACAAAAGTAACAGGCTTCATCCATTTCTCTTTATCTTTTTTTAATAACACTAAAAATTATCTGTCATTCAGTCACATTAACAGTTTCCCTTCCCTCATTCCAAGTTTCCTACTGGTTATCAGTGATCCCATTTTGACTCACCCAACTTAAAAAAAACATTATATTTTTGGTTCTGATCCCTTAATTTTGCTGATGTTTGTTTTTATCCTCCTTTGAATAATTTCCCACCCGTGAAGCAAGCTGAAATGAAACTTCTAGGAAAAAAAAAGACTGTAGTATCAGAGTGAATAAAATCTGGAACCTGACGAGAAAGAGAGAAGACACAAAACTGTCAAATTTAAAATAAAAGAGCTTCACAGTCAGAGAAATTCTATTGAAAAGTAGAAAGCTAATAAGAAGCAGACATTAACCAGTTTAATGAAGGAAAAAGGAGAAGATACGGAATCAGTCTGTAAGTATTAGGCTAAGGAAAGGCACTGAATTATTTGGCAGAGCGTAAAAGGAGCTAACAAGAAACAATGGGATGGAAAGAGTGAGGGAATAGATTTGAATGGAATATCAGCCAAGAATTCAATAATTTCCCTGAGGAAATTACCTAATTCTCCATCAGTGGATAAATGAAAAATGCAGTGGACAGGGCAGCAACAAATTATGTTTATGGACTCTAGACTTGTTTCTATTGTACCAGGCAGAAGGAAAGGACCAAAACCATTTCTGATGCTGCAGTGTAAGCATTAGTCTCAACATATCTCTATCTCTATCTCTGTCTCTATCTCTGTCTCTGTCTCTGTCTCTGTCTATCTACCTACCTACCTACCTACCTACCTACCTACCTACCTACCTACCTACCTACCTTTCCAGTAGTGCCACAGAGGTAACATGAAGCCCAGGGAGATTTTTCAAATATAAAAACCACCATAATAAAATTCAATGGTTGTTTGGAAGTATGACTAGTGGTGCAGAAAAGAGGCATTTGGTAAACCAAGGTGGCAAACAGTACATCTTTCAAAGCCAAAGAATGAAAGTAGCCTCACTTGTTTGCCATTTTGTAAATATCTCGGACCATTTTGTGATGTACTCACAAAATTCTAAATATATTCACTGAACCAAAACAAGTTAAGGGATTCTGACTCCCTCTCTTTTTAAATGTCTGTGTATGTGTGTCAGTGCATGTGTGATTTTGAGTCAGTGTTAGCTCCTGGAGAGTGCCTGGGTCAGGTATACCAGCTGCTTTGCCTCTCTTTGCTGGTATCCTGCCATAAACTGAAAGTGGGGAGAGAAGGAATTTGGGGAAGCTTGGGCTGGGGAAAGAGGACAAATGAAAGGGGGTGTTGTGACCCGGGCCCAAGTAGGTAGTAGAAAACTCAGTCAATTAAAAAAAAAACTTTATTAGAACAGCTAAGAATTAACTCATTCTCAGCATAGTCAAAGCAAATTCCTCCCAACACAATTCCTCAGTCTTATCACCAACCTTGGTCTTAATTAGGCAAACTGCCAAAGGCCTTTCTTGGCAAAAGTTCAAAAGCAGAAGACGTCCTTTTTGTTTTAGCTGCTCTTGCCTTCTGGCACCTCTTCTCATGTGTGCATTAGGAACAGACTCCTCTTGTTCCTCTGACTCACTACTGTCAGCCTCTGAAGGCTCTGGAGTCTGCACATCACTTCCCGATGGCCCTGGCCCCACCTCTGCCTCCGACACAGAGCCCTCATGCGGGCCTTCCCCAGCCTCCAGGACTGGCCCATGTTCTTCTTCAGCCTCATCGCTGCCTGAGTACGTTGCCAGCTCTTCAGGTTACTAGCGGACCACAACAGGGGGAGGGAAACAATCTGACAGGAATAAGAAGTGTCAAACCAGAATAAACTAGCCATCAATGACACCTGGCCTGGGAACGGAATGTGAAACTACTTCGAGAAGAGCCCAGCATCAGAGTGATTCCCAAAACATCAAAACGGGATGCTTTTGGACACAGTTGAACTGGTTAAAGTTGGGGAACCAGGAAAAGGGGGAAATTGTAACTTTTTGCATAGGATTTCTCAGATCTAGCTTTACTTTTGCTGCCAACCAGCAAAACTTTAATAAAATAACCTATCCTTTAAACAAATTGAGTTGAGGATCTTTCTTTCCTAAGGATCTTACTTGGGGCAGGTCTGACAGCCTGGATTAGTCTATGCAGTTTTATTGGTAAGAAGTTGGAAATGTTTTGACATTGCCTTTTTTTTAGGGCTGAGAAACAGAGATTGGCAGCAGGTCTACCAGCTGGCTTCCTGCATAAGGCAGGACACAAACTCATAGTCTCTTAACCACTACACAAATATGTCTCTCTTTTCTTTCTTAGCCAAGCTGAAATGAGGACAAAGTGAAAAAAGCTCAGGAAGAAAAGGGTTCCTGTACCTCAGTAACTATTTTATAAAGTCAATCGTGGGGTTATTCTAATAATATTGTTTCCTGCTTGGGTGTCTTTAATAGCAGACTGATATGCAGAAAAGGCTAATATGCAAGGTAAAACTTTTTATCATCCTTCTTATTAATTCCTTATCATGCAAACCTTGACTTCTTTAAAGTACTTGCTTTCTGAGTGAGGTTTTTGTCAGAAAGACTTCAGAAAATTTGGGAAAGCTCTGGAGGAAAACAATTACTTCTGCATCCAAAGAAAAGTTTGGTTTCTCACAGTAAACTTTCTCACTTTATGTCCTCTAAATATAATCTTCTAATTAATTAATCTAATAATTAAGAATTAATTAATATTAGTTCTTCTAATCATCCTCAGCTAGGTACAATGGAATTTGTGATCACAACACTATAGAGAAACGAAGTTGAGAAAGCTGCTAGCTACTTATATTATCTCAAATACTTAGGCTCTAAAATGCATTTTGAACAATAATACAGCAGAGGTCCCCTTGCTCTGTAAATGTTTTTATTCATTCACTAATATATCCAGAAGTACCAACTGGGCACAATTACAGCCAAGGTATTTGGCAATATAAAACTCTCAACTGATTCAGTGACACAGATTTGATCATTTTATCTACAATCAAGTATTATATGGATAGGAAAATCACCCACTTTAGTGCCAGACCTGTGTTCCTAGTAACTGATAAGCTTGAAACTGCCATTTTCCTCAGCTGAATGCACAATACTTTGAACTGCAAGTCCGGTTTACTGAAAGAACTACAGACTAAAGACCTAAAGCTTTGCCAATCGTAATGACTGATAATCTTGCCTTGGAGAGGGTTCCATGCTACTTTCCCCTGATTGTTAAGACTTAAAGAGATTTTTTTCCCCAGTGGGTGGCTGTAATTCAGCACTTCCTTATAATCTATGGTTTCCCCCTCATAGAAAGCAAATGATGAAGTATAGGGGTTTTAATTAGACACCCATAGGTGGATAACTTAAATGGACTACTGTCAAAAATTATTTCACATGTCAGAAGTTATGGAATTGCAACAGTTTTTATTCATATGGAGTTTAGCTTCTGTCAACCTGGCAAGCAAAATGTGAAAAAAAAATCTGAATCGGCATAATGCGTACATTTGTCTTCCCATGTAATTATGCTGAAAAAAAGAAAGAAAAGAAAAATGTATTCTTAAGCCTCCACTCATTTTCTATGACTCTTCTTTCTTTTTCTTTTTCTAATAGGTAGGAATGTGCATTAAGAAATTCTTTTCAAGCAAGAAAACTATTTTTTAAAAAATCTATGAATTGAGCAAATTCAGATGAATAGAACAAAAGATAAGCTGAATATACTTTGTTCCATTTCTCTTTTAAATAATTTCCATGCTGTCCTATCCTAGTATGTTGGCATCCTCCAGATGTATATCATTATTATCATCAGCAACATCGTTAGATTAGAACAACATTAAACAAAAAACAATCCAACCAATCAAAAACAGCACTACAAAAAACAGATTAGAAACACAAGTTAAATAGGGAAGAAAATGGTTAGTGAACACCTACCCTAGACATGTTCAAATCACCAGGACCGGATGGATTACACCCCAAGGTTCTGAAGGAACTGGCAGATGTGATCTCAGAACCACTGAACTATATCTTTCAAAGATCCTGGAGCACAGGGGAGCTGCCAGAGGACTGGAAAAGAGCTGATGTAGTTCCCATCTTCAAAAAAGGAAAAAAAACAGATCCAGGAAACTACAGACCTATCAGCCTGACCTCAATACCGGGGAAGATTCTGGAAAAGATAATCTAGCAACGAATCACCGAACACCTAGAAGCAAACAAAGTAATAACCAAAAGCCAACATGGGTTTGTCAAAAACAGATCATGCCAGACTAATTTTATTGCATTCTTTGACAAAATCAAAGACCAGAGAAATGCTGTCGATATAATTTACTTGGACTTCAGTAAAGCATTTAATAAAGTAGACCATAACCTGCTACAAGATAAAGTAGAAAAATGTGGGTTAGACAGCACCACCACCAGATGGATTCGTAACTGGCTGACCAACCGCACTCAACGTGTAGTCCCCAACAGAACTACATCCACATGGAGGGAAGTATGCAGTGGAGTACCCCAAGGCTCTGTTTTAGGCCCAGTACTCTTCAACATCTTCATCAATGACTTGGACGAGGGGATAGATGGGGAACTCATCAAATTTGCAGATGACACCAAACTGGCAGGAATAGCCAACACTCCAGAAGATAGGCTCAAGTTACAGAAAGATCTTGACAGACTTGAACATTGGGCGCTATCTAACAAAATGAAATTCAACAGTGAAAAAAGTAAGGTTCTACATTTAGGCAAAAAAAACAAAATGCACAGGTACCGTATATGTGGTACCTTGCTCAATAGTAGTACCTGTGAGAGGGATCTTGGAATCCTAGTGGATAACCTTTTAGATATGAGCCAGCAGTGTGCAGCAGCTGCTAAAAAAGCCAACACAGTTCTGGGCTGCATAAACAGAGGGATAGAATCAAGATCACGTGAAGTGTTAGTGCTACTTTATAATGCCTTGGTAAGGCCACACTTGGAATATTGCATCCAGTTTTGGTCGCCACGATGTAAAAAAAGATGTCGAGACTCTAGAAAGAGTGCAGAGAAGAGCAACAAAGATGATTAGGGGACTGGAGGCTAAAATATATGAAGAACGGTTGCAGGAACTGGGTATGTCTAGTTTAATAAAAAGAAGTACTAGGGGAGACATAGCAGTGTTCCAATATCTCAGGGGTTGCTACAAAGAAGAGGGAGTCGGGCTGTTCTCCAAAGCACCTGAGGTAGAACAAGAAGCAATGGGTAGAAACTGATCAAAGAAAGAAGCAACTTAGAACTAAGGAGAAATTTCCTGACAGTTAGAACAATTAATAAGTGGAACAACTTGCCTGCAGAAGTTGTGAATGCTCCAACACTGGAAATTTTTAAGAAAATGTTGGATAACCATCTGACTGAGATGGTGTAGGGTTTCCTGCCTGGGCAGGTGATTGGACTAGAAGGCCTCCAAGGTCCCTTCCAACTCTGTGTTATATATTATATATTATTATGAATGAACCAGACTGTCAATACTAGAATGAAAGCACAGGAATGTGAATTGAACCAAAGGGTTGGATGAACAGACACATCTACACTAAACACTGAAAGCATATGAATTTCAGGTCTGATAGAAATAAACAAAGATAGAGAAGTTTGCACTGTATCTGTATTAAGAAATTATCCCACCATATTTCTGTACAATGTCCCAAAAGTGTTTTTTTCTTCTTCTTTAAAGGCAATTGGATTGTCTTTTCTTTGAAAAGGAAGAACAAAATTTCTCATTTGTCATCCAAGAAACTTCATCAAGTTTCTTGAACTTCATCCAAGAAATTTCATTATTTCTGCACTTTGCAAAAGTGCCATCATTAAGAAAGCATTCTTGCTCATCCCACCAGCTCACACATTGAAGGCAATTCCAGGTCTTCAAATGTTGTCATCTACTTCCAGGTCTTCAAATGCTGTCAATTAGGAATCATGACTTTTCCCTGACAGCCTCTGACCTATGGAATATCCTTTCCCTGTAACCCAGCAAGTCTCTATCTGTTTAATTTTCCAGAAAGCAATGAAGAGCTGGTTCTCTCCACAAGTGTTGAATAGAGTGATGTGCGAGTCGGAAGAGAATGCTGTGGTTGCTTTAAGGGACTCTGGTTGGAGTACAGATATATATCTGGAACATGGCACATACTATATGTATATACATGGGATAAAGCAGGGGTGAAATCGACTTACCTTCCCTACCGGTTCGGAAGTGCATGTGCACGTGTGTCATGTGCGATTTTGGACGCTCTGTGCATGTGCAAAGCCTTCTGTGCATGTGCAGAGGGTAAAAAACAGGTTACTTCCTGGTTAAAACCAGGAAGTAATGATGTCTGGGGGGGTGGGCGGAGCCTTCCATTGCTGCCACTACCAGTTCTCTAAACTACCCGCTGCTGCCACTACTGGTTCACCCGAACCGGTATGAACCGGTAACATTTCACCCCTGGGATCTAGTATATATAGTCTACATATATATATATATATATATGTGTGTGTGTGTGTGTGTGTGTGTGTGTGTGTGTGTGTGTGTATAGTATATCATATTTTGTTTTGTTTTCCAGAAAAAAAAATCACCATGAAAAAATTTACTGATGCAAAAAACAGACTTTCCTTCTCCTGTTTGGTTACTTATTGATAGTTCACCAACTGTTCCTTATGATATTATGAAATTTGGGGCTGGGTGGAAATATCTGTTTAAGGGCAGGGAATTTTTCCTCACTTTTTTTCTTCTTCTCCTATTCATAGGCAGCCTGATTCTAATACAAAATTATTCTTTCTGGCCCCTTACTTTCCTCAGACTCATCCATCTTGCCCTTAGTTTCACTGTCAGACTTTAATCAAATGTGGAATTTCATTTAGCTCTCTCTTCTTATCTCTGGATTCACTGGCAACTATTTATCCCCTGTGTGGTTGCACTGTAATAAACTGAAGGAATAGGCGCATCAATGTTGCTTTATGGGATGTATTTATCCACGTTTGTAGTATATCCACATAATATTAAAAACATAGAAACAGATAACCTATACTCATTGAAGGAAAATTAATGACCAGAACATAGCATTCAGAAACTGATGGCAAGTTAATTTGGGAACCAGGTGAGAAGTAATACAGGAAGATTTTAATTGAATCATAAAGATTCTGAAATTGTACTTATTTATTTAGCTAATTTGATGTCACATGACTCCAAATGAGTCTCACATTACACCAAAACAATATAACAATAGTAGAAACAAACAAACAAAATGCAAAAGAATGAAACAAAGGCAAAATAAAAAAGACCGAGATCGCGAACACTGCTATCCCTGAAACATCTCACTAACAACTAACTTACAACAAAGAGGGAATCAACCACTAGCACAAGGCCTGGGAATACAGCCAGGTCTCTATGGTTCTTCAGAGCACCAGCATATTGGAAGCTATCTAGATCAGGGATCTCCAACCTTGACAACTTTAAGACTTGTGGACTTCAACTCCCAGAATTCCCCAGATAGCTTTGCTGGCTGAAGGATTCTGGGAGCTGAAGTCCACAAGCCTTAAAGTTGCCAAGGTTTGAGACCCCTGACCTAGATCTCAGGGGAAAGCTCATTGCAAACTAATTTTATTTAATCAAACGAACTTGGAGCTTGCCAACTCTGTTAGCTCAAATCGGCTAAGCAGACATACGAGGCTATAGTTCTTCAAATAACTGGGCCTTATGCCATGTAGACCTTTATAGATAATTATCATTTGAACATTAGAATATCGAATCTTTGTGCAGATAAAATTCTGCACTAAATCAGAAATCAATCTGTAGTCTTGTGCTTAAACGAAATTGAAAGATGACAAAGTTATATCTGTACATGATGCAGGCACCAAGACTTGTGAGCAAAGAATCCCTCCTCCCACCCCCCATCCCCCAGAATCTGGAACTGAGTGAATGAATTGAAATTTATGAAGACACATTTTTTTCTTTGTGTCACAGTACTTGTCATGCACTACATCTTTCCTTTCTGCTCATTAATACAATAGAACTATAAGGGCATATGCAACTGGAAGCTTTCCAGCTTTCCATTGTGAACTATAAAACAAAAGTGGAACAGTTTCACTTCACTACTGCTGGTGTGAAATAAGATATTGGACATTGTTCTTTGTTCCAAAATCAAACTGAACAATTAGAAACCCTACATACTGTTTTTGATTATACATCACTATCACTTAGTGCAATAGTTACGTTGATTAGTCTGAAATAAATTTTACTTTATTTTTTGTATTTTTTTGTTAACACTAACCTTAATTTTTGCTTTAGTTCTTTGCTATTACTATGGTAATTCATAATTCTCCCACTGTGTACTCTGAGACCAAGTTAACTTTAACCTATGGTATTTTTTAATTCCGTATTCCTAATTGTATATCATACACACGGTTTTAAGATCAATTCCTGCCTAAGCAGGGGGTTGACTAGAAGACCCCTTCCAACTCTGTCATTCTATTCTGTTCTGTTCTGTTCTGTTCTGTTCATGTACCATATATTTTCAATACTTTTGAGGATGTTTGAGTAACATTCTTAATTTTAATGTACATAGCTAATATTGGTTGTCTCTTGACAAAAGTAAGCATTACTGAAATGTTACGTTGGAAATGTAAAATGCGCTAAAAACATTTACATGATATGTACTTGCCCCACAATATTGGGTTAGAAAGATAAGTACAGTTTAAAGATGTGAATGTACCCTTAAACACCAAAAACATGGGACATAGTATTATGTCAAACATTGAGATTTTATGAATATGAAGAGCAACAAAAATAGTATTCTTTAATGGTGTAGACAGTACAACCTCAAACTTATATTTTTGTCATGCTTCAATTTTACTTAATCACATGATATACATTATACATGGCATAGGGATTACATAAATATGTATTCATTTATTAACTGACTCCTTATCAGTAAAATGGAAAGACCAAACAAAATTCATACAATATATAGCCAAAGTTTAATTATGTATTCTCAGTTAGGCCGAGTGTGTGTGTGTTTAATGTGTAATGTTTTAATGTGTTTGGGAACTTTGTGTTCTCTCTCCCTCCCTCCCTCCCCCTTCTCCATCCCTTCCTCCCGCCCTCTCTCTCTCTTTCTCTCATCAAAACAATATATTTAAAGCACTGCATTAGGTTACAATTTGAAAAACAAAACACTAGCAAATCCCAGGTGCATGAACTAGATGGGACTTTCAAAGAGAATTGCCTGAATAAGTCAGGAAAAAATACTTTGATATTGTTTCAGGAAGACCACACAGAAAATTAACGTAATTGCTAGTAATAAATGGGTGGGGGAAGAAAAGACCATCCTAATGTTCAAAATTTGCTATTAGTCAAATAAACACAGATGTCATTTTTTCCCTTAAAAATCTGTCGCTAGCCAGTAAACAAACTGGATTTCCTTTTGTGTCATGCCCATGTAAACAAAATCTCTACTGAGCAGCTGCACTGAATGTCAAATCAAGGCAGTTGGCTTTGTAACTTTAAGCTGAAAATTAGACTGGACAAAATGCTAGAGAATATGCTGTCAGGAGCAGACCAGATATAATGTGGAGAGGATAGGTTGACCTAATAATTTTCCAATTTATAATGATAAAAACATCAAGTCTTCTGGAAAGGCTGCAATTTAAAGTTGTTTGGGTGCTGTTAACATTCCAGAAGCATTCAAGCCATTTGGAAAAAAAAACCCCAAATATTTATGAGCACATGCACGCACATATACAGTTTGCATTCAAAACCCTCTACTATTTTATCCAGGGAGGGAAGGAAAGGCATCATCCAAAGCCAGCTTTGCAAACACCTGCAAAACCGCCAAGGTTCCCAGATGGCAGCTGGGTATCATTGCAACCCCTGGACTCTTTCCCTTGCAAATACTGGCAAGTGTAGATGGCAATGGTGCATTCATTTCCCCCCAGCTTTCCTTGCAAATAATAAAAAGAAAAAAGAAAAACCCACCAAGAACAGTGCCAAGAGGCACAGACATTACTATAACTCCATATTTCTTCATTTTCATCAGAACTCATAGTGCCAACAGAATCAAGCAGTCCAACTATGACAGCAACATCCCCATCGCTTTCTTTGTACAAACACTGGCAATCACACAAAGGTACCCAAAGCAGATGCCAATTACTTGCAACATATGCAAAAATACCAAGGTCTCCAATCAAGGCCAGCGATTGCATCTTTTTTAAAGCCATGGTTTCCTGCACAAATTATGGCAGGACTGCCAAGTTCCCAGACTGCATTCCAGCATCATCATTCCTGGCCTTTTCCCTAGAAAATGCTGTATATGACACAAATGAAAGGAGGAACTGTTAACAAGCCTCTCTGGGAGGAGAAGTGAAATCTGATTAATGCCTGTAGCAATGTATATTTTCCTAGCAAATGTGTAATATTCATATTGGATTTTTGATTTGTTTATTCTTGTGATTCTTACAAAGTAAGTATATTAGTTAACCAACAGTCTTAATGTCGCTATGTTGGCATGCCATCTAGGTTTTTAAATTGTTGTTAGCCACCGTAAGTTTTTTTAATAAATGAAAGAAAAGATAACATTGGATACATAACTGCATAAAAAAATATTTACTGTCTAACAGCCCCCTCCACTTTTCAATTATTTTCAACAGAATATGACAATTTTCTCCTAGGAGAAGATGATTGGGCCACAACTATCCAATGAGCTTCATAACTAACTGGGAAGCCAAATGGTTTTCAGTCCAATTCTCTAGTCTAGTAGTATAAAGCCTTTTTCAGGTTATAGACTCTGTTTAAGTGACATGCTTGGGGCTGTGTTCACAAAAAAAAAAAAAAAAAAAAAAAGTAAGGTCAACACAGAAAATTAAATTTGATTTAATTAAATTTGCATTTAAATTAAATTAATGCACCTAACATAATTATTTCCCATGTCATTAATAATCTTTCAGTTACAGGAAAATTACAACTTAGGGGTAACTTCTGAAAGGTTCTAGAGTCAAATTAAGTGATTTAGGAAGGTAAACTAGGATTTCAGATGGTGCAGCTTGGCTGTAACAACACAGCATTTTGCACTGCTCAGACTTAAAAGCAACAACTGATACATAGGGGCAAAGTAAGTATAAAATGATATACTCATTGTAAACTAGTGGTGAATATTCTGAACCAGGGAGATCCAGGTTAAACTCCCTTTATATTGTTGAAAAAGATCAATCCCACTTTCTTAAGGCAGCCTATCTCACAAGTGTGGCTGTACAGTGATTAAATTTAGCACAGACTCCCATGAACACCTCTCCTGCGCGGACTGCACTGGCTTCCGGTGGTCTTTCGAGTGCAATTCAAGGTGTTGGTTACCACCTTTAAAGCGCTCCATGGCTTAGGACCGGGCTATTTACGGGACTGCCTACTGCCACCAACAGCCTCCCATTGACCTGTGCGCGCTCTCACAGGGAGGGTCTCCTCAGGGTACCATCAGTTAAACAATGTCGACTGGTGGCCCCCGGGGGAGGGCCTTTTCTGTGGGAACTCCTGCCCTCTGGAATGAGTTGCCTCCGGGGCTTCGCCAACTCCCCGACCTTCAGACCTTCCGCCGTGAGCTGAAGACTCTTTTATTCCTATCTAAAAATAGCAGGAAACTGTGGCATTAGTTTATAGCAATCATAATTAGGAGGGCTCTGGAGACTCCTAAAATCAAACTTTGATGTGCTAGGCCAGAGTTGTCTACTAGTGCTCTATGTTGTGTCTTATTCCTGTCTAATTTTATTGTCTTTTTATTGCAGACCTTTATGTACATTTATATATTACTCATGTTTGATTGCAATAATAATTTGATTTGATTTTATGTATCATTATACATCTTCACTTTATACCAGGTAAAATATAATTGTGTTTTATATTGCACTATGCCTACTAGATAGAAGGTTTGTGATTTATAAAATAATTATATAACCGTATCATAAAAACAGGGGGGAAAAGGCCACCAACCTACAACAACAAATTCTGCTCAACTTTTGCCAATAATAAATGGATTCCATATGTGACAGAAAACATACTGTTCCCACATCTGTTCATATGTGTTTTATTTAGTGGGTCTGCTGAACTCTGTGTGGCTTTCTTCTAATTTTATTTGTAAAGTCTGCTCCCTGGAAAGAAATTTGCTGATTTCTTTTTCAAGTTTAATGGTAAGGTTTTGACCTCAATCAGTTATGAGATCTAGGAGAAGCACATCCCCAAGCCATCCTGAAAACAATTGATGGGCAATATTGTTTCTTTGCAATATTAGAAGTGTGGCAATTAAAATATAAAATTAGGGATAACTGGGTTTACTAGGAGGCATACTAGAAAGAGCCATGCCCCCCCCACCCCGGATCAAAATTCTTGCAGTCCATTAACACAAATCCATCCTACATTTCCTTTCTCAGCAGAAGCCAAACATGGCTTTGGAAATTTTGGAAGGTCTCACATCAAATCTCTTTGACCAAGCAAAAAGGACGTCTCTGTACCATATGTAGAAGAGTGTATTGTAAAGAAGGAATATAAGTATGGATATGGATGCTTAATCATAAAGCAATTGCTTAAGTAACGCTTAACTTGCTACAGTAATAAAGATGGAAATTAAGGTATGGGGCTTATATGATGGAGACAATAAATTTTTTAAAAAAACCAGACTTGGACAGTATGTTAATAAGAAATCATCGCTGATGATTTACACATCTAAGAGAGGAGTTCTAAAAATGCCTCTTTGACCTGCTTCAGCTTTTAGTAAGCAGAGCATCTGTTCAAGCAGCAGCTGTTTACATTCCCTGCAGCTGTCACACCAGAAGAGTCATGAGGTGTTCCAATATTCTTATATTAATAATAATAACAACAACAACAAAAAAGCTAGATACCAAAAACGCTAAATACACATTGTATCTGCAATTCATTCACATGGTAGCCAAGCTATATCCTTTCTCTATATTTGTTTATGGAAACTCACATTTCTGCCCCGTCACATGCAACTCCCTGAATTCATGTCATGTAAATGTGAATGGAAAATGAAAGGCTGTAGCCAAGCTTTAAATGCCTCATATCTGATTTAAAAATATTTTTGTCAATTATGGATTGATTTTTGCTGCTCATTAAGGTGATGGCTGTCAGGGCTGATAGAGGTGATATTTTACCTAGATGCAGTACAGTGTGTGATGGTGATGAGTTTCTTACTGGTATCTAGTCTGCAGCTCTGGCTTTAATAGGCTGAATTGGGATGTTACGGAACAGAACAATCTAGGAAAGAAAATGCCAAAGTATCCTTTGAAAAGAGACACTAGCTTACAACTGCCTGCATTTATAGGAATGTCTAATTCCTCTTATGCAGGCATGCATAGGATACAACTAAAAGATGCTGGTAGGAAAGGTGAGAACCTAGAATTTCCTGCTTCAGTTTACTGTTTATTCAATATATTCTATTCTAACTTTGAGTTTGCTAAAGATAATTAAATGTTTCCTTAATTCAGTTCTACAGAATGGGGAAAGGGGAATCATAGGTTGGAAAAGATCTCTAGTTCAAACTCATGAATCCATGAGTCTAGCCTTTTCTTGAAAACTCTACAGATGGAGTATCCATGAGTCCAGGAGCAGACTATTGCAAAGTAATTAGATCTTGTCTCACCAATTCTTTATCTATTTTGATTCATGTTTCAGCTCCTTTGAAGCCTTCATCTTCCTGATCCCCATCCTTGCACATTTGTCTATTTCCTGACATTCTGGATTTGCAATATGCCTTTCTTTCTATTTTAAAACTTGACCTTGTTTTTAGCATATCAGAGAACATTTTGTTCATTGTTTATCCATATTTAGAGGTTGACCAATTCCGTAACAACTCTGGGCAGTTTACAAATGAAAAAGAACCACAACATATTAGATGCAGGTAAAAAGAACCCTTGAAAAACAATAGAGACATAAAAGATAAAACAAACATAATGACAACACAGAGAAAGAGAGGGGAGGAGAGAGAGAGAGAGAGAGAGAGAGAGAGAGATACCATCAATCATTTTTTTCTTTCTCTTTGGTGTGTGTGTGTGGTTTTCCTTAATTATAGTATCTCATTGTTTAGAATTTAACATCTTTTTTGACCTGTTTTTCTCCTTAAGATCTTTCCTTCTTTTCAGCTTAGCTTGTTGAAGTCAGATCTCACAATTCCCACAACCTTTAGCTGTCCCTGCCTACAATATAATGAATTCTAGAATGATACGGTCACTTTATTTCAAAGTTATTGCAGGTTCCACTTTCTCAGCCATGTTTTCCTTGTTAGTAATAACAACTTGATGAGATGCGGTGGTGATTCAGTGGTGTAGATGCTCAGCTTGTCAATCAAAAGGTCAACAGTTCAAGGGGCCCTGGGCCTGGCCCCCTGCCAGAAAGTGACTCAGAGAGTGAGGGGAAGGGCCGTCAGGGCTCCCTTCTGCAGGGCTGGCCTCTCTGGCTCCAATCAAACTGACTGGAGAAACTTGAGCTGAACTATTTGACTGAGCATTTGGCTTGGATTGCTCTTTGTTCCTGACTTCCTGGTTGTTCCGGTAATGAGCTTCTGACATGCCGGCATCAAGGAAGATAAAGAAAACCTTGGCAGAAAATCGCTGTTTTGCTGCCAGAGCTGATAGCTGCCGTGGACTAAATTGCCGGCTAATTGAGTCAGTTCATGTGTCTCCTGGACTGAGGTGGGGGGACAAAACACAGAGTTTGAATCTCCAGTGCCATGTAATGGGATGAGCTCCCGTTACTTGTCCCAGCTTCTGCTAACCTAGCAGTTTGAAAGCATGTAAAAAATGCAAGTAGAAAAATAGGGACAACCTTTAGTGGGAAGGTAACAGCCTTCTGTGCTCATTTGGCATTTAGTCATGCTGTCCATGTGACCATAGAGATGTCTTCGGACAGCGCTAGCTCTTCGGCTTTGAAACAGAGATGAGCACCACCTCCTAGAGTTGGAAATGACTAGCACATATGTCTGAGGGGAACCTTTACCTTGTTACCTTAATAACAATTTGAGTATACCTTATCTCCTGTCGTCAACCTTTTGGATCTCCTGTCGTCAACCTTTTGAATAATTTTAGCAATAATTTTAGCATATTCAAAGCAATTTACAAATTTGTTATTCAATGCCTATAGCTTTTCTTACAAGTAAACTATATGAAGAATCTTTGTGGTTTAGTATTCACAACTTCTAGAGAAGCTTTCAAAGAAGCATGTTTGGCACATCTCTAACATAACAAGGAAATCTGACTGTATTAGCTCAAGCTTCCACAAAATATTTAATTTTACCAGCTTTAGACTTGGTCCTTTGTGCATACATATTTGGCTTTCTCTTTCTTTGTTTTGCTTTTCTTGGCATGGGTGGCTCTGGCATAGCTCCTTTCAGCTTGCAATTTTATCAATGTGCAATGTACAATATGAATAAGATGAGAGGGAAGATGAGAATTCTAGACAGAGATGAAAGGGATTTCACTGTGTACAGAAAATGAGAAATTTGGAGATGACACTCAATGGCATAGTGAAAATGCGTGAATGTGGGTATAGCTATATCATTAGGATGCTATCTTTCATGTGTATTATTGATCATAATTTCTGATTATTCTTTGGGTTGATGGAAAGAAAAAGGGTAGCCAAGCAAAGTTCTATTTCAAGAAAAGGAAGTTGACCAATTTTATGCATAGATCTCCTTCTCCTCAAAATTCAAGACATATACATATGGCTTTATAGCGTGTTAAGGACTGGTTTGTTGATTTATTAAGGAGTAACCTTTTGTGTCCAATTTCAGTTCAACTTCTTTAGAAACATATAAGTTTTATCTTCAGCTGGCAGAATATTTAGGAGAGGGAGAGAAAATGGATCGAATTATATGTAAAATGCAAAAACACTACCACCAAAATTCTGTGTAAATCATAAACTTACATTGTTATTTGTTTTCACTATAATTATAATTCCACTCCCTGAAACCTTATTTTAAAAATCTGAAGTATATGTAAAAATAATTTTATGTATATATTTTTGTTTCTTTAGTTTTTTTAAATTAGGGATACCATCTGTCCTTTCTCTAAAACCAAAGGTACTATCTCAAAATTACGGAAAAGTTTTTTTTAAGTGCCCCTGTTTCAAGAAATAAAATATTAGAAAGAATCAATCAATGAAATCTGAATCCAAAATGTATATCTGCAAAGACAGATGAAAAGGAAGAAAGTCTCCACACCAGCTACCAGAGATTACAGGCTACAAGGAAATAATCCATCAAAATCAGACAAGCAACCAGATATAAGGCAGCAACCAGATATAAGAAAGTTACAGTTAACTACCATGCACTACCAAGTCATGGTCATCCTGGCAGCCTAACAGATTAACAATAGGACAGTTGAGAAATGATGACAGAATGCAGGTAGGGAAGGATAAAAGGACAAGTTTTACAGGCCTCTGACTGGCAGATTCATCTATCAGCAATGGAATGCTCTCATCTGGCCCAGACTCCATTAATTTTGTAGTATGCCAGTGAATATGATTGTATATACGTGAACGTGGGTAAGACTTCAGCAACTCTTATAAATAAAGCTTTTGTTAAGTTAGTACAGAAAGTCCAAATGCGGTGAGTTCTTTTGAGTGCTTCATTATTGTCCAAGCCCCTGTATTCCTGTGTTTGTGAGTGTACTTAAATTACAGAAATTAAAAGACGCTTGCTTCTGGGGAGGAAAGCTATGGCAGAGTTAGATAGCATACTAAAAAGCAGAAAAATCACCCTGCCAACAAAAGTGTGTATAGTCAAGGCTATGGTTTTCCCAGTTGCAATGTATGGTTGTCAAAGTTGAACCATAAGGAAGGCTGAACATCAAAGAATTGAGGCCTTTGAACTGTGGTGCTGGAGAAGACTCCTGTGAGTCCTTTGGACTGCAAGGCAATCAAACCAGTCAGTCCTAGAGGAGATCAACCCTGATTGCTCTTTAGAAGACCAGATCCTGAAGATGAAACTGAAATACTTTGGCCACTTAATGAGAAGGAAGGATTCACTGGAGAACAGCTTAATTCTGGGAAAGATTGAGGGCAAAAGAAGAACAAGACCGCAGAGAATGAGGTGGCTGGATGGAGTCACTGAAATAGTTGGTGTGAGCTTAAATGGTCTCCGGGGGATGATAGAGGACAGGAAGGCCTGGAGGAAAGTTGTCCATGGGGTCGTGATGGGTTGGACACAATCTTACAATTAACAAAAACAAATATATTTTAATGGTACATATAGAAATAAGACATTAGTAATCATTACAAATGTGGAAAGGTATCCAAATTTGTAATCTCTTGAAATCAGAATATTATTATTACATTGAAATATTTAATTACAACCATAGGTTTTAGAATAGAAATATATTCTTATTAAAATACATGTGATCAGAGAAAATGCAAATAAAATAGAAGAATAAACAAGATGACAAAACAAACAGAAAGATGAAATGTAGCAATATATAAAGGAGAGAGGGAACAAACGAAAAACAGCTTTATGCCTTTCATTGAAAATGAAATACTCTTCCCCCCTCTACTTTCTACTGATTAAATATTTAATCTTAATCCAATTTATCTTCATTAGCTCCAATAATTGGTCAAAATATTTAAATGAGTCAAAATGAAAGGATTTTAAAAATATGCAAAAGTAATCTTTAAAGATTAGAAAAGCTACAACGACTATACCTATAAAGACAATGTAAGGATAGAACAGATTAAAATTAAGGAGAAATCAATTTGGTCTCTCCCCCTCCCTCCCTCCCTCCCTCCCTCCCTCTCTCTCTCTCTCTCTCTCTCTCTCTCACACACACACACACACACACACACACACACACACACTATGGACTTTATTTCTCCAGTTTAGCTAAGGGGAGATATTTCACAAAGGAATGATTTAAATACTCCAATCCAATCTGTCAAAAAGCAAATGTTTTTATAAAGCTTAAATGAGTCTATGGTAAACACAAAGGTTTTCTCAAACCAACCAGTCTTTCCACTTCTCTGTGTGAAATAGATTCATAATGATCCCCCATATTATGAATTGCTTTGATGTTTATTCCACAAAGGCTGATTATTGTGACTGTCATCATTTACCGTTTGCATGCTTGATTCATATATACATCCCCAGAAGGCATTCGTAACTTAGTTTCAGTTATGCTTTCTTTAATAGGCACTTAAAAGAAGTGGTAGCCATTTGCCTTTAATTTCTGAAAAGAGGCTAAGGCTGTTTCCTTTTCCAATGGAAATGAAAGGAACAATGTTGGGGCACTTTAATGAATACCATGAATTGAGATAGGTGATAAATTGAATGATCTTATCATCACATCTAGATAGTGGAAGTTAGGAATAGCTTAGCATTGAAAAGATGGCATAGGTTCCTGCAGCTAAGATTTGGCCAATAAATTCAAATTAGTTTGTGAAATCCCTTTTCTTTTTGGAAAAGACCTGTTACTGCTTCTTAGGAATACTCAATGGCAATACTGAAATAAGAGCAGAATCACAAATAAAATAATTTCCTTGTCATAATCTAAACTTAAATAAAGTAAGAACTATTGTGGATTATAGCAAAGACCTAAAGGTTTATTTGAAGGATACATTTCCATTATAACATCTTCTTATTTGGGTTTCTAATTAATTCTAATTAATTAATTTGGGTTATTAATTAATTCTAATTCTCTGATATTAGAGCTACTATACAATGAAATATTTGAAATGGGACTCCACAAAGTAGCAAATCCAGTGAACCAACTCTTTAGATGTTTGTATGACTATTTCAAAAGTTGTCCTGTTGTACTGCCACTTTTGTTATGCAGCTTATGAAGCAAAATGTTGCATATGTCTTTATTATAACTGTTAATAAAGGAACTATGAAGAGAGGCAAATGGAAAATTTAGGTAAGAGGCAATAGAAATGAGAGCCAGTTTGATGTAATGGTTAAGGATCAGATTAGAAACCAGGAAACTGAGTTTTAGTTAACCTTTTAGAACAAAGCCAAATGGGTGACCTTAGCTAGTCCTCCAAGATATGACTTGGGTTTACAGAGATGTTCTGGGAGATAAATGAAGATCATTGTAAAAAAAATTAGGAACAAGTTCAACCAAACACAAATAACAGCCACATTGTGGCAGTGTGGCCATAGAGTGGCAAAAACAATTATTTTTCTATCTTCATACAATATACAGCTTGACTGTTATCAGTATCTTTGTTTAGGATGACTAGGTCCCTCTAAATAATTTTTTCTCAGTCCTAGGAGGGGCAATTGCAAAACCCTTGCCAATAAAATTGTAGGGGATATACCCAAGCAGTCTCTAAGAATCGGATGCCAATAAATGAAAGAAAAAAAAAGCAATAGAAATAATCATCATCCAAAGGTAAAACAATTGGCTTAGGTTGCTAGCTGGCAACAACTATGACACAAGGAACACAATGAATAAATGAATTATACTTATTTGCCTTCAAGCAAGAACTGGTGGTACCATAGAACAGAGAAAGCAGTAGAAAATGAAGAAGCTAAAACATTCTGGATGTTTAAAATTCAACAGAGAGGCAACTGCTACATAGAACGTCAGAATTAACAACTGTTGATAAGAAAGACCAAAAAAATCTGGGTGGTGGACATGGCAATACTGATATTATATTAATATTAAGCATATTAAATATGCTTCTTTGATGGAGGGTGTTTTCCCTGCCGCCTTGAAAGAGGCGGTGGTGAGGCCCCTCCTCAAGAAGCCTTCCCTTGACCCAGCTAGTTTAGCAAATTATCGTCCGGTCTCCAACCTTCGCTTTTTGGCAAAGGTTGTCGAGAGTGTGGTTGCACGACAGTTGCCCCAGTACCTGGATGAAACTGTCTATCTTGATCCATTCCAGTCCGGTTTCCGGCCTGGTCACAGCACGGAAACAGCCTTGGTCGCGCTGGTTGATGATCTCTTGAGGGCTCGGGACAGAGGTTGTTCCTCTGTCTTGGTCCTATTAGATCTCTCAGCGGCTTTTGATACCATCGATCATGGTATCCTGCTGCGCCGACTCGAGGGACTTGGAGTGAGTGGCACTGTTCATCGGTGGTTCTCCTCCTACCTCTCCGACCGGTCGCAGACGGTGTTGACGGGGGGACAGAGATCGACCCCAAGGCGCCTCTTATGTGGGGTGCCGCAAGGGTCGGTTCTCTCGCCTCTTCTGTTCAACATCTATATGAAGCCGCTGGGTGAGATCATCCGTGGTCTTGGGGTGAGTTGTCATCTATACGCTGATGATACTCAGCTCTATATTTCCACCCCTAACCACCCCAACGAGGCTGTTGAAGTGATGTCCCAGTGCCTGGAGGCCGTACGGGTCTGGATGGGGAGGAACAGACTCAGACTCAATCCCACCAAGACCGAGTGGCTGTGGATGCGGCGGCCCGGTACAGTCAGCTAATTCCATCACTGACCATTGGGGCGAACTATTGGCCCCACGGAAAGGGCTCGTAACCTGGGCGCCCTCCTGGATGCACGGCTGTCTTTAGAAGATCATATGATAGCCGTCACCAGGGGAGCCTTTCATCAGGTTCGCCTGATACGCCAGTTACGCCCCTTTCTGGATCGGGCTTCCTTATGCACGGTCGCCATGCCCTTGTTACATCCCGCCTGGACTACTGTAATGCTCTCTACATGGGGCTCCCTTGAAGTGTGCCCGAGACTCCAACTGGTCCAGAATGCGGCTGCGGGTGATAGAGGGAGCACCTTTGGCTCCCATGTAACACCCTCCTGCGTAACCTGCACTGGCTCCCAGTGGTCTTCCGGGTTCACTTTAAGGTACTTGTCATCACCTTTAAACGCCCATGGCCTAGGGCCGGGATATTTACGGGACCGCCTACTGCCACCATTAGCCTCTCACCGACCAGTGCGCTCTCACAGAGAGGGACTCCTCCGGATACCGTCAGCTAAACAATGTCGGCTGGCGACCTCTAGGGGGAGGGCCTTCTCTGTGGGGGCCCCTACCCTCTGGAACGAGCTCCCTCTGGGGCTTCGTCAACTCCCCGATCTCAAGTCCTTCCGCCGCGAGCTGAAGACGTTGCTGTTTCGAAGAGCAGGACTAGCCTGAATGTAGTTTTTTAAATTGGGATTTTTAAAAAAGGGGTTTAAATGAGGTTTTAAATTTGTATTCAAAAGTCAGAGCATCAATTGAATTCAACTATCTATTCTTTAGCTGTTTTTAATCTATTATATGTTTTCTGTTGTTGTTGTTTTTTGTCTGTGAACCGCCCTGAGTCCTTCGGGAGAAGGGCGGTATACAAATATAATAAATAAATAAATAAATAAATACTGGAGACAACAGAAGAGAAAAGAAAGAATTGGAGAAAATAACAATCTATAAATAAAATACAATTGTGGCAAAAGAAATCAAATGTACTACCCACAGTTATAGCTGCCTTGGGTGCAATCCAAAAACAACTGGAAAACCACCATTGGCATTGATAAATTCACCATCAGTCAATTGCACAAGGCAGCTCTCCTCGGAACAGCTTATATTCTGTGAAAGTCTAAGACAACTGATACTTGCCACGTTGCTGCACCCACTTCTCCACGGGCCCCACTGCAGCTGATCCACCACTGGCATTTATGCTCAGTGGGTCCTCCACCAGCACTCCTTCCCTGGCAATGCCAGTGCTCCCTCCCTGCCCCATTGTCCCAGGCAATTCACTGAGGGATGCTTGTCCCCAGGTGATTCACTGCGTGATGTGAATTTGTAGAAAAAGAAAGAAATATGACATTTAAATAACCAAAAACCATATGAAGTGGACATGGTAGAAGCAAGGATGGTTTGTAAGGACAGAAAGATAGAGATACAATTTTATGTAAATTACTTTTAGCTCTGTTTTCTTTTCTTATCTCATAACATAGGATTTATTTGTCTTGTCATTTTTTTCCTTTTCCACTATTTTATTCTATCACAAAAAAATAGCATGTTTTATAGGTATATATGAGATAATGGCTATAGCAAATCTTGCTGATGGCTTGTCTTCCTAGCTAACCTGGAACCCTGCTAGAACAATATTCTAAATCGTGCAATTCTCAGGATGTTGGAAAAATATATTATTGTAGAAATATTCCACCAGTCATCTAAAATAGAAGGCATGTTACTCTACCCCCATGTTACTCTAAGGTTGAACGGTTAATGGGTCGAAGTTGAGCTTAGGGTTATTTTTAGACAATGGCACATAGCAGGATCATGAAGATGCACCTTCTCTGTTGCTACCCGTCGCAGTTTGATTGGTTCTCACTCTGCCTGCCTTTTGAAAAATTTAAATGTTTTATGTTTAAAAATGTTTTTCCCTTAGGACTGGCTCAGAGAATAGTATGAGCCTATTGGCTGAATTTTTCTAGGTATGTTATATCCTAACATTTTTGTGTTTATTGTTCATTGCATTGATTTTATTTGGACTGATACTGTGGCTTCTGGGTAAAATAGAACAATGTGGGATAGATAGTACCATCACCGTATGGATTTGCATTTGGCTGACCATCTGCACCCAGCATGTGATCCTCAATGGAACAACATCTACATTGAAGAAAGCTTGCAGTGGGGTACCTGAAGGTTCTGTCTTGAGCTCAGTGCTCTTCAATATCTTCATCAATTACCCAGATGAGGGAACTGAAAAGGAACGCATCAAATTTGTAGAGAACAACAAGCTGGGGGGAATTGCTGACATGCGGGAAGATAGACTCAAGATTCAGAAGGATCGTGATAGACTTGAGCACTGGGCTTTATTCTACAAGATGCAGTTCAGTGATGAGAAAAATAAGGTCCTGCATTTAATCAGGAAAAACCAAATGTACAAATACAGACTAGGCAGTACCTGACTTCACAGTAGAGTCTGTGACAAGGATTGTGACAAAATCTAATAAATAAAAAAAATCTAATAAATAAAAGGATTAAGATGTCCTGATCAGTGGTGAAATGCAAACATCTTTGCTACCAGTTCTGTGGGCATGACTTAGTGGTTGTGGCTTGGTGTGGGGGGGACTCAAAAAGTGTCTTATGATATCCCTCTGATGATGCAGTTTAGGACAAGATTGACTTTTTTGGCAACTGAAGCACACTGCTGGCTCATACCACCAGGACCAGGGATGAAAGGCTACCGGTTCGTTCCAGTTCGGGCGAACCGGTAGTGATAAAAAGCTACCAGTTTGTGTGAATAGGTAGTAAAAAAAAATGCTTTAAAAAAGTAAAAAAAAAGGTTCCGATGATTGCGCAGCACAGCTGTGATCATTGGAATCTCTTTTTTTTTACTTTTTAAAAGCATTTTTTAACTACTTATTCACCCAAACCGGTAGTAAAAAATGCTTTTAAAAATAAAAATAAAGATTCCGACGATCACAGATGTCCCATGCAATCATCAGAACCCTTTTTAAAAACTTTTTAAAAGTATTCTTACTACCTATTCACACAAACTGGTAGTTTTTATCACTACTGGTTCATCCGAACCGGAGGAAACCAGTAGCATTTCACCCCTGTTCCTGGTGGACCACCAGTTAAATATGAGCCAGCAGTGTGCTACAGTTGCCAAAAAAGTCAGTGCTGTCCTAGGCTGCATCATCAGAGGGATATCATAAGACACTTTTTGAGTTCTTAGATCATTTCATCAATACTCTGAATATATCCAGTAATAAACATCTCAGATCCTCATTGATCAAGTTGTATCTGCTCAAGTTGTATCTCAACTGTAGGCACTGTGGGAGTCTGGAATAAGTTCAGTTTCAACACTAACATGCCTAAATGACTGTGGCTTTGGAGCCTTCTGATCCCAGAAGGTTTTCATATCAAATTTTGAATGTGGCTGCTCTATCCCAAACTGTACTAGTGAACAAACTAGGAATCCTACTAGACCTATGTCTTCTTGAAGACTAGGTGACTGCTTGGCTAGGTGAGCCTTTGCACAGATCCATCTTATGTCCCAGATGTATTTGTTCCTTGATTGGGATAACCTGCTCATGGTCACTCATATTTTGGGAAACTCTCATCTAGATTATTACAGTATATAGTACATGGAAGCTACAATTGAAAACACAGTGGTATCGGTAATTGCAGACACATATTTGCATACCCATATAACACTACTATTGTATAATCTGTACTGGTTATGGTCACATAGATTCTGGATACAATTTAAAGTTCTAGTTGTTATCTATAAAGTACTTCATGGTACAATATCAGGATATTTCAGTGACTGCCTATTTCCAATTATTTTTTTGCCTGTACAAGAAGATCAGGCAGGTTGACATACTCTGGATCACAGGGTCCAGATCTCATTAAACAATTTCTTTATGTGGAATCCAGAAAACATGACATTCCTGTCACTCTGCCCACGATGGAACACAATCCTTCCAAAATCTGAAAGGCTCCAACCTTTCTGGCCTTAAATATAGTTCTACACACCTGGCTATTTTCCCAGGTACTGAACCATGATGTTATGTGAAGCATCACATTATGTCAGTATGTGTATGGGAATTATTGTGCCTGGTGTTATAGGTGTGAAGTGAATTTTTACTAGTTCATTGGATTGCATTATTTAATTGTTGCTATTTTAATGCTAACTATTCAGAGTTACTTGGTGAGGAGGTGGCTATAAACATTGAATGAATAAATAAAAATGAAAAGGGAGGTTAAAGTACATGATAATCTAGTTTCCAAGATTCCTTAATTTAACTCATTTTCTCTATCAATATTCCTGACTTAACAAGATTTGTGGAAAAAAAGTATCTGTTAATGTTAGAGGCCTTAATAGGAGCCTTCTGACCGTGCTTTTATACTTATGATGTACTTGGTCGTGCAGTGGTTAGATAAGGTTAAATAGGAAGGGCTCTATCTACTTCTGCTGCCTGCCGGCTGCCTGCAATTGGCAGTTCAAATCATACCAGGCTCAAGATTGACTCAGCCTTCTATCCTTACGAGGTGGGTAAGGCTGTAAAGAAGTATATAAGTCTAAGTGCTATTGCTATTGCTACCATCATTCTGATAGATTTAATCTAGTAGATCAGTGCTATCAAACTGGCCATGCCCACGCCTGGTTTGATAAAGGGGAAAAAAGTCCCGATACGTCACATGATGCTGATGTTGAAGGGTATGGTGATATAGATTTCAACAAAACATATGCTGTGCAGTGATATTGTAACATACTGCTTTTTTATTGTATTCCACAATATTCTTCTGCCTTGAAACTAGGAACTAGGAATGTGTTATTCAGCGTTAACACAAACATCACAGCTATCTAAAACAGCAGGACGTCAGCTTCTCTGTTAATCTTTTCTTTTAAAAACATATTTCATCTTTCTTGTTATATGCTAATGAAGCCATCAGAATTATATTCCCATTTTCAAAAAGGTTAACGTTCACAGTGAGTTTATTTATTTATTTATTCATTCATTCATTAGAAAGGTGCAGTTCTAGTCTCAGTTCAAAACTAAAAGTGTCTTTTGAAGAATCATTCACTTCATTTCTCCTTCTTTCCTATAGATTTTATTTTGTATTCATATAAAAACAATTGGAGGAAAAAGTAGGAAAAAACAATAGTAACAAGAACAAGCTGAAAAACTGCCTTTCTATTGGTTTTTTAAAGAACCTTGTGTAATATGTGGGTTGAAATTTCATGAATTTGCTTTACAAATGGCTTATTCTTTCTTACCCTTGCATATATATATATATCTGTTTTCCAGGAAAAATTGGACTGCAACTGTTGTGACTCTAAGCTAGTGAAAGGCTGACTTCAGGTTGGGTAAGTTTGCTTATAGGCTCACATTCATTTAACAATGCAGGGCCATTCTACATGAAAAGTATATGAGTTCTGCTAATATTTACAGTCTTTGTAAAAAACAACAACCCCTATTTGCTATTTCTATTGTGCATTTAAATTAAATCAGGGCAAAGCAATAGACGCAGTTTACATAGACTTCTGTGAAGCCTTTGATTCAGTGGTACATGACAAACTACTTCTAAAACTAAAAACTTATGGCATTTCTGGACTCCTGCATAAACGGATAGCTGCCTTCCTGTCATACAGGCAACAAGTGATCTAAATAGGAAGGGCTCTATCAAATCCTGTACCTGTTAACAGTGGTGTTTCCCAAGGCAGCATTTTAGGACTCACACTCTTTATACTTTACATAAATGACCTTTGTGATCATAATAAAAGCAACTGATGATGTAAAACTATTCAACATCACTGATAATGCTACTACTCTTCAAAAAAAACTTTGATTATGTGTCAAATTGGTCAAACAAGTGGCAACTTCAAATCTCAATCAACAAATGTTCTGTCCTACACCTTGGCAAAAAAAATCAGAACATAAAATACAAACTAGATGGACATGACCTTGTACACAATCCTCACTCTGTCAAGGACCTTGGAGTACTCATCTCTAAAGATCTAAGTGCCAGAGCCCACTGTAACAACATTGCCAAAACGTTATTAAGAATTATTAACCTTATCTTGCATAACTTCTTCTCTGGTAACATTGTACTACTAACTAGAGCATACAAAACATTTACTAGACCAATTCTTGAGTACAGCTCACCTATCTGGAACCTGCACTGCATATCGGATATTAATGCAATTGAGAGAGTCCGGAGATTTTTCACGAGAAGAGTCCTCCTCTCCTCTGCTTACAACAGAATACCTTATGCCACCAGACTTGAAATTTTGGGCTTAGACAATTTAGAACTACACCGCCTTCAGTCTGACCTAAGCATAGTACATAAAATTATCTGCTACAATGTTGTCAATGACTACTTCAGCTTCAACCACAACAATACACGACTACACAATAGACAAAAACTTAAGGTAAACCACTCGAAACTTGATTGCAGAAAATATTACTTCAGCAACAGAGTGGTCAATGCCTGGAATGTGCTACCTGGCTCTGTGGTTTCTTCCCCAAACCCCCAAACATTAACCTTAGACTCTCTACTGTTGACCTCACCTTATTCCTAAGAGGTCTGTAAGGGGCGTGCATAAGCGCAGCAATATGCCTACCATCCCTGTCCTAATGTCCCTTTTTATTTGTATCCATTTCATGAATTCATAATTATGTTTATACTTTTATCTGTAATCTTATATATACATGACAAAAATAGATAGATAGATAGATAGATAGATAGATAGATAGATAGATAGATAGATAGATAGAATGTCATTTGTGCCACGTTGGATGGATTTAATGCACCCCTAAAATGATTATCAAAAAACCTCTTAGGAGTGAACAAGAATGCCGCAATCTGCAATTATTACTATAGTTCTGATGGAGAAAGTAAATGCAATTATAAACTTCCCTAGCACCAAATAATAAGAATACAGTACTTTTTGAGGCTGCTTTTAGAGTAGCTTGGTATAGAAAAAGTAGTTCGGTATAGAAACTATTGTTACCCTTTCTACACTTGACTGACAAGTGCCTAATAATAATGGGCTTGTAATTACAGTGAAGCAATTACATAGTATTTCAGTGCAAACCTAAATTCATTTCCTCTCTCCATAGATATGGAGGACTACCTGTGTTAGGCAACATGGTTTTGATATTATGAAGAGAATCAAAGATAAAGCAGTTATTCATAATATTGTATGCATTCAGAGTCTGAACAATATACACTTTTCATGACACCAACATTATTAAATATTAGGCATAATTATAATGCATGCATTCAGATAAGCAGATTATTTTTTTTTAAAAAATAAATAAACCTGCTCTGCAGCTCATTTTTATTGAAGTTGGATGGTTCATACTTATCCTTTCTTCCTCTTATCTTTATTATCTCTATGTCAATTACTGAAGTAAGAGCTAGATACATAACATAAAATAAAACTCGACAAAGCAATTCCCAAACTTATTTGATCATTTTGCCTATTTTGTAGATTACCTGCAAGAATATTGTTATCATTGCAAAATGTATTCATTATTTAAGATATAAATAATATATCTTAACTTTGTTAACTTCGCAAATAATACTTGGCCTGCAACCTGCCTGCTCTAAGAAATTTTATATTCAAGACTCAGTTGCTGGAGAAATTAATTAAAATATGAACAAGATTAGAAAGCATGCAAAGAGGGACAAGTAAAAACCAAGGCTTGCTCCAATGTCAAAGTAATTGACAACAAAGTTTAAAATAGCTCTTGACCATGAGAAGATCTGTCACTAGGAAATAACTTGTACTCTATTCATTGAATGCTACCATCAAGAATGCATGAAACAGATTCTACGAAGAGAATTGCTGTATTCAGCAAACCTAAGACTAATGCCCCTCCAGTTTCCAATTACCGGGACAGGTTCCAAAGCCTAGTACTAAAATAGGCTAACATTAGGAGATGGAGGGGAGTAGGAGTTTTGTAATAAGAGATGAGGACAAAAAAGAAGCTGGTTGAATCCAAGGGATTCAAATTAGATATCTGAAAAGAACTGATTGCTTTTCCTCAATGCAAAGTGCTAACTATAATGAGATCTTTCATCATAGGAAGGCTGCCATAAGCCAGGGCTATAAGCAAGTGCAAATGTCACTATGAATTCTAAATCACAAGAGGATAAATTGGAAAACAATTGCAGATTTATGTTCAACCAAGTGGCAACTTTAAGGGGGGGAGGGCGCAGGGGAGCAGAACAGATGTTTAAAAGAACATTGAAGATGTTGCTCCTGGCAAGTTAAAGCAGGATAATACAATGTGTTGATTAAATGGTTATCTATGTATTTATTTATTTATTTATTATTTCAAATCAAACACTTTTCCTATTAAAATGTTGTTAATATCTGTTCTCAGTCCCAGCTTTCCTGCTAATTAAATAAATCCACTCCAAAAAAAAAAATCTAGCTGAATGTGAAGTCTATTTTCTTAATGACCAATAAAAGGTACCTTACTCAGGTCGTTTTGTCCCCTATTTTCTGTTGCAGTTTTCTTTCCCGTTACTAATATTTTCAGGGAGAATAACTGCATTCTGTGTTTTAATGATCCAATGAAGTATTTTTTTTTAAAAAAAATAGTTATTTGCATTGCTCACACAATCAGCCAGATACTTAGACTGGATTTGGCATTTTTATTCACTTCTCAAGTTTTTCTCAGGGACCTGAGCTAGGCAGACATTATAGTTTGATGCTGTCAAAGGTATCGTTGCAGGATGTAAGTAAAACTGCCTTTTGCAATTAACTGATGATATTTTTTGTCAATACCGACTATGTTGAAGTGGTTTATTTAATCTTGTGCTTGGGGAGGTCATTGCTTTCTTTCTTTTTTTCTATTTTGTGCTTTTACTGTTTGTAAGCTGTCTAGAGTCATTGTGAGTGAGTAGGCAGCTATATAAATTTTCTAAATAAATAAAAATGGACTTCCAGATATTTTGGGATTCCATCCAAAGCATCTTTTATTATTGGTACTATCTCTGGTTTCTTTTTTCCACAGTCATTCTACTTCTATGTGCTTGTCTAAGCATTTTGTGATTTTCTCCAGTTTTCCTCTCCTGTTCTACTGTCTTCAGGTACTGCAACATCTATTATTATTACTAAATGCTACATAAAGAAAAAAAGAGAGAAATGTTATTTAAGTCTAGAGAAACAGACCATATTAAGAAGAAGGCTGACTCTTCCCTACTCACTGGGATACAAGAGGGGAGAGAGGAATAGCAAAGTCAGACTTGAAAATTTCTATAACTTAGCCTACCACAATAAAATATAATTCTACTCTTTTGAGTGAGTCAGTTTTCCTGATCTGGTATACCTCACCTGGCTGAAATACCCATCGAGTATCACAAGAAAAACTTCTGCCATCTCTCTCTCTCTCTCTCTCTTTCTTTCTTTCTTTCTTTCTTTCTTTCTTTCTTTCTTTCTTTCACCACCCATCTCATTTCAAAGCAATTCTTATCTTTGTAGCTAAGATTACATCATAGCATCTCAATAGATTTCCCAAGACATACATTGCTATCCTACAAAATGCTAGTTTGTGGTGAATTTCTTCAACACATAGGTTTAAAAAAATGAGAAGACAGTATACAGCCTTAGTCTCAGTCTTTTGACAATCTGAAGCAAGTCTATTTTACGGTATTCTTTACAGCTTGTGGCTATTTGTTTGTGTATAGGTTTCACATGAGGACAATAAAATTTCCTGTGATTCTTATTTTTCTAAAGATATTCTACAGCTTGATATGGCTGGCATAATCAAAAGCCTTTATGTAATCAATGAAACACATATTAACTTTTTCTTTATATTCTTTGATTTTCCAATTAGTGAGCCTATTTTCCTCAGTCTCTTCTGAAATCAGCTTGAACATCTGGCATCTCCTTTTCCATGAAGGCTCTAATCTGCGTTGGAGGAGCCTAAGCATTAATTGGTGACATATGAAATTATGGATATTATGTTACAGTTTCTACATGCTGTCACTTAATTCTTTGGTATTAGTGTACAGACTGACCTCCAAATGACGCCACTGGGTCATTCTCTGGTTTTGCTGGTATATTTTGGTTTCTTGTTTGCCATATCTATGGGGATATTCCATGAATTCTTGTGTGTGTGTACGTGTGAATATTTCCTAAGGTTCTATGGTTGCTGACATTTCTACTGTGCCAAATGTCACAATATTCTTTCCATATTTGTAGAATCTTCTTTGAAGCAGTTTTTATCTTTTCATTGGTTAGCATACTAGTCTGAGGTCACAATCTTCTTCTGAGTTCAAAGTTTTTTTTCTATTTCTATCTTCAATGTCTTTACATACTATATGGCATTGTAATATTCATTTTTGTCTCTCCTAACATCATTCTTTATTAAGTTCCTCCCTGATGTCTTTGTCTTTTTGCCATTGGTCATTTTTCTTCTTCTCTTCTTTGAAGTTCCCACAGGAGATTGTGACAACCAGTTTGTTTTCCTCTGTTTCTTGGAATGTGAAAGTGGGTTTTTTCCCCCTCATTCATTCTTAACAACTTCTTTGATTCCTTCTCAGTAAAGTTCATGATTTCATAAAAATCCCTAATGGTCTTAAAATTGTATACATGTGATCAATATATTGTGGCTTTCTTCTGCTGCTTTAGCTTGATTTGAAACATGCATAATATTCCTTTTTACTTACTCTTTTCATGTATCCAAATCATGTTTATATTTTTACCTGTTATCTTATATATGATTGACAGACAGACAGATAGACAGACAGACAGACAGACAGATAAATGGAGTTTCTGGTCCCCTAGCCACTTTTCTGCTCTGATTATCTAACTCTTTTACCTTCTTCTACCAAGAATGCATTCAATCTGGCTTCTGGGTATTCCATCTAGTGATGTCTATATATGCAGAATTTACTCTAATCACATCATAATCACAATTAGTACTCAGAAGTTCCTTAGTAGCACATTGGGTTTCATCTAAGAGTTCTAACATTTGTACAATATTGTCAATCATTTTTACCATGTCTATCCTTGTGGCTTTCTTGGTAAAATATTCCAGTGTTTTAGCACTCTGTTGCACAGTGTGAAATGATATATTTGCCATTGTCACTAGATTTCCTTATTATTTATTTCAGTGAAGGTGAGTGGAAGTGTCTTTATGATATGGCTAAAAATCAAATTAAATTAAATTCAGCAGAAGAAAATCTAAAGAAAAGAATTACAGTGGGAACATGGAAAATAAGAAGCATGAGCATGGAAAATCTCAACATAATGAAAGATTAAATGAATTGATTATACACTACACACTGACATCTTATACACCAGTGAATTGATACAGTGCTGGAATTGAACTATTTCAGTCAGAACATATGTTCTGTTTTGTTTGTCAGTCAGGATTACCCTGCCCAGTACAAAACCCTTAAAGTGATCATTTGCCTCCATATTGCTGCTGCTTGATATAGGCTTGTTTTCTTTAGCTAGGCAGCTGGAGAGACCTTCATGCACAGACTCCTGCCATATACTTCAAACCCTTTTTGCTCATCCTGCACCATGAAATGCCACACCACAAACCTCCCTCACATGAGGCAGCATAGCAGGACTTGTGGGTGAATAGAATTTCACCTGCTCATAAATCTCTTAGATCACCCATGGCATATCTTTCCTAGAACATGGGGCCCGTTGATACCTTTTATTCCCCTTTTCAAAGGAAAGTGTCATAGGTCATCACTATATCTTTATTTTCAGTGTTGTAGGGAAGCAGGTATGGCAGCCTATTTCTCAGATAAGCTGTCTAAATGTCTGGGCTTCAGCTCCCTTGTTATATGTTGCTGACAGGCATCAAGTTCCCTTTCCAACTGTCAGTGGAAAAAAATTCCCAGGCAGCAACATAATTCAGAATATGGGGTTCAATCAAATTATGTACCTCTCAGTGGAAAACTGGGAATGTAAAATATTTCATCCCAGATTTTCTCTGAGATTGCAGATTTTTTTTCCTATGTTGAAATCTGGTTGGAACAATAATGTGCTATTCCTTACACTGAAAGTCCTCCAAGGAGTTTAGGTTGTTTCTACTTATTTAATGGACAAGGTAGTTGGGAGAGAAAACTAATTTTAAGTTTTCAGCACATTTTTCCTTTACTGCTACCATTTTTAAAAGACCAATTTGATTTGGTAAGAGACCTGAACAGCTTCAGAAAGTGTTCTTTCTCAGAAATGCTGACACACATTAGAAAGATTTTAAAAAAAGAATGTTTTTAACTTTTTAAAAACTGTCTTAAAACATTGCTACCCTATGCTTATCTGCTCTGCAGGACTTTGTACAACCTTATGGAGAATTTGGATTAGCCCACCAACCAAAAAAGACAGGAAGTAATGAGTTGGCAATTTTTTTGTTTTGTTTAAAACATTTATATAATCACCCATATTCTAACCAACTCTAGGCAGCTCCCCATCAAAATTTAGAACGATGCATAAAATTATATTAAAACTATAAAACTAAACTGATTAAAACGTTAAAAATAACAGACACCTGGCACAAAGCCAAACTTCTACTGTGTAATTATCCAATTTTACCTCAGTATTTGGGTGAAGAGCCAGATCTTTAAAGCTTTAGGGAAGGCTAAAACAGTGGAAGCTTGCCTAACTTCAGAGGGCAGAGTGTTCCACAGGACACTGCCATGAAAAAGGAATACTACCTAGTTACCATCAGATAACTAGGTAGTATTTAGGGGAAGTGACCAGAATGCCCGCCCTATCTGACCTAGAAGACAAGCAGATGTTCTTAGGCAATCCTTTAGATAATCTGGCCTTGTGCTTTATAGGGCTTTAAAAGTGATGACCCTATTCTTGGTTTAATAAAATGGCTGCCATTTGTAACTTTTCTAAGCATGAGAATTTTTCTTTGTAAGCTGTTACAATAAATAGAGACTTTTACATACATTTCTCTGATGTATCCTTTGCACACAACTTTCCCCTTGTTCTTTAAAATAACATAAGCATATATTTCCTTGATGTAAAACTTATAAAATAAATTTTCCTTGACAGGTGGTTTTTTTTAAAAAAAAATAAGCACATTTGAATCTATGTTTAAAACTGCAAATATCTCCAGTGTACATCTTTCTTTAAATTCAGAACTCGTTTTAATTCAAAACTTTGACCACAAAAAGACAAACTGTAGGAGACCTCATCAGTTCTGTTTTTATGCCTGAGGCAGTGTCCATTTTGGTCTCAGGCATCTGTTCCAATAGATCTTAGGAAAGAAAAATAAACTTATCACAATTAGAAACTCCCACTGTTATCTCAGTTTTAGATATTATCTTCTGTATCCTCCTTCACTGCCATTTATTTCTAGAAGATGCAGATATTACTATAGGAAGCACGAAGAGAAGAGAAGAGAAGAGAAGAGAAGAGAAGAGAAGAGAAGAGAAGAGAAGAGAAGAGAAGAGAAGAGAAGAGAAGAGAAAACTCTTTAAAAGCAGGAAAAATTTCAAAACTGATTTTGCTCTGCCAAATAACTTATACTTGGTATCACATATCTCCAAAATTTTTACTCTTGATTTAATACTGCCCAAGGCTTATGGCATTCCTTATATTGGTGCAGCATAGTGTAATTATGTTTTACGGCTACTGGGATATGGCTACTGGATGCGATGTCTTTAAGACTGAGACCTTCTGCTCATTAAAGGATTCTGAGAGCTTTTCACAGGAAAGGCTGGTTGAATAATGAACTGGGCTGACAACTTTTAAGTGAGAACAGAATTCATTCTCTAGAGTCTTGTTAGAGTTGTATTAGTTAAACTCCACGTCAAGAGTTCTGGTCTTCTCAGAATTCTATCATATCCATCGAAGCAAATGCTTTAATGTTACTTCCAAAGGGACACAAAATAAATGTTTTTGTACCATTTCTTTCACCCTTTTCTTTCTTGTTCATGCAATTATATGCTAAGAAATCACTCTGATACTAAAAAGTAATGCATATATAGTTTCTATTTTAGATTTGTATTCTAACTATGCCCTAGTTATTTAGGGATTATGTGGTGTTTTAATATTGTAATAATAGCCATGCAAATTAGGCTAGACTCAAATCAGATTCATATTTTATGCTGTCCCAACGTCTGTATGGAATATCCACATCTCTTCCACTCACTTCCAATCCACTGCAGTTGTGTCTATATTTAGAGCTCCACTTTCTGACATTAGTCAGTTTAAGCAACTACATATTGTACTTAATTCCAATTTAGTGACATCTCCAGTTTTGATTGATTGCAATACCTGGGGCTCTCTCTGGTCATGAGTTATATGTACAATTCATTCAGGGCTCCATAGCTCCATTAAAAAAAAAAGGTTAGCAGTTTCCTTACCTTCTCTCCCCCAGCCTATTGTTCTAATCTGGCCCATAAAGACCATGGAGTTCAGTGAAGTTCCTGTATCAACTTCTTTCTGCCTTTATATTTGTCTCCTTTCTTCCCCATTCTGCATGCACCATACTGCAATAGTTCTCTTAACTTCCGTACACTAAGTTGAAATGTAGACATATTGGAATGAAGCTAAAAAGTTTCAATAATACTACTGGTACTTTTTTTTTTTTTGCTATGAATGCGAACCTAACTTCTTTGTTCCTGTAGAGCTTCTTTGTCCCACAGTAGAATGAAAGCATGAAGAGGGGGAAAAACCCTTTGCTTTTATCATAGTAACATCACAACAATACAATACAATGAAGAGAAAAACAAAGTTTTTTCAATACTGTCAAATTTGAGAATTTAGAAAGGATGTGTGAAAGCATCCTTGTGCCCCAACATCTGAAAAAAATAAAGGGATGAGTAAAGAAGGAAAAAGCACTAAAACAAAAACACAAGCACTGATAGGCCATTCTGTACAGACAGTAGCCAGCATGGCTTCGTTCACTGAACAGATGGGAAGAGAAGGAAGCAAAAGAACAACCAGAACGATAGTTCATATTGAAAATCTGCCCTGTTGCCAAACTACTGCAGTCTGGATTGGAATTTTTTGAGCTAGGTTCAGAAGCAGATGCAAGAAGTATGAGAAATAAGCAGCTAAACTATTTTAAGACTGACTGGTTCAAAATCAGTCAGTAAGATTTATGGCTGAAGATTATCAAGCATTAAAGACTTAAAGACTTTGAAGACTTCAAGACTTTGAAGCATTACACTTCAAATCAGTATTATAGTGATGAAGGATGTGGTTGAGAGCTGCATTCCAATAACATTTAGAGGAACAGGGAAAGCATACCCCAATATTTACTTAGATTTATTTAGATTTGGAGTCCATTTTTTCATTTTCATGAAGGAAATTCAGAACACAAATCCTGTAAATAACAATTCAGTCTTCGATCAAAGATCTCCAATGAGGAACTGCCCACAATCTTCGACTGCACTGTATATAATTTGAACCCAATTTAAGTGCTATGCATTAAAGAAGACTTTTCCAGCTTGGAATGTTCTTCAGCCTTTGCGTTTACCATGACCATAGTTTCTTGGTCTTTAACCATGTTGGCTTTTTTAAAATTATTATTACATTTGTTTTTAATCAATTTCACTGCAGAAATCTGTTGGCCATAGAATCTTATGAATTGAATACCAGGGTGGGAAACCATTTTTAAACCATTGTTTATTTGCTTTAATTATTCCTGAATATGCACTATTGCTAAATGATTTACACCAGCATTGAATTATACCAGTTCAAAACATCATACTCTGTGCTTACTTCTACTGAGTAGAAGCAGCATAGTCATTCTAGTCAGATAATAGTTTTTCCTATTCCCAGCGCCGATAATGATGCCAATACTTGGGACAGATAATGGGGCTTTATCCTTCCAAAATAATATTTAAAAATATGTGTTTTTCCTTTCCCCTCCCTTCCTCCTTCCCCCTCCCTTGTGTGTTCTCTCTCTCTCTCTTTCTGTGTGTGTGTGTGTGTGTGTGTGTGTGTGTGTGTGTGTGAAAGAGAGAGACAGAGAGACAGAGACAGAGACAGAGACAGAGACAGAGACAGAGAGAGAACTGGAAAAAGACATGTTTTTATCTGTGTGTGTGTGTGTGTGTGTGTGTGTGTGTGTGTGTGTGTGTGAGAGAGAGAGAGAGAGAGAGAGAGAGAGATTTGTTTACTAGGAAGCAGATGAAAAATATTCAATCCCATTGACTATGACATATTGAATCACTATATCTGTGACATTAATGCATCTAGGGCTCTCAAAAAAATAAAGAAAATTGTAATTCCAGATTGAAAGGCATACCTCAACGTGATTTAACTAAGCTTTGTTTGTTTGTTTCAAGGAATTTTCCTCCTCATCTTAGTACACATTTTTTTCCAATATTTTAATCACTATAAAAGTGGTTCTGGCATAGCATTGTATATCGCAAGAGTCTTGGTGTGTATTGATTTGATTGCTCGAAGCTCTTCACTTGTATTTCTTTCTTAAGACAGCAATTTCTTAAATCCTGGTTAGATAAAACACACTAGGCGGTCATTTCTTCTGTACTTTTCAGAAGAACAAAGCTCCCCTTGTTGGGAATCAGTATGCTGAAATGCTCTGATCTGTATCTGTATCTAGAAAGGATTTCTACTGATATTGTGAAAAAAGAAAGTATAAAGCATTGTGAATTCATTTTCAACAAAACAGTCTAAACCGTTGCAAATCGGGCATAGCTATGTAGCTATTCAAATGTTTAGAAAGAAGTATATAAACAGTGGTACTTCATAACCACTCTTAACATAGAAGAGAGGAAGATAAACAGGAGCAAATGTCTTTTTCTCGATGCATTTCATGTGCTAAATCAGGGGTCTCCAACCTTGGTTCCTTTAAGACTTATGGACTTCAACTCCCAGAGTTCCTCAGCCAGCTTTGCTGGCTGAGAGACTCTTGGAGTTGAAGTCCATAAGTCTTAAAGGGACCAAGGTTGGAGACCCCTGCACTAAATAACTTCCTTGTTCCCCACTCCACCCCCATACTTTTCCAGTACCAAGTCAGCATGAAGTGAAATCTGTATACTGGCAGCTAAAGCATTTTAGCAACACTGCAGTGAGTAGCTTCTCATAGAGCCACAGACTCTGTCTCAAAGACTCTGTCTCAAAGAAGCATCTGGTAAAATGAAGGGTGGAGGTTTATGCCTATATATTAATATCAGCTGGTGTCAAGATTTATCTGTAATTTACAAATTCTGCGACAACAATTTAGAGACTTTAATTATCAACTGCAAACCATACTATTCGCCTAGTGAATTTTCCTCATTTCTTCTAATTGCTGTTTATGTACCACCTGTGTAAACAAGGCATAACGAACTCTAGCTGACCAAATCATGGAGGCTGAAGTCAAATACCCTGATTCACTGGCCATTATTTTGGGAGATCTAAACAAAGTAAACTTAAGGAAAGAGCTACCAAAATACTTTCAGCATGTCAATTATCCACTAGAGGCAATAATACATTAGACCATTGCTACACAACACTAAAAGATGCTTATCAGTCTTTACTACGTGAAGCTGTAGGACACTCTGTACTTGCTTACAGGCAAAGACTTAAAACCACAAAACCAACAATTAAATCAGTGAAGATCTGGACAGAGGAATCAAAATTAAAGCTGCAGGCCTGCTTTGACTGCACTGATTGGAACATTTTTGAAGATACCTCTGCAGACCTGGATGAACTCACAGATACTGTAACATCATATGTCAGCTTCTGTGAAGACCTATGTGTACCGACAAAGAACTTGCGAATATATAGTAACAACAAATCTTGGTTCACACCTAAACTTAAGCAGCTATGTCATTCCAAAGAGGAAGCCTACAGGAAAGGTGATAAAATGCTGTACAATCAGGCCAGAAATGTACTAACAAGGGAGATCAGAGCAGCAAAAAGAAGCTACTCTGAAAAGCTAAAGAATCAGTTTTCAGCAAATGAACCAGCAAACATGTGGAAAACTCTTAAAAATATCACCGGCTATGGCAAACCTCCCTCCCAGGCTGAAGGAAATCAACAACTGGCAGATGACCTGAACGTGTTTTACTGCAGGTTTGAAAGGAAACTACAGCCACCTATCTCCATAACCCCCATCTCAGACACACCAACAACAGCCAAGCCTCCTACAACTGACCCCATCCCATTGGGTTCACAACCTCTAGTGATCACAGAAAAGGCAGTGCAGGACCTATTTCACAGACAAAAGCCAGGAAAAGCTCCAGGCCCAGACAAGATAACTCCTTCTTGCTTAAAAGTCTGTGCTGACCAATTGGCCCCCATCTTCACCCATATCTTCAATAAATCACTAGAGATGTGCTATGTTCCTTCTTGCTTCAAACACTCTACCATCATCCCAGTGCCGAAGAAGCCCACTATCAAGGAACTGAATGACTACAGACCAGTTGCTTTAACATCTGTAATCATGAAAGCCTTTGAAAGGCTAGTGCTTTCCTACTTGAAAACCATCACGGATCCGCTGTTAGACCCCTTGCAATTTGCATAATGTGCAAATAGATCAACAGATGATGCTGTTAATATGGCTCTGCACTTCATCTTACAACATCTTGAATCTCCAAAGACCTATGTAAGGGTCCTCTTTGTAGACTTTAGTTCAGCATTCAATACCATCATTCCAGACACTCTTCTAACTACGCTAAACCAGCTACAAGTACCTGAACAGACTTGTAAGTGGATCACAAGATTCCTAACAAACAGGAAGCAGCAGGTAAAGCTAAGCGGGATCACTTCAGATACTTGAATAATTAGCACAGGGGCCCCCAAGGCTGTGTGCTCTCCCCACTTCTCTTCTCTTTGTATACCAATGACTGCATCTCCAAAGATCCATCTGTTAAACTACTGAAGTTCGCAGATGACACAACAGTGATTGGTCTCATTCGAGACAATGTTGAATCCGCATATAGACGTGAGGTCGAATGACTAGCCTTGTGGTACGACCGTAACAATCTGGAACTGAACACACTCAAAACTGTAGAAATGGTGGTAGACTTTAGGAGAAACCCTTCCATACTTCCACCTCTCACAATACTTGACAACACAGTATCAACAGTAGAAACCTTCAAATTTCTAGGTTCTATCATATCGCAAGATCTAAAATGGACAGTTAACATCAAAAACATCATCAAAAAAGGACAACAAAGACTATTCTTCCTGCGCCAACTCAAAAAGCTCAAACTGCCCAAAGAGCTACTGATACAGTTCTACAGAGGGATTATTGAGTCTATCATTTGCACCTCTATAACTGTCTGGTTTGGTTCTACAACCCAACAAGACAGACACAGACTTCAGAGGATAATAAGAACTGCAGAAAAATAATTGCTACCAACCTGCCTTCCACTGAGGACCTGTATACTGCACGAATCAAGAAGAGGGCCATGAAAATATTTACAGATCCCTCACATCCTGGACGTAAACTGTTTCAACTCCTACCATCAAAACAATGCTATAGAGCATTGCACACCAGAACAACTAGACACAAGAACAGTTTTTTTCCTGAAGGCCATGACTCTGCTAAACAAATAATGCCCTCAACACTGTCAAACTATTTACTAAAGATACACTACTATTAATTTTCTCATCGTTCCCATCACCAATCTCTTTCCACTTATGACTGTATGACTGTAACTTTTTGTTGCTATCATTAAGGGTTAATTTGCAACCTATGACCATCATTTGTGTGGTAAATGTTGTACCTTTGATGAAGGTATTTTTTTCTTTTTCTTTTATGTACACTGAGAGCATATGCACCAAAACAAATTCCTTGTGTTTCCAATCACACTTGGCCAATAAATTCTATTCTATTAATATTTGTGTATCTCCTGAAGTGTATTCAAGCTGACATTTTGCTTCCATTCACTGCTATCACATTTAACCTTCTCATTTTAATCTGGTATATTTCAGGACTTTGATGCAGTGACTTATTTCTGTACTGCAGAAGAATGGAGCAGCATGAGAAGAAAATCTTTTATGTTAAAGTTCTCAGTTCCATAATGACATAACTTTTTATTATCATTCCTTGTCTCCCGAGAGTTCAGCACACCTTAACATTTGATGTCTAATCTCTCTGAGAATCTTCACAGTTCTTTTAAGAAAAGAAACGTACACATTTAGTAAATAACAGTTAAAACTGTTGGTTTGGCCAACTTAATGTGTGAATCTTGTCACAATGACAGATTAATGGCCAACTCAATATTATTTTTGGATGAAGATTTTACATTTCAACTTTTCTGATCGTTTCTTCACTACTTTGGTCCTCTTCCTACAGTACACTTAATATACATCTTCTTACAAATAGTTTTGGCAGTGCACAATGTACATTACACAGTAGGTAAAAAGTTGCTGTTTGGGAGAAACAGAATCTCTACCCAGTTTTCTCTAGTAAGTGTTTGGTATCCTGTGAACACATGCAAACACTGATAAGGCTTTGTACTATCATTAGTAGAATAATACAGTGCTTTGCATTAACTTGGGGAAAAAAGGGCACTTTAGTGTCTGCAAACAACTTGGCAAATCGTCAATGCACAACCATACCTCCTCAGTTGCCGCACAATCTTGGACAAGGATATATTTGATTTAAGGGTAGGTAGAGGCCCCCATGCTTTCTTAAGTACTTTTGTCCTTCAGATCCAATGAGTTTCACAGTTCCTTTTCCTCACTAGTCAGATATGCAGCAATAGCAATACCTAGGCTGCTGCAAACTATCAGTGCTTGGAAAGGTTGTTTGGTGCTGCTTGGGTTTTGCAGAAAAGATTTGGCAAGGTAGTAGAGAAGTAATCTTGCTTCTTTTTGAAAAAAAAACATTCTTTCTTTCTAAACTTTTGCTCTAGGATGCTTCAAGGACTTATGGGGCTTCATACAGGGGTGAAATCCAGCAGGTTCTGACAGGTTCTGGAGAACTGGTAGTGGAAATTTTGAATAGTTCAGAAAACTGGCAAATACCACCTCTGGCTGGTCCCAGAGTGGGGTGTTAATGGAGATTTTTGCAATAACCTTCCCCCAAGAGTGGGGTGGGAATGGGGATTTTGCAGTATCCTTTCCCTGCCATTTATTTATTTATTTATTTATTTATTTATTATTCGAATTTATATACCGCCCTATCTCCCAAAGGACTCAGGGCGGTTTACAGGCATATAAAACATCAATATCAATATACAAATTAAAATAATCCTTAAAAAACTTATTCTAGCGCCCGAATTATTAAAAATAGAAATATAAATATCAAATATAAATATTAAAATCAATTTAAAACCCCTCTAAATTTAAAAATCTAAGCCAGTCCTGCACAGATGAATAAATGTGTCTTGAGCTCGCGACGGAAGGTTCGAAGGTCAGGAAGTTGACGGAGTCCTGGGGGGAGTTCGTTCCAGAGGGTGGGAGCCCCACAGAAGGCCCTTCCCTGGGCGTTGCCAACCGACACTGCCTAGCTGGCGGCACCCTGAGGAGTCCCTCTCTGTGAGGCGCATGGGTCGGTGAGAGGTATCTGGTCGCAGTAGGCGGTCCCGTAGATAACCCGGCCCTATGCCATGGGCGCTTTAAAGGTGGTCACCAAAACCTTGAAGCGCACCGGAAGGCCACAGGTAGCCAGTGCAGCCTGCGCAGGATGGGTGTTATCACGGGAGCCACGAGGGCTCCCTCTATCACCCGCGCAGCCGCATTCTGAACTAACTGCAGCCTCCGGATGCCCTTCAAGGAAGCCCCATGTAGAGGCGTTGCAGTAATCCAGGCGAGACGTCACAAGGGCGTGAGTGACCGTGCAAAGGGCCTCCCGGTCCAGAAAGGCGCAACTGGCGCACCAGGCGAACCTGGTAGAACGCTCTCCTGGAGCGGCCGTCAAATGATCTTCTAGAGACAGCCGTTCATCCAGGAGGCGCCTAAGTTGCGCACCTCTCCATCAGGGCCAATGACTCGCCACCGATGGTCAGCCGCGGATTTAGCTGACTGTACCGGGATGCCGGCATCCACAGCCACTCTGTCTTGGAGGATTGAGCTTGAGCCTGTTTCTCCCCATCCAGACCCGTCGGCTTCCAGGCACCGGGACAGCACTTGATAGCCGTTGGGGTGGTCCGGTGTGGAAAAGTACAGCTGGGTGTCATCCGCGTACAGCTGGTACCTCACACCGAACCCACTGATGATCTCACCCAGCGGCTTCATGTAGATGTTGAACAGAAGGCGAGAGGATCGATCCCTGCGGCACCCCACAAGTGAGGGGCCTCGGGCCGACCTCTGCCCCTGTCAACACCGACTGCGACCGGTCGGAGAGATAGGAGGAGAACCACCGTAAACGGTGCCTCCACTCCCAATCCCTCCAACCGGCGCAGCAGGATACCATGGTCGATGGTATCGAAAGCCGCTGAGAGGTCTAATAGGACCAGGGCAGAGGAACAACCCCTATCCCTGGCCTCAGAGATCATCCACCAACGCGACCAAAGCCGTCTCCGTGCTGTAACCGGGCGGAAACCGGACTGGAGCGGGTCTAGATAGACAGTTTCATCCAGGTGTAAGGAAACTGATATGCCACCATACTCTCAACAACCTTCGCGCGGCGGGTTGGAGACCGGACGATAATTACCTAAAACAGCCGGGTCCAGGGAAGGCTTCTTGAGGAGGGGCCTCACCACCGCCTCTTTCAAGGCGGCCGGAAAGACACCCTCCACCAAAGAAGCGCTCGTAATCGCCTGGAGCCAGCCTCGGGTCACCTCCTGCGTGGCCAGCACCAACCAGGAGGGGCACGGGTCCAGTAAACATGTGGTGGCATTCAGCCTCCCCAACAACCTGTCCATGTCCTCGGGAGCAACAGGGTCAAACTCATCCCATAAAATGTCACCAAGACCACCCTCAGCCGTCTCACCCGTATCACCGCAATCTTGGTCCAAACCATCCCGAAGCTGAACGATTTTATCGTATAGATAACCGTTAAACTCCTCAGCACGTCCCTGCAACGGGTCATCCCGCTCCCCCTGGTGTAGGAGGGAGCGGGTCACCCGAAACAGGGCGGCTGGGCGGTTATCTGCCGATGCAATGAGGGAGGAGGCGTAGCTACGCCTCGCTTCCCTCAATGCCACTAGGTAAGTCCTAGTATAGGACTTCACTAGTGTCCGATCAGCTTCTGAACGGCTAGACCTCCAGGAGCTCTCTAGGCGTCTTCTCCATGCCCACCAAGCCACACCGACCAAGCCACACCAGACACACCAGACCCACCAAGCCATGCCCACAGAACTGGTAGTAAAAAAAAATAGAATTTCACCACTGGTTCATGTTTCCATGACTGTGTACTGCATAAAGTTAGCTTACTAATCAATGACACTATTTATAGGATCTACTGTTTTAATGAACTCTTATTTATTGTATGATTGCTGATTAATCTTTACATTTATCCCATGATAATCAATCAGCCTGATTATATAATCAGTCTGATTATAATACATTAATATAAGAAAAGCTGCCTGGTATCTTGTGGTTGCTTTATCTCCTCCTTCTGTGCCATTTGTAGATCCGTTCCTAACAAAACTCTCTACTGCATAAAGCTTGATTTAACTAACACTATATGAACAACCTCTTTCAAATGTGTAGTTGAAAGGTTACCTTAGAGCCTGGAAGAGATTAAACCTTTGACTTTCAGCACTTTCTATTCAATGTTAGCAGCTGCTTGTCAGTTCTGGAGTACATCAGGGGCTCTAGGAATAGTTTTCTAACTGCATTTAAATTTGGGCACCTTAGAGGCAAGACATTCTGGCCTTTTGTGCTCCTTCTCTCTCCTAGCTCTTGCCCCAGATATGCCAGACATTTAATTCACTGGTGCAGAGAATTGCAAGGCTTCCCAATACTACCAATTAGAGAGGTTGTACCTGTAAAAAATCATTGCCAATAATGACAATTATACTGACAGGAGAGAACCACAGGGATTCTGTCAATGGTAGTTTGTTACGATTGCAGAAAATATGACTCCAGCAACAGAGTGGTTAATGCCTGGAATGCACCACCTGATTCTGTGGTGTCATCCCAAAACCTCCAAAATTTTAACTTAAGACTGTCTACTGTTGACGTCACCACATTCCTAAGAGGTCCATAAAGGGGACGTGCATAAGAGTACCAGTGTGCCTACCGTCCCTGACTTAATGTTCCCTTTAGTTGTATTCATGTTATGTATTCAATTCATGCTTATACTCATATATATTGTCTAAAACGTGTTTCAGATGTAAAATAGAAATAATTTGGGGTATAAATTTCAGCTATCATAAACAGAAACCTAAGAAAGGGGACTGTGAATTGGCTGTTTCCGCTTTAAAAATAGAACAATGGCATGTATAGCTCTACTATCTACTTGGAAAGTGCAAATAATATCCTTCTCATGTATATAAAAAAGAGATGCTAGCATAGAAGGGACTTTGGAGGTCTTCTAGTCTAACCCTCTGCTCGAGCAGGAGACCCTATTTCAGATAAATGGATGTTCAGTCTCTTGTTGAAAGCCTCCGAAAGTGGAGTACCCACAACTTCTGAAGGCAAACTGTTCCATTGGTTGCTTGCTTCTCTATTAGGACATTTTTCCTTGGTTCTACATTGCTTCTCTCCTTGGTTAGTTTCCATCCGTGGAAACTGAATCCATGAAATCCAACCTTGGTTAGTTTTCATCCATTGTTTTTTCGTCTTGCACTTTGGTGCATGTGAATATGGAATGAAGTATATGGTATATTTACTTAGTAGATGAATAATTGTGAATCCACACCCTCAAGCTAGTCCTTTGAAATATCACAGAAGATATCACAGAAATAATAGCTGCAGAAACATCTGAGCATCCTCATGTGTGGATGTCAGTTCCATCCAGTGGGAACTCTGCTTGGAAACAGCAGTGATAATTTATGTCTTCATTAGTAATATACAGCATCTGCTAAAATATTCAACATAGCCATATGAAAATAACAGTAATGAGGACAAGTTTTAAATCACTTCAGTGATAGCTATGAAAGCTAGGTTATAAAGGACTGTATCCAGTAGTACCCAGTATAGTTACTTAAGTGACTATAAGAATGTTATATTTAATATCCCAACACATTTTTCAAACAATAGATAGATAGATAGATAGATAGATAGATAGAATGATAGATAGAGACATAAACATAGACATAGATATAGATAGATATATAGATATAGACATAAAGATAGAGATAGAGATAGATAGATATGTATGTATGTATGTATGTATGTATGTATGTATTTATATAGAAATAGGAACCTTCATCCAGGGCAGAGGTTTTTTATCTATCTATCTATCTATCTATCTATCTATCTATCTATCTATCTATCTATCTATCTATCTATCATCTATATTTCTATCTATCTATCTATCTATCTATCTATCTATCTATCTATCTATCTATCTATCTATCTATCTATCTTCTACTCTCGAGGAGGATTCCTATTATTTATTTGTTTGTTTGTTTGTTTGTTTGTTTGTTTGCATTTATATCCCACCCTTCTCTGAAGACTCAGGGCGGCTTACACTATGTCAAGCAATAGTCTTCATCCATTTGTATATTATATACAAAGTCAACTTATTGCCCCCAACAATCTGGGTCCTCATTTCTTATTCTGTGATATTATTTCCCTAAAATAAATATGGGGACCCTTTTGGTTTGGAACTTTAGAAAGAGAACACCTTTTTGCCCTTTTCAGAGCTTATGCTGAACAATCATGTTCCTGAAATCTGGTGCCAGAAAATGGAAATTTAGCTGCAATATGTTCTTCCCCCACCCCCATAAATTATTTTTTTTTAAAAAAAAAAGGTGTGTGGAATCTCTGCTAAGCTTAAAACACTTATTTACTTATTCTCATTTCTTTCAAAATGGCAACTCTAAAAGCTTTCAAAAGGAACAAATATTTGCTTCCAATCCTCTGATGACCTGCTCCTGATCTCTTTTTGAAGGTATTTTTTTTTAAAAAGTGCCACCTTAAGCTGCAAAAAGCTGCCCACGCTAAAAGCTGTATGATAATGAGAAGTTCAGCATGAATAAATTTCCCCATTAGTCTAGTCTCTGTGATATATAAAACTTCCCATTTTCCTTTTTGCATATGGAGGATAGACAGTTCTATGTTGTGAAAGGCAGGGACAGCCCTACAGCATAGTTACGTAAATCATATTCAGGAAAATACTTTCCATTTCTGCCTGTCTCTGCAGCCTGTCTATCCTTCCTTGGCAGTAGCGTTCAGCTGTGCCAAAGTGTCATTCCAACAGTTTCATACATAGTATTCCAGAATACTGTGCCATAAATCACAAGAATTAGGAACGGATAGAGTACAAAGACAGGAAAGGTGTTTTTATATCAGACTGATGCAACCTGAGGCACCAATTTGCTTCTGAATGTCTTGATGTTGCTCCACACAAGCCTTTTGTAAGCAATTGCTATGTTATAACTTTTAATCTTGCACAAGAAGGATATCATTCAACAAATGGCTTAGCAGCAATCATATTGATTAGATCTCATTTTAATTTAACCAAAACTTATATGAAATTAAAATCAAAATTCATTTTAGTCCTTGCCTGCTTGCTTTTTTGAACTATGATAAATGTAACCACTCAGATGCCAAATATAGCCGTAGACCTGGAAAATATCAAAAGTCATACATTTCAAAATTATTGCCATAGTTATAGAATTTGGAGAAGAAATGGTGATGGGAAAAGGGTGGAAGGCATAACCATATTTTTCCCCCTTTTAATGTCTTGTTTTCTCTACTTTTTAATTTCTATCTTGCTTCTTATTTGTTTTCCATATTTTATTATACTGAAAGATATGTGGTATAAATTGTATAAACTGCAACTCTGCCTTCTAGTCTTCTGGGTGTTGAACATGGCCACTTGGTTTTATTTATTTATTTATTTTATTTGTCAACAAATACAAGAAAACAAATAACAGAGTAGACACAAACATGGACACATGAAAAATTTTTGGCACAAAAAAAAAGGATATTTTTCCCAGGCGGCAACAGAAGAACTTGTTGCCGCCTGGGAAAGGGCGACGATGGGGGCTTTGGACCGCGTCATGCCTTTGCGGCCTCTGACCCGGCGCTGCTCTCGACCGGCTCCTTGGTTTACTGAGGAGCTGAGAGAGATGAAGTGCCAGAAAAGATGCCTAGAGAGCGCTTGGAGAGCCAGCCGTTCCGAATCTGACTGAACACTAGTACGATCACATATTCAGGCCTATCTAGTGGCGATAGGGATGGCAAAGCAGGAATACTTTTCCGCTCTCATTGCATCGGCAGATAACCGCCCAGCCACCTTGTTTAGGGTGACCTGCTCCCTTCTTTTTCAGGGGGCTCGGGAGGACCCCTTGCAGGGACGTGCTGAGGAATTTGGAAGGTATCTGCACGATAAAATCGCTCAGATCCGGGACGGGCTGGACGCCAATTGGGTGGATTCAGGCGGGATGACGCAGGCAGGTCTTGAGAATATTGTTTGGGCGGAGTTCAACTTTATGACTCCCGAAGACATGGACAGGATACTGGAGAGGTTGAATGATACCACATGTTTATTGGACCTGTGTCCCTCCTGGCTGGTGCTGGCCACTCAGGAGGTTACACAAGGTTGGCTCCAGGGAATCATTAGTGCTTCTTTGATGGAGGGAGTCTTCCCAACTGCCTTGAAAGAGGCGGTGGTGAGGCCCCTCCTTAAGAAGCCTTCCCTGGACCCGGCTATTTTGGCTAATTACCATCCTGTCTCCAACCTTCATTTTGTGGCGAAGGTTGTTGAGACTGTAGTGGCATGGCAGCTTCCCCAGTACCTGGATGAAACCGTCTATCTAGACCCGTGCCAGTCCAGCTTCATGTCGCGTTGGTTGATGATCTCTGGAGGGCACGGGACAGCGGTTGTTCCTCTGTTCTTGTCCTGTTGGATCTGTCAGCAGCATTTGATACCATCGACCATCGTATCTTGCTGCAACGGTTGGAGGGTTTGGGGGTGGGGGGAGGCACCGTTTTTCGGTGGTTCTCCTCCTACCTCTCCAACCGTTCGCAGACGGTGTTGATGGGGGCAGAGGTTGACTGCTAGGCAACTCACTTGTGGGGTGCCGCAGGGATCGATCCTCTCCTCCTCCTGTTCAACATCTATATGAAGCCGCTGGGGGAAATCATCCGTGGTTTCGGGGTGGGTTGTCAACTGTACGCTGATGATACTCAGCTGTACATCTCCACCCCAAACCACCCCAACGAAGCCATTAATGTGATGACACCTTGAGGCCATTTGGGTCTGGATGGGGACGAACAGACTCCGACTCAACCCATCCAAGATGGAGTGGTTGTGGATACCAGCGTCCCGGCACAGTCAGCTAATTCCATCGCTGACTGTGGGGGGCGAGTCATTGGCCCCCAGGGAATCGGTGCGCAATTTAGGCATTCTCCTGGATGCACGGCTGTCTTTAGAAGATCATTTGACGGCCGTCGCCAGGGGAGCTTTTTATCAGGTTCGCCTGATTCGCCAATTGTGCCCTTTCCTGGATCGGGACTCATTATGCACAGTCACTCATGCCCTCGTTACTTCCCGTCTGGATTACTGCAATGCTCTCTACATGGGGCTCCCCTTGAAGAGCACCAGGAGGCTCCAACTGGTACAGAATGCGGCTGTGCGGGGGATTGAGGGAGCGCCTTGTAGCTCCCATGTAATACCTCTCCTGCGCAGGCTGCACTGGTTACCGGTAGTCTTCCGGGTGCGATTCAAGGTTTTGGTCATCATCTTTAAAGTGCTCCATGGCATGGGACTGGGATATCTATGGGACCGCCTGCTGCCACTAGTTACCTCCCATTGACCAGTGTGCTCTCACAGGGAGGCCCTCCTTAGGGTGCCGTTGGCCAACCAATATCGGCTGGCGGCCCCCAGGGAAGAGCGTTCTCTGTGGGGCCTCCGGCCCTGTGGAATGATCTACCTGTGGGACTACGTCTTCTCCCTGATCTTCGGACCTTTAAGCGCGAGCTCAAATCCTTTTTCTTTCACCAAGCAGGGCTGGCCTAATGATAAATTTCTAATTTGAGGGTTTTTAGTGGGGGGTTTTAAGTGGTTTAATTTATTTAGTAACTTTTACTCAGTAATTTTAATATTCAACTTATTGAATCAGATTTTTAATTGAATATTGTATTTTTAAAAAATTTGATATTTATGTTTTATTTATGCTGTACACTGCCCTGAGTCCTCGGAGAAGGGCGGTATAAAAATATGAAAAATAAATAAATAAATAAATTATTCCACAGACTATAAATTACCTGTTCCTGTTAAGTTGAAAAGATATGGTGGCTTTAATGGGGTTGGAGAAGCCTCAATCTCAGAAAAAGGATGGTGGTTCGCAAAGTATTTACATTCCTTCTTTATCAGTAAAAATGGTCACCACCATTCCACTGCACCAACAGACAGTCCACAATAGTGGCGGGTTTCAAAAATTTTTACTACTGGTTCTGTGGGTGTGGCTTGGTGGGAGTGGCAGGGGAAGGATACTGTAAAATCTCCATTCCCACCTCACTCCAGGGGAAGGATACTATAAAATCTCCATTCCAGGGGAAGGTTACTGCAAAATCCCGATTTCCTCCTGATCAGCTGGGACTTGGGATCCAGAGAATAGATGGGGGCGGGGCCAGTCAAAGGTGGCATTTTCCAGTTCTCTGAACTACTCGAAATTTCTCTACCGGTTCTCCAGAACTGGTAAGAACCTGCTGAAACCCCCCTCTGGTCCACAAGGAGACCAGGGAATCCTTGCTCTGAAAAAGTTAGATTATAAATAGGGTGCTAAATTAAATCTAACAAATTGGAAACATTTACTGTATGTAGCTAGCATTCCATTTTACCTTTTAATCATCCATATTAAATATGGTTAATAAGAGTCTGTGAGAATCTAATTTACAGATGTTGCTGCAGGGTGAGGTAGAATGGAAGACTCTTTCCCATGTAGTATGTCATGTGTTAGTGCTTCGGCTGATGAGCCGAGTGAAGGGAAGATTGAATGGATCTCCCTACAGGATAGTGGCAGCAAATGTCCATATAGCTTCCTATAAAGATGGAAAATATTTCACTATTGCATTTTTTTTAAAAAAATCTCATTTTCAATTTTCACAATTTAAGAAAGGAAGTTACTCAGTTTGAAAGGTGTTATCTGCATAAACATATGCCATGTAACTAATTCTGTGAGGCGTCATAGAAGGAAACAGTGCTGATATGTTAAGACAAATTTAACAACCCCTTTACTCAAAAGTGTTCACTAACAGGACACCTTGGTTGGAGTAACTCACTACAAATATAACAATACTCTTGGGAGGAAGTTTTCAAAGAACAGTGAGGTTTTTTATTATTATTATTATTATGCAATCTTAACTATTTCTTATTAGAGTTTTTTTAAAAGGGACAAGAGCCATGGTGGTGCAGTGGTTAGAGTGCAGCACTGCAGGCTGCTTCTGCTGACTGCCGGCTGCCTGAAATTTGGCAATTCAAATCTCACCAAGCTCAAGGTTGACTCAGCCTTCCATCCTTCAAAGATCATTAAAATGAAGAACCAAAGAACCATATTGGGGGCAATATGCTGACTCGTAGACCACTTAGAGAGGCTGTAAAGCACTCTAAAGAGGTATATTAAGTCTAAGTGCTATTGCTATTGCTATGATGCTAAAATATTCTATAGAAATCCAAAATACACTTTCCATGCAGCCATTCTAGGCTTGGACTGATGGAGACATTTCCCAAGGGAATACATTTGCTAATGTATTACAAATTACATGAGTTTCACCACGTTTCAGAGGCTCTTTGTACCGTCTTTGCCATCAGAAAGGAATACCTATTTGTATTTCTGGCACTTCAGGTTCTAAAGATCACTGTTTCCAAACTAGAAATCTGCAAAGGTTTGACTGAATGTTGAATTATATTTCCAAGCAATCTCTATATTCAAAGCAGTTTTACTCCTCGAAACAGACATGGGTCAGTCTAAATCATTAAATCTCTGAATCAATTTGATAATTGATAATTTAGACAATTCAAGTCTTCTCTATATTTTTAAGCGTTTTTAAAAAATCATCTTGATTTGACCCTCTAAATAAAAATGGCAAACTGCAGATTCAGATCAAATAGGAAATGATCTATATACATATATTTTCAATCAGCATGGAAACATCAGAATAAAATGAAAGTTAAAATGTTCCAACAAGATGACCTCAGACATGAACGCCCCACACCTTCTTTCTTTAATGTTCCCACCATTCAATATTCAAAACTAAAATCTCCCAAAGGTGAAAATTCAGTTTTATTTTTTTGAATAGATTTTTATTAAACCTTTTCAACATTTAAAAAACAAAACACAAATTTTCACTAATTACAGCATTTCTATATCAGTATCAATATCATCCATAACATTCATATTTACATTGATTCTATTTCTAAAATTCACTATCCTATATTATACAATTGTTTAAATTATAATAATATCTACACACATATGATCATATTATCATCAATATTATATAGTTCTTATACATTAATTTTACTCCTGTTCTCAAGCCAGGTATACCATCTACTCCAAATTTGGTAATACTCCGATTCTTCTCTCTCTTTCAATTCCATAGACAACCTATCAATCTCTGCACACTCGTATACTTATCTTATGATCATTGCCTCTGATAGGATATTAGTCTGTTTCCAATTTTGAGCGAACACAATTCTGGTTGCAGTTAATATTTGTAATATTATATATTGAATTTTTTAGCCATTTTCCCATCTATAATGCCCAGAAAAATAATAATTCTGGCTTTAGCTCGATCATTTGTACAGTAATTTCTTCCAACCATTCTCTTATTTTATGCCAGTACTTTCCGGCTTTGGGGCAGGTCCACCACATGTGGTGGAAGGTTCCTTGTTTATAACTACATCTCCAACATTCAGGTGAACGGTTTGGAAACATTTTGGCCAGTCTAGCTGGTGGTAAATGCCAATGGTAGAACATTTTATAGAGGTTTTCCTTATAGGTTGCTGACATCATTAATTTATAATTTTTCTTCCATAATTTATCCCAATGGTCTAATTCAATACTGTATCCAAAATTTCTAGCCCAGCTTATCATCGTCGCCTTCACATTTTCTTCTTCCATTTTAAATCTTAGGAAGAAATTATATGTTTTGGTAATCATTTTTCCCCTGTCCCTAATAATATTTTATCTAGTTCCAATTGTTTTCCATAAATGCCATATTGTTCTAAATCTTTTTTATATCTTGTCTTAATTTGGAGATAGGGCCACCAATCAATCTTTATTCCTTGATTCTTTAATTCCTGTTCAGATTTTAAGTCTCCTTGTTCATCTAATAGTTCAGAATATCTCACCACCTTATTTAAATCTAATATGTTTGGGTAAATCATCACCTCTATTGCTGATAGCCAAATTGGAATTTTCATGTAATGATTTTTCTTAGTTTTTCCCCAGATGCTTATCAAGGCATTTCTCACTAAGTTTCTCTGAAAGTATGTGTGAATTTTGTTTTTCCTTCCCCAAAGGAATGTGTGCCAGCCGAGTTGGAGATTGTGGCCCTCTAATGTTAATGCCCTTTTATTGTTCAATTGAATCCAATCTTTAAGCCATATCACGGCTGCTGCATGATAATATAGTTCCCAATCAGGAAGGCTAAAACCCACTTTGGTTCTCGAATCTTGCAGAAGTTTGAGTTTTATTTGGGCGTTTCCCCCAACCAAATAATATTTGTTATTATTTTATTTAAGTGTTCAGGAAAAAATTTCCCCAATTTTATTGGCACCGTTTGGAAGAGATACAGAAAATTAGATAGTATATTCATTTTTATTGTGGCAATTCTACCAATTAACAATATTCATAATTTTGCCCAATTATCCAAAACTGTGTGTTATCTGTTCTACTAATTTTTTGTAATTGTCCTCTTTTATCGATTTTTTCCATTAATGACATTCCCAAATATTTCACTTTTTTGGCAGTTTGGATCCCCAATTTCTCTTCCAATTCCTCATTTTGCCTATTAGTAAAATTCTTAGTTAGTATTTTTGTTTTTTCTTTATTTATTTTAGTAGCTCTACTACTTTGCCGAATTCTTCTATTTCCTGACTAATATGTTCCTGTTCTCTAGGGGATCTTCTATGATGAATACCAAATGATCCACAAAGGCTTGTACTTTATATTCTTCCTTTTTAATTCTCAGTCCTTTAATTTCCTCTTTTTGCCTAATTTGTATCAATAATGTTTTGAACAATAGAATAAATAAAAAGGGGGATAGGGGGCATCCCTGTCTCACCCTTTTGATTATACTAAAATCCTCTGTTGTTTCCCCATTTAATATTATTTTTGCCAATTGGTTGGAGTTAATCATCCTTCACCCAATCATTCCCATGAATTTTTCCTCAAAGTTCATAATTTTTAACTGATTAATAAGAAAATTCCAATTTAAATTATCAAAGGCTTTTTGACCATCTACGGATATCAGCACCACTTGCTTTTCCAGGTAAGCCTCATAATATTCCAATGAATTCATTATAATCCGTTTATTATTTCTTAAATGTATGTTGGGTAGAAACCCATTTTGGTCAGAATGAATAAATAGGAAACTTCCGGGGTGACGTCATGGTGGTGTGGTACAGGAGAACAGGGCCCTGCTCTTTCTCTCTGACTTTTCATATCTGGAGGCCTGTAGAGGCAACGTTACTCTGGGGGTGATGGGTAGAAGTGTGATCTCGGTTGCAGCAGAAGGAACCCCTTGAATCCAGTATGAAAGAAACCGGCTGTAACGGTCGGGTCCAGAGGCGTGACAGCCTGATTGAATGACAGAGGAAGCAAAAAGTGGGAAGCAGCGAGAAGTATTGGTGGAGAGTGATAAGACAGAGTGAGATAACGGGTTGCTTCTCTAAGCTGCAACCCATATCTCACTCACTCATTAAGTTGCAACCTAGAAGCTGATAGACAAGTGAGTCTCCAAGGTGGGAAAAGGGGCGTTTTAGCGGTGGGAGCAAAATTTTGAGAAGACAGAGTTACTAAGCACAGCAGAAGGTGAGGAGGGAGTGATCTTATGATTTGAATAGGTGCTGTGCTGGAAAATTGTACAATTAGATTGACCATCAAGACTGAATTTGTGGCTATCTATTGTGAGAGACTAGGTAGCATTTGTGGTGAGTGGTTTGGGAAAGGAATATACACAAAAAAGATGTTGTTTTTTTTATAGAGATGGAGATGTTAAGGTTTTGGGAGTGAAGAAAAGTGACAGTGACTGTGCAAATTAGAGGGAAGCTGACATCTTGGATTTGGTGAATGGAGAAGTTGCAGATGAAATAGTGAGACTTAGGCGCAAAGAACTCTGGTGAAGCCTGGGAAGGACTTTGGATTGGATACACCCACAACCAGCTGTGTATATATACTATATGTATTATTCAATCTATTTATCCTATTGATTGTACAACTGCATATATATTTATATGTGTATACATATTAGATATATTTACAAATAGATAAATTTATAAATAGATTAAGAGGTAATAGATTTGGGATCTTTGTATAGAAACCTCAGTTGTATATAGTAACATTTTATATATATTTAATATATATAGTTTTGTATATCTAAAACGTGATAAAATTTCCAATTACTATAACTTATATGACTGTATTTATAAAGATATTTAGATGAAAACTCAGTTTTAATTAATGCAAAACCTGTCAATAAACTTATTCATCACAGATTTGTCTAACAAAACTATATAACTTGTTAAGTTAATTACCATGGCAATTCTGTATGTGAACCATATTTTATGAATTCTGACTTAATCAATTACTATCATTTGTGATTTTCAACTTTGATGCGTTGAGGAAAGCAGGAAAAAAACCCCAAATGTTTCACCAATCCCAATTGATCATTTCTATATGATATAAATCTTGATTTCTCTATCTCTCTTATCACTACCTTCTCTACCTTCAATATCCAATAGTATAGTCTTAAAGGAATACAGCTTGGTTGCAATAGAGAACATATATGCATGAGACATACACCAAGCCTATTTATTTTGAATTGATTTTTAATTTTTAATGAAATAGTTCAAGATAGCAGTGAGATTACACATACCTACTGTAAATTTCTAGCCATCTTATAATTACCTTGAAACAGATTTCACAGTGGTTTGTTTTCTTCATATTCTATCATTAAAAACAGATCTGAATTAGGGGTGAACTCCAGCAGGTTCTAACAGGTTCTGCAGTACCGGTAGCAGAAATTTTGAGTAGTTCCGAGAAACTACTACGGCCCTAGAGTGGGTTGGGAATGGAGTTTTTGCAACATCATTCCCCTGCCACACCCGCAGAATGGGTAGGGAAAATTTTTGAATTTTACCCCTGATCTGAATGCAGCTAGAGTTTATAAAAGACAGTAGAAAAATATACCATTTTTTTGAAATCCACATACAATTTTATTATGCATTTTTGTTTCTAAATATAATTATTTTCTTTCTCAACAAGTAAATTTCTATATAGTCAGATTTGACAAGATAGCAACAGTTAGTGGAAATTATAGTTATTCTGAAATATTGTTATATTGGGGGTAAAGAACAGTTCTGAACTATTAGGAAAGTGCAGATCAGCTTGGTATACCCTTGAATTTGCATAGATCAAAAATTTTCATAGTTCCATTAATACATCATTGGGTATTAGGGCCAATTCTTAAGTTCCTTGGTGTTTCAGTGTCTCTCGTAGTAGCAGAGTTTTCCTACTCCATACCACAAAAAAGACAAAGATAGGTCCAAAACGGAAACTTAAATAGATTCAATCTTCATAATGAAAGTTTAATACAATTATTCAGGATCTTAAGATATAATTATGTGTGGTCAAATAATCAGTCAAGAAAACACTGGGGAAAAAAGAAAGCACCTTTGATTATCTCCAAAGATGCTTTCTTTTTTCTTTTTCCCCAATAGGCAACTGGACTTTCTTTCTTTGTTTTTCTTATCCAAGAAGAATCCTCAGTTCTGAATGAATAGTCAGTCATCCAATCAGATCTAAGGATGCTTCTTTGATCGGAAATGAAATATTTTCAAGAAAAAAAACCTATTTTTTTAAGGGAAAAAAAAAAACACCTTTAGGATATTTCTATTTGGTAAAATGCCATGTTCATTATAATTTCATGATATATGAATTTTTCCAAAGTTAAATATAGAAGAATCCCCTCAGACATTTTAATATTTTTTTCAAAAATTATTTCCAATTTTGTAAGTAATTTATTTTCTGTCATTATGGATTATTTTTTGTCCCAGGAAAGGAAGAACACAAATCAATTATTGTTCTTGCAGTTGTTCATAACTCCATGAATTTGTTAGAAGTGAAATATTCAATTGTTCATAGTAGTAATGGAATTCTCTTCCATTGATCCAAAACAATCTTCGAACAAGCTGCCAAACACATTTATCAGCAAAATTCCCAAATTACAGGTATATGATGGACATTTTAGGAGTCTCTAAAATGATGGACATTTTAGGAGTCTCTGTCCTAACAGGCCTGGAGTATACCAAACAGAAAAGCTTTATATGAGAACTGTGGATATGCTCAATTCATTAATTAAAAGGTTGGAATTGCTGGACAGTTTCCACTGTGTGAAAATAGCAGATCCATTAATTGAATTATAGTGCACATATTCATTTCTTGTCATGTGGATTAGAAATGTATCAATTTATAACTCCATTTCTCATTAAACAAAAAACAAAAAAAACCAAGAAAGAGAAATAAAAACTTCAAATAAAATAGAACTTAAATAAAAGCCTTATTTTAAAAACTGAGCAGATATCCTTTAATTTGAAGAGTTATTATTGCCAAAGAAAAATCTTAACTGTAATACCCAAAAGGGATGTAACATATATTCTTCAAATGTCACAGCACCAAGCTATTTTTAAAATAAATAAATTATCCACCTTTTAATCAGTGGTATGAATATACATGGGAACTCAGAGCTTACATATTGCTATGATTGCTGGATAATTTGGATGGACATTGAATTACATACTTTGCTACAGCTCCCTAGACTTGTTTGCACAAAGCTTCTCAATCTTTTTCTCAGCCCTTCCTAGAACAGTTATGTAACCGCTCTTCAAAAAGTCTGATGTGGCTGAAGGCATACTAGATTTCAAAAAGTAAAGAAAAAGGACCCAAAGGTGCTTTTTCAAAAGGCAACTAGACTTCCTTTGTTTTTGCCTGAAGTCTTTTCATTTCTCCTACAACAAGCTTCTTCAGTTTTGAAGAAGCTTCTTGGATGAGAAGCAAAATGTCTTTAAGCAAAAATAAGAGAGTCCAGTTGCCTTTTGAAAAAGCATCTTTGGGAGAACCATGACCTAGATGTCTGAGAATCTCCTCAGATATGAAGGGGGAAAAAATCATTTCAACCCATTCTGCCTCAAAATTCCAATCTGCAAAACAATCTTATAATAATTGAAAGAAAATGGTATAATAGATTGGAAATTTGCTTCCAACACAGACAGTTGCATCAAGCAAAACTACCCTGCTAAACTTATTTCCACTTTCAGATAAAATTTGGAAAAGACTGTTGATGGGGAGGCTGGAATGCTATTACAAGTCAATATAAACTGGTCTAGATCAGTGATTTGATTCTGACAGAAAACCTTCCATCACCGCAAATTTCCCAAGTGCAGAATTGCTCAGCTATTTTCATACAAATGAGTGATCGCAGTTGATGCTGTGAGTTTCTCATGCTCACTATCTGTCATATCTCATTCATCTGTCTTGGTGCTATGTGGCAAAATATTGGAGAATGGCATGAATTGTAGGAGGAATAATTCTTTATGAGAAGACGCTACTCTGCAGGGATTCTTAAATAAAGCAAAAAAGAAAGGAGTTTAAACCAATCATGCATCAACTTCCACACCTTTCTGTGATTAATTTTGCCTTGTATTCAAAGCCTTCTGAAGGTTGAAATGGATTTATTAAGAAAGAAAAGATTGTATCCCAGTTAGCTTTCCTGAATACAAGAGGACAGAATAAGAATGCAAGAGACATTGGAGATTTAACTGCTGAATAAGTTGAGAATGTTAGGTAAAGGGAGTTGTGTGAACAGAAAAAAAGAAAGGAGAAAAATCTGTGAGGTCAGATAGCCGAACAGAGTTCTATCTCCTTGACAAGGATTTTCAAGATAATAAGACAACTTTTATATATGTGTGTATATGTACATGGTGTGTATGAAGGTGAAAAAACATAAGATACCAACACAACCACCACTGTCTACAGACTCAAAAAAAAGTCTGTCAGGGATGCCTTGTTAGGAGGGTTTATATAAATTCATTGTCTCAATTTAAGTGGTCTTTATGCATGATTCATTCTGTGAATGTCAATGGAATCTTCAAATCTCTGAGAGATTTTTCTCTTCTATGAGGGAGCTTCATTAAGCTAAGCACTTACATTTGACAGCTCCACAGGTATCACACCAATCTGGCTATTCCTTTTGTGCCAGTTACTAGAACCACAGATTTATGCATTATATGCTTTATTTTCATTCATTCATTTATTTCATTTTTCCTCACCCTTCTGAAGCAAGAGTCTGAATCATACTCAAATCTCACATAAAAACATTGTGAGCTGTTGTGTTTTTTTTTAAATCAGCTTTCAGAAACAGGGTACATTAAGTAAGACATGGTTGGTTTGTTTCCATGGCAACAAGTTCAGGCCCAATTTAGAGAATAAGATTAAAAAAAAAGATAGAACAGGAAGAGGATTTGCATGCATTGCAAGACCTCTGTATGACTTCATAGTGATTCTGTGCTATTTGGGGGTAACATTTGGGTACCTTGTGTAGAAGGAAATCTATTAGTAGATGACAAAACATTTAGCAGATGAAGCAGAGCAGTGGTGGGATTCAAATAATTTCACCACTGGTTCAGCAAAAATGTGAGAGCATGCATGCATGCGTGCATGGCTTCCACACATGTCTGCACATGCACGGCTTCTACACATGGCTTTCATGAATGACCGAGGCTTGGCAAGGGGCTGAAGAAGTGGTTGCAAGATCTCAGATGAAGCGCTTTCCAGATGGGACTTCTTATAGGTAAGAAGAACCATCCTGTCCATTCCCAAACCGCTTCGGCCCTCCTGTGCCCCCACCACGCCCCACCCTGCAACCCTGTGGCCTAGCATGGCAGCTGCAGGCTGAATAAATTGCTTTGGCATGGGTGGGGCATAGTTTGAGGCCAGAGGGGGTGGTGACATGAGGGCGGAGGCCCAGGGCAGGGCTGGAGTGGGGGAATTGCACATTCCTTGACCCAGCTGAGGTGAATGGCGAACAGGCAGAGGTTCCGGGGCAAGGGTGGAGCCAGGGAATGGTGCATTCCCCGACCCATCCAAGGCAAAGGGCAAGTGGGTAGTATGCTTACCTTTGGTGAGCAGAGCGGGCAAGGTGCAGAGGTGAGGCGCTGAGAATAGCTGGGCTGCGTGGCAAAGGCAATATATATAGGGTGGGGTGGGGTGGGGCAGGCAGGGTGAGCAGTTACTGGGCATGTGGGGCAAGTTGTGAGCCAGCAAGTGGGCAGGGGGAGGGCCAACCAGAGGTGGTATTCAGCTGGACCATTTTGGGTGAACTGGTAGTGGAAATTTTTAGTAGTTCGGAGAACCAGCAAATACCACCTCTGAATCAGAAGAAAAAGAAGTGGATTATTGTGACTTGCTGGTTGGCACCGAGTGTGGGGAATCTAAAAGAAGTGGGAAAAGTCCTGATAGTTATATGTGAGCACAGACCAGTAATTCTCGGTAAAGATGGAATTAGGAAAGCAAAAACTCTGAATGAACTAAAGATAGAGCAGAAGGCTAAGAATAATAAAAATGACCTCTTTAGACATGGTTCAAAATAAAATAAGAAAACAATCAGTGTAGCAACTGCTTAATAAAGATAGCAAAATGATAAAAGCAGAACTATTCTATGCCTATTTTGATCCAGTGATCTCTAACAAACAGATATATGAAAAAATGAGCAGATAAAAGTGAAAATTTGAAGATTAAGACTCCAGTATAATCAGTTAATAAATGGACTATTATTGGATCAAATATATAAGGACACATCTAACAGCTATATATCCAGACTACCAAGTGGGAGAATATGAGAACACATTTCCAGTAATGCTAATTAGGACACAAATATTTCCCAATTTTTCTTACTAAGAAGGTAGTTTATTTTAGCTAATCAGCTGTACTGGAATTGAGAAATAGACCAAAGAGACAATTTTATTGGAATTCTAAATAATAAACCTATGAAACTGTTCTTAAAACATTATGTTGCCTTATGTGGTTAGTATGCTTGCTAGAGAGAAATATAGTAATGCTGCTTAAGACAGCCTTAATTTGAAGAGTTTAAGACTCAGGGCAAAATGAAATGCATGCTTGCTTTTGATTGAATAACTTCATTCACACAGTGTGAGGATACATTGGACGTAATATATCTTGATTTCAGCAATGCTTGACAATGTGATATACTGATTAGAAAGCTAATGTAAAGGATAGAAAGAATAGCAATTAACTGGAAACATAACTGCATTGAAAATTATACCCAGGGACTGCTTATCAGTGCTCATTAAATTGCGAAGGAACTATTGAATCAGTCATAAACCCTCTGTTTTTCAATGTTTATTGATGATTGAGTGAAGAGGCAGAAGGAATATGAAACAAATTGGCAGGTAAAATTGGATGAGATATCTAATACCTGCAAATCTCCCCTCACAAAATAATAATAATAATCAACCCAAAAATAACATGGAAGAAAGTGATGTCCTTCAGTATTATCCATACTATCAATCATCTGATTATCTAATGAAATGGTCAGTATCCTTCACTGGATGTAATCAAGAAGAAGATAGCGATTCATTTACTAAGAAGGATTTGTTGGCCTATGTGACCCTTATTGTTCCTATGATTTCGTGATCCTGTAACTGAAAATGAACAATTCCTGGAAATGGAAATAAGCTCGTAAATTTTTCACACGTTTTATCATTTTAAAATATTACAGTAGAAGGCAAAATATCAAATACCGATAACTCCAGTGGTATCATCCAAAACTAATGTAGAAAACTGGACTTATTTTCTTGAGGTGGAGACTTAGAGGAGTACACAAAGTATTCCATGCCTAGGAAAAGTATTTATTATTATACTATACTATACTATATAATATACCTCATATTGATTGTATGATATCATCTTGACTTAATGTTAATAATACATTTTATGTGGAACAGCCTCTGAAAGCTATTGGAAACTTCACCGTTCACTGTTTCTCCTGTGTTTATTACTGACTTCCATATAGGATCCACATAAAATACAGCTTTGTATCTGAAAGACTGTCATCTCTCATATTAATCTTCTCATTGTTAAAGCATTATAGGATTATTTGGGGTGCCACAATTTAAATAAATGGACTAATGTATAAGTAGGAATAACTCAACTGTGGACAACTGCTATTATAACATTATAAAGCTGCATTCTCCCCAAATGCTAATGAAGTATGAATTTAATTGTAGCTTACTGCATATCTGCTTTTTTATTTACTCTATGTATGTCTGTGTGTTTAATAATTTAATTTACTGTTAATTGTTGAGAGGATTAAAATGAAGAGAACTTTTTGGGTGGATAATGGGCATAGTTGAAAAATTTGCATTGTGTTGAAAATATTGGAAGCTTCCTTCTCCAAAAGATGACCGTTCAGCAGTATTTGCTTCCATTTTCATCTGAACTGGTGAACAGGAGGGCTATCTTAAAATAAAAAACAAAACAAAAAGGACATCTTAACCAGTGTGGGAGGACAGGCTGTCAGATTAAATATGCCTTAGAAGAATGATTCTCTCTCTCTCTCTCTCTCTCTCTCTCTCTCTCTCTCTCTCTCTCTCTCTCTTTCTCAATTTCTCTCCGACCGGAAGAGAAATTTTTTGACCAATGAAGGAAAGTTAGAAGGTAACACCAGAAAGGGATGTCATATAAGCCAGTGGGAAAAGCTTTAACCAGTTTGTGGTATAGTAATCACAGACTGCATTTAGCAAAGAAAGCTCTAGCAAGCAAATAAGGACAATTTTTGCACAGGAAAGAAAAATAACAAGTGACCAGATAACAGGATGTGATTGTGTGTATGTTTGTCTATGTGTGTGTCTCACTTTGTGTGTATGTGTGGGGGTGGGGAGAGGAAGGGAGGGAGAGAGAGAGAGAGAGAGAGAGAGAGAGAGAGAGAGAGAGAGAGAGAGAGAGTGTTGTGTTTGGGATCAAGTCTTATTTTAAATGAACCACCTGGCTTTGTACTTCCCAAGATAATATACAAGATCCAAATACAGTTATTATTTTTATTAAATGTATCTATTTTTGTGACATTTTCTGCTGAAACACACAAACAATAATATATTCAAAGTACAGTAAATTAATAATCTATGTAAAATAGTTTATCATGTCACATAAATAGAGTCCTTTCTTGAAAAAAAAGTATCCAGGAAAGAAAAGCTCAACCAGCCCATAATTATAGACAGGAGCTGTAGAATTTATGAATCTAAAATATGAGCATATTCTAATCTCCATAGAATCCGAACTTCCAATTATTATTTTTTTACTTTGCTTCAATGAGCCAGTTGTGTTAATTACACTGAAAGTAGATATTTCTCTTTGAAAGACACATAATGCAGAAAGTACCAAGAGACCTGAGATAAACCAGTACTGCACAAAGGAAGCAAATCTCTAGTTTTTGAGATCTGGGCTATACATTGTCAGTGCACTATAATTTGTATTCTTGTAACTAAATTTCACATTTATAGACTAGGCTAGGCTAGGCTAGGCTAGAATACTTAGAAGGAACCTTGGGGATCTTCTAGTCCAACCCCCTGCTCAAATAGGAGACTTTATATCATTTCAGTCAAATAGCTGTCCAATCTCTTATTAAAAACTTCCCGTGATGGAGGACTCATAGCTTCTGGAGGCAATTCCTTCCCTTAATTAATTGTTCTCACTGTTAGAAAATTTATCCTTAGTTCTCTTTTATTAGTTTCCATCCATTTCCCTGCCTTCAAGTGCATTGGAGAATAGGTTGACCCCCTCTTCCTTATGGCAGTCCCTTAGATACTAGAAGACTGCTATAATGTCATCCCTAATCCTGCAACCATTCTTCATATGTTTTAGCCTCCGGTCTTCTAATCATTTTTTGTTGCTCTTCTCTTCACTCTTTCTGGAGGCTGAACATCTTTTTTGTATTATGGTGACCAAAACTGGATACAGTATTCCAAGTGTGGTCTTATCAAGGCATTGTAAAGTAATATAAGAAGGAACAGCTGAGAATGGAGAATGTCTGTCTGCAGTGTATGTATATGTGAATAAATCCTCAGGGATCTTATTAAAATAACTTTTTATCTTAGAATTTATTGTTACATTGATATTACCATCTCATCTGGTAATATTTAATAATTTATCTGGTATAAAATATATCAGTGTTCTCTACAATGAACTGTAAAGTTGCAAAAATGATGAAATGAACAGAACAATATAACCACATAATTGTTACCATTATGGACATGCATCAGGATGTGTGAGGCAAGTAGTCAAATTGTACTATTTGGGTGATTATGATATAATGTTTTGGTTATTATTTGCTCTCTTCTTCTCTCTTGTAATTGTTTCACCGTCACCAACTTGAATGCTTCTAGACTAAAATGAATATTTTTATGAGCCCATGCAGTATTGAGTGAAACCAGGAAAAATGATGGTTCCTTCAAGAAGCTGTCAATATATACAACAATGTTCTTTATACTGCATTCAACTTCTCTCCTACTTCAGATCAAAATACTGCACATATGTGGCAATGCATCTTCATGAAGTTATTAGTAAGTCCTATCAGCTGGCAGTGTTCTTAAAAAGAGTTCAGTTTATCATTACAAATACACTGACAAAATTTGACTATTGCTTAGAGTTTCTTATACTTCCTCTAGCACTCCATAAAATTTGATACTTCCCCCAATTTGAGCTCTTAGTTCTTGATATAGTAATATTTCTTCAAGGGAAGACCTGTATTTTAATAATCTTTCTCAGCAACCCAGTGCACATAAGAGAAGATATACAATTTGTTTTGCAGACAATTCCACCTCTGAACTGCAATTTATTATTTTAGCATTGCAGCAGCTGTTTCTAGTGAGAAATATATATACATAATTGTATTAGGAATACATGGCTTTTATGACTGTGAGTAATGATTTGTTTGACTAAACATTTTACATATCATCCTAACTGTTTGGTATTTTAAAATGTGATTTATTCTCAAACTGCCTTAATAAAGTTCAGCTATTGCTTTCTATATATATTCAATACAGTTTTCTATAAACTGCAGTTAAGCTATTTCTTTAATGAGAGAAAATTTGGTTGCAGGATTTACACTTGAAAATGGCTGGTCTAAAGGCTATCAATACAATTCTAAATGGGCACTGGAAATAAATTGAAAATAATTGAATTTTTCTAAGCACTAACGTAAAATTGAATGTGTGTTTTTTAAGCAGTGTGTGTATGCGTGTGTGCGTATAACCATAAAGTAATTTTAAGCCTTATAGTAAAAATGCATTAAAGAGAAACAGTGGCTAATGTGGGAAATTAATTTTAAACTCATCAGTGTGATAACCGTTTTTCATCATAATTTTGTTTCTATACATGATAGGCTAGGTGCTGCTGAGCCCAGTTAAAAGTGTCTCACTCTAATGAATGCCAGTCATATGCTGTTCTCTGTCACATATGAAAAATTGCAAACAAAGCTACTTTGGGCATGACTTTCCATAATAAAACTGTAACTTTTAGCAAACGTAAACCTTGTAAACCGTTGTAGAATAGAGGTAATGGGAATAAATTATAATGAACTCCCTGGTTCACTTCTCCCCAAAACTGGCTAGGTATCTTTAGTAAGCTACTTCCTGCAAACTTCCTATTACAGGTAGTTTTCGACTTATAACCACAATTGAGCCCAATATTTTTGTTGCTGAGACATTTGTTAAGTGAGTTTTTCCCCATTTTTATGATTTTTCTTACCACAGTTGTTAAGTAAATCATTGCAGTTGTTATTTTAGTAACATGGTTGTTCAGTGAATCTGACTTCCACATTTACTTTGGTTGTGAGAAGATCACAAAAGCTAATCACATGACCTCAGGACATTGTCATAAATATAAATCAGTTGCCGAGTATCTGAATTTTGAGCACAGAACCTTATGCAATTGTCATAAATGTAAAAAATGGTCATGTCACTTTTTTCAGTGCCATTATAATTTTGAATGGTCACTAAATAGCAATAGAATGTAGACTTATACACCGCTTCATAGTGCTTTATAATCCCCTCTAATCGGTTTACAGAATCAGCATATTGTTGTCTCCAAGAATCTGGATCCTCATTTTACCAACACCGGAAGGATGGAAGCAGGGGTGGGTTCTACTTACCTTCACTACCATTTCGCAATGGGAGCGCGTGCTTCTGCGCATGCACAGATCACCAAATGTGATGTCAGGGTGGGTGGGCGGAGCCTCCCACCATTTTTACTACTGGTTGTCAAGAACTGGACAGAACCAGGAGCAACCCATCAGTGGATGGAAGACTGAGTCAATGTTGAGCTGGTGAGGATTAAACTCCTGGCAGTGAGCTAAATTAGCCTGCAATACAGCGTTCTAACCAGTGTACCACCACAGCTCCTGCTGCTATAAGTCAAAGTCTACCTATATTTGTCACTTACAGATATTAATCCTAAACTTTTGGATAAAGTCTTCATAAATCAATATTTGAACTTGGCACTCTTGATATGTGTTACAACTCACAGACTTCCCAGCCTAACTCCTGAACCTTCAATAACTTTTTTTTTTAAAAAAGCATCCCAATTTCCCAATCAATACATTTCCATATGGTTTATCATATCTCCAGCTGCGGAAATATTATGAGCACATTATTCACTCTGTAAAATCTTCTCTTATTAATTGTATTAAGGTAAAATTTCAAAAACTTCCCAATCAATATATGAGCAATAAATAAAACCCAGCCAAAATTAACTAAAAAGCCACACAGCATGTACAATGTTATGTAGAAGTAATCACTGAAACCCAGGATATTTAACTCTAGTCCTTAGAAATAGCTTAAAGAGAATAGCCAAATTCATCAAATCTCATGATAGAAACTCTTTGGCAGATTGGCTTCAGCATTCTAAGATACAGTGTAGATATACTGAAAAGAGATGTAATTAAAGAAAAAATAATTAATGATGATATTATATATAGATTTTAATTGCCAGATGGACTATGACAGATGGCCTTTTTAGTGTTAACTACATTTCTTACAAAAATGATTGGACTAGATTAATATTAATCTGGTACAGTTCAGAAAGAGGCTTCTTTCTTTCTTTTTTAAAGAAAGAATCACAGTCACCAAAACTTAATGTAGATTAGTTATGCCCTAACTGTTAAGTGGTCCTGAGTGCCCACTCTTCTTTCTTTATAAATATACCACTTCACTGTGCTACAGAAAATCTAGTTTAATAATGTTGGAAGTAGAAGACACACATTAATTAATTGCTCCATTTGAGAGTTCAATGTTTCTGCGTACAACAATCTATTTGTAATTCTTACAGGCTAATGGTCTTCCATATGTGTGAACTACAGCTTCTAAAAATTCCCAGCCAATATGGCCAACAATTAACAAGATATTGCAAATTGACTCTTAACTTCCAAATAAAATATAATTGAGTTGAGATTAAACTCCACCCCACCCCCATATTCTTTAGAAAGGTGTGATCTATGAGAATTTGCCATGGTACAATATGAGTTCTTCCCAGGCATACAATTCTCTGCAGTAATGTTTCTGGTGTTCAAGCACATGTAGTTGGATAGGCAAAATGATAACTCATGATTTAGAATGTATATGTCTCTGTGTGTGTGTGTGTGTGTGTGTGTGTGTGTGTGTGTGTGTGTGTGTGTATGTGTAGCATAATTATAGGCACTATACTTAACTAGTTAGTATATGTTTATATCGAACAAAACAAAGCCAATAAAAACATGAATAGTTACAAAATATAAGCATAATGTGACATTGTCCCAAAGGCCTTATGAAACAACTGTTTATAATTGTTTGCACAAGGCCAAAAATAAAAGTGCCAATCTAATTTTGAGGAGAATGTTCCGTATGATCATGGGAACACACACACACAAACACACACACACACACACAGGAGGAGCCCTTTATTAGAAGGAGACCTTTACTGGAAGAGTTGGGTGGGCCACGTCTAAGCATAGGAATTCCTTTTTGTACTTTATACATTCTTTATAAATTACAAGCAGAACTGAATTACCCTTGAAAACATAATGGTTATGAGTACAATGACTTTGGTGTGATAATATGTGAACTGCCACAGTTTGCACCAGTTACCATTTTTGATCATCAGAGGCAGACACACATTATTTTATAGTAATTGGTCATAAGAATGACCCTTTCTTCATAAACTCCACCTTCCTTGGTTAAATTAGTCTATTTCTACATACTGGCGTATCTCAGCAGAAACCATGTATTATCTCTGCTAGTAGTTTCATTCAGATGCTAAACTGTTCATTCTCTCACTAGCAGTATTTTTTTTTTCTAATTAGCCAGGTAAATTAGCAATAAGCCTTTAAAAAAAACAGAGTGAAAAAATATGCAAAAATATTGGGATTAGGTTGAATTAGATGTAAAAGAATTTGATGCCACTGAGACACCTTTAAGACGTATTCAAAGCATAGGAAATATTATTTAACACTAACTGGGTTTAAAATGGATAATAAGAAACCCCAATTAAATATAAAAGAATAAATGCAATAAAAAGGAGCTAAGAAGTGGATAACTGCAATAGCAATAAATTCTAAGTTACGTAAATAATCATAACACTTAGCTTCAGTAGTGAGCAGTAGCGCACATGATGTTTTTGCAAGTGCAAAAAAAAGCCAATTTAATTGCATGTAGAAAGTAAAACAATGGAGAGGAATAAGCATAAAAAGAAAGCATTTGAGAAAAGACAGAGAAAATTGATAACACAGTTAGGAAAATTGGCCATAAAAGCCAGCTGCAATATTAAATGTTTGTACTCCAGATGTGTTTATAGACATTAGGAGATGATCATAATGGTTCTCTTATAGGCAGCAACAATCAAAATTAGGCACTAATGAGAAATCATAAATTCATTTGGTGAGAAGAAAGCCTCCGGTGCATTATCCAGCCTATGGTGGATCTGAAAACCCCACTGACAGATGTACAAGTCATCTGTGCCTTATTTATTATCAACATTCATATTTCCTCAGCCAATCCTGGCAGCTTCACCTATTCCAAACTCTGCCTAGATTTTGCTTTTCAAAACAAATTGTGTTTCATTATTTCTCATTTGTTCTAAAAAAAAAATTTAACAAGAAGCGATTTCTTGCTCTTCAATATCACCATTCTACAGTCTCTATGGTAAATATAGCAGAATCCAATGGAGTCACTCACAAGTGAAAATCTATGATTTTGATCTATGGCAGGGATGTCCAAACTTGGCCCCTTGAAGAGTGGTGGACTTCAACTCCCAGAATTCTCCAACTAGCATCTTGCTTAAATTTATAGCTCATGCTGGCTGGGGAATTCTGGGAGTAGAAGTCCACCACTCTCCAAAGGGCCAAGTTTGGACACCCCTGATCTATGGCTTCTATGGCTTCTGGGACAACAGGGCCAAATCATGGCATTTTAGAATCAGTATTGATGATTTTAAACAGCCATAGTGGATTTCTACTTGCAGCGTATCTTCCCCAAAAACAAAATCACAAAACTGTATTTTGCCTCCCCCCCACCACATTATACAAATCCATAATATGGAGGGATATACTAAAATACTAGTCTCTTCCATTGGATTGTAAGGATTTTCCAAGCCAGACCAAACATTTTCCCCCTCTTTCTCTCAGTAAACCTTTACATTTTAGCATGACAAAACTTGACCCCTAAAGCAATTGCTAGGGTAGTCCCATGTGAAAAGATCTAAATTGACTGAACTCATCTTTAATTTTCCCAGGTCTGTTCTATATTATCTTTCTTAAAGATATGGGTAGTCTTCAATTTATAACAATTCATTTAGTGACTGTTCAATGTTACAATGGCACTGAAAAAAGTGACTTACTATTGCAGCATTCCCTTGGTTATATAATCTGAACTCAGATGCTTGACAACAGGTTTGTATTTATGATTGCTGCAGTGTCCTAGGGCAAGGGTCTGCACCCTTGGCTCTTTTAAGACTTGTGGACTTCAACTCCACAAGCTTTGCTGGCTGAGGAACTCTGGGAGTTGAAGTCCACAAGTCTTAAAAGAGCCAAGTTTGCAGACCCCTGTCCTAGGGTCATGTGATCAGCTTTTGCGATCTTCTAACAAGCAAAGCCAATGTGGAAGCCAGATTCACTTAACAACCGTGTTACCAATTTAACAACTGCAATGATTCACTTAACAACAAAGAAAGGTCATAAAATGGGAAAAATTCACAGAACAAATGTCTCACTCAGCAACATACATTTTGGGATCAATTGTGGTTGTAAATCAAGGACTGAGTGTACTTGGTGACATAAGTAGTAAAACTTAACCCAATTAACATTCAAATAATTGGAAAATTGGTTGAAGCTGCTAATTTTTCTGATTGCTGGCTAGGTTTCTGTTATTAGAGTTGGCATACTTTGCTTTATAATGACAAATAAAAGGCAATCTCCCCAAAGTGGCTGCTCTCTTTCATGTTCTATCAAATTGAGAATATAGTTAAAGAGAGAAGAAAGAGGAAAAGGGAGAAACAAGCACTGACAGCAAGAGCAAGGTGAAGACAGCTATCATCTCAACTATTCTGCAATCAGCTTTGAACATATGCGTGAAAGCCAGATTATTATTCAATCAAATAATTGGTGATCTGCCGAATAGGCAGACTGTATTTAAAAAAACAAAAAGAATTGGCAACACGTGTGAGTTATTATTACTTTGACTTCACAGTCAAAAGATGTGTGATGCGTCAAAAGATTCAGGCTGACTAGTGGTGGTACTGTCATAGCCATATTTTATTAGGAAGCTCTTGGGAAAAGATGTTTTAAGTCATTCGTGTTCCCAATTTATGACATATGACAAATCAAGTGTAGGAGTCAGGTAGGGCGCTGATTTTTCTGGCCTTCATAAATCAGGACTTCAGGTTAGCTTTGGCCATTCCTGTAACAGCAGGAGTAATGCGCTATTATCTAAGGATATGACAGTTGTTAGCAGAAGGAAGCTGTGGTTTTAATATATTTGATCTGTAGAAAATATTGCTATATAAAAACTTTATATCCCTCTAATGTATATTTTTACACTCTTTGAGTCATTTACACAATTCCTTAAATGGACAAGTCAGAAATGTATGATAGGAGACCAAAGGTCTCTTGATCAAGTTAATTCAGGGGATTTACTTAGTACTCAATACTGAGTACCAGGAAACTGCAGACCAATTAGCCTGACATCAATACCTGGCAAAATGTTTTACAGCACTCTTTGAGTGGAATACAAAGTAAGCATATTGCCCTCAACAATCTGCATCCTCATTTTACCAATCTCAGAAAGATGGAAGACTGAGTCAACCTTGAGCTATTCAGGATTGAACTGCTGGTAGTGGGCAGAATTAGCCTACAATAATGCATTTTAACCACTGGGCAACCATGGTTCCTTGGTTAAGTAGAGATTTGTGAGCATCTAGAAATAAACAAGGTGATTACTAGAAGCCTGCATGGATGTCAAAAACAGGTAATGCCAAACAAACTATATTGCCTTCTTTGATAAAGTGACTAAATTAGTAGATGAAGGAAATGCTCTAGATATAGCAGATTTAGATTTCAGTAAGGTATTTAATAAAGTAGACCACAGCTTCTTGGTAAAATAGAACAGTGTGGAATAGACAATACTATACCACCAGGTGGATATACAGTTGACTGACCAGCTACACTCATTGTGTGGTCCTCAGTGGAACTACATCTACATAGAGGGAAGCATTCAGTGGAATACCTCAGAGATCTCTCTTGGCCTCAGTATTCTACAAGTCTTTATAAATGACCTAAATAAGTTTGAAGGGGAATTCATGAAATTTGCAGATTACATCAATATGGGGGGAATTGCTAGCACTTTGGAAGATAGACTCAAAATTCAGAACCAACTTGATAGACATAAGCATTGAGCCCCAAACCAGCAAGATACAATTCAAAGGGGAGAAAAGTAAGGTACTACACTTAGTCAGGAAAAACTAAGTGAGTGGGTACAGAATAGGCAGTGCCTGGCTCAACAATCATGCGAGACAGATCTAGGTATTCTGGGGGACTTGACTGTGAGCCAGCAATGTGGTGCAGCTGCCTAGAAATCTAATCAGTTCTAGCTTGCATCAACAGAAGGCTAACATCAAATTCATGAGAACTAGTACTACCATTCTATAATGTACTAGTAAGACTACAATACTAGACAAAATCGGTGGTGCCTCAATCAATCAATGAAACAAACCACTGAGAGCATATGCACCAAGACAAATTCCTTGTGTGTCCAATCACACTTGGCCAATAAAAATTCTATTCTATTCTATTCTATTTAATTCTGGTCACCATGATACAAAAAAATGCTGAGGCCCTAGAAGGACTACACAGAAGAGCAACAAAGATGGTGAGAGGTCTGGAGGATAAACCATACTACATATGCCTAACAAAGAGAAAGCTTAGGAATGATGTGATAACCATCATTGAATACCGGAAGGTCTGACATGGTGGCAGAATGAACTCTTGAATCTTCTACATGTTTGAACATTTAATTAAAATTAGCGTGTGTAGTTCCCTTCATAATAAACCCAGATATTTAGCAGTTTTTGTACATGCCAACTGTACCACTATAGGAATATTTAGCCCATGATAAGGATTTATACAGTATATACCAGTAAAGACATTACTATTGTTTAAATTAGTTATGGAAAACTTTGGCATCATTTTCACTTATATAGCAATGAAAATGTGATTAATCTCTACAAAAAAGAGATTAATCATTTTGAATCATTTGATTTTGGTTTCATAATCCTTAGTATTGGACTGTATCGTATTTATTAGAAAGATGGATTACTGTCTGGATGATACTACTGTTTAGGCATCTGTCGATAAATATACAAAATCTGCTCATATTAGTACTTGTAACCTAAAATAGTCCAGAATTGTCATTCAGACAACCTGCCTTGTTTTCCTGAACTGTCTAGTCTTTTCTCATTCCAACAAAATATTTTTGTTTTTATTTCTTGAATCTTTTTCTAATCTTCAATTTTTGATTTAAGTCTTTAGGAGGAACAGTAGATGTTCACTATAAGGATAATAGAAGAAGAGTTGGAAGTATTTTGGAACAGGGGTCTCCAACCTTGGCAGCTCTAGGAGTTAAAGTCCACCAGGCTTAAAGCTGCCAAGGTTGGAGACCCCTGCTTTGGAGTTCTTCTAATACAAATCCCCTGCACAAGTGGAGATCCTATACTGTCCTGGACAAATGATTCTTAAAAACCTTCAGTGTTGGAGCACCCACAACTTCTGAAGGCAAGCCATTCCATTGATTAATTGTTCTCACTGTCAGGAAATTTCTCCTTAGTTCTAGGTTGAATTTCTCTTTGGTAAATTTCCATCTGTTACTTCTTGTCTTGCCCTCAGGTGATAACTACATGATGACTAAGACTATGTGATGACTAAGACTATGTGATGATTAAATATCATTCTGTTATTTTGGATGTAATTCTTTATTTCAGCTAATAAGTAATTCCTTCCATAAACAATTTTACATTCAAATGTTTTTGTTCAATTTGTTATTGTATGCATGTGTGTCAATTTAGGTACATGCACTTTCACAAATTTTCAACCCTTTCTTCAATTAAAAAGTGTCATTTTATAACAGATCACAGCAAAAACATAATTTATCTTCTACTACATCCCATAATGAATTCTAACTGGTATTGCCTCAACACAAATAATGACCAAGCTGTTTATATTGCATTTTCTCATTAATAAGAAGCCATTTCTTCTTCAGTTGTAATCTCTATTCATGTGTTATTGTGGTAATCATCATGAGACTGGTCCAGATAACACAAATTGCAGAAGAAAAACAACAGATGTACATCCATAAGCACGAAATCTTATTTCATTAGATCTTTTTGCTCAACATCTACATAAGCTACACATATAATTTGAGTAAAAATTGCAAAGCTCTGGTAACTATTATTCTTGACTAAAACTTTCCACAATCTTATGATGATAACATCATCATATCATCATCAATAACATCCACACATCAAAATAGGCAAAAAGACAGTCACAACATTGCAATTAAATCCTCACTTCTTTGTTCTCTAAGATAATTTGGTGTACACATACAAAACTATCAAGATTTTGCTTTTGATACTGCAACTACCATCCTATCTTACCTTGATCTCTCCTTATCCCATTTTATTGCAACTGTGTCACAATTCATCTAATTGCAACAAGCTAATATGCATTTTGGATAGATGTAGACACCGCAGATATTCTTACACAGAAAGCCAGTCCTCTAGATGAAAAGAAAATTGGGAATCTGAATTTAATACATTTGAATGCCATCATGTTATTATAACCGAGGGGTCCCCGAACTCTTCAGGTCATTAACCTCTTCATGAAGTTTTGATTGTTCATGAACTGTCAAGGAGTTATTTTGTGTGAAAATAATGTAATAAATACTTAACTTTATTTGTACTAGTACTATAAATAATAATAACAATTTCATAAAAATAGGAAATATTTAAAACATGAAAGCTACAAGATTTAACATACCTTTTCTACTGAAACTGTTGATACCATCAGGAAGAATTTTACATCAATAACATATAAATATTTGGTGAGTCTTAGTCATACATTCTCATGCTTTTACAGTTAGTCTGTTCCTATTGACACTTAGATGTCTACTTTCCTCCTTTTGCCCGTCAGATATTTATCAATCCCTTGGATAATCCCATCAACTCTTGACAGTGATATTGACCAATTTGATGAACCCTGCTCTAACTAGTGTCTTGCTGAATCATCAGTTATAGTCCTGCATCCAGAGCTGGACTTCTGCTTTTTGTCCCCAAAACTATGCAGTGATACATGCACAGAATGGCAAACTATTAACAATTTGGATAGATTTAGAGAGGTAAAATTAGGTAGGAATATGATTCTTAAAAATAAATCAGGAGTGTCATGCAAACTAGGAGGCACTGCCATATACTTATCTGACAATTTTATAATATTATCATTGCTGTGCTGTATATTGGCAACATCAGATATGCTAACCCCACTATCTCCTCTATTTCTGATCAGATGGCCAGAAAATGCTAAAACCTCACACACGAGGATTCCAATAGATCAGGTGTGTCAAACTCTTAGCCTGTGGGCCAGATGCATCATATGCTGGCCACACCCACCCTCAGTTTAGTGAAGGGGGAATAAGTCCCAATATGTCACATGACAATGATGTGACGACGTGAGTTTGACAGCCTGCAATAGATGTACAACTTTTCCTTTCCTTTCCTTTCCTTTCCTTTCCTTTCCTTTCCTTTCCTTTCCTTTCCTTTCCTTTCCTTTCCTTTCCTTCCCTTCCCTTCCCTTCCCTTCCCTTCCTTTCCTTTCCTTTCCTTTCCTTTCCTTTCCTTTCCTTTCCTTTCCATTCCATTCCATTCCATTTCATTGTTTGTTTGTCTGTTTGTTTTTGAAGTGGGGAAACATTTATTCTCTATTCCATATCCGGGTAATTTTTTTCCTGTTAGTTGATGCTTTCTTCTATAATGCACTTGTCAACAATATTTGAATGTCCATTTCTCATTTTCATTTGATTTCCACTAATATCATCTACAATAATACAGGAATTCCAGGCACAACTTAATATTAAAGATCACTATTTTTGAAATTTTTGCAGCCCATGGATTCATTTTTCACTCTGGCTAGTCATTTCTTAGTCACAGTGAGTGGTAGAAGTGTATCAGTCAAGTTGGCATCTGTTACACTACACATTCCATCCCTGGGGATGTCCAGCATCTGGCAGTACATAATCTGGAGATACAAAGCCAGAAAGTACTTGTATCATTCCTCTGCTATAGAATCCAACTTCTCTCTCTTCCTCATTGTTATAAAGGAAGAACAACTGATTTTCCCATTGTTATTAATTCTACATTCTCAGAAATGTACAGGATTGGCAGCCTTCTTCAGAACCTTAAAAGATTTGGCAATCAGGCTTTATTTATCACTGTAAATGTTTATAACATGGAATATTGATTAAAGATGCCGCAATAGTACTCATTCTGCCTAAAGTAGCCAACTTTCCCTTGGCTTTACAATGTATGAATTTAAGGCCAAATTAAACATGTGAGTATATTTTAGCGAGACCGTTTCTTCTTTTGTAAACAGTGAGGAAAAACCTTGTTTTCAAACATGAAAGAGCATATTAGGCAAAACTGAAATCTGGATGCTCTTCTTCAGATTTATTTCACAGAAGCTTCCTGTTTTAAATCCTTTACTCCCATCCTGAATACTTTTGTTTTGAGGAATACAGAGTTACAGTAGGGTTCTTAAAGCATCAGAGTGAAATGTGGTAAAACAGAGAAGGGATCTGGGATGGCTTCCCTTCTCTTCATATTCTAGTTTGTCCTGAAATGACAACTCTTGATTTGATTTTCTGGATGTTTGTTTCAACACAGAATTCTCACTTGATGCACAAATGGCCAGACTCAAATTATCAGGCACATTGTATGAAGACTGGGTTAGGTGAAAAAGGTGAATAAGGTGGAAGGAAAACCAAGAGGATGACCTATAGCAAGATGGATGGATTCAGGTACAGTAGTAATGAATGTCTCTTTAGAAGACCTGAACTACTAGGTTATCAATAAATTGTCATTGGAGAAAATCTAACTATATGGTCACTAGGAATAAAAAAACAACATAATCAATGGTCCAAGGGGTTGACAGTACTAAATACTTCTGTCCTTGTGAATGGCAGGATGAACAATCATGAAATATAGCCAATTGAATCTCCTTATCACAAGCAACAGAAAACATATAATGCAACTCAATAATGTTGGAATTAGAACTGGATATAAAGCTGGCTTATGAGAAACTCAAATAAGACTTGACAAAATTGTCAAAAATGCAATTTAGGTATTACTTAGTGGATGCTTGTGTGACAGCCAGCTATCTGTTCTCACTCACAGTTCAAGCTAAAATGGCCATGGAAGCATTCCCAATTACGAGAGAGGAAATCTGCCCATATAGAGCTGGTCAGTTCCCACCCCTGATGCCAGCAACCCTCTTTTGCTCAAGCATGTTAGATTGTATCCATGACAAAATTGAATCAATTTTAAAATGTGGACTAGCTAAAGATAGCTTTTAGCATTATCAGGCTGATAATGAGACAAAGGCAAGTTTGTGGGGAGCTCACCTGACTTTTGAGTAACATGTTGAAAACTGCAGTCCAAAATGTAAGTGAGACCAGGATGTAAGAGCAGGCAGAGCCAGAACAAAACTGATATATGATTTAAATTCATACATATGCTTGCAGTTATAAGAATAGTTTTAGAATGTTCTAAAGAATAGTCCAATTAAAGAGAAAATCTTTGTTTTCTGTTCAAAGATAATATATTATTAGTTTAGTTTAATTCACCCTCTTCACTAGAAGTTTTATAAATTAAAAAAGAATAAAATTCCTTCTATATACCTAGCTTATTTAGTGCATTTTCTTGTCTCATTTGTACCATGTTAATTCTTCACTTGGTCAATGTTGTCCAAGAAATGTACAAAGTGATAATTAAATGAAGAGTTGTCCATTCCTGAATGAGAAGATATCAATGACTTTTCAGTAGTTCTCTTGAGAGCAATGATAAAGAGTATGCACCATCTTCTTACTAACTCAACTATAAATCACTTCTAATTATAACCAATAAATTGATTTTCTCCTAATATGGAGATTTTAGCTCAGCTGTGATATTTTTGATGGCAAAATTCCTCACTTAGCTGTCTTACAATTTCTTTTTTCATCCACAAAACCTCTATTAGCACCACTATGGGAAGCCCATTAATCCAGTGTCAGCCTGAATTTTTATAGCATCCTACCCCTACTAATTGCCTTATAGGCACATTTAATGAAGATTTGATATGAATGTAATAAAGAACTCAAATAATTAAAACACATATATGCATTTCTCCTTGGAAAATAACAGCAGATTTGTGCAACTGCATTTGTCTTTTAATCTGGTGGATCTCTATTGAGATAGTAGCTTCAAGATTATTATCTGATCAGGTCATCATATCTGTCGATATAAACTATGAGGCACTAAGCCAAAACCAGACCTGGAGATTCTTGCCACTCTGGTTTGAACCTAGGAGGTTCAAAGATAGTGAAGTCCCAGATCCATTTCAGTTCAGGCTATCTCTACAATGGATACTTCCTTTTTTATCAGAATTCTTAGCCATAATTGTGCCAGGATTTGCATGCCAGTATATTAGATTGCCTACAGATTAGATCCCCCCCCCATTTTCTATTTGTAAATGAAAATATAGGTGAAATGTTGCATTTGCTAGATCAAACATTCTTGTTATGCTGCTTGAATTTTAAAAAAAAATGAGGCACACACCACTCATAGTCCAATTAAGCCAGTGCAATTAAAGGCAATATACCCAAATACTCTCAGCCTTCACTATCTTCACTAATCATTTCATGAACAAAAACAAGTGGAGTTTGCTTAGCTTGATCAAGTGGGGAAATAGAGGCAGCAGACCAGTTGTGAAATCCTTCCTGGTTTGCCACCAGTTTGCTCCCTGCGCATGCACAATTTGCTCCAAATGCACGCTTCACACAAAAAAAAGAGGCTTAGGAGGGTAAGTAGAACAGCAAGGGAGGGAAACAGCTGTGCTGCATGATTTAGATTCGTTAGAAAGTAGGATTTCCTGCTTTCTAGCAAGTTTAAATCAAGTGGCACAGCTGATTGTCAGAAATACGAGTTCAGATGAATCGTTAGCTTTTTTTTACTACCGGTTCACCTGAACCGATGTGAACTGGTAGTATTTCACCCCTGCAGCAGACTACCATTCCATGTTTTGTACTGAAAGACTAACATTGTTAAGATCACTAGCACCATTAAAACAAAAAGCTATGGGAAATAAATTATTCCAATAGTCCTGATAAAGGTCAAAATTCATCAGACTTCTCTTTACAAGGATAGCACTTGAATTTGTTAATTTCATTTTTTCCCCCGGCCCAGATTCCTTTCTATTTGTGTTATAATGTTTAGTGATCTTAGTAGGGATCTCCTCCTGGAAGAGTCTTCCTTTCAGGGTTTGTTTTTTGTGATTGCTCTCTCAGTTTGGGGGACCATATCCCCAAGGCAAAAACAGCCCCTACCATTATATTCCTCCAAATAATGGCTAACACTTGTCTTTTTCTGGAGGGCCTTCAGAGATTATGAATATATACATTATGGTGTTATTGTACTTTGTAGAACTATTATTCCATATTGCACAGTGATTTTATTTTGTACATCGCCTAGAGCCTTTGGATTGAAATAGTTTATAAATCAAATAACTTGACTAGACCAATCTTCTCTTCGCTAATCAGACAAAAGCCATTCTAGGAAACTTTGAGTAAACAACACCATAAAAAAAGAGTTCTGAATGAGTGAGCAAGCAGGACAAGATAAGAGAATCATGGTTCTTAGTAATTGCTTTAAGGGTGAAAACAGGTTGTACGTTTTCTTTTCCTTTGAAATGATGATTGGTAAAAGATGTGTGTAAGTGTTCCTTTCAAATTAAAGCAAAGCTGAATCCTCCTTTACCTCAGAATTAAGTATTTTAGGAAAGAATGGAAGAAGCTGACTTGGGTTCTTGGGCAATTGTTATTTTAAAAGTAAAGTGTGACTTCACCTTTAAAGGAATCATTAGTGTAGAACTAATGAAACTTGGGCATAAACTAAGGTACACAATGGTGTTACTTTATTTATGTACGTATGTAGAACTGTATAAGAAAAGGCTAAAATCACTGGTATGTTAAATGTAGCTATGGGAAGAATCAACTGTAAATGAATTTAATTTCTTTTTTTAAAAGAAATAAAAATATGAGAAACTAAGTTATAATAGGCATGTTCACTGTCTATCATACTGTGAAGAATTTCAATTAAGTATCAATTTAATGGACCAAAATTAACCTTGAGATTAAACATATATGATTTAATGACTGCCTGTCTCATTTTAATATACAGGAGATACAGCACATTTATGTAAAAATAGTAATGATTTGATAAATTTTCACAGAAGGATTTATATAAGGAACCTATAATGTAAAAAATAAAACAACTTCATGCTTATCAACAGTGACATTTCAAATATTCCATTTAACATTGATATATATAGAGGAACAGAGGCTTCCAAGGACTACAAAATTATTTTTAAATAGGTTTTAATTATTATTATTTTTATTTGGATACTATGTCACATATCCTGCACTTCTTATTAAATTACTTTTTTGTTTTTAAAGGTTTAAGCCATGATGGCGAACCTATGGCACACATGCCACAGGTGGCACGCAGAGCCATTTCTGCAGGCATGCAACCCTAGGTCAGCTTCACTGCACATGGGCGCGTGCCTCATGCCGGCCAGCTGATTTTCAGGTCTCTGCCACACATTTGGGAGACACTTGCGCATGCCCATGCTTCCCCTCTCCTCCCAGGAGTCTCCATGCAGCTGGTTTTGGATGACAGGTAAGTACAGGGCTCATGCGGAGGCTCTGGGAGGGTGAAAAATGGGCCTCCTGGAAGTCAGAAAACAGGCCATTTCCCAGCTTCTGGAGGACTTCCAGAGAGCTGGGGAGCCTGTTTTCGACTTTCCAAAGGGTCCAGAAAAGCCTCTGGGGCCTGTGGAGGGTGAAAAATGGGCCTTCCATAACTACTAGAAGTCTGGAATCAAGCTGTTTCTGGCCTCCAGAAGTCCTCCAGAGGGCTGGGGGAGGCAATTTTTGCTCTCCCGGAGACTCCAGAAAAGCCTCCGGAGCCTGTGGAGGGCAAAAAAATAGGCCTCCCAGAAGTCCAGAAATTGACTGTTTTTGTCCTCCAGAGGGCCTCCGGTGGGCTGGGAAGGCTGTTTTTGCCCTCCTGAAGGCTGTTTTCACCCTCCTGGAGGCTCCAGGAAAGCCTCTGGTACCTCCGGAGTCTGGGGAGGGAAAAAAAATGGGCCTACTGGAAGTGGAAATGGGAGATTTCCAGCATCCAGAGGCTTTAGGGATGCCTGCTAGACCCAAAATGGGGCGGGGAGGTCATGCACGCGTGTGTGGGGGCTGGGGGAGTGCTGGGGAGACACACACGCCTTTGCAGAGAGCAGGGCAGCAAAGTAGGGGGGGGTTGCGTACACATACATGGGGGATGGGCATGCATGGGGGGTATTGAATTATGGGTGTGGGCATGCGCTGCACACTTTTGACATCTGAGGAAAAAAAGGTTAGCCATCACTGGTTTAAGGTATCTAAACTTTAGTGTTAATAATCTAATCTATACTGTATAAACCTTACTGTATTTTAATTATATAATATACTGCAAGATCGAATCTGGTTTAGTCACAGGGACCCGAATAAATCTGAGGTTTATTCTTCCAAGCTTTTGGACTTGTGCTGGAGCCCATCTTCAGGAAACTTCTCTCTAATGGAATATGTGCTTGGGGCTATTCTGTGAGTCATATTTATGTCATGCCGTCCTATTGGTTGATTGGTGTGTTGATAACTTGCAATGGGCTGTTATTAGGGTGCCATCAGCCAAACAATGTTGGCTGGAGGCTCCCAGGGGAAGAGCATTCTCTGTGGAGGCACCTGCCCTGTGGAATGAACTACCTGTGGGGCTACGCATACTTCCCGATCTCCGGACCTTTAAGCGCGAGCTCAAGACTTTTCTCTTTCATTGAGCAGGGCTGGCCTAATGGCAATTTTAACGGGGTTTTAATCGGGGTTGTTTTTTATAATTTTATCCTATTATTTTTGAATTTTCGGCCAATGGAATTAGATTTTTAAAGATATTGTATTTTAACTTTTGTGTATTTGTTTTAGTCTGGCTGTAAACCGCCCTGAGTCTTCGGAGAAGGGTGGTATATAAATAATAATAATAATAATAATAATAATAATAATAATAATAATAATAATAATAATAATAATAATAATAATAATAATATTTCCTTGTGCCACCAAACTCTTGGCTCATAAGGGTTTGGTACCACCACCTGATAAGCTGGTGGTAAATCAGCACGCCTGTTAACTGACAAGGAATCTGTTTCCTGGGTTTTGATTATTTCTCTGGCTATCTTTGTACCGGCATGGCCAACAATCTTAGTAACTGCAAAATTGAATGCATGTCCTTGTTCATTACAATATGAGGCTACCAATGAGTTCGGGTCTCCTATCTACCACTTACTTGTATTCTTGCAATCTGGTGGTTAGCTTCCTCCCTGTCTGTCCTACCTAGTCACATGCAGGGAATTAATAAATAAATATAATATACTGCCTCTATCTTAAAATAAAATTATAAAATTCTCTCTCTCTCTGTGTGTGTGTGTACTGTGTGTATATACAAATATATACAAATATTGTTCTGTCCTCCCTTGCCTCCATCCGAACGAGGGCTTAATTAGCTGGCACTATCAGCTCTGGAAGCAGAATAGCGAACGTCTGCCAAATTCTCTGATAGCTCCCTCGACGCTGGTGAGTCACTCAGGAACAAACTTCAGCTCTCAGTTAATCAGTTGATTTGCCTGCTACGAAGAGACACAGCAGTGCTCACTGCCTTTACATCCTGTGGGGGTGTGGCTCCATGACTCAGCACTTCCTAGGCCTGCCCCACCCCTGCTTCTGTTGTTCCCTCCTTTCCTGCCTACAAAACCTAGGGTCCAACCAAGCCTGATTGCCATCTGCTGGGTCTGAAGGCATGGCCTGGGTGGGGGGAAAGAGTCAGGGGACGGAGGCCTCATTATCTCTTCCACCTGGCCTGCTTCTGGCTCCTGGAGTTGAGCCAGGGAAGCTGGTGCTCCTTAGGTAAGTCCTGATGGCCCTTCCCCCTCACTTTTCAAGTCACTTTCTGGCAGGAGGCCCAGCTCCAAGTCACTTTCTCGCAGTAGTCCCGGCTCGGGGGGCACAGACACAACACATATATTTGAAATTTAAAAGGCAGTTGTCTGCACACATGAGGTGGAGGGAATAGGATTCTGACACCTATTACCATTAGGCTACTCTCTCTTGATGTTTGTCTGATCTTTCAAAGAAAAGCTGGAGAAAGCAGCAAAAAAGAAAAGATGGGGGGAAAAAATCAAGAAGCTACTTATGGCATCCCAAATGCTTCACTGAGTTGAATGAAAGAAAACAATCTAATTACTGTCTTTCTTTTACTGTCTTTGTCTTCTACAAAACAAAAAATAATAATAAAGCCATGCGAGACCATTTTTGTTATTAATAAACAAGATAGTTATCGCTTCTTCATTATGAGTACTGAAGCAGAAGCATGGTATCTGATAGATAATGTGCTGATTGGAAGCAGAGGCATAAACTGATGGAAGGAGAAAAGCAGAAAAAAATGGAAAACAAGAACATGGCATGTAGAATAAAGTCTGAAGCTTGTTTTGTTGCATTTCAGCTCAGTTTGTGTGATACAGAAACCCAAAAACCCCAGAAAAGAAAGCATAAGATCTGAATCCCCAGTGTATGACTGGCTGGTACAAATATACCCACAGATGTATTGTTTGGTATTGTCAGGTTTCAAACGTGATTGGACTAAAGAATAAATAAATACAAAAATCCAACAACGTTTATTTATTTATTCTAATAGTACCAGCATGATGCAAAGCAAAAATGCTGCCCCCAAATATTACATTTCTTTCCAAGAATGTTTTTGGTTTGCAAAGACATTTCTAGAAAATAAAAATAATTGTGGTTGAAACTCAGAAAATGTACTCACCTGTCCAGAGAAGACAGAAGTAAATTGAAGGAATAAAGAAATAATAATAAGGAATAAAGAGTTCATCCTGCATAAAAGGGTGCAACTTTTCTTCTTTGCCTTGTGCTTAAGGCCTGTGCCATGCCCATCATAGTAGCCATTTTCTAACCATGTTCTAATATGCTCTCAAAATCTCCACTATTCATTTAAGATTGAAGACCTTTCATATTTATCCAATAAAAGAGTTATACATAAACCAATTATCATTCCACACTTGTGTTGTTGTCACCAAGGGGTAGTTGCTGTTGAATATTTCAGGGAAGAGTTTTTCCAGTGCTATCTGGGGAAGTCAAACATTGAACTAGGATTTTCTGTATACAAAGCCTCTGCTGCAACTACATTTCTCTGGCTATTGTTTTTTTTTTTCCAAAAAGTGTGGGAAGCATCTTTGTCTAGCCAAGATTGAGTTAGCAGTACTACAGTTCAGAATCTTGGACAGAGGCAGTTGTTTCCTAATCACTTGAATCTGTCATTTTCATTTGATATTCCTGCAATTAAATCTGAAATTGTCCCTTCTGGCCACATGAAGAATTACTGTGTTACAAAGACATGGTTTATCTTGCTGTAACAGACTAAAATGCCAACAGTTTTGATAGACAGAAGTAAGTTATTGCTGTTACTGTGTCATTTTCATACATACCCGTGATCTAATAAGGTTTGAGTGTAATATAGCTTTCCAGTGCATCCCTAACGAAAAATCAATCTATTCTCCAAGTATCAATAAAAATATCAAAGCAGGAAACTATGGTTTAAATGTTGAAGACAGGGTTGGACAATCTTTTCCAATATGAGACTACATTTTGCATCATGCTTTACTAAGGCTAGGGAAATAATGCCACTTAATTGGGTATGGCTGTGTATACATACATAGACACACAAACACATGCACTTACATACAGACTAGAGTTTAAGCTGATTTTTTTGGGGTAGGGCAGGATTCAGTCTCTGTAAAGAGTTTTTTGCCTTAAATCCCTGCAAGGCTTAAAATATACATGTAGACTCTAAAATCTCCTAAAAGAAGAAAAAGGGACACATTCACACTGGAGGGCTTTTGGACAATAAATGCAGGGACCTATTCAGAATGGTAAATGTCTTCCCTCTGAATTAAAATAATAATAATAATAATAATAATAATAATAATAATAATAATAATAATAATAATAATAATGATAATAAGGACCTAGGCAAGCACTTAAAAGCAATTGGCGCTGACAAGATCGCCATTGGTCAGTTGCAGAAGGCCATCTTAATGGGATCTGCTCGCATAATTCGCCGATACATCACGTAGTCCTCAACGCATGGGGAGTGTTCAACTAGTGATCTGTGATATGAAATCCAGCATAGTTATCTCGTTTGCTGTGTATACTGCCATTTTGTGTAAATAAAAAAATTAATATAAAAATGATGGATACAATGCAAGTTTACTAAGGCATAGTTTCTTAGATTTTTCAGGTCTGAACTAGTCCCTAGAACTTCAGGGATAAAAGACATTAAGAAAGATGGAAGGATATAAATTAATGCTAGGATAAACTCTAATCTGAAGGGAGTGGAAAAGTTTGTACATGGACTCACAATCCTTCCCAAAGTTATTGCAAAATTGTTATATTAAGGGATATATTATTATATATGAACAGGAAAGTCATGTTTACTATATTTATTTAATTGTACATTAAATCAATTAGAGAATGAAACAAATTATAGCATGTTCCAGGACAGGAATGCACAATTTTTATCACCTGCCAGAACTAGTTTTGTACGAAGTGGCAAAAGCTGCATTTCAAAAGCAGTCATTCTTCCTCCTCCTCCTCCTCCCTTCCCCAATAATTTGTATAAACATCAGATTAACATATATTTGCATCCTTTAATATGCAATCAGCAATATATATTACGCTGAAGAATCTCTGCAACTACTGTATGTGACAGAAAATATGCAATCAAATAAATGAACATAAATTAGACATCACGACTAGCGAAATGGAATTGGAAGAACATTTTAATTTTAATTTCTGTCACTGACCTCAAGTGACTACAAAGTTGCACTTCTGGAAAGGAATTACAAAGATAGGTTTTATCATGAAATAGTGAATTTGTCAAGAAATCAAACCACATATGAATTAACCATGAGATTAAGTGTCTTCAAACAACACGTGTTAATTACACCATTAATGCAAGAATGTCTGTATTACACAATATATTACTATTCAATAAATATTCATTATTTAAGGTAACTCATATGTGTTTCTCTCTACCATTCCCAATATCTAAACTCTATTTCAAACAACAGTTATATATATATATATATATATAATATCTTTATCCCATTTTATCTGATGAAATGAACTGTAATTTATTAAAATATATTAAAATATATATCTCTATATATAAATATATATCTCTATATAAATATATATCTCTATATATAAATATATATCTCTAAAAGGCTGCAAAATTTTCTTATATTTTTATTGTTTACTATTCACAACTGATAATAATAAGATTGTTAAAATACAGTTAATGATATGCTGCAAGCAACCACCAGATGGCAAAATACTCATGTGCTCTTCACTATAATAAAACTTACAAATTCTGAGAATACTAACTCTAAAACTTTGCAGAAACATTTTGTTTTCTGAAAATGCAAATGATATTCACAAGACACAAGAACTCAGTCAAAAAAGAGGAACCAACTTCTTCCCTGGTTCAACACCTTAAAGCCACAGGACACGATATTGACTTTAAAAAGACCAGAACTATCGCCAAAACTGAACACTTTAACAACAGAATAATCAGAGAAGCCATCGAGATAGAAAAACGCCCACACAGCATGAACAAACGAGATAATACCTCCTGCCTACCAGCTATTTGGAAACCCGCCCTTATTGACAAACGAGTCCTTAACACGAGGAATAACACCAGACCCACACTCAAGAGGTCCACACAGGATGTCACCACCACACATCCACCCAGAAAGCAGACCCAAACCCACACTGATCATGAAGCATGACCAAGGACCAGAAGCCAGACCGCAGCTGCAACATTAGCCATTTCAAACCCCTCCAATCCATACATGCAGCAGACAGACACCCACTATGAAGATGTAGCACGACCACGAACACGAAGCCAAACAACAGCTATGCAGCTCACCAGCTCAAATCCCCCTGCAACTCAGACTAATCTGAGCACAACCAAGCCCCCACCCAAACAGGACATACCCCCAGCCAATCAGAGCACAAAAAAACCCCCATCCAATCAGAGCACAGCCAAGCTCCCACCCAATCAGTTCAAACCCCCACTAGCAGTTAAAAAGGAAGAAACAGCTGCAATCACACGTTGCTCCCAGAAGCACGAAGCTGAAGCCTGAAGATGACGAATGAGACTTCGTCGAAATGTCACCAAAACACTTCCAATTTTACATGGGAGAAAACCCGAACAACCAAAGACCTACATACAAACACCCGCGAAAACCTCAGAAAACAAATATATATATATATATATATAATTTTATATCTGCAAGAAAAATGGATTCTTCTCCTCATCCTTCCCCCCATGTACTATTTAACAATCAACTGCTAGGTCCCAACTGATAACCTAACATTAGGCAAAGAATTATTGCCCAGTTACAAAAAATAGCAATAGAGTTATATAAATTTTGTTAGGTTTTTTTATAGTATGCAATCTAAAAGTTTGCAAGCAAATAAAAAAAAAAGAAGAATAGATGAAAGAGGAAGATAAAGCAATGAATTGGAAAGGGAGGATAATTACATCAACTAAAACAAACAAAAATGCATTTGATAGAGGAAGGAAGATATGAGTCACCCAACTGTGCCATTAGTGTAGAAATCACAGGATATTAATTTTCTGGATGCACTGGTTATTCACTTAAATGTGATTATATAACTCTAATTTTAGTGACATTCCAGTATATCTATTCCATATTCTCAATAGGGCCTGTCTAATGAAATGATTTTTAAAAGTCACATAAACTTTAACTTTATATTACCATAAATTTCCATGCCATCAAAACCTCAGGTTATTACCTTCTAACTTTAAAAGTAGCTTGTTTCTCAGCAACATCATTTCTTTCATCCAAAACAAATAATCAGGAGCAGCCTTAAAAATATAATAGTTTGACATAGATTACATAAGTAAAATTGAAACCAATAACAGAAGTCAGTCATGATTACCGTCTAAAAAAAATGAAGAAGATTATTAATTTTTGTTGCAAAGTAAATAGTGATACCCAGTTGCAATTTATGGTTGTGAAAGTTGGACCATAAGGAAGGCTGAGCGTCAAAGAATTGAGGCCTTTGAACAATGGTGCTGGAGAACACTCCTGAGAATCCCTTGGATTGCAAGGTGATCAAACCAGTAAGTCCTAGAGATCAACCCTGACTGCTCTTTAGAAGACCAGATCCTGAAGATAAAACTCAAATACGTTGGCCACTCACTTCCAATGAAGAGGAAAGACTCACTGGAGAAGAGCCTAATGCTGGTAACAATTGAGGGCAAAAGAAGAAAGGGTGGCAGAGAATGAGGTGGCTGGATGGAGTCACTGAACCAGTCAGAGTGAGCTTAAACGGACTCAGGGAGATGGTAGAGGACAGTAAGGCCAGGAGGAAAGTTTTCCATGGGGTCATGATGGGTTGGACATGACTTCGCAACTAACAACAAAAAAATAGTGATAATTCCAACAACTATATGCAGACTTTAACAATCTGATCATTGATTGATCTTTTCCCTTTCAACTATTTTTAAATATTATTTATATATCGAGATCCAATCTGGGTTGGTCACCAGGATCAGAGATTTACTCTTCATATATAATATTTATATGTATATATGGAATATTATAATATTATTTATATATTTGTTACAGTTACTGTCCCAAAGTCATACAATGAGTTTCAATGGTTAAGAGTAGTGTTAAACCTAGATCTTCTCATTCCTAATTTGAACAATTTAACCATTACACCTTATCTACCAGGGATCGCCAACCGCTGGCCTGTGATCTACTACAGGGTCGTAGCCTATTTTGGAACTGGGCTGCATGAATGGGGGACCAGCACAAGTTGAGCTGCATACATGTATGTGCCAGCCAGCTACTCACACAAGTCAAGCTGCATGCGTGCACATGCACGCTGGCCTACTGCTTTTGTGGCCTGATTCCCCTCTCTTCCCCACAAGCAGAGTCACCAAGCTACATAGGGGACCATTGTTATAGGCTATTACACCTTATAGACAATTCTATAGATAATTTTCCATATTTTCTCTGCTGGAGAAAAATCTTCAGTTTACAGTAGTTGAATTTCAGATTAGAATCAAACTTTATCAGGTATCAGAATATACCTTATATTCATTTTGAATAGAAGGTATATTGTTCCTACTACTGAACATGTGAAAATGTGATAATTTTCTCTATTTAAGAGATTTGGCTAGTTTTGCAAAACATCTATTGTCTCCCTAATATTTGAGAAACCTATTTATTTATTTATGCATGTCTAAAACTCTCCATCTTTTTGGTCAGCTTTTTGAAGACAAGTCATCTACTGTCCCATCTCTATCTCTAAAGGTTGCTTTTTGGAATCATACATTATCATTTCCTTTTACAATCCCAACCTATTCACAGCCTTGGTTTTTTCCTCCTATTGTTATAAAAGTCATGAATATAAACTTTCTTTGTTATACTCCTGAAATCCAGATTAAACATGCTGATTAATGATAACAATTCCATTTCTGAGACAAAAACATAGCTATTAAAATTATCTGAGGAATTGTTTAACAAAAACAATTTACATCTTTCCCTCTCTATAGTGTTAAATCTTCAAACATCTCATTTGTTTTTACAAGAACAACCAAACCATGTGTAACATTAGAGACTCACTGGCATTTCCCATTGCCATTTTTAAAGCACTGTGTTTGTGTGTGAGAGAGTCAGAGGGAGAGAAGGGGGGGCGAGGAGAGAGAGAGAAAGGGGGATAATTAATTTGTCTTCCATGCTATTTACATTTTCTGATTGTAAGCATCTCACAGGAACCCACAGTACTTGAAGACTTTTTCTTTAAAAAAAAACACCATAACTCTGTCTATAGTCAGCCTAGCATCCTTCATACCATACTTGTGATCAAACCTTATTCTCCCATCTTGACATTCCTGTAAAAGAGCCAGGTTTCCACTTGTTTGGCAAGAAAAAAAAGGAATAGAGAACCATCCTTATCTGCAGAGGTAAATTGTTTCAGGGGTGAGGAGTACAATTATAGCAATTGTTAGTCTTTCAAGGCAGTCCAGACAGGAAGCAAAACCAGATGAACTTGTTCTACTTTATACATTAACAGTATCATACAGGTCTGAAAGTACATTTCTTCTCTATCACCTTTACATCCCAAGAAATTAGAGAGGGTTCCTTCTGAGATGCTTGCAATATCCATAATCCTTCTTCAGGTTAACTTGCCTTATCCAAGTTGTTATTGTTGTTGTTGTTGTTGTTGTTGTTATTGTTGTTGTTGTTGTTGTTATTATTATTATTATTTATTAAATTTTTAATTCCTGTGACTGTGGCTCTTCTCTCTGTCTCCCAAGGTCAGTCCCACAATACTATTTCTGCAAATCCGGGAGAATGGGAACTTAATTTTTTCTACCATGTTGCTTTCCTAACTGACAAACATGGTGCCCAAATTTGTTAAAAATTGCTTTGGAGAAAGATGAAGCAAAAGAGCATTGAAAGAGATTGTTTCTATCTCAATTTACTTGCCCCACAAAGATTCTAGCAACTAATGTGTGTCTTTCATCCTTTGATATTTTTAATTTTAAAGTAGAACAAAACTAGAATAAAAGTAAAATCTGTTGATATAAATTTAGAATTCCCTGAATTTTAGCTCTGTGGTTGCTACCTTTCTGTATCACCAGGTCAATTATTTTTCCATCTGTCATTTGTCCCAAAGGTGCTTTTTCAAGAGGCAACTGGACTTTCTGGTTTTTCCTTGAAGACATTTCACTTCTCATCCAAAAAGCTTCTGTGGCTCTGACCTGGTTGGGAATGGAAGGATTTATACTGGTCATTTGCATTCTTTTTGACAGTGGCAAGCCCAGGACAACCATGGGAACAGATAGCTATGGACTTTGTGGTAGAGCTGCTGGCCAGTCAGAGAAATACAGTCATCTGGACCGTGAAACAGGCCCATTTTGTAGCCTGCCCCAGTCTCCCATCTGTGAGGAAGTTGGCCAAGCTATTCATACTCCATATCTATTGTCTCCATGGTGTCCCTCAGAGGGTGATTTTTGATAGGGGGTATTTATTGCCAGATGATGGTGAGATTTCTTGAGCAGAATTAGTTTAAGACCAGGGTCTTAGTTCAGCATTTCACCCTGCGACCAATGGGGCTGTAGAAAGAACCAATGCCATTGTGGCACATTACCTACGGTATTATGTCAAACATTGACAGATTGATTGGGTGGATTTACTCCTGTTTGCTGAGGTAGCATACAATAATGCTATCCATAGCAGTACGGGATATACCCTGTTCCAAGTAGCAACAGGACAAGAGTTCACCCCAATACCAGAATGTCCTAGCATCACCTTGGTGGATGGGGGTGGTGTAAAGGAGTGGACAGACCGAACAAAGGGCATGTGACGAGTTGTTAAGGATGCATTAAGCCAGGCAATGGCAAGCTACAAGTGACAAGCAGACAAAAAGTGAAGACCACAATCTACATTCCGAGTGGGGCAAATGGTGTACCTGTCCAACAAATACCTAAAGCTAAACCTACCTGGTAAGAAACTCAGACCCAAATACATAGGGCCCTTCCCCATTGTATGGGTGATAAACTCAGTGGCTAAACAGCTTCGTCTGCCTCAGCTGCTGGAGAAAACCCATCTGGTGTTCCACAGCAGCCTACTCATGGCTCTAAGATAGGGGAACCCACTATGTCAGCCGCACTGCCTGTCATGGTGGGGGGGGGAACAGCACTACAAAGTGGAAGATATATTTTTCTTTTTTGTTTTTTTATTTACATTTATATCCCGCCCTTCTCCAAAGACTCAGGGCGGCTTACAGTGTGTAAGGCAATAGTCTCATTCTATTTGTATATTTACAAAGTCAACTTATTGCCCCCCCAACAATCTGGGTCCTCATTTTACCTACCTTATAAAGGATGGAAGGCTGAGTCAACCTTGGGCCTGGTGGGACTAGAACCTGCAATAATTGCAGGCAGCTGTGTTTTAATAACAGGCTATCTTACAGCCTGAGCCACCATGGCCCCTTCTGGATACTGGATATGCATTGGCACAGGGAACAGCTCCAATATATGATAGTATGGAAGGGGTATCCACTGTCAGAGGCTTCCTGAGTACCCAGTAAGGATGTTAACGCCCCTTGCCTGACTGCCAAATTCCATTGACAGCATCCAGGGAAACCGGGGGAGAGGTAGCTCAGAAATGTGCTTACTCTGCTTTTTGTATTCCAGGTCTTGGCTCCATGGTAGAGGGGCCGCATGTCAGCTCCAAAGCAGAGTCATGTGTCAGAGCTGCCATTCCAGCAGGTACGGCAGTTCCAGTGACATGGTGGCCCCAGTGGCACCCCACCTCTTCAGCTGTCGCCTCTCCCTCCAAGTTTCCTTCTTCAACTCCTGGCCTGCTTCTTCTCCAAGCTATCTCCTCTCCCTCTTCACCACAGAACACCTGAGAAGTGTGCCAGCCACGAGGGGAGTGGATTAGCATCATTGGTGCTTTCCGGAGGCTGCAGATGCCAGCTGATGACATCACCAGGCCCATAGTGGCCTTATCTGGACTTTTGCGAGGTGCTCTCACCGCTGCTGGAATGGATAGGCAGTGGAATGTCTCTGGGTGGCCTGAGCTGTAGTTGTACATCCTGACTGCTCCTGCCCGTGTTGCTGGGCAGGAAGCCAAAGCCATGGGGGGGGTGAGTTGTAGCTGACTTGCTTGCCATGCCATGCCATGGTTGGCTGGCTGGGAGTACAGGGGGGAGTGGGAAGGACCATTTGCATACTGGTTAATGAGTGGGGTTGGGCTGAATTAAGGGTCACCTGGGTGGTAGGCTTTATAAGATGGTGGGGAGCATGGAGCACAAGCTCCAGCAACATCTTCCTGTAGTTGTTTTTGGATGTCAGTTCGTGCCAGTAAATAAGATTCAAACCATCATTTGTGTGTCGAGTTTTCATTCACTGACAGTTTTAGCGAGTCATTAAGGCCAGTTATGCATAAATCCTTCCATTCCTCACTATCCAGTCAAAGCTGAAGAAGCTTCTTGGATGAGAAGCAAAACATCTTCAAAGAAAAACCAGAAACCCCAGTTGCCTCTTGAAAAAGCATCTTTGGGACAACCATGATCTGGATGACTGAGAACCTCCGCAAACTTCTGTCATTTGTTCTCTGTCTTTCCCAGTATGACAGGTCAAATCTGGTTCAGTTCCTTGCAGTGATGGGGAAATAATTGTACAACAAATAAACAAGCAACAGAAATTTATCTCCTTATAGGCTCTGTCCTTTATGTAATGTCTCGGATTTGTAAAAGTGGGGAATCATCACTACTGACTGGTTTGATTAAGGTGTCATTCCTGTCCTGAGATTGCCTCTATTTGTTTTCTTCCAAAATGATGAGTGGGCTGTGCTGCTAGTTTAGTTTGCCCATTTATGGATTTTCCAAGCGGGGGAAGGATGGCTTATTTATTTTTCTGAACTTTTAAAACTATGCATCATAGAGCAATAGCCCATCCCAGGGAATTGAGGCAACCCTAATGACAGAATGGGGCAGGCAGAGATAATTAATAGTCACCAGATATTCCGTTGGGCTGTTTAATGTGTGTTTATATATTAGGTCACTGTTCGCAAGGGAAGGGAAGGTGCAGCTGACATTCACAAACATTTCTTAGTCTTTGACAACTGTGCTGATGCAAAGAGATCAGGGAAATAAGGAACATCTCATCATCAAAGCTGTAAGCCTAATAAAGGTGAGAAAAAGGTGAGAAACCCAGGGAAAAAAGGAACCTGGGGGATAAAGGAAGAAGACAGGCAGAGGATGCATTGATTGGGGATGCTGCAATGGAGAGGAGTTCTGTGAGTGATGAATCACCTCTGCTTAGAACAAAGAAAAAGCAGGCAGCTTGCCAGGAATGGCTTAGGCCAGTTTCATTAAAACTCTTCATTCATCATACTGAAATGAGGCAGCATTTGTTATTACAGCCATGGTGTGTTGGTGCAGAAGCTATTAGAAAGAGTGGGTGGGCTTTGATAGGAGAGAGGGCAGCAGACAGGGAAGGATGTTATCGGAAAGTAAGAGAAAAGAGATGTCTTCCACTGACAAGCCAGGTTTGTTCCTCAATCAGTACCTCAAGTTTCATTTGTCTGAGAGATTATCTTCTCTGTACAAAATCTTACAAATGGTGAATTACAATCATGTTGCAATTCAGCATTCCTCTACCTGATCTTTTCAAGATGTGCTGAGACGACTGTACAATTTTCAAAGTTCTCAGACACATGGTCAGTAGATAGCTGGGAATTCTATAAATTATAGTTCCAACATATTTTTGAGACCATGAGGGTTGATATCTGAGGTCATAATTCTAGGGGTGATATCTGCACTGTATTAAAATAGATTCACCAAGAACCCCTCAAAGTAGATTCCGTTATTGATACTGTAACTGAAGTATATAGAAGGTAGCACTATAGTTAGGATTATGTAAAATCCTAACTAAATGCTCATTCAACAATACTTGGAATACAACTGATGGTTTAATATTTTGTAAGAAATGCCTATTGCTTATTGATTTCATTTCAGATATGATTTGAGCCTTAGAGCCATTAAACTCCTTCTTTTCTCCTTGCCCTGTAAACATGTAAAAATTAATATGATACTGAATCCATTTCTATCTGACATCTGTAATCAAAATTTAAATTGGGTGATTTACTGGATACAAGTCAACCCTGTGTGTGTGTGTATGTGCTGTAAAAATGATGACCTTCACAGAAAAGAGTTAGAATCTGCCTTTTATTAAGGAATTATTCTGAATTAAAGAAGAAATAATTATTACAAAAGCACACGTGAATTTAACTTCATTTTATGTGATGGAAATCGTGATAAATCTATGTTTAAAATGACCTTCATGTACAGTTATCTGAATAATAATTAGGAAAGAACTGAATTCAGAGCAGCATCTATGATATTGTAGGTTATATCCTTTTTTTCTAATTTAATTTACTTATCTGGACACACCTCAGGGATACTTACAGCACAGTAATAATACTACTAAACAAATTATCTAACCAGCCACAATACAATATTTGCTATGAGTAACTTGCTTCTTACTAAAAATCTATTGCTCTGTCCTTTGCTTCCATATTTAGCTTTAGCATCTTTGAGAACAGCTGATAATTGAAACTTGACACCATAATCCTAGAAAGCTGGCTGTGCACCACCATACGGGGATGTTTATTAGAGCTAGCAGGTCAACTCATGTTTAACTGTTCCTTATCACTTAGTGAATGTCATTAGAGGAGTAAAAGCCAGATTGCTTATGTCTCTTTCCATTCAGATCTCAGTAGCTTTATTCAAGAGTCTATTTCAAGCAAACCATTCCACAGTTCCTAGAGCTAAACTATAGATATTTAAGTAACTTTTGATTAAATAGTTTCATGTTTGCTGATGTGGAAATAATATGGAAAATAGATAATAATATATTATTTATATTATAAGAATGTAAAAATGTTATTGACAAATAAGACTACATCTTGTTTACTTATATTCATTATTTTATCTTACATGCAATGATCCTAGATAGAAAATCCTGTATAAGGTGTCATTAAATAAAGGTGATACTAAATTAAAAATAAACTTGAATTAAAAAGCAAAATATACAATTCATGCAAGAAAATAGCACCAACTACCAGTACTTTAATGCTTTAATTACATATGGATATTAGGTAGTCAAAATCAATGAATCACAAATTCAAATCAACATGATTTAAGGCCTTATTTATAGGCAACTAATATTAGAATAGTTGAAGATAGCCAGATGCTCATGCCAAGGGAATTATTTCCTTGGTGCTGGAGCTAATATACCTCTCATGTACAACTCTGTAATTCATCCCACTAATGGCATATGAGCAAGGCCTCTGGGGCTCAGCATAAGACCTAGACAAGCTCACTTTTGTGCAGAAAATAACCAGCAATTGAATGCAACAAGCATTGAAATCGATATAGAATTACTATCTGGATTGCTAAATATTATGGCTTATAATTTATGATTCAGTGCAGTGTGCAAACCCAATGTACTGTGCTTTAGTTATTAAATCATGATTAAGTAAACCATGGCTTGGTATGGTGCTGACATATATTAACTTATAAATGCAATACAGGAACTTATTCAGAATTATTCATCTCACCCAACATTGTTAAGATTGACTGGATTCAATATTCAGTAGTGGTTTCAGGCAAGAATATTTTCCACATCACTGGGAAATTTGAAGGATAAAACTTTCTACATAAATTTGCATTTTATTATTTTGCTATGCCTAATTTCCTCATATGAATTATTTCCTCATATGGAGAATTATTCCATATGAGAAATCATATATTGAATTATGATGATCCTGGCTGATGATATCCTGATGATATAGTCCTGAATGTTAGCTCAGTTTGACTCAGAGAAGTGTTTGTATCTATGAAAGGCAAATTATAAGTAGAAAATCCAGGTGTTTTTTTTTAATACTTTAAATTGTTTAGGTACTTTTCTCCAGTACAACCTTGTAATTTTATAATTTTAGGACATTATATTTCCTAACATTCCTCTGCTGCTCTGCTGCATCTCCTAATTAAGAATCTCAACTTTTAACTTCAGATTACTTTGTTATAAATTCCACGTATCATTACAATATAATTGGTTTTTAATATACTTGTTACATTTTTTGTTTAGAGCCAATCCAATCCACAATTTAGTCATTGCTACGTTTGTGATGCTAGTGCCTAACTATATAAATAACCAACAAATAAAATAACGGCAAGAAATAAAAGTCTGTGCAATAGACGACCTTGAAATTTAAATTCATATTTTTAGTTATACAGTTTATAGGGTCATATTAAGGTGCTTATTATCAGTCAGGCTAATTTTTTTCATGGGTTATTAATGAGGATAAATGGACAACTCCAACAATGAACCACTGTGCATTCTCTTAGAGAGAAATAATAATTAAAGTAAATATGCCTATGTAAGACTTTAAACGTTAATTAAAACTGGCTTTGGGGACACCTGTATTTATTTATTTATTCCATCTGGGTCTCATTTATACATTCTACTTGTTCCCTTTCCCTTTTCTCTTTTAGTTCTGAATATAGCCAACATAAGTGTCTGACAGAAAGTGCAAAGGAAGCCAGTGTAAAAATGTGTGTCATGATATAAACCACATGCTTGTGCCAGATGTTGGTAGACATATGTAAAAGAGGACATCCGTTGTCTCCACACAAATTTTACCTTTGTGACCAATTTCAATTTTCTGTAGGCATCAGTGCTTTTCATTTTTAGATACTGTAAGCAACCATTATGTATAATAGGAATGGGAAAATTGTGCTTCCTGACGAGCCCCCATCCCCCAGATGCATACATTTGTCACTATAAAATTCTGTCCTTTTGTCTTTTTTTATTTGGGAGTTCTTTTTTATTTGAGGACTTTAAAGTATAAACTGGATTCTTTAATCTTACAGAAGTATATTGTACTTCTTAGTACTAATTATTCTTAAACATAGATTATGGCGGATTACAGGACCACATACCCCTGCTGAAATCAGTTCTGTCCACATAACCTGTTGACACCATTTAACTTGAAGGGGCAAATCTACCTGGTTTCTCACAACTAGTCTATTTCTTATATAAAGGATGATTCTACATCTCTTTAGACCATAAGCAGTATGAACAACATTAAGGGAGAACAGTCCATAGAAATATAGATGGCCCTTAATGACACTTGTTCAATGACTGTTCAAACTTAGCATTGAGCAAGTGGTGCTTGAGTTCCTGCAATTACAATACTTCACATTCATAGGAGGCATGAACTTTTTACTACAGCTGCAGCATGTCATCCCTTTCGTCTTAGGGCAGTAACACATCCTATCTTCCTTTCTAAAGTCTGGATTTAGCTGAAGCAGTACAAGTTTTTGAGTTTGTTTGGCTCTGGTTTGATTGTTCTTGAATACATTTTTGTTTTCATGGACTTTGTATTTTTTCCTTTTTTTTATTAGACTGTTCGTACTAGCTTAATTTTGAAGGACTATCTTGGCTCTGAGAAAAGGCCATAAAGACAACATCTTGTGCAGTTTACCTTACGACACATTAATTAAAGAGAGAAATTACTACATGCATGGCATCTATAACAAGCCATAATGATATCTGACACAAGTATGTAAGTTATTTTTGCTTGCTGACATCATGTCATCATGTGCTTCACCTCTACCTCCTCTACAGGTGTCCATGATTATCTGAGTGCCAAAATAGACATAACATTTACTTTGGGAATTTTTCTGTCTGAACAACATATACAGTATTTGTTTAAAAGCAGATTAATTATTTCTAATTAATCAATCAATCTAACAAGAAGGGCAAAATCTCATTAAAATCAGGCTCAATTACTAGCCACATCCATGTAGATTTCCAGGCAGCAATGCAGATATAGTTTGCCATTGGCATCTTTATGGTGCTTTTTGACTTCCCAATCAAGGAAAGACTTCTTTGAAGATCTTCCATTCAAGCATAAACTATATGGACAATGTAGGCCAGATGCTGCCACCTGCTGTATAGATGTCTAAATTAAACTGCAAGGAAATAGAAATAGGATGCCCAGCCTCTAATTGTCTTCATTTGTGTGCATGTGAGCATGCACATGTGCACAATGTAGTTTGTACAGTTATCTGGCTAAAGTTGCATATTTCAATTGTCAACTGGGAAAATAATCCCACAAAGAGAATTTCCAAAGCTTTTCTATTGAAATTTCCTCCTAGACACATTATTATTATTATTATTATTATTATTATTATTATTATTATTATTATTATTATTATTATTATTATTATTATTATTATTATTATTATTATTATTATTATTACAGTATACACAGCAAACGAGAGAACTATGCTGGATTTCGTATCACAGATCACTAGTCGAACACTTCCCAAGCGTTTAGGACTGCGTGATGTATCGGTGAATTATGCCGATACATCATCATCATCATCATCATCATTAATTATTCATTAAACATGAAACTCAGTCAACTGAACATTCAAAAAGGCATCACAAATACCACTGACTGGTGCTGATGGTTGATACGGGTTGCTGCCAGCGTCCTAGGTATTATTTAAATTATTTTAAATTATTAATTAAAATTAATTAATTTAAATAATTAAATTAATTATTAATAATTATTTAAATTATTATTATTATTATTATTATTATTATTATTATTATTATATTTATTTATTTATTTATTTATTTATTTATTTATTTATTTATTTAATCAAATTTGTATACCACCCTATCTCCCGAAGGACTCAGGGCGGTTCACAGGCCTATAAAAACATATAAATACAGATTAAGATCACAATTAAAAAACTTATTCTAAAGCCAAATTAATTAAAATGATATAAATACTAAAACCAATTAAAATCAATACAAATTTAAAACCTAGCCCAGTCCTGCGCAAATGAATAAATATGTTTTAAGCTCGCGGCGGAAGGTTCGGAGGTCCGGAAGTTGTTATTATTCACAGAATTCTCTCTGGCTTAAGACAGGAAAAACTAAGTAGCAGAATTGAATTATTCAGTTCTCCCCATCTTTTGATGTATTTTTAGTACTTCAAGAGCATTTGGGGGACTATAACAGAAAGAAAGCCGAGGAAAAAGAAGAGCCGGAGTTTCATAATAGCTAAACCAATTGTTTTAGGGCTTATAAGAAGTAAATCAAATTGGAAAAAAAATGTGCTGGCTTGAATATCAGCAGTTTGAGCCTAAAACTTGTACATAGTTGTGTTACACAATTTCAAATCCAAAATGCCTACGGGACCATCTAGGTTTCCCTGCCTGACCACCCGCCCATCCACCTGCCTGCCTGCTTGCCTCCATCCCTCCCGCCTGCCTGCCCTATCAAAATATTTGCCTGGTGAGGCTTTCTTGAATATACTTTCTGTCTCTTCTTTTTCATTTTTTCCATTTCCAGTAGCAGAACCCAGAACTTATTGACATTCTACTCTTTCCTTTTCCTTTGAAAGCACTGAGGTATGATGCAGAATAAAGCTGTGTTCACATCCAATGTTTCTTTTTTCAGATCAGCTTCTTGGGGGTGGCAGGAGGAATAGGAGGTAAGAAGTTGTAGAGGACCACTGCTTTTTTGTTTGCTTAAAGACAGACATGTCGGTTATTTCGGGGGTCTTGATCTGTGCCTCATGGTCCAGGTCTAATAGCACCCAAACAGAATGGGAAAGCAGCAAAACAGAGCTTGAAGCCTCTTAGTTATCTTTCCAAGACTGGAAGTGGCCAATTGACTAGTATTAAACTTTGCAGAAGGAGGAGGAGGAGGAGGAGGAGGAGAAGTAAAAGACCAAATTTTATTTTCATGCCATAGACAAGGCTTATTACACAGGTACCTAAATGGCCATTTAAGCAGATGCTGTATATGGGGCTATTTTGTTCTTTCTTAATAAAGAAATTACCTATTACTTTCTGTTCCCCAATTTTATCAAGCAGTATAGCCTGAGGTGAGATCAACTAGGGAAAAAATGAATCTTAGATTAGTATCCCTGGAGGTTACATGCAGTTTCCAAATATTGGTGTGTCACATTTATACCTAAGAATGCAATCTGTAAAAAGAGAAGGTTTAAAAAGAAGACATTGCATTTTGATCACAATGGCCAAATTTAATAACCATTCAAGTCTTTAATAAAGACTTGAGGCAATGGTTTAGACTTTAGTAAACTTTAATAAGACTTAATAAAAGCATCTTTTACTGATGCAAGGCAGGACAAAGGTAAGAAAATAGAGTATCTTTAACTTAAGCCACATCTAAGTACACGCTGCAGACACTATTTTGGATAATACGGTGTTTCTATTTTATAGCTCATCCAACACTCAAATAAATTACATGTCTTTCTACCATGCATTCTGATCCCACCCATGTGTAAAAGATAGATGGGAAAAGGACTGATCAACAACTCTTTGATTAATGTGCAAGAAAGTATTGATTCATCCAAGTGGGATGAAAGGAAGAAATGAAATAGTAATCTGTTGACATGTCTGATGCCCTACTGGCATTAGGAACCACAGGAGAAATATGTGTTTACACTGTGTGTGTGTGTGTGTGTGTGTGTACACGTGCACATGCACACATATAAATTTCTTTTTTTTAGCTCAATAAATGTATTTCCTTAAAATTCTCTTTCTGTTCTACACATCCATCCACACATACAGAGCAAACAATGATAATAGGAGTTAGCTACAGAAAGTCCTTGATTTCTACCCATTGTTTAACAACCATTCAAACTGAAAAGAGCCACTTATGACTGGTCTTTGCACTTACAACCATTGCAGTGTCCCAAGATCACATGATCAAAATTTGGGCAATTGGCATGCATTTACTATGGTTATAGCATTCCAGGGTGAGGTAATTGCTAGTTGCATCCTTCCCAGCTGACTTTTGATAAGCAAAGTCAATTAGGCAAGCTAGATTTAGTTAATGACCTCATAATTCACTAAATGACTGAAGAAAAAAGGTGATAAAATCAGGTGAAACTCACTTAACAACCACATTGTTTAGCAACTGAAATTACGGTTCCAACTGTGGTTGTAAGTCAAGAACTACCTGTATAGTTGGGAATCCAAAACTGACCCTAAGGATATAATGACCAATTTTTTCTTCTTCTGGATATATTACTTTTGTCTCAATTTTTTTCCCAATCAACTGATAAGATCATTTCTTCCTATTAATTTCTTTTTCAGATTGAATCATTTTTTTTACTTCACATGTACTTGTACATGTACACCTGACTGTTATCAAGCTGGTGAAGATGAGGAGTTTTAGATCCTATGTATTCTCTGAGCTTGGTTTTGCTTGCAGATATTTCATTAGTTGATTAGATCAGGGGTCTCCAACCTTTGCCACTTTAAGACTTGTGGACTTCAACTCCCAGAATTTCTCACTAGCTTTGCTGGCTGAGGAACTCTGGGAGTTGAAGTCCACAAGTCTTAAAGTGACCAAGGTTGAGACCCTGGATTAGATAACATCATCAGTCCTACTGAGTATGAGATTTGCTCCCCATTTATTCAGAGTAGCTGGTTCTGGTAATGTTGGTGGGAGTGAAGGTTTTTTTTTTTTGGTGTTTTTTTTTTTGTAGTTTCATGATTAGGAAATTGTTTTCTGCTTGATTCTTTGTCTGTTTTTAATTCCTGATTATAGAGGTGTTAGTTTTTGAAGATGCTGTATGCTGGTCTTTTTGTTTCCTTCCTATTGTCTTTTTAATGCTATGTAAATGTGGCTTATTTCTATGTGTCTAATGATGACTGATTTATCTGAACACTAAGCTTCTAGGAATTCCGTAGCATTTTTGGATTCAACTTGATTGAGGATGTCCATCATTTCCCAATTGAAACTATACTGTACATGATTCTGTCCATTTGTTGTAAGAGTTTTCATCATGTCTTCTAACTGCTAATTGTGCAGTCTTCTGTATGTGCGCTGCTTGAGTATGTGCTCTGCAGTCTTGAATATGTGCTCTGCTGGTCTTCTGCCTGTCTGTCTTCCATAGGGACTTACAGTCATTACATTGTACATTGTAGATGACGTCTGTTTTTATTTCTTAGACTACTGGGCTTTTTTGCTTATTTAACATGTTTTAGATATTATTAAATATCACCAACGGTAGATTGTCATAATGGATTTTGAATGTACATTGCAGGCAAGAGGCTTATTAGCCACAAGTTAATTAAAGATAACAGGGAAGCTTGCAAACAGGTCCTTTCATCTTAACTGTTTCCAGCATTAGGCCTCATTTCTGAATTTTCTGCCTTTGTATGCATTCTCTTTAGCAGGATAAACTCATCCCCATCTGCATTTTTTTCAAAATTCACAGACTAAAAAATACAAAGTGGTATATTTGTGTGATATAAAAACTTAATGAATCAATTGATAAAATGATGGGCAAAATGAAAATGAACTGAACATGCACTGAACATTTTTTCCCCTGTATCTAGTTAGGTATGGTTTTATATATATATTCTCAATTCACAATTGAGAAACTATGATATTAAAATGAGTATTTTAATACTCATTTTAGTTTGCACTATTGTTTTGCTTCATACATATCTATATCATAGAACACATTTGAAGATTCTCATGGAACTTTGTTGATTAATAAATTTCATCCATTAATGGTTGACAAAATTCCATTCCGTGAATGTACTGATATAATTTGATTATAAAATTATCATAATTTTCTTAATTGGAAAGGTGAAAGTTGAGGACTGCCATTTGCAATCCAGCTGTCTTTGGCAAGCAAGAAGGCACTTACTTTAAGAGGTTTTTTTTTTTTTTTGCTTTTCCATACAAATATCGTTAGAATACATACTGAATATTTTTCATTTGTCATATGCGTGGCATTAATAGAATATTCAAACATTATGATGTCATCTCTATCAATCAAGCCCTGCTGAGCCATGTGCCAAAGTTAATCACTAGCAACTCTGAGGCTTGCTTATCAGAAAAGCTGAGTTTAGATCCATAAATACGATTTAGGGTTTTTTTTAAGTAACATAATTAAAGATGAACTATAGCCTTCTGCCAGGGATATCAAACTCGATTTCATTGAGGGCTGCATCAGGTTGTGTTTAGCCTCAGGAGGGCAGAGTGGGCGTGGCCAGCATGACATCACTTGTGTGAAGGGCACCTGTGGTGGCCCGAATGTTCTGCCAGCAAAAATAGGCTCCCAAGCTCTGTTTTTGGCTGGGATGGCCTCCTGCAACCCTCTGCCAGTAACAATGGAGCTCAGGGGTGCATGCACGTCCCTTGTGAGCTCTGTTTTTGCTGGCAGAGGCACCGTGGGCCCATCCTTCACTATTTCCAGGGCAGCCCTGCACGCAAGATCTAAGCACTTGGTGGGCCAGATCCGGCCCCCGGGCCTTGAGTTTGACAGCCCAGCCTTACGCTGAACACTTATTTGGAAGTTCCCACAAAAAGGTTGGTATTTTAAAGTTGTTAATAAAGCCCTCCTTTTTCCAAGTAGTGAAAGCAGCCTGTCAGAGACACCCATACCCGTAAAAAGCATTGTGTTTTACTGTAGTAAACATATATCCCCAGACAATTTGCTACAATGGAGGTGAAAATGTTTTCAATTAGCAAAAGATTTTAATGGAAACCTAAGAATCAGAGGCTTGAATCTTATATGTTAGTTACATATCAAAATGAATTTCATTACTGTTCCTATTTCTATATGGGATTGTAATTAAATCATAGATTTGTAACCTAAGGACAGAGTCAAACAAGATGCTAGTTTTCAATATTCCATAAAATCTATACGTAGACAGATAGTCCTTGACTTATGACCAGAATTGGGACCAGAATTTTCACTGCTAAGCAAGGCAGTTGTTAAGTGAGTTGTGCCCAATTTTATAGCCTTATTTCCCACAGATGTTAGTCAAATCACTGCAGTTGTTAAGCAAATCTGGCTTCTCCTGTTGACTTTGCTTGAGGAAAGTTGCTAGCTTTCTTTGCAATCACCCACATGATACTGCAACTATCATAAATACATGCCATAGTCAGGACAGTCAACATATATTTGTTTCCCATAAGACATTGCTTATTTTTTTATAGTTAACTCTAAAATCCCATAGTAAAAGTTAATAGTCCAAATTTATCTGGAACCTTAATCCATTTATAACTTTCTTAGATCAAAGTCCTATTTAATTTTTGGCTATTTATTTTAACTTTTTAAGTTTTTAAATGGTTAATACGTAGTTTCTGAAAATGATTCTATGGGGAGGTTTGTAAATTAAGTCAGTGGTGGGATTTAGCCAGTTCACACCACTTCGGGAGAACCGGTTGTTAACTTTCTGGGCAGTTTGGTGAACTGGTTGTTGGAAGAAATCATTAGGGCAGAGAACCAGTTGTTAAATTACTTGAATCCTACCACTGAATTAAGTGCCTTTTAAGAGGAACTCCTGCAGTTATTATTAAGATGGCTCACCATTTCTTTGGGCTTTGTCATGGCTATTGACTCCACTTTGCAGAGTTATCTTCATTTCACCAAAATTTTCCAAAAGTCACAGAGAATTTCACATGATAATTAAATTTGAAAATAAATCAAACTTAACAAACAGAAAACTAGGTAAGTACTTTTTTTCCTCTTCCTACTTAATGATATGATTAGAGAGAAGTGTAGGATTTGACTGATGTTGAGTGGTTAGAAGGTCACAACTTTCACTATTGGATAGTAGAAAATATGTGCCAGAAGATTTGAATGTCCTTAGTTCTTTTGCCTGTTTTTTTAGATGATTAGTTAATTACTTATACAACTATGATGATAAAAGCATTTTCCAGGCAGAAGAAATGGACCTTTTCAGATGATACCTGATAACACACATTCTTTCAGGTACCTTGTCTTTTACTTTTCATTGGGTTACAGATGCACTAAACTGCTTTTCTGCCAAATTAAAATTGTATTATTTTATTATTTCAATTGTTAAGCAGCATATTCCTTGGCTGTAATAGCATTATTATCTTTCACCAGTGCTGGCTTTTCATTTAAAAATAATTAAAAAAACTTGATACACCTACAGTCTGATTTTAAAATAAACTGTAAAAAATTATCTCTTCCTCTCCTTATATACACATACATGCATACATGCATACATACAGGTAAAGGTTCCCCTCGCACATACTATATGTGCTAGTCATTCCCAACTCTAAGGAGCAGTGCTCATCTCCATTTCAAAGCCAAAGAGCCAGCACTGTTTGAAGACGTCTCCGTGGTCATGTGGCCAGCATGACTAAATGCCAAAGGTGCACAGAACGCTGTTACAAAAAAAGATGGTCCCTATTTTTCTACTTGCATTTTTTATGTGCTTCGAACTTCTAGATTGGCAGAAGCTGGGACAAGTATCGGGCACTCACCCTGTTACACAGCACTAGGGATTCGAACCGCTGAACTGCTGACCTTTCGATTGACAAGCTCAGCATCTTAGCCACTGAGCCACCACATCCTTTACAGACACACATAATATACACACACATACATACATATTCAAATAATCTGCTTTTATTCTTCTATGGTTGCTTTGTTTTATATGAAAGACTTTTTAAAAAATAAATCTATTACAATACACTGTATATCCTGGAATTAATTTGGGAAGGAAAAGTTAAGCATGGACAGGATAAATAAATAGGAGATCCTCTATTGAGTTATGCCAGCAACAGCTAGCTATTTAGTTAGTGAGCTAAACTTTGATGAGCTTTTTGAGTCAATATGTTCTCCTCCTGGCACCTCTGCACTGAAAAAAAATTAGCCATCTGGGAGAGTTATATTCCTAATATACCCAAACTAGATGGCTCTCAAAGGAAATTAGAATTGCTCTGACCTTCATTTAAAGTGAATACCAATTTGAAGTTTAGTAGCTTAAGGATGCAATCTTACTCAGATTTATTTATCAAAAATTAATTTCTCTTCCCTCCCTCTCTCTCTCTGTCTCTGTCTTTGTCTCTTTCTCTCTGCAAGCATTCAGTGGGTTTTAACTGTAATGGGTATTAAATTTTAATATTGTGATTATGCACATCTCACAGCTTTACCTAATTATCTACCTTAGAATGGCAGGATCTGGTATGGGCTTCAAAATTAGGTGTTATGAAGAATGCAGAAAATCTCAAGATTGTAGGCTGAACTGGGAGGCTGAAAAACATTCCAGAAGATCCAATAAAATAAAACATTTGTACATTGTTTCATGTCCATATTGTGATGAGAGGCTGAACTCATCATGAAGATGTCTTTGCTATTTTACAATTCCTTGGACCAAGTTTTTATACTGCTGATTTAATATAATAAACAAAATGAGATTAGAAAGAATATAATATATACATTCAGAAAAAAGCCAATATAGAGGGTTTTTTGCTTTGGGTGGGGAAAGCATGACTTCTTTTGATATAACAAAATAGGCTGCAAATGATTTGACTGACACTTAACCTTATGCCACAGGAGACATTTTAACTGGAGGAGGAGAGTAGAATGGAAATAAAAGATATGATTTCATAGCTGGGTACCAAGAGATAGAGGCAATGCATTTCCTGTTAGAATTGATTACCTAGTACTTAATGGACAAAATATGTGCATGTAAGCATTCACATGACTCTTAAATTTTTGTTCAGAAAGCTCAGAGAGGAGAGTGCTTGGGATCAGGAAATACAGAACAACCAAGGCAGTTTTCTTTCGTCATTTTCCCCATTCCATTCAGCCTTTCTTTAAGTGAATTTACAACTCCCAGGTTACAACTGCCTAATAGCACAGACAGTACATTGAGCAGATACTGACCTCCCACACTGGAATTCCCATTAACTCTCAAATAAAAGCTCTCTTAGGGGTTGTGTGATGGGTTAATTGACCTACATTTAATTAATACAGACTAGTTAATGCCAATACATTTAATCCATATTATGCACCCATGTGGACAATCTTTTCATAAGAATAACAGTAGGCTGGTGCCCTTAGGAAGACAATTGGCTATTTTATATGACCTTTCCAGCATGTCATAATATCAGTTTGCCAAGAATCTTGATTTGATGGCAAAGTGGACACTACAATCTAGAAACAAATGGACAACTGTTCCCATGTAGTTTAAAGCCTGATTTTCCATGGAATTAAGATAATGACTCCTTTGGTCATTTGCCTATACTATTCTTTGACAATCTGGAAAAATAAATCTACTCACATATATACATGAAATTCCTGAAGGGTTGTAAATTAAAAAAAAAGGATCTGTTGATATCTGAAAAAGAAAACATTAGCCATTCTCAAACCAGTAAGAAAGGGCCAGATAATTTGATGTGCCAGAGCACATATATCTCCCTAAATTGTTCAGTGTGGCACCCAGAAATTCTTCAGATGTGCAGATTTTGACAATGAAAAAGGAGAATACCATTAAGAATGTGAAAAACAAACAGAATAATACTTATTCTGTACTTACTTTAATATAAAATTAATTTAGTATTTGTTTCAACTTTGCCCACATTGTGTAACTTAATCCTCAGTATAGTATTCAAAATTCAATATTGCCCTTGCTTCCTCTTTGCAAAAAATAGCTGTACTTCTTGGACTAAGGCTTAATATGAATTTAGAATATGATTAAGCTTCTGCTTTTTGCACTGTTCCTAATATGTTCCCAGAAATGTTCTAATAATTATATTTTCAAGGCCAGTATTGCTGCTGGCCCCAAAAAGAACTGTGAAGACAACATGGCTTTCATCTGTTCAAAGGACAGCATGGAAAACTGCCAAACTAAAAGAGCAAACAAGAAATACAGGAATCAGAGCAAGACTTTTCTTTAGATTTTCCCTCTGTTAATAAATGCCAGAGTTTTCTTTTCTTTCTCTATTTCCTCTTGCTTTTTCTTATATTACAAGTCATTTTCAGTCCTTTTAACTGTACACAGTTAAAACTAATGGAATATTGCCATTTACTTCAGTATAATTTGCCCATCATCTCAGTCCATCATTGTTTAAAATGATCTCCAAAAATAATATTTCTCTCTCATATTTCTTTGCCTTTCAGAAGTTTACTGCTCATTGGAGATCGATCACAAATTCTGTAAGAACAAATTGAATTCTAGAAAATTCAGGTTTCAAATCAAGCACGATGCATCCTTTCATTGGTATTGGAATGCCATTTTCCTTAGCATGGCTGGAACGGAGTGAAAAGGATGCAGGCAGTTTATTTTGGATTAATTTTGGAATTTTCCTGCTGTTTCCCTCGGGGACCTGATGGCGTCGCTGGAACTCTGGGAGTTGAAGTCCACAAGTCTTAAAGTGACCAAGGTTGGAGACCCCTGGATTAGATAACATCATCAGTCCTACTGAGTATGAGATTTGCTCCCCATTTATTCAGAGTAGCTGGTTCTGGTAATGTTGGTGGGAGTGAAGGTTTTTTTTTGGTGTTTTTTTTGTAGTTTCATGATTAGGAAATTGTTTTCTGCTTGATTCTTTGTCTGTTTTAATTCCTGATTATAGAGGTGTTCGTTTTTGAAGATGCTGTATGCTGGTCTTTTTGTTTCCTTCCTATTGTCTTTTTAATGCAATGCAAATGTGGCTTATTTCTATGTGTCTAATGATGACTGATTTATCTGTACACTAAGCTTCTAGGAATTCCGTAGCATTTTGGATTCAACTTGATTGAGGATGTCCATCATTTTCCCAATTGAAACTATACTGTACATGATTCTGTCCATTTGTTGTAAGAGTTTTCATCATGTCTTCTAACTGCTAATTGTGCAGTCTTCTGTATGTGCTGCTTGAGTATGTGCTCTGCAGTCTTGAATATGTGCTCTGCTGGTCTTCTGCCTGTCTGTCTTCCATAGGGACTTACAGTCATTACATTGTACATTGTAGATGACGCCTGTTTTATTTCTTAGACTACTGGGCTTTTTGCTTATTTAACATGTTTTAGATATTATTAAATATCACCAACGTAGATTGTCATAATGGATTTTGAATGTACATTGCAGGCAAGAGGCTTATTAGCCACAAGTTAATTAAAGATAACAGGAAGCTTGCAAACAGGTCCTTTCATCTTAACTGTTTCCAGCATTAGGCCTCATTTCTGAATTTTCTGCCTTTGTATGCATTCTCTTTAGCAGGATAAACTCATCCCCATCTGCATTTTTCAAAATTCACAGACTAAAAATACAAAGTGGTATTGGTCATTACCTGTCTCTGTTGGTTGGTTTGGTCAGTTATTCGTTTCCTTAACTGATCTATGTGGCGCCCACACTCGGTTGTCTGGTAGCTCTACCATACGATTTTGGCCCTGTTACTTTTGTTACTTGTCCTGCGACCAACTAGGGCCGTCCCCATAGTTTCGGGCCCACACCGGTCGCCTATGCTCATTTCCTTGTCTTTTCTAGCTCCCCTTGTAACCCTCGGGTGTGTAATGGGGTTCAAGCAGTCAAGTGGGCACGGAGTTTCGTCCATTAGCAATTCGGCTGGGCTTTTCCCAGTGGCTGTGCTTGGGGTTCTGTGCTGGACGGCTAGGAAAAGTCTATTTTGTTTGCCAGTCACCTGGCTTGAGCCTGGACAATGCCTCCTTAGCGCCCGGACGGAACGCCTGCAAGGCCATTCGACGCAGGGTGGAAAGGTGCAGAGAGGGCATGTCGGATGCCTTCCTCTGCCAGGTACTAATGGAATATTGCCATTTACTTCAGTATAATTTGCCCATCATCTCAGTCCATCATTGTTTAAAATGATCTCCAAAATAATATTTCTCTCTCATATTTCTTTGCCTTTCAGAAGTTTACTGCTCATTGGAGATCGATCACAAATTCTGTAAGAACAAATTGAATTCTAGAAAATTCAGGTTTCAAATCAAGCACGATGCATCCTTTTATATATATATATATTCTCAATTCACAATTGAGAAACTATGATATTAAAATGAGTATTTTAATACTCATTTTAGTTTGCACTATTGTTTTGCTTCATACATATCTATATCATAGAACACATTTGAAGATTCTCATGGAACTTTGTTGATTAATAAATTTCATCCATTAATGGTTGACAAAATTCCATTCCGTGAATGTACTGATATAATTTGATTATAAAATTATCATAATTTTCTTAATTGGAAAGGTGAAAGTTGAGGACTGCCATTTGCAATCCAGCTGTCTTTGGCAAGCAAGAAGGCACTTACTTTAAGACTTGTGGACTTCAACTCCCAGAATTTCTCACTAGCTTTGCTGGCTGAGGAACTCTGGGAGTTGAAGTCCACAAGTCTTAAAGTGACCAAGGTTGGAGACCCCTGGATTAGATAACATCATCAGTCCTACTGAGTATGAGATTTGCTCCCCATTTATTCAGAGTAGCTGGTTCTGGTAATGTTGGTGGGAGTGAAGGTTTTTTTTTTTTGGTGTTTTTTTTTTTGTAGTTTCATGATTAGGAAATTGTTTTCTGCTTGATTCTTTGTCTGTTTTTAATTCCTGATTATAGAGGTGTTAGTTTTTGAAGATGCTGTATGCTGGTCTTTTTGTTTCCTTCCTATTGTCTTTTTAATGCTATGTAAATGTGGCTTATTTCTATGTGTCTAATGATGACTGATTTATCTGAACACTAAGCTTCTAGGAATTCCGTAGCATTTTTGGATTCAACTTGATTGAGGATGTCCATCATTTCCCAATTGAAACTATACTGTACATGATTCTGTCCATTTGTTGTAAGAGTTTTCATCATGTCTTCTAACTGCTAATTGTGCAGTCTTCTGTATGTGCTGCTTGAGTATGTGCTCTGCAGTCTTGAATATGTGCTCTGCTGGTCTTCTGCCTGTCTGTCTTCCATAGGGACTTACAGTCATTACATTGTACATTGTAGATGACGCCTGTTTTATTTCTTAGACTACTGGGCTTTTTGCTTATTTAACATGTTTTAGATATTATTAAATATCACCAACGTAGATTGTCATAATGGATTTTGAATGTACATTGCAGGCAAGAGGCTTATTAGCCACAAGTTAATTAAAGATAACAGGAAGCTTGCAAACAGGTCCTTTCATCTTAACTGTTTCCAGCATTAGGCCTCATTTCTGAATTTTCTGCCTTTGTATGCATTCTCTTTAGCAGGATAAACTCATCCCCATCTGCATTTTTCAAAATTCACAGACTAAAAATACAAAGTGGTATTGGTCATTACCTGTCTCTGTTGGTTGGTTTGGTCAGTTATTCGTTTCCTTAACTGATCTATGTGGCGCCCACACTCGGTTGTCTGGTAGCTCTACCATACGATTTTGGCCCTGTTATCTTTTGTTACTTGTCCTGCGACCAACTAGGGCCGTCCCCATAGTTTCGGGCCCACACCGGTCGCCTATGCTCATTTCCTTGTCTTTTCTAGCTCCCCTTGTAACCCTCGGGTGTGTAATGGGGTTCAAGCAGTCAAGTGGGCACGGAGTTTCGTCCATTAGCAATTCGGCTGGGCTTTTCCCAGTGGCTGTGCTTGGGGTTCTGTGCTGGACGGCTAGGAAAAGTCTATTTTGTTTGCCAGTCACCTGGCTTGAGCCTGGACAATGCCTCCTTAGCGCCCGGACGGAACGCCTGCAAGGCCATTCGACGCAGGGTGGAAAGGTGCAGAGAGGGCATGTCGGATGCCTTCCTCTGCCAGGTACTCTTCAAACTGGGCTGCCGTGAATTGGGCTCATTGTCGGACACCAGAGTGTCCGCAACCCGTGAGTTGCGAATAGGTGGCGAGGGTTGCGATTACTGCTTCGCTGTGGTGGACTTCATAAGTATGATCTCTAACCATTTGGAAAATGCGTCCACCACCACTAGGAACGCTTTGGCCGTGAAAGGGCCAGCAAAGTCAATGTGGATTCTTGACCAAGGCCCTTGGGGCTTTTCCCATTCTCTGACTGGGGCTTGGGGGTAGCGGTCTGGACTCTTGGCAAGCTTGGCATTTCCCTACCCTCTCAGCAATCTCTGCCCATGAGTGGCCACCATACATAGCTTCTAGCTAACCCTTCATCCTTACGATGCCTGGGTGACCTCGTGGAGGAGGTCCAATACCTTGCCCCTTAACTTAACAGGAATTATTACACGATCACCCCATAACAGGCACCCCTTGAGCCGAGAGCTCATCACGCTTTTAACAAATTCTTGAACCGTCACCGCGCAGCGGCCACCCTCTCTGTACCCAACCGAGTACAGTCCTTAACACAATGTCCGGTATGATGCCCGAGCCACTTCCTTTGATGTGACTGGGCCAGAGTCCAACGAGTCAATAAGGAGGATGGGTGTCCCGGAGTGGGGTCTTCGGTCGCCCCTGGCAGTGGGCATCGGCTCAACGCCTGCATGCCCCACTTCTTTCCCGGTCGATGCTGCAGCTTGTATGAGTAAGCTGCCAAAAATATAGTCCATCGAGTCAAACGTGGCGAAGTGCCACAGGCGTTGGCCGGTCGCCAGCCAGTAATCCCAGTAACGGTCTGTGGTCAGTCACGATTTCAAAATTCACAGACTAAAAATACAAAGTGGTATATTTGTGTGATATAAAACTTAATGAATCAATTGATAAAATGATGGGCAAAATGAAAATGAACTGAACATGCACTGAACATTTTTTCCCTGTATCTAGTTAGGTATGGTTTTATATATATATTCTCAATTCACAATTGAGAAACTATGATATTAAAATGAGTATTTTAATACTCATTTTAGTTTGCACTATTGTTTTGCTTCATACATATCTATATCATAGAACACATTTGAAGATTCTCATGGAACTTTGTTGATTAATAAATTTCATCCATTAATGGTTGACAAAATTCCATTCCGTGAATGTACTGATATAATTTGATTATAAAATTATCATAATTTTCTTAATTGGAAAGGTGAAAGTTGAGGACTGCCATTTGCAATCCAGCTGTCTTTGGCAAGCAAGAAGGCACTTACTTTAAGAGGTTTTTTTTTTTTTTGCTTTTCCATACAAATATCGTTAGAATACATACTGAATATTTTTCATTTGTCATATGCGTGGCATTAATAGAATATTCAAACATTATGATGTCATCTCTATCAATCAAGCCCTGCTGAGCCATGTGCCAAAGTTAATCACTAGCAACTCTGAGGCTTGCTTATCAGAAAAGCTGAGTTTAGATCCATAAATACGATTTAGGGTTTTTTTTAAGTAACATAATTAAAGATGAACTATAGCCTTCTGCCAGGGATATCAAACTCGATTTCATTGAGGGCTGCATCAGGTTGTGTTTAGCCTCAGGAGGGCAGAGTGGGCGTGGCCAGCATGACATCACTTGTGTGAAGGGCACCTGTGGTGGCCCGAATGTTCTGCCAGCAAAAATAGGCTCCCAAGCTCTGTTTTTGGCTGGGATGGCCTCCTGCAACCCTCTGCCAGTAACAATGGAGCTCAGGGGTGCATGCACGTCCCTTGTGAGCTCTGTTTTTGCTGGCAGAGGCACCGTGGGCCCATCCTTCACTATTTCCAGGGCAGCCCTGCACGCAAGATCTAAGCACTTGGTGGGCCAGATCCGGCCCCCGGGCCTTGAGTTTGACAGCCCAGCCTTACGCTGAACACTTATTTGGAAGTTCCACAAAAGGTTGGTTTTTTAAAGTTGTTAATAAAGCCCTCCTTTTTCCAAGTAGTGAAAGCAGCCTGTCAGAGACACCCATACCCGTAAAAAGCATTGTGTTTTACTGTAGTAAACATATATCCCCAGACAATTTGCTACAATGGAGGTGAAAATGTTTTCAATTAGCAAAAGATTTTAATGGAAACCTAAGAATCAGAGGCTTGAATCTTATATGTTAGTTACATATCAAAATGAATTTCATTACTGTTCCTATTTCTATATGGGATTGTAATTAAATCATAGATTTGTAACCTAAGGACAGAGTCAAACAAGATGCTAGTTTTCAATATTCCATAAAATCTATCGTAGACAGATAGTCCTTGACTTATGACCAGAATTGGGACCAGAATTTTCACTGCTAAGCAAGGCAGTTGTTAAGTGAGTTGTGCCCAATTTTATAGCCTTATTTCCCACAGATGTTAGTCAAATCACTGCAGTTGTTAAGCAAATCTGGCTTCTCCTGTTGACTTTGCTTGAGGAAAGTTGCTAGCTTTCTTTGCAATCACCCACATGATACTGCAACTATCATAAATACATGCCATAGTCAGGACAGTCAACATATATTTGTTTCCCATAAGACATTGCTTATTTTTTTATAGTTAACTCTAAAATCCCATAGTAAAAGTTAATAGTCCAAATTTATCTGGAACCTTAATCCATTTATAACTTTCTTAGATCAAAGTCCTATTTAATTTTTGGCTATTTATTTTAACTTTTTAAGTTTTTAAATGGTTAATACGTAGTTTCTGAAAATGATTCTATGGGGAGGTTTGTAAATTAAGTCAGTGGTGGGATTTAGCCAGTTCACACCACTTCGGGAGAACCGTTGTTAACTTTCTGGGCAGTTTGGTGAACTGGTTGTTGGAAGAAATCATTAGGGCAGAGAACCAGTTGTTAAATTACTTGAATCCTACCACTGAATTAAGTGCCTTTTAAGAGGAACTCCTGCAGTTATTATTAAGATGGCTCACCATTTCTTTGGGCTTTGTCATGGCTATTGACTCCACTTTGCAGAGTTATCTTCATTTCACCAAAATTTTCCAAAAGTCACAGAGAATTTCACATGATAATTAAATTTGAAAATAAATCAAACTTAACAAACAGAAAACTAGGTAAGTACTTTTTTTCCTCTTCCTACTTAATGATATGATTAGAGAGAAGTGTAGGATTTGACTGATGTTGAGTGGTTAGAAGGTCACAACTTTCACTATTGGATAGTAGAAAATATGTGCCAGAAGATTTGAATGTCCTTAGTTCTTTTGCCTGTTTTTTTAGATGATTAGTTAATTACTTATACAACTATGATGATAAAAGCATTTTCCAGGCAGAAGAAATGGACCTTTTCAGATGATACCTGATAACACACATTCTTTCAGGTACCTTGTCTTTTTACTTTTCATTGGGTTACAGATGCACTAAACTGCTTTTCTGCCAAATTAAAATTGTATTATTTTATTATTTCAATTGTTAAGCAGCATATTCCTTGGCTGTAATAGCATTATTATCTTTCACCAGTGCTGGCTTTTCATTTAAAAATAATTAAAAAAACTTGATACACCTACAGTCTGATTTTAAAATAAACTGTAAAAAATTATCTCTTCCTCTCCTTATATACACATACATGCATACATGCATACATACAGGTAAAGGTTCCCCTCGCACATACTATATGTGCTAGTCATTCCCAACTCTAAGGAGCAGTGCTCATCTCCATTTCAAAGCCAAAGAGCCAGCACTGTTTGAAGACGTCTCCGTGGTCATGTGGCCAGCATGACTAAATGCCAAAGGTGCACAGAACGCTGTTACAAAAAAGATGGTCCCTATTTTTCTACTTGCATTTTTATGTGCTGAACTTCTAGATTGGCAGAAGCTGGGACAAGTATCGGGCACTCACCCTGTTACACAGCACTAGGGATTCGAACCGCTGAACTGCTGACCTTTCGATTGACAAGCTCAGCATCTTAGCCACTGAGCCACCACATCCTTTACAGACACACATAATATACACACACATACATACATATTCAAATAATCTGCTTTTATTCTTCTATGGTTGCTTTGTTTTATATGAAAGACTTTTTAAAAAATAAATCTATTACAATACACTGTATATCCTGGAATTAATTTGGGAAGGAAAAGTTAAGCATGGACAGGATAAATAAATAGGAGATCCTCTATTGAGTTATGCCAGCAACAGCTAGCTATTTAGTTAGTGAGCTAAACTTTGATGAGCTTTTTGAGTCAATATGTTCTCCTCCTGGCACCTCTGCACTGAAAAAAAATTAGCCATCTGGGAGAGTTATATTCCTAATATACCCAAACTAGATGGCTCTCAAAGGAAATTAGAATTGCTCTGACCTTCATTTAAAGTGAATACCAATTTGAAGTTTAGTAGCTTAAGGATGCAATCTTACTCAGATTTATTTATCAAAAATTAATTTCTCTTCCCTCCCTCTCTCTCTCTGTCTCTGTCTTTGTCTCTTTCTCTCTGCAAGCATTCAGTGGGTTTTAACTGTAATGGGTATTAAATTTTAATATTGTGATTATGCACATCTCACAGCTTTACCTAATTATCTACCTTAGAATGGCAGGATCTGGTATGGGCTTCAAAATTAGGTGTTATGAAGAATGCAGAAAATCTCAAGATTGTAGGCTGAACTGGGAGGCTGAAAAACATTCCAGAAGATCCAATAAAATAAAACATTTGTACATTGTTTCATGTCCATATTGTGATGAGAGGCTGAACTCATCATGAAGATGTCTTTGCTATTTTACAATTCCTTGGACCAAGTTTTTATACTGCTGATTTAATATAATAAACAAAATGAGATTAGAAAGAATATAATATATACATTCAGAAAAAAGCCAATATAGAGGGTTTTTTGCTTTGGGTGGGGAAAGCATGACTTCTTTTGATATAACAAAATAGGCTGCAAATGATTTGACTGACACTTAACCTTATGCCACAGGAGACATTTTAACTGGAGGAGGAGAGTAGAATGGAAATAAAAGATATGATTTCATAGCTGGGTACCAAGAGATAGAGGCAATGCATTTCCTGTTAGAATTGATTACCTAGTACTTAATGGACAAAATATGTGCATGTAAGCATTCACATGACTCTTAAATTTTTGTTCAGAAAGCTCAGAGAGGAGAGTGCTTGGGATCAGGAAATACAGAACAACCAAGGCAGTTTTCTTTCGTCATTTTCCCCATTCCATTCAGCCTTTCTTTAAGTGAATTTACAACTCCCAGGTTACAACTGCCTAATAGCACAGACAGTACATTGAGCAGATACTGACCTCCCACACTGGAATTCCCATTAACTCTCAAATAAAAGCTCTCTTAGGGGTTGTGTGATGGGTTAATTGACCTACATTTAATTAATACAGACTAGTTAATGCCAATACATTTAATCCATATTATGCACCCATGTGGACAATCTTTTCATAAGAATAACAGTAGGCTGGTGCCCTTAGGAAGACAATTGGCTATTTTATATGACCTTTCCAGCATGTCATAATATCAGTTTGCCAAGAATCTTGATTTGATGGCAAAGTGGACACTACAATCTAGAAACAAATGGACAACTGTTCCCATGTAGTTTAAAGCCTGATTTTCCATGGAATTAAGATAATGACTCCTTTGGTCATTTGCCTATACTATTCTTTGACAATCTGGAAAAATAAATCTACTCACATATATACATGAAATTCCTGAAGGGTTGTAAATTAAAAAAAAAGGATCTGTTGATATCTGAAAAGAAAACATTAGCCATTCTCAAACCAGTAAGAAAGGGCCAGATAATTTGATGTGCCAGAGCACATATATCTCCCTAAATTGTTCAGTGTGGCACCCAGAAATTCTTCAGATGTGCAGATTTTGACAATGAAAAAGGAGAATACCATTAAGAATGTGAAAAACAAACAGAATAATACTTATTCTGTACTTACTTTAATATAAAATTAATTTAGTATTTGTTTCAACTTTGCCCACATTGTGTAACTTAATCCTCAGTATAGTATTCAAAATTCAATATTGCCCTTGCTTCCTCTTTGCAAAAAATAGCTGTACTTCTTGGACTAAGGCTTAATATGAATTTAGAATATGATTAAGCTTCTGCTTTTTGCACTGTTCCTAATATGTTCCCAGAAATGTTCTAATAATTATATTTTCAAGGCCAGTATTGCTGCTGGCCCCAAAAAGAACTGTGAAGACAACATGGCTTTCATCTGTTCAAAGGACAGCATGGAAAACTGCCAAACTAAAAGAGCAAACAAGAAATACAGGAATCAGAGCAAGACTTTTCTTTAGATTTTCCCTCTGTTAATAAATGCCAGAGTTTTCTTTTCTTTCTCTATTTCCTCTTGCTTTTTCTTATATTACAAGTCATTTTCAGTCCTTTTAACTGTACACAGTTAAAACTAATGGAATATTGCCATTTACTTCAGTATAATTTGCCCATCATCTCAGTCCATCATTGTTTAAAATGATCTCCAAAAATAATATTTCTCTCTCATATTTCTTTGCCTTTCAGAAGTTTACTGCTCATTGGAGATCGATCACAAATTCTGTAAGAACAAATTGAATTCTAGAAAATTCAGGTTTCAAATCAAGCACGATGCATCCTTTCATTGGTATTGGAATGCCATTTTCCTTAGCATGGCTGGAACGGAGTGAAAAGGATGCAGGCAGTTTATTTTGGATTAATTGAAAACACTATCCAAACTAACCTTCACTAGAATTAAAATGTTAAAATTGTCATATGCAAATCAACCCCTTTATTTTGCTCAATGATTACAAGAAAATGATCAAATAAACAAATAATGTTATTAACAACAACAATATATTTCATTTTAGTTTTATCTTCCTTACACCAATGTTCAATTAATGAAATATAGGAAGAATGCAGAAATTAAGATGAGAACAAAATCATGATTAAATGAAAAATGTCAATATATGTGCATGATTCTCCATAGAACTACAGGTTAATTTCAAATAAATAGGAATTAGTGTTGACTCCTCAAAAGCTATGCATAGCAATGGAGATTAACTTGAACAAATCAATGTTTGAAGCTGAGGCATAATACATATGAGCAAAGGAAGAAGGCAACCAGTTTGCCTCAAAGAAGAAATCTGCATGGCTTAAAACTATGTTGGGTCATTCCGCAGAAGCCCCTCTGGGTGGCTTTTAAATTGCTTGCTGAAAACGTTGATGACTGGAAGAAGGCAAGAAGCAATGTCTGTAGCATTTAACAAAAGCCAGCACCTGAGTAACTTTTGGCTTAAACTGAGGAAGTTACAGACTAAGGAATTTTGGCATGAATTAAAGAAACGTCTCAGAGAACTGTTCTGGTGCCGCCTTGAAATAGATGATGACTTTTCTTCCTGGTCAGAAGGCTGTAACATGTTGTGTGGACAATCTGCAACAATTGCCAGAATTCACCAGTCTACAAAATAATACTATTGAGAAATTTGTTTTGTTCTTTTGACACAATGAAAGATGATGATGATGATGATGATGATGATAATGATTTTGAGGAGGGAGCAATTGTATCCTTTTACTATGGAGATCACTATTACTATGATATATCAGTTGTCAAAATAATAAATTAGAATATTAAGTTAGTGAAACACAGAATATAAACTAAACACTATAAAGACAGTTATTTAAAAGTCAGCAAATCCCAACCTTCCATTTTTTTTAAAAAAATAGTGTTTCGATACACACATATATAAAATGAAATATCTTCTTTCAGTCAGAACCATCCTAGAAGCAAAAAGATGAAAAGCAGTTCATATCCGTTTAGTTATGGCCTATAATGACTAGTTTAGGACTTAGATGTAAACTCTGTTTCAGTATCACATATACTGTATATCATGCAAATAATTGAAGAATGTCTGTAATATAGCTCTTCCGTGTCTGGATGTTCTATTCATTACTTTGTTTTTCCTGGCTTTGATTAGAACAAAAGACTCATCTATAACAATGCAGGGAATTGGTAATATAGATGACAATTTGCAGACTTTTGGTGAACAGCTAGGAGCTGTACTCTTAGAAGAGCAAGAAAAAATATTCTGAATAATGCTTTTATTAATATGAATATGAGGTGCTTTCCAATAATTATATTAATTAGGAAAACGGGGTTGATTAAAGTAGCCCTTATGTATGTATGTATTCAATTTGTATAGCACCCTTTCTACAACCAGTGAATCGGGGGAGTGAACAACCATGAAAACAATGAAAATAGTTAAAATACAGTAGAAAGAAGAAAATTAAAAACAAATAGCAACTGAGAGATATTATAATTTGCTAGTGTCAACACAGCCACAAACAGGGCCACTCACACATTTTGGACCCCAAATCTGTTGGTCAATATCAGTCCAATTGGTTTTCATAAGCCTTTAAAAATAGTAAAGCATCACAGAACACAAGGACTTTAAATCCAAATATTAGTTTTCTCCAATAAACACCTGTTTATAATGGAAAAAATGACTGGCTATGTGTGTATGTAACTTACAACTTCTTCACTGCAAAAACATACGGACTACAAATCTTGATCAGGGCAAAGCAATACATGCAATATACATAGACTTCTGTAAAGCTTTTGACTCAGTAGTACATGATAAACTTCTCCGAAAACTAAAATCCTACAGCACATCAGGACCCCTCCACAATTGGATAACAGCTTTCGTGTCAAACAGACAAGTGGTCAAAATTGGCAATGCTCTATCAAATCCTGTTCCTGTCAAAAGTGGCGTTTCCCAAGCAGCGTTCTTGGACCAACACTCTTCATATTATACATTAATGATATCTGTGACCATATTACAAGTAATTGTGTTCTTTTTGCTGACAATGTCAAAATATTTGTTATTTTATTAATGAATGTACAACTGATCCAATCCATACTACACTATACAACACTGTTACAAACCTAGGTCTTGAACAACTTGTAACTAACAATAAAGACTCAACAACTGCCTTGACCTCATCTTCTGCAACAACACAAACTCAATTTATGGACTAAAAATTAAAGAACCCTTTTCCAACAACGACCACTGCATGATTGACTTTTGTCTCAATATACGCCCTTACATAAATCGTCATAACAATAGTATTCCTAACTACAACTTCAAAAAAGCCAACTATGACCTTATAAACAACAATCTCTCATCTCTGGACTAGCACAATCTGTTCGCAACCTGTATAACTGCTAAAGACCACTATAGAGTTTTCCTACTTGAAATCAATAGAGTCATTAAACTATACGTACCACAAACGACCACTAAGATCAGGAAAAGCAAACTACCCATATCAATAAGAAAGCTTCAATAAAAAAAAAAACCTCTGGAGAAGAAACAAAAAAGGCTATGTAGCAAATTCCAAAAACCGCTACAGAAATATATGCAAATAAATATATGCAAATAAAAACTGAATGCACAAATTACCACACCAAGCAAGAAGAGGACCTTCTGTGCACAAATTCCAATCGTGCCTTTATAATTTTGTGAACAATAAACTTAAAGACTCAAGATCCATCCCACCACTAAAAGATTCTAACGGCAAAGAATGCAATGACGAAATAGTTAAAATAAACCTCTTCAACATATTCTTTGGCTCAGTTTTTGTTAACAATGATGACACATAGCCAACATTCCAAAATCATACCAGCAATGAGTATGACGACTTAACACATATAGATTTCACAGAAGATAATGTTGGAAAAGCTCTTCATAACTTGAAACCATCGTTATCTATTGGACCCGATGGACTATGTGCATACTTCTTAAAAAAACTTTCCACTAATATAGCAGAACCTCTAAGCATAATTTTTGATAAAGCTTTCACGATCAGTTCCCTTCCCAAACTAGCCACAGTCATCCCAATCTTCAAAAAAGGAGACCCCAGCTTAGTTGAAAATTACAGACCAATCTCTGTGCTGCATCACCTGCAAAATAATGGAATCAATCATCAACCAAACCATTACCTTCCACTTAGAAACAAACAACCTACTCTCTAATAAGCAATTTGGTTTCAGGAAAAAATTATCATTAACTTACAACTTCTCCACTGCAAAAACATATGGACTACAAATCTTGATCAAGGCAAAACAATAGATGCAATCTACATAGACTTCTGCAAAGCTTTTGACTCAGTAGTACATGATAAACTTCTCCTAAAACTAAAATCCTATGGCATTTCAGGACCCCTTCACAAATGGATATCTGCTTTTCTGTCTAACAAACAACAAGTGGTCAAAATTGGCAATGCTCTATCAAATCCTGTTCCTGTCAAGAGTGGCGTTCCTCAGGGCAGTGTTCTTGGACCAACACTCTTCATACTATACATAAATGATCTTTGTGACCATATCTCAAGTAATTGTGTTCTCTTTGCTGATGATGTCAAACTATTTAACACCACCGACAATACATCTACCATTCAAAAATACCTTGATCATCTAACCGCTTGGTCTAAAACTTGGCAACTCCAAATCTCAACCAGCAAATGCTCAGTCTTACATATTGGAAGAAAGAACCCAAACACTAAGTACAAGCTTGATGGACATTACCTTACAGATGACCCCCCACCCTGTTAAAGACCTTGGAGTTTTCATATCAAATGATCTAAGTGCCAAAACCCACTGCAACGACATAGCAAAAAAGGCTCTAAGAGCTGTAAACCTAATCTTGCATAGCTTCTTTTCCAAAAACACTACACTACTAACCAGAGCATATAAAACATTTGCTAGACCAATTCTAGAATACAGCTCGCCTGTCTGGAACCCACACCACATTTCTGACATCAATACAATTGAACATGTCCAGAAATATTTTACAAGAAGAGTTCTTCACTCCTCTGAAAACAACAAAATACCTTATGCCACCAGACTTGAAATCCTGAGTTTAGAAAATTTAGAACTACGCGGCCTTTGACATGACCTGAGTTTAACTCATAGAATCATCTATTACAAAGTCCTTCCTATTGAAGACTACTTCAGCTTCAATTGCAACAATACACAAGCACACAATAGATTTAAGCTTAATGTTAACCGCTCCAATCTTGATTGGAGAAAATATGACTTCAGTAACAGAGTTGTTAATGCTTGGAATAAAATACCTGACCCTGTGGTCTCTTCCTAAATCCCCAAAGCTTCAACCAAAAACTGTCTACTATTGACCTCACCCCATTCCTAAGAGGTCTGTAAGGGGCGTGCACAAGAGCACAAGCGTGCCTACCGTTCCTGTCGTATTGTTTCCTTTTGTTATATCCAATTAATATAGTTATTACATACTCATACTTATATATGCTTATATATTGTATAGTTACTTCATGCTTATGCTTATATATTCTGTGTGACAAAATAAAAATAAATAAATAAATAAAGTATGTAATCAAGATTGAGAGAAGGATGATCCCCGTGGGGAAAAAGAACACCTCTCAGTATAGCAAACTCATATTAAACTTATTAGCAGTGCTATACTTTATTATAACTTCAGATGAACTCCTATAAATGTTTTGCTCATTATATAACCTATTTTTTAACACTTTAAGTCTGATGTTCAGCTTGTATTTTATATTAGGGTAATAAGAAGATACTATTGCTGGGCAAATACATTATTATTATTTTATTCTTCTAGTTTTCAGGTGGGAGATAATTTGTTTCAGAAATTCTTTGATTCTTTCTCATGGATAGAACATGATGTTCTTCCACATTTAGTTATAAGGTAGCCAAAAGGCTGTGTGAATGTTATGTCCTTTTGCAGCATCCCCTACTTCTTACACTTCAATTAAATCTAAGAGGCAGTGCTCCATTTCAATAGCTCTGCTGCTTTTCCCTCCAAAGGTGGGAATGTCTGTTCAGAAATGCAATAGACATGGCAGTGAACTCAACTCCCTTTATACTGCAGATCCTATTTGCTTTTCCTCTTATCTTCTATCATCACTGAGTCCTGAAGGGAAGCCATACATATATTCATTTAAATGGGGACACAGCTCCTCTGCAGACCTTCTGGTTGAATGCAGAAATTGGTGAGGACAAGGGAAAAGAGAAATACGTAGAAATAAATTAGCTTCATGGCATCAAATGTTTCACTTGTGAAAATCACCACTGAAAGCATTTGAAGATAACCACATAAGGCAGTGGCTGATAACACAACTCTTGTAAATGTCTTGGCATGTAAAATCTCACGCTGGTCTTCAGATATCTCCAGGACTGACTTTTTAAAATAATAATAGCAACAACAACAATGAAAACAACAGCAACAACAATAATAATAATATAAATTTCCAAAGTCTTATAAGAATTTCAAATGAAGTTTTTAGATTGCTGGGTGAATTAAGAACATGAAAGTGAACAGGAAAGAATGAAAGAACATGAAATAATATCATGCAAATGTCTTGCAAATTGTTGGCCAAGAGCAGCAACCTTTTATGAAATCTGGGAGAAAAAACTGTTTTTAGTATCAGCTACGTGTTCAAGCCCAGCATGTATAGAAGAATAAAATATCATTATTGAAGAATAATGTTTAGAAACATAAATTTTTGATCTGTATATTTGAAAACATTTAAATTCCAATTCCAAATAATTTGGACTTCAATATGGATTCATAATTGCTGTCAGCAGATTGATTTTCTTTATCACTAGAAAATATTTTTCTATTCCGGTCATTCATCTCTCTCTCTCTCTCTCTCTCATGCACGTACACGTGCCCTCCCCTCCACACAAATATTTCAGAGATTGGTTTCTCATCCTTCTCTGTTATATATTCTTGTTCTTAATTTATTAAAAATATTACCAATTTTTAGTTTTTATTTATATATATGTAAAAACAAAAAGAACAAAAAAAACAACAGGCATAAAACATAAGAATAAGGGACAAAGTTTACACATAATTTTTAAACTTTCTAGAAATACACAATTTTAAATATCTATATCCAATATCTCTAGTTAGAATACATTGTTACAGCTATTGAAAAACAGCTTTTATCCCAGGCAGTAACTATATTGAATTCTACGGTATAGTGCAATATTAATGCAATATCAGGTTTTCATTCTATTATATAGAATGTGAAGGATATGTGTTTGCGTTTTTATTTTTATAGTTATAATGTACACTGAAGATGGCATTTAATTTCATTGTACAAGATGCAATGACAAAGTAAACTAAACTAAACTAAACTACAGGTGAAGTAATCTACTACACATTACTTTCTGGTGTAGCTAATACATAGATACTAGATGTGAGTGAAACAAGGTTTTTTCTCTGCTATGTTATTTTTTTCTATTTCCCACTATAAAAATCATTGGCCCAAATAGAAATGCTTTCTCATGTTTTTCTATAATAAATCTGGCAGTTAACAACTCTTGGCTACTTGTTAAAATTAACCTACAACTACTGCAACATTTTAATCAGAGCTGATCATGTGATCATTAATGAAAAGGCATCACATCAATGCAACACAGCTGTAGCAATAGTTTATAGCAGGTGAAATCATCATAGCGTGTAGCTGGATTAACTGACTATAATATTGAAATGACATAAAAGTTCAAATTTGCTGCTATCGACATGACATTAAAGCACCTGGATAAAAATCTCATTTATGTTAACAAGCTGAAAAATATTTGCCAGACTTCAGATGACGTCTTCTTTGTGTGTATTTATGATTACCACCAATATACCACTAAGATATTCATTTATTAGATTTAGTCTATAAAGGCCATGAGCTCTAGCACATGTTTATGAAACCCGATGACTGGCACCGTAAAACATTAATTTATTTATCATTCATGGAAAATAACCTTTAAATACCCATATAGTTTTGTCAAAATGAGTATGGAGACAGGAATAGTAGGAAAACACATTGTTCTGAAAGGTGTTGAGCTCTGTCAAATAAAAACTGTATTCTGTTTAAGCAGTTTTAAGTTTTGAAAGAAGGAATCTGTTTATGGCTACTGTAACTTTTGCACATGTTCAGGCTTGTCAATTCTTTTAGGGAGGGAACATGAAACATGCAAACGAATATTCATATTTAAATGCATACCTTTGTCTAAAATACATATTTTTCCTATATAATTTTGCAGAAAAATTTGTTTCCCTCCCAACACACAAATCCAATTCTCTTTGAAGGTTCATTATCTTTTCATTGTTCTGCCTACCAAGATTTGAACAGCATGCTCTTAATACTTTTCTGACATAGATGTAGATAATTCCTAGCTCATTCTTCTCAAACTACATCTTCATTAATTCATTCAGTCAAGCATATATAAGATTACAGATATGTATAAACATGATTATGAATACATGTAATGGATACAAATAAATGGGGATATTAGGACAGGGACGGTAGGCACACTGGTGCTCTTATGCACACCCCTTACAGCCCTCTTAGGAATGGGGTGAGGTCAACAGTAGAAAGTCTAAGGTTAAAGTTGTGGGGGTTTGGTGAAGAAACCACAGAGTCAGGTAGTACATTCCAGGCATTGACGACTCTATTGTTGAAGTTGTATTTTCTGCACTCGAGTTTGGAGTGGTTTACCTTAAGTTTGTATCTATTGTGTGCTTGTGTATTATTGTGGTTGAAGCTGAAGTAGTCATTGACAGGTAGGACATTGTAGCAGATAATTTTATATACTGCGCTTAGGTCAACTGCCAAATTATCACTGCCAGCATGGCTATCGATGAAAATTACAAGACTTTAAACCCACAAAATTGGAGGTAAATTAATCTACTCCTATCTAGAAATTTATGAGGTAATGTTGACAAATTTGTAAAGGATCTATACCCACATAATCCCCATGGCTGAATTTTTCAGACTATTTTTAAATTAAATATATTCTTCTCAAGTTTCTTGTCTTAAGAGCCAATATAGCAGTTTTAAAATTCATACTGCACAGCAATGGAAATATATTATGCAGCATCTTAAATTACAGTGAATGACAGACAAAGCTCATGTGCCACATCTTTTCTTTCTTTTACAGGCTAAATCTAAAGATGACTGGTAGGTTCTGAGCAGCTTATAAGCTTTATATCAGAAATCACATAAGTAACATACAACAAATCTGCCACCAATGGATATGATCTAATCTTCCATTTCCCCAGATACTTTCCCAAAGAGCCAAATCTTTAGCAGAATTTCATCAGAGAAAGAAACCTCCACGAAACTATTCTTTCTTATTTTACCAATAGTATAAGAAAGCTGAAGCTAGTGGATAGCCTATAACTTCAAGGTCTGGAATACCATGATAAAAATATCTTTCAAGATGGACAAAAGCTCTTCAAAATATCAACTAACTACTAAGTTGTCATGCTACTTGAAGGTAAGTGAAAATATAGAGATCAGTATTTTGCATGTGAAGTACTATATGTGCTTTCACAACTGAAGCCTGGCCTCATTGTTATACATACATATCTTTGATAGTATACTTTCTAATTTATGGAACAATATGTACCTTAATGAAACAATTTATAAGAGACCATTTTAATATCACACAGATTCAGTTATGCAATATAAATAACATATTCTTATCAAACCATTTTACAGTGTTTTCGATTAAAATTAAGCAGGTCTACATTGTGCATATATTCTATTAATTGAGACTAAATATTACTGTAGTCAATACTGCTTATTCACTATTTTATATTGGATTTCTCCCTCACATAATCAGAATTAACAAGATAAATACTGAACTGACTATAAGACGTTTATTTTCTAGAACAATTGATTTGTAAGTCCTAGGTATGATACATAAAAGAAGACATCAAATAATTGAGTCTAATTCAGGAAATAGTCCACTTTCCTTCATATTTAGTTAAACATTGCTGGATTCAAGCTAGGACCTAGATTAAAGCAAAATATAGAAACTTAAAACAATATAACAAAAATGTAATACTATAACATATGGATTAGCAAAACAGCTGTAAATTCTAAAGATTAATGGAATGGAATGATAATTACAAGATTCTTATAATAGAAGTTTTTACCCTTGAAGTAAAGTCAGTTAAATTTCAGAAGTAGAATGATTTAGCAATCTGGTTAATTGCGATAATCACATTTTCTCCTAATAATATGTGGCAAAGAAAGCAAAGACTGGAAAAAGAAAGCAAAGCATGGCAAGAAAAGAAAGACTATGGCAAAAGAAAACAAAGACACTAGTAATAGTGGTAGGTGGCTTGGATACAATCTCCAAATAGCTGGAGCACCACTTAAAAACCATCAGCACTGACAAAATCAGTTAAATGCAGCTTTACTTGGAACAGCTTATATCCTGCGACAAGAACTTTAATACCATCAAATAAGATCTGCCTATACAAGGTCTGTGGGAAAGAACTTGATAGGTAGATGCCAAATCCATACTAAATATCGGGCTGACTGCATAACCGAAACATAACAATATGCTGTTGTGCTTGCTCCTTTATAGGCACTTGCAGAATATGTAACAATCCTTTCTATTTCTATTGTTTTGTGGGGGAAATCCATAAAAATGGCAGTCATTCGAAACGTGCCATGGGATAAGAAACCTGACAAATTACAAATAGGCTTTAGAAATAAATCCGTATTAGAAATGTTGCTCTTGAAAGAAAGTGGAGGTTTTGGTTGGTTTTGGGCATTATTAGATGATATGTGCAGGAAATAACAATCCTCCTAAAAGCATGGTAATTGAGAGAACTTCTGATAAACAACTCTTTACATTAGAAATTCTTTGAATTTTTAAGTCCTCCGTTATATACAACCCATGACACCTATTTTACAAGCATTTATGTACATTTTGTGTGCATTTTTTTCCAATACATACGTTTTAAGAAAGATTGAGGAATCTATAACAAAGGAGGGAAAAAGTTCTAGAAAGTATTCTTTTTACTATCCATCAGACAGAACAAAAAAATGTTCTACTGTATCTGGAAAAAAGACTAGAAGAGTATTTCTGAAAAATAAAATAAAACTTCTGTTAAGGATGTGTTCATGACCTCTGTCAAGGGCTTTAGTGGAAGATTTATTTTCTGAGAACTCTGGAGGATTTATCAGGATACAGACCAAGAAATTTTTAAACACTAAAACTTCAGAGTCAATTGTGATTTGATATCTTTGCCATCTGATCTTCCATTGTCACAGTTCTGCTGTTCATTGGTCACCGTTTATTAAATTGCTGCATGGCAGTAGCATAAGGGCAGCATTCTCAGTGATTTAATGGTCAATTATTATGGCTCTTTATTCATATCTGAAGCTGGCTCCAGTTTTCTAAGTAATATATTTTAAGAATAATATTTTTCATTTGTAAAAAAATAATGTTTGGACTTAATACATTAGAGAGGTTTCCAATTGGTTTTTGTAATGGTATTGTGTGCAAATGAATGTGAGACTGGGTCCAGAGACACTGCCTAGGTGAATAGGTGGCAATATAAAACAAGCAAACAAACAAACAAATAATAAATAAATTAAGTCAGATATAAATGAGCAGAATCTACAGCTGGATGGGGCAAGACACTCTCCCTAGTTTCTTGAGAGAAGTTGATGGCTGGAGCATTCTACTTTTAGATTTGCAAGATACTGTCAATCTAACCTTACAATAAAGTTGAATTAGCTGGTTGTGTTTCCAGTCTGGTCTACCTGGTAAGATTGGCAGTTTTCAAAATTTTAAACTTCAAAATTAAGATAATCACATGTATCCATTGAAATACCACGTTAGTTATTGTTGAAACAACAAGAGGCTTTTCTAACACTTAACCTTACCATTAAAATGTGGGTGTTGTTGTTTTTTACATTTATATCCCGCCCTTCTCCGAAGACTCAGGGCGGCTTACACTATGTTAGCAATAGTCTTCATCCTATTTGTATATTTATATACAAAGTCAACTTATTGCCCCCAACAATCTGGATCCTCATTTTACCTACCTGATAAAGGATGGAAGGCTGAGTCAACCTTGGGCCTGGTGGGACTAGAACCTGCAGTAATTGCAGGCAGCTGTGTTAATAACAGACTGTCTTAGCAGTCTGAGCCACAGAGGCCTTTCTTATTTTACATAAGAGAGGTTATGTAGGGAATAACTTACCTACATAGAATACTTAAATACAATCTGACAGCTACTATTTATTGATTGATTGATTAATCAAAATTATACACCCATCTCACAAAAAGTGATTCTGGATGGCATGCAACTCTAATTTTTTTAAAAAACAGTCTCTCTCTCTCTCTCTCTCTCTCTCTCTCTCTCTCCCTCTCCCTCTCTCTCTCTCTGTAATAAAAATATTAAAAATCTCATGAGCGGATAAGTATTAATGGCAATAGCAGGGGAGTCAACAGAATACAATCCTCTAAATACAGATGCATTCATTGCAAATATCTAACGTCTGAAAAACAAAAGTTTAAATTTAACATGGAAAGTATAAATCATCTACTTTTCTATACCTTTCAAAATTCAGTGTAAAAATAAAGTGTGACCCCATTTATCTTTATCTCACTGAATTCTAAATAGATATGACTAACATTAGTCATAGTTTGTAAATGCCCAAATCGCAGCATTTCCAACTTCAAGTTTTATGTTTTGAAATATAAAAAAATTAAATGTTATATTTTATGGGAGATATTTATAAAATGTATATTTTACTCTTTCACTCGTTAGAAATAATCCATTAAAGTAATACCTTCTCAATTGCTAGATAATGGTCCCATCTTGCATGCTAAACAACCTCATTTTTTAGAGCTGACAGGTTTAAAATGCACTGGATTAGTCTGATAAAGTGGGCAAATTAACTTTTTTTTTTATTTTGGCGTGGAAGACCTGACTGTATGGCCAGTAAACTGTAAAAGAACAAAGCTTTAGTTGTTTGTGTGGTTATTTTCAAAAAATAGTTTGCAACTGTTTGCTAAGGGAAATGTATTGCTTTGTTTCTGCTATCAAGAATGCATCTGGATGGAGATAAACGAGTGCAATTTAATGCAACAGGCACTTGTGAACATTTTCCAAAAGAGTTGAACTTGTATTTTTTTTTTCCAGTGAAGAAAAAAAAATCATCAATTTAGAGAAACTTGCTTATGTTGTGGTAATCTTGATACCTTGATACCTTGTACATTCCATGTCAGGACTGCAAAACTTGTAGAGGGACACACTGATAAATTAAAACATCATAGTGTACTACAAAGGAAAACCTGGTATCCAGATAAGATTTCAATAGCCAGTGGGGCAGAAGCAGCACTGGAGCAAGTAGCAGCAGTGAGGCCTGGAGGCATTAGAAGCACCCAGCAGCACAAATCTGGGGGCAGTGATAGTACTCAAGGTCCTTGAGTGGCTCAGGCTGCTAAGACAGTCTGTTATTAACAGCAGCTGCTTGCAATTATTGCAGGTTTTAGTCCCACCAGGCCCAAGGTTGACTCAGCCTTCCATCCTTTATAAGGTAGGTAAAATGAGGACCCAGATTATTGGGGGCAATAAAAGTTGACTTTGTATATAATATACAAATGGATGAGACTATTGCTTAACACAATGTAAGCTGCCCTGAGTCTTCGGAGAAGGGCGGGATATAAATGCAAATAAAAAATTAAAAAAAGTACATTTATTGACCTTTTAAAAAATGTCTGCAGACCACAGACTCATTTATATCAAATCTGCCCAAAACAGAACTACTTTAAATCTATCAAAGGACCGTATAACTCTAACCTCTACTAATAATTTGTGATAAGGAACTTGCCACACATCACCATTCTATATTTTTTAAAAACTAATTAATTTACTTGGATTATTCTGATTAAGCTGACATTTGGTGCTTTTGTTTAAAAACACCATTTCTTAATATCCCTTTTATTAATATCCTCTTTTAAAAAACCACCAATTGGTACATAAAATGGTACATTTTGCCACAATGGCAGGGAAGATAGAGATCAAGAGATTGCATTGAATAGCACAATCTAAATTATTCCTATACTACTTTCAAGGGATGCTTGCAGAATTTGGGTTTATAAATGTGGATACTGCATTGAATTATTTGAAGTTTTAGTTAATGAGTGAAGTCAATGATTGATCGGCTGTTACTTGTAGCTCAGCTATCTAAGTGCTCATTAACATGCTGGTTGATTATCTATTTAATGATCTTGCCAAATATTAACAGAACAAACTGTAAAGTCTGTAGTTTCCCAGGTCTTCCTTTCTCCCCCCCTTTTTTTGGGGGGGCGGGTGGGGGAGATGAAGATGAAATGTGCTACCTTTCAGTCTTTTCGGACTTCATTTGCCGCTCAAGAATTTTTAGAGATTATCAACAATTGTTATGTGATTAGTTCTCCTAGGTTCTTTAATACATTGGGATGTAATTTATCTGGCCCTGGAGATAAATATACATTTAATTAGCTGAGAATCCTTTTTGGTTGTGACATATGTGGATAAAGATGAAAGGATAATTATCAATGGGTTTGAAAGTATGGGAAAGGTTTCTAGTGAAGATGACCAATAGACCAGTTCAGCGGAAAGCTCCACCAAAGAGAGCTTTTTCCAAATTAAAGCTTTTTTAATTTACAAACAAGGGAATTGAATTCCCTAGGTTTATATGACTGTTCTGGGTTAGGGACTCTCCCTAACCCAGAACAGTCATATAAACCTAGGGACTCTCCCTAACCCAGTTCAAAAGGGTGATATACAGCGGCAGTCTGCAAGGATATTTGGGGAGCAGTGTTTCTAAGTACTCAGGTGAGCCATTCAGCGGATGGGGGGAATTGATTGAATTGCAATCAATTCAAAAAACAGCCATTTTGGAACCTATTTTTTCAGATGGACAATAAGTCATGCCTTTCACTTCTTAAACTTTTTATTTGATTGTTATCTTTACTAAACTAATAGAGTTGCTCTTGGGATTTCTTCAATCCAGGGAGACCCAAGTAAATTTTACAATAATCTATGATTTAGTCAGGTGGTTGTTAATTATACTACAGAGGGAGAGACTGGACTGATTTCTGAGTTTTCTTAGCATTGATTGCCTCTTGATCATCTTGTTTCTTTGGATGACATTCTACCAGGTGTTTGATTGTGCCATTTTGTTTGTTTGTTTGCTTGCTTGCTTGCTTTTTCCTATCATTTGATGTACACTTCTCTAAGTACTAGCTCACTCCTCAGGTAAATTGACTGGTGGTGGTTTGTTATCTGAGCTTGCTGTTTAGCTTCTGAATGTTTTATTATCAGGCTAAAACATTTGGAAGCTAAACAGCAAACTCAGATAACAAACCATACCAATATACCTCTCACCGACCCGTGCGCTCTCACAGAGAGGGACTCCTCAGGGTGCCGTCGGCGCGACAGTGTCGTCTGGCGGCGCCCAGGGGAAGGGCCTTCTCTGTGGGCTCGCCTCTGGAACGACCTCCCCAGGACTTGTCAACTTCGGACCTCAACCTTTCGCCGCGAGCTTAAAACTTACCTATTTATCTGCGCTGGCCTGGGTTAGTTTTTAAATTTATGGGTTTTTAAATGGGTTTTAGTTTTAAATTTTAATTGTGGCCAATTTTAATAAGTTTTTTAAATGTATTTTAAATTGTATTTATATATTGTCTATTTTACTTGGCTGTGAACCGCCCTGAGTCCTTCGGGAGAAGGGCGGTATACAAATTTAATAAATAAATAAATAAATAAATAAATATCTACCAGCCAAGCTTCAAATATTTTCTATAATTTCCAGAGCATTCATTTTCTCCACTGATTAAAAAAAAACCAGTATTGAACTTGTAGAAGGTGTAGTTTGGCTCTTGAATTATTTACAACACAGAATAATATTTGCCACATTGTCCCTGTTGCTTATCATCTCTTATGGTCAAACTTTCACGAAAATAAGTCTAATTGATCTGATCATGTAATAACAAGATTCCTCTCTGATATTATATAGTCTATAAAAATCAAACATCAAGTTAAATCAAGTCTGGAGAACATTTGCTTATTCAATTAAAGCACTGTATATCAGAATTGTCAGATCTGTTTAAAATTGTTAAAATATTTGGGTTTTAAGAAAATTTAAGTATGGAGATAAATCATTTCAATATGATTTTCCTCCCACTCCAACAGTTAGTCTTGTATAACTACAAAATGAAGTATTGATCCAACCTTTCATTTATTCAGTCTTGCTGTCATTTCTATGATGATAAGAATTCTACAAGGTACCAGCATTTTCATGGATATGGTATTATTGCTTTGTTAACAGTTCATATTATATTTGTTTTCATTAAGAAATAAATTGTTTCACCTCTGGACATCTATTTAGTGTGCTTTGTTTCAATTCCTAATTTATTGGCTTTAATTGGATGAAGAAGTATGAATGGAATGGTATAAATCATGTGTGTGTATCTAAAAGATAATCTTTCCTATTCTTCTTGATTCAAAATGTTTCACTGTGGAAAATACTTCTGTCAGGCCTGCCTCCATTCAAATCCCAAGAAAGAAAATCCCCCTGACTCCACTGAAGTAGAGAAGAAGTACTTTTACTGAGTTTGAAATGATAATGAAATGAAATGAAAGCAAGGCAAGGCAATGAAAGCAAGGCAAGATCTGATTCAAAAGGCTTGAAAGTTACAGGTTGAAAGTTTCCCCAAATTCCTCCCTCAAAGGGTCCCATGCTGAGTGTCCAATTAACATCCTACATAATGTCATGTGAAGCTCATCTTCAGGTATTTCACCCATCTGGAATTCTAGGGCAGTTGGCCTTGACAAGGTGTAAACAACTCCACTCAGCAACATAGTAATTCTTGAGCGCAAAGTTTCCTTTTAGTTTACATGAGCCTTCAACTCACCAGCTCACTTCCCCAACCCAAATGCCATGTCCCACCTCCCTATTACTATGGCAGCCGATAGCAAGCATGCATCAAAGAAAAGTCCCATGCTGGAGATCTGGCTGACAACTTCCCTCTATACAAGTGGATGTCTCTATTGCAGGAGTCCCCAACCCATGGGCTGTGGCTCACTACCGCGCCATAGCCTGTTCAAAATCGGATCATGGGAGAAATGGCCAAGCATCTGTGTGTGAAGCTCCACTCCAATAAGCTGAGGGCACTTGCGCTTACTCTTGAAGCTCTGCAAGTGCCCTTTGCTCAAGCACCCTATTGTGTGTGTGAAGTTTCGCATGCGAGTGCAAGCACCCTCCACTCACACGAAGCTTCATTTGTGCACCAAATGTGCATTTGTGCTTGCCATTCACACTCCAAGCTGGGCCAGGCCGCCAAGCTGAAAAGGTTGAGGACTATTGCTCTATTGCATCCTACAGGTAGATACAACCTATCCTCCATTTTTTATGCTGCTATTTTATCAGTCCCTTGGAAGATTAAGAACACTTCACAGGTACACCAGGATGGCCACTCTTAACAATCCACCTTTGGTAAGGAGTTGGAATATTTACATCATAGCGAGTCCTCTGCCTACTCACCTAATGAGCCTATCCAGATTAGGTGACAAATGAAACCTCCTTGGAGGACAAATATGGCTATGGTCCCCCTAATCAATTTGCTAAGACTGAAGAAACAACTTGGGAAACATTTCAAATCAACAAGAAAAGGAGTCCGATTTCCATAATTCAACTCCCAGACAATTCTATGTAGATGGCTGAGAATCTTCGTCTACCAGTGGTGGGTTGTCCCCAGTTCGGTCCGGTTATTGTGAACCGGTAGTAAAACCGTCAGGAGGCTCCACCCACCAAGCCAAACATCATTATGGTCGATCTGCGTATGCACAGAAGCACATGTGTGTGCTCTTGCTTCGCTCGTGTGTGCGTGATCCCATTGTGAACCAGTAGTAAAGGTAAATAGAACCTACCCCTATCATCTATGTAATCTTTTCTAGATCCCGATTCTCAGTTCTACATCTCAAGAAACATACTGAATTTGTTAAAAGGAATTTTGAAAAAGCACATGCTGTGCTAATATGTCCTTTTAGCATTTCTATTTTTAATCTAGGTGAGTTAAATTAGGATTAGGATTTAAACAATTAATATTTAGAAATGTCAGTAGATTTGCCTAGAAAGTTTTATACCAGGAAGATTATTGCTGCAAGTAATCTCAGTGCCATCCTTCCTTCAAAGATTTAGGATATAACAGTATATGTGAGTACTATAGCTGACAAGATGGGGAACCAAATTCTGAACATGACAAGATCAACTTGTAAATAAGCCAGCGTGAGAAATATGTGGCAACCAATCTATTACAATAAAAGGGTGAGAGAAAGGAGCATAAGAATATAAACCTCGCATAGATAGATAAAGTCTGAGACCCTACACAAGGTGATCATAATTAGAACAATTTCAAATTTGCAATAAATTTATTTATCTAAATTTTATCCCTGAATCTTCTCCTAAATTTGACAATATATACCTGGCCCTTAGTGAAGGGTTTTTTGACATGCTCAAAATACATCTTACATATTACCCTATCCATTGAATCATTAAATAGCGCCATACTGCTTTTTTTTTCTTTTTTTCCTTAAATAATGCTGGTATGTTAAAAAAAATCCCCAACAATGCAATACAATTTCCTTCCTTCCTTCCTTCCTTCCTTCCTTCCTTCCTTCCTTCCTTCCTTCCTTCCTTCCTTCCTTCCTTCCTTTCTCCCTCCCTCCCTCTTTCCCTTCTTTCCTTTCCAGTTTAAATTATTTACTTCACAATAATTCTATCTGAATGTATTAATTCAACACATTTTGTTCCTCTCACAATCCAGTTTAACAAAGAATTTCACATATCTGTCAAGAAGTCAGGGTTACACTTTTATACAATTAAATTTCTGAAAATAGTTTTCATTATTCAGGTACATTTCTGCATTTTGGTAGTTCCCCATTTTAATGAAAACAGAAAAGGTGGAATGAAAGAGTGAAATACTTTGAAAGAAATAATTTGAGATTTAACTTTGCAATAACTTTGGAATGTATGCAGACGTCAAAGTTATTTCTGAATATGTAATCATCTAAAGAAATACTTGAACCCTAATTTTGAAAAAAAAAATAGTGTGAACTAAGGGTCTGAATTTACAGCTGTCAAGAAAGGTTTGTTTTTTATATGAATAAATTTTGGAACTCCACTACTGAAGATCCTGATTAGGATTAAATAAAGTCCCATATCATTAATAGAAGATACACAAAACCAAAGTTGCCCAGGAGAATATGAAAGAAAATAAAGGTATTAAATAATTTGTATTGTGGAGAATTTTCAATCATGTTATTTATGATGATAAATAGATGTTTTGAACTATGAGTCTTTGGACTAGGAATTTAAAAAAATTACCATGTGATCTATAGCTGATCTGGTATAGGAGTTTCCCAAGAGATACAGTTAGGGAAGTCAATCTTGATAACAGTAAACGAAGATTCTTCATTGCCTAGCCTAAGATACATTTCTTCCCTGAACATATATTCTCCCTTTCTTATTCTCCCCTTTCCCTTCTTTTGACAAGTGTGGCAAGAGAAAAGAAAGCCATGATAGGCATATGTTGGAGTTTCCACCACTCAGTCTGTTGTGGTATCTCAGTTTGGAAATCTTCATTGTACTGAAATCTTCCCTCTCTTTTTTTAAACTATGTTTCCATGTACATGCATGCCTTTAATTTCAGACTTTTATGAATGTTTTAGAATAGAATAGAATAGAATTTTTTATTGGCCAAGTGTGATTGGACACACAATGATTTTGTCTTGGTGCATATGCTATCAGTGTACATAAAAGAAAAGATACGTTCATCAAGGTACAACATTTACAACACAATTGATGATCAATATATCAATATAAATCATAAGGATTGCCAGCAACAAGTTATAGTCATACAGTCATAAGTGGAAAGAGATTGGTGATGGGAACTATGAAATGATTAATAGTAGTGCAGATTCAGTAAATAGTCTGACAGTGTTGAGGGAATTATTTTTTTAGCAGAGTGATGGCCTTCGGGAAAAAACTGTTCTTGTGTCTAGTTGTTCTGGTGTGCAGTGCTCTATAGCATCGTTTTGAGGGTAGGAGTTGAAACAGTTTATGTCCAGGATGCGAGGGATCTGCAAATATTTTCACGGCCCTCTTCTAAGCATTTTAAGCAATGATATTTGGATGCATCACTCTGGCTTAGTCTGATGGATTTACTCCTTCATGTGCCCACCCGCACAAAAACCCACATCCATAGAGAAAATCTAGTACTAATGTTCTTCCTTGGCTGGTACCAGATATCTACACTACCATGCTGCTCGGCTATAGTAATATTGCTCTAAGAGTGGCAGGTGCAAACAAGTAAATCCATGAAGTTTTGCAACTGTTGGATTCAAGGACATTTAATTCTTTTGATTCACCTTGAAAGAAGAATTCTATCTCATGAGCTATTTTTCATCCTATTAAACGCAAAGCAGTAGGCTATCACTTTTAATTCTGAATTCTTATATCTTTCTTATATCTCATGAAGTACATAGTGCATAGTGAAAGTTAGTTGACTGAATGAATATAACAATTTAGAATGATTGTAAAACATTTTTAGGCTGTTCACTAAAGATCTTCCAAATTAAACCAGAGTAGATGTTTCTGTGAATGCTGTGGTAGTTAAACATGAAATAATTCCACTGGAAGATTGAGAAACATGAGTCAAATATGTGCTTGAGTGCATTCTGTGATGAAAAACCAAATACATTTTTTTTCAGAGTGATGTGACTGCAATTTCTGAACTTCTGCTTTGGGTGCTTCATTCTTAACAGTTGTGTATTTTTATTTCCTTGTATCAATCCCTCATTTGGATTCATTATAAACATGCATACATGAAACTTACCAACATCTATGTTAGCATCCTATATAGCTTCTTAGTCCCTAGTTAATTTTCTATCTCATAGACAGAAATCAAGGAAATAAAACAATATTCTGGTTTTGTGGTTATTCCATGCTATTTCTTCCCACTGAATCCTCATCATTCTTGATGTTTACAGACAAATATTTACAATATACTAATGTACTAATTTGTTGGTTTGTTTCAGACATGTACTTGTGTAAAATCAGTGTGAGGGAAGATGTTACTTTTCATACAGAATTATCACAATAACCTGATAAACTATTTAAAAAATTAAACTGGGTCTATATTAGCTCTTTGGTATCAGAAGAAGGGGATGCGGTGGCTTAGTGGCTAAAATGCTGAGCTTGTTGATCGAAAGGTCGGCAGTTCAGAGGTTCAAATCCCTAGTACCACGTAATGGGGTGAGCTCCCATTACTTGTCCCAGCTTCTGCCAACCTAGCAGTTTAAAAGCACATAAAAAATGCAAGTAGAAAAACTTTGGTGGGAAGGTAACAGTATTCTGTGCACCTTTGGTGTTTAGTCATGCTGGCCACATGACCATGGAGATGTCTTTGAACAGCGCTGGCTCTTCGGTTTTGAAATGGAGATGAGCACTGCCCCCTAGAATCAGGAACGACTAGCACATATGTGTGAGGGAACCTTTACCTTTATCAAAAGAATAGATGCAAAATGATGTTGCGCTTTCAAGATCCTGTTACTATAGGACTAAAGTAGAACTAAAGTATTTCATATGGTCTCTGTTTCACTGACCTCTGAGAGCCGGCACCAGCCTGAGTTGTTTATGCATTTCCTTATCAAACCAATAACGTGGTTGTTTAAAAGAAGTCTTAAAGCAGGAGGATAAAATAGATAAAAATTATAAAATCAGATAAAACACAAAAACAGTAAAAGTGTTTCAAAGCTCCATAAGAATTCATCTGTTTGTGCCATAAATGATCTTTTTTCCATCAAGAAGCATAAGTTAACCCTTAGTTTGGATAATTTGTTAAACATAGAGAGTTTTTTGCTCATTATGTTGTAAGTTGCTCCTTAATGTCCCATGTTGGTACTATATCAAAATGCAAGGGGCTCAGATGGGATAATTCTCATTTTGCATTTTTATGCACAACGAAAGGATGAAGGACATCTGTCACTGAAATATTTTGGGATGTTCAAAACAAATAATTCTATTGCTCTGGAAAAAAAAATAATGGTAAGCTCCAGAGGTCTTTTTTCTCGACTATTAGGATTTTTCCCTCTGAATGTTCAGCTATCATAGCTCATATGGGCGACAAGCTGCTGGAAAACAGAGTTATGACATTCACAAACTGACAATAAGAGCAATAAAAACTGACATATTTCATGAAAGCCAAGCGATGGTACTACATGCAATTAACAGAGTGTATAATTATTCATCTCCTGAAGGATTTTGAAGGATGCATCAGAGTTAATTCTTGTCTCTGGTTTTTAGTTTCTGCCTATAATTCTGATAGTGGAAAAGCAGGCCTGCAGATATTACCTGTTATTCTTACTCTTTTGCAATGGCTTCTTATTCTGACTTCATAAATACCAACATACTTCATCTGAAAACCTTTGAATTTGAGAACATTTGAGCCTTCCTCAAATACTGATAAATCTGTTCAAGATATGAGCTAAGACTGAAAATCCTACTGATAAATAGTGGCAGCAAATCCTGGAAAGAAGTCATACCACTTATGACTTAATAAACATGTTTGCAGGGATGAAAATGAAATGATAAAAGGACAGGATTTAGAAATCTGTCAAAAACCAACACAACAAAATTGCTGCTCTGTTTTGCTCACAAATTGAATTCTATGTATGTATGTATGTTCAAATGTTCTGAATCAGCTTAATTGGCAGTCCTCAGATTAATATGTGTGGATTGGAGCACAAATATTTTCAGGTCTTTAATTCTTGTCTAAATCAGGGAATATTTCCTCCCTCCCTCTTTCTCTGTAGAATCTTTTTTTAAATAGCTTATTAAAACTATTGACGATCACATGGACTTCATCTTCCTTGGTTGAGCTTTTCCCGTTACTGTTATCCCCAACTGTGCTGAAGAAAATTTGACCCTCTTCACATTTCCTTTCAATTTACCTTTTTGAATCACCTCATTGTGAAGTTTAGCCATCTGAAGTCAAATGTAACTGAGATAGATTTGACTTTGCAATTTTCTACTTGAAGAGCACTGTGTCTACTATTTTCCACTGATTCAGCAGTACTCATATTTCATGCTAGGTCCTGGATAGAACATAGATAGAAATCTAAGATCTTTTGTCTTCTACCAGGCTTCATGCCCTACTTTTCCAGGATATAAATAACTAGCTAACTGTAGACAGCTGTCTAGCTAGACAGCTAGCTAGACAAACAGACAAACAGACAATTTAAGAAGGGCCTGTTTTTTGGATCAATGAACACCATTTTACATGATCAAATGCAGCAACTGAGTTCAACTGATAATTTTCATATCACATTGTGTCCTGCCATCTTTTCTTTTGTCTTCTACATGGGCATTTGCTTTCAATGTTGTAGTGGTAGGTGTGTAGCCAGCAGTGTGAAGTGATGTTCAAAGGATGTGGCCATACCACTGTAAGTGTTTTTTCCCCACCTCTGCATTCTGTTACTGGTGAATCTCCCATTTGCTGCCTGGTCAAGAAGAGAAATGCCTAACCCTAATAGCATGTAAAAGGCATTCAGAAATTTTGGTGGTTGGTCAGCAATCACCCCATATCACACTAGTCGGCAAATCATTACTTTACACATTTTGATTTTAGGTTAATTGGCATATACCTATTGCAGAGTACTCCAGGGATCTCCTTCCACTGCAGCCATGCTGCATTCACCTATGCTTTGGGGATCCTAAGTACTGAAAGTAGATCTTGTTTTCACTATATCTTCACCACTGGCCTAAATAGCGGAAGTGCTCAGCCTTGACTCTAGATATGCTCATGTCATGTCATGTCATTTATTTATTTATTTATTTATTTATTTATTTATTTATTTATTTATTAGATTTTTATACCGCCCTTCTCACGAAGGACTCAGGGCGGTGTACAGCCAAAAAGATAAAAACTCAGAATATATACAATTAAAACAAAAAATTTAAAACAGAGCATATTAGAAAAAGGCCAACATTAAAAATATAAAAATTTAAAAAATTTAAAAATTTAAAAACCCTAACACAATAAAACCCCAATTAAAATTAATAAAACTATTAAGCCAGTCCTGCTTGAATAAATAAGTATGTTTTTAGCTCACGGCGAAAGGTCCAAAGATCAGGCACTTGGCGTAGGCCAGGGGGAAGTTCGTTCCAGAGCGTAGGAGCTCCAACAGAGAAGGCCCTGCCCCTGGGGGCCGCCAGCCGACATTGTTTGGCGGACAGCACCCTGAGAAGACCCTCTCTGTGTGAGCGTACGGGTCGGTGGGAGGCATAAGGTAACAGCAGGTGGTCCCGTAAGTACCCGGGTCCTAAGCCATGGAGCGCTTTAAAGGTGGTAACCAAAATCTTAAAGCGCACCTGAAAGACTACAGGAAGCCAGTGCAGACTGCGTAGCAGTGGTGTTACGTGGGAGCAACGAGTGGCTCCCGTTACTACTCGCGCAGCCGCATTCTGGACTAACTGCAGCCGGGTGCACCTCAAGGGCAGCCCCATGTAGAGAGCATTGCAATAATCCAAACGAGAAGTGACCAGAGCGTGAGTGACCGTGCATAAGGCATCCTGTGCATAAGACATGTCATGTCATGTCATGTTTATTATGTTATGTTAGTTATGTTATAACAGATTAATAGATAAACAGAGTTGGAAGGGACCTTATAGGTCAAGCAGCAGACCCTACACCATTTCTGACAAATGGCAATCCAATCTTTTCTTGAAAGTCTCAAGTGATGAAGTTCCCACAACTTCCGAAGGCAAGCTGTTCCATTGTTAATTGTTCTCACTGTCAGAAATTTCCTCCTCATTTCTAGGTTGAATCTCTCCTTGGTCAGTTTCCATCCATTATTCCTTGTCTGGCCTTGAGGTGCTTTGGAAAACAGCTTGACCCCCTCCTCTCTGTGGCAGCCCCTCAAGAATTGGAAGATGGCTATCATGTCTCCCCTGGTCCTTCTCTTCACTATACTTTATTATTTTATTTATTTTATTATTTTATGACAGGAGGTGGATTAGTTGGTAGTTGGAATGGTTTAACAGATCAGCTTTGTTTTTGAGGAAAGAAATTTCCATTCCAAATAGTGATACTTCATTCCAAGCACTGTAGTCAAGGGGAATAATAATGTGTCCACAGTACTTTTTACTACCAGTGATTCTGTGAAGAAATCTTCCCATTTTTCATATATCTAGCTTATTGGATACTATGCTTTCATTGCTGTTAGTGACATCTTAAATATTTCTACTTTGTTCTTCCTTTTAGAATGTGTGTTTAGAGGTGTTCACTAATTAGAAATATAAATGATGTGATGATGTAAAATTGCTTGCTGTAATCACAGCTGCAAGGTGAAAATATGGGAAATATCCTCGACAAGAGTGCTACTTTATAGCAAAGTAACACACATAAAATGAATATTGTAACTTTTATTTTGTTTTAAGAGAAAATGGAGGTTTCGAGAGAAACCCAAAGAATTACTTTAAAAAAAATCAATTTTTTTACTAATAACCTTTTTTTTTTTTTACCTGCTACTCCCCAGCAGATGGAATGTAATGGCATACTGGAACTGCTCGGGAATTTGTCCAGATGCAGGGAAAATAAAAAATTTCCCTCAATTAAACACATGCTGCCTTACACTTTCCTCATCTCATGCTAACTTCAACATGCATTAGCATGTTGGCACATCTTCACAGGTTCAGGCTTCTTGAGAAAAGAAGGAAACAGATAAACAGGTACTTAATAATATGAGGTTCTGGTAGGCAGATTCGTTGAAGAAAAACCAAAAAGAGAAACATTTCAGTGACTGGTATACACAGCAATCATGTAAGACCTATGTATAATGAAATCAAGATTACATCAGGGTGTATAACATTCTGTGGGGCAATGTTTCTCAACTTTCTCAATTTTAAGATTCAACAACCAGCATACATGCTAGTTGGGGAATTTTAGCAGTTGAAACCTTCATATCTTAAATTTGATAAGTTGAGAAACATTGCTCTAGGGCAGTGATGGCTAACTTTTTCTGGGGTGAATGCCCAAAGTGTGCATGTGTGCCTGCAAATGCACGCACATGCCCCCAAAAGCCCAAAATACAATTCACAGCCCCTGTGTGTGCACCCTGCTGCCTGCACATGTGCATGCCACCCCCTGCCCATGTGCAGCAGAGACCTAACAAGCAGCTGGCTGGCCGGAGGCACACACACATGCGGTGGAAGTGAACTGGGACAACAGCTCGCCTGGCCACAGAAAGGGCGCTGCGAGCCACCTGTGGCAGGCGTGCCATAGGTTCATCATCACAGCTCTAGGGAATACTATTCTAGAAGCAAGTGACAAAATCATTTGAAAACAGGAGCTTCAGAAGTGAACAATGGATCAGTGTCTGTAAATTCTCATGAGATCATTCTAGAGATCACCTATCCTTTTAAAAAAAGAATATACCTGGTCTTTTGCTCATTTTGTTTTAAATGCATATGGTACATATGGTGGAAATCTTGCACAAATATGGCACTCTGTTAATAGAATAAATAAATAAATAATGTTGGAAAGAATATTTTTTAAAATATTTGAGTACTTTGTAAATGTGGTTGCTAAACGTAAGTAAATGGAAAAATATGGTTTTCACATACAACTTGATCAGTTTTGAGCCAAAAATCATACTGCAAAATTCAGAGAGGTACAACATTTAAAAGAGAATTATTTTATAATAGGTAGCCTATTTCCATACTTCCACCTCTCACAATACTTGACAACACAGTATCAACAGTAGAAACCTTTAAATTTCTAGGTTCTATCATATCACGAGATCTAAAATGGACAGTTAACATCAAAAACATCATCAAAAAAGGACAACAAAGACTGTTCTTTCTGTGCCAATTCAGAAAGCTCAAACTGCCCAAGGAGCTACTGATCCAGTTCTACAGAGAAATTATTGAGTCTGTCATTTGCACCTCTATAACTGTCTGGTTTGGTTCTGCAACTCAACAAGAAAGACACAGACTTCAGAGGATAATTAGAACTGCAGAAAAAATAATTGCTACCAACCTGCCTTCCATTGAGGACCTGTATACTGCACAAATCAATAAGAGGGCTGTGAAAATATTTACAGATCCCTCTCATCCTGGACATAAACTGTTTCAACTCCTACCATAAAAACAATGCTATAGAGCATTGCACACCAGAACAACTAGACACAAGAACAGTTTTTTCCCAAAGGCCATCACTCTGCTAAAAAAATAATTCCCTCAACAATGTCAAACTATTTACTAAATCTACAGTACTATTAATCTTCTCATCGTTTTCATCCCCAATCTCTTTCCACTTATGACTGTATGGCTGTAACTTTTTGTTGCTATCATTAAGGGTTAAATTGCAACCTATGACCATCATTTGTGTTGTAAATGTTCAGTGGTGGGATTCAGCCAGTTTGTACCACTTCAGGAGAACTGGTTGTTAACTTTCTGAGTAATTTGGTGAACTGGTTGTTGGAAGAAATCATTAGGGCAGAGAACCGGTTGTTAAATTTTTTGAATCCCACCACCGTAAATGTTGTACCTTTGATGAAGGTTTTTTTTTTCTTTTCTTTTATGTACACTGAGAGCATATGCACCAAAACAAATTCCTTGTGTGTGCAATCACACTTGGCCAATAAAAAATTCTATTCTATTCTATTCTATTCTATTCTATTCTATTCTATTCTATTCTATTCTATTCTATTCTATTCTATTCTATTCATGAAGTATAGACTAAGTGATATTCTCAACCATCCATCATCTATAAATTTATTAGATCGCCTTCTAAAGACACCTAAATTGTTGACTAGAAACTCATATTGCATCATCAATGTGTATTGGGTGAAATTATTTGGTTTTTTGTTTGTCTTGAATCCTGTGAGAATAAAATCTTGATGTACAACCTACTTCTCTGATTCAGTAAATTTTCATAATATTATAGAGAAGTAGTCCATGTAGGTCAATATGAACCAACTGTTGCATTAGCAACTGATAAAAACTAAAGTCAATCATTTTAATTTGAAAAACTCTGAAACTTCAAGTAGGAAGAAGTTATTAATATTGAATACATGGTAACCTCAGTACTAATGTAGACAACTGCTAGATGCAGCTTAATTTTAAAGCTACGGTCATTTGAAATGTCAAAGAAATACACACTTTGAGTTCTAAGCAATGTAATAGACTGTATAGTATCCATGTGTCATTATTGTCATCAAATTTATTCAGGTGACATATTTAAAGTATTAATTATGATTGTCTCCAATGATAAAAAAGAAATATTGCAGAATTGGAATGATATTTAAATTGTTATAGAAAAGTACAGTAAAGTTTTCAGGTTCATTCATTGAAAAGCTGAAAATCCATGCTCCATACAGAGCATGATACAGAGTGATAATGCAGTGTCTTGATTGATTGATTTCATTTATTTGATTTATATCCTAATTTTTCTCAGGCAGCTGAAAGCAGTTTACATGGAGATCTGCCACCATTTTATTCATTTAACCATTACACCACGATGGTTCTGATTTACTTATAAGGAACTGCAATTTCATAGATCAGATCATTTATCCATATAGTCATGGTATTTACTGCAAAACATTGAAGTTGTAAATGTTCTGTTTTCCTGTACTCAACAATTTAGTTCTGTTTTTCCTATATGAGCATGAATATATAAAGAATGTATACCATATTGTCTATTATCATTTAATATAATTACTTTTTAAAAGTAAAAAATTCCTATTTCATGATATGAATTCAGTTGTTGAGTAACTGAAGAAAATCCAGATACATTACTGAAATATTGTGTATATGCGTGCACATAAAAAGAGAGACAAATATACAAGACACACACTTAATGTAACTTGAAAATTGCACCAAATGGAAATAAGTTATTTCCCAGTCCATAAAGTGACATGGTATTATTTTCATACATGTCTGTTTCATGGAACTGATTTATTAATTGTAACCTGATCTGTTTTAAAAGTTTAAAAAAATGATGTATTGAACTGAATACTGAACTTGACACGCACACACCCCTCTTCAAAATAAATATGTTGTCTTGCTCAGTCTATAACAATTAACAAATCCTCAATTGTCTGTGATTGTAGCACTAAGCTTTATTAAATAGGAAATACCTAATTAAAGTAAAAAAAACCCTTCAAATTAAACATATTTAGGACTGGCATGCATATTCTTTTTAATTTGAAATAGGTTCTGAAGTTAACTGCTTTCCACTATATATTTAAAATACAGTCTTATACTGAATATAGAGAATGAAATAGTAATTTGAAATGAACTGTTGATAGCAAGCTGGAAGTTATTGATAAGGGGAAATGATATAAAGCGTGAATTAATTTTCTTTCTTATGTTGGCAAAAAATGGGAAAATATTATTGCTCACACACAACTATACTGAAATCCCAAATGCTACATTTATCTCACTGTATGCTGGTGATATAGAAGAGTGTTAATTGCCTTTAAACTTCATAAACACTAAAATCCAGGATTTCAAAAGAAAAACTAGCAGCCCCAAATTAATGTTTGATAAGTAAGTATATTTTTATTTGATTTGTATAGAGTCAACTACATGCCTAAATAAAATTATTAATTATCTTTAGAACTATTAATTTGCATTGCATGGTTTAAAAAAAACCTCTAGATTTTATATATAGCACATATTTTCAAAATTCGTAGATCTAATTAATTCTGTTTGTTATTTTTTATATATATCAGTTCAGAGTGAGTACTGTTGATTGCGGCTTCAGCGTGCTTAAGTAGTAGCACAACTCATTTTTTTTTTAAAAGTCACTGATGCCTAATGTAGAGAAAAGATAATCTAGAAAGATAATTCAAGTCTTGAAGTCTTGACTCACATATTAAATTAAGAATTCTGGGGCACTCAAAAGCTTTCATATAATTGTGTTATTTTGACTGATCTTAGAAAGGTATGTTTGATGGTGAGACATTACATCCAAGCATACTGTGTTATATCAGATAATAGAGTGTGATTTTCTTCAGAGTTCTATAATCTTTTTATAGCCAATGCATGGAGTAATAGAAACAAATTAGCATTTGCTACGTATAGCGTTGGCTGACTGTGAGATACTGATATTAAGATGGACATCTTATAAACAAACAGGGCATTATTAAACCAAATTCTGTGGACCACAATATGCCTCACCAAATGGATAAATTAAAGCTTTGAGGGGTATTATATATGCACAGATTTGTCTTTTGTGAGGGAAAGAAAGGAAAATAAAGAGAATCACAAAAAAAGTAGAAAATTAGCAATAACTGACCATTAACAATTTCTAGACAAAAATGTTCTTCCAGGAATCAGCCAGTTAACACAATAAATTTCATTCTTTCATTTTAAAGCATAAGAAATTTTAAATTGTGAAATGAATATAGTTTGTCCACTACATAGTAGTTTCTTTTCTCAGATCATACAACTGATTCTTCTTTGGAAGCAAAATGCCCCTTTGCTGGTTTTTCAACATTTATATTTCTGATTTAGGATTTCTGCCATTTTATTCTTTTATATAGAGATAGCCCAGTTTGTCCAATATAAATTGAGGTTGGGAATTGCTGACAAATGATGACATACATCACACTGGAAGATGAACAAGTGTTTTTCATTATGTTCTATAATAGTATTGTCTGAAAAGACAGGGGACTGGCAGCTGGCTCTACCATACAATTTGGTTTCTGTGACTGTATCTCTGTGACATAGTCTGTTTTTACAGAGAAGCTTTCGACTACAAAAAACAAGTTTTCTATTTTGAAACATCCTATTTCTCTTTGAGTTTTGGATCTATTTGTATATGTTCCCAGAGTCTGTCTAATTTTATATATCCCAGGCATGTGAACCTAGAAGTTTCTCATTGCAGTACTATACTTATGAGTATTTTTTTGTTTGTATATATTAACACTGCTACATTTAACAAACTACACAGAAAGAAAAGCTGACTAGTCACCTGATGGATAATTGTTATTTTGGCACAACATATAATGTATAGCTTTCAAATCTTCTAAAGCCTCCCCATCAAGCTATCTTCAGAAGAATTTCTGCATATTTGTGAGACTCCAGGGATTGTAAACCTTTAAAGAAATAAACCAGTTCAGAGAGAGAATTGGCCAAGCATATTTGAACTGTTCCTACATGTGAAGAATGGCATGTAAATAGTTGTTATTAAAAAGTAGAATTTTTGTAAGCCAGCTGTGCCCTTGCAAATTTAACACTGTGGTAGTCCTTAGAGCTGACAGTGAAGGTACTTAAGCTGTGGGTACTGTCTGCCTTTTTGGATAGACTATCAAAAGTAAAGGAATAAGCACTCAAGAAATATGCCACTTGTTAGAGTAGCAATGAAGGCCCTGGACAAATATATATTTCCCTTTTTATTGTTTCCTAAATAAATAACACCTCTTCCTAAAAATTAGATCTAGAAACTTTCTATTTAAAGCCTACCTAGACATATAACATTTAAGTCAAGAAAAAATAAAATAGTTGGCCGAGTTAATTGTTCAAGATAAAAATAAAAACTCGAACAGGAAATTTTTTTATTTTTTTATTTTATTTATTTATTTGTCGAGTATGTATTAGACAATATATATAAGTATAAGGACAAATTGAATACATAAAATGAATACAAATAAAGAGAACATTAGGACAGGGATGGTAGGCATGCTGGTGCTCTTATGCACGCCCCTTACAGACCTCTTAGTAATGGGGAGAGTTCGACAGTAGACAGTCTAAGGTTAACATTTTGGGGGTTTTGGGATGAAACCACAGTCAGGTAGTGCATTTCAGGAATTGACCACTCTGTTGCTGAAATCATATTTTCTGCAATTAAGTTTGGTGCGGTTTACCTTAAGTTTGTATTTATTGTGTGCTCGTGAATTGTTGTGGTTGAAGCTGAAGTAGTCATTGACCAGGTAGGACATTGTAGCAGATGATTTTATGAGCTATGCTTAGGTCATACCAAAGGCAGCGTAGTTCTAAATTTTTGAAGCCTAAAATTTCAAGTCTGGTGGCATAAGGTATTTGTTGCGAGCAGAGGAGTGGAGGACTCTTCTTGTGAAATATTTCTGGACATGTTCAATTGCAGTGTGGGTTCCAGACAGATGAGCTGTATTTGAGAATTGGTCTAGCAAATGTTTTGTGTGCTCTGGTTAGTAGTGTAACATTACCAGAAAAGAAGCTACGCAAGATTATGTTTACAACCCTTAATGCCTTTTTGCAATATTGTTACAGTGGACTTTGGCACTTAGATCATTTGATATGAGTACTTCAAGATCCTTGACAGAGTGAGGGTCATCTACAAGGTCATGTCCACTCAGTTTGTAATTTGTGTTTTGATTCCTTTTGCCAATGTGTAAGACAGAGCATTTGTTGGTTGAGATTTGGAGTTGCCAATTTTTTTACCATTCCAACACAAAGTCAAGGTCTTTTTCAAGGGTAGCAGCATTGTTGGTGGTGTTAAATAGTTTTACATCATCGGTGAAGAGAAAGCAGTTACTTATAATATGATCACAAAGGTCACTTACATATAATATGAAAAGTGTTGGTTCTAGAAAGCTGCCTTTGGGGATACTGCTATTAACAGGTGCAGGATTTGATAGGGCACTCCCTATTTTGACCACTTGTTGTCTTTTGACAGGAACACGGTTATCCAATTATGGAAGGGTCCAGAGATATCATAGGATTTTAGTTTTAGAAGTAATTTGTCAGGTACCACTGAATCAAAGGCTTTACAGAAGGCTATGTAAACTGAGTCTACTTTGCCCTGATCAAGATTTGTAGTCCACATGTTGGACTACATTTATCAAAGATGATAAAATAGAAATCTGAGCAAAGCCATTAAGTACTGGCTGCTCTAAAGTTTTACTATATAAAACTCCCAAACTTTACCTAGCACTTCTTTTTAATTTCAGGTTGGAAAGAAAATAAATAAACTAATTATTACTCAGGAAAACTTTGTCCCTTTTTTGCCTACAACTAGTGATAAAATCTCATGTCCAAAACGTTTTTGCCAAGAAGTAAATAAATTCAAATGAACAGATTCTTCAAACTTTTATTAATTAACAATTCAGTAACATGAATATTGCATAGAAATATCACATAGGAAATATATTTGTTGAGATTATGGACCTTACTGGTGAGCCATACATTTTTGATGAGAAAAAAAGGAACATGGACCAAAACTGGTATAACAAGAGGTTCTAAAGAGGAGGGTTTTTTTTAACTGAGGCCGAAATATGGGAGAAGAGCTAAACAAGCAATGTGGCAGACATAAAACACATTTATAAAATGGATGGTCATGTGTCATGTTGCCACATTTTGGTGAAAGGAAAATCCAGCCTTCTCAGGAGTAAGTTTTATCATGAAAGAGCATTAAAAAGGGTTTATGGAAAGGCGGACAATGAACTTGAGCTGATAGCAAAGAGGAAGTCAAAGGAACTGCTGCTCCACTTGTCTACCGAAGCCTGTAAAACCTTTTCAACCCTTTGAGTACCTGGCCTTTGAACAGCTCACTTACAGAGCAGGCAATGAGCTATCCTGTCAAATAGGAATGCCAGGTGGGAAGCAAAAGAGCTATTTCTATCAAGGAAAAGGATGGCTTAAACTTCCTTAGCCAAGGTTGGCATTCCAGATTTGTCTATTGGGGACGCAAAGAGTAAAAGGACATAAATTGTTCTGCCAAGATAGTTTATTGCTTTAGTTTGACATTATGTTTTGATTTAATAGTTTGGCAGGCTAAAGCTTCAAAGGAGACTGTATTTGTTTTAAAACCCTGTCCCTGAGAGCTTAAAGAGCCAGGTGTAAATAAATTAATCTGTCTTCCTACTTCTTTGATGTGTCCATTGATTGCCTTCTAACACTTGCAACTACTTGTCTGCTCTTTACCTCTGTACATAAAGGGGTTACTGTTAAACACAACTGTTTTTTAACCTGAGGATGCTGCTGCACGAAGATTTCTGCTTGAGCTCTCCTATTCTTTTCATAGATATAAACAGAAATAACAGAAACACATATATATTGTTGTGGTCCATCAGCAGCCAGCAGAGCTAGCAGTGGAGTCGGACAATGAGGAGGCTGGGGAGGACCATGGGCCAGTCCTGGAGTCAGGGGAAGACCCAGACTAGGGCTCTGCGTCAGAGGCACAAATGAGGCCAGGGCATCTGGGACCAATGCATGGACTCCAGAGCCTCCAGAGGCAGACAGCAGAGAAGCAGAGGAACAGGAGGAGCCTATTCCTACTGCACACATGCGAAGAGCTGCCAGAAGGCAAGAGCAGCTAAAGCAAAATGGATGACTCGGGAGTAAGGCCAAGAGATGATTGGCCCCTCCCATAAGGCTTAAAAGGGCAGCAAGGGCTCTTGGGCTCTTCGTAGGAAAGCAACGTTGCTACCTTGATTTCTAGTCAGCATCTCTTGTTTCTGAACTTCGTGGGGCTTTGCAAGAAAAGCCTTTGGCAGGGTCAAGAAGACAAAGGTTTTTGATAAAGCTGAAGGACTTTTTCTGAAGGATTTGTTTTGGAATTAATTTGGACTAAGCTGAGTGTTGTGACTCGTCCTCCCTCCTCTCCTCAGCCGGGCCCCTCCTGTCTCCAACCGGGCCTGTTATCAGACTCCGAGTCTGATAATGAAGATGAACGGCCTGTCATGCCTCCAGCCCCTGGCCCTGGCCCCATGCCCGGAGACAATTCCAGGAGTGAAAGGAGTAGCCCGATAAATCTCACTCATACAGCGTGTGTTCCTTTGGCTCAGCTGTCAGAGCAGGAAGCCAGCCAGGTATTGGAATTGCTCGGGCCTACTCCTTCTGACCCCTCCCTTTCCCAGACAGCAGATCCAGCTGAAGACAATTCAAAGTGGGAGGATCCTCGCTTCCGGAGATCTGAGAGGCAACGCCAGCAGAAGGAAGGGAGGGGCAGGCCTGGATAAATGCTGAGTCATGGAGCCACACCCCACAGCCTATATAAAGGACCTGCTTTTGGCATTCCAACCTTGAGTCAAGCAAAGTCTTATCGAGTTTGCTGATACCGGATCCTATTGCTGAAGTCACAACTTGGACTCCTGCCTGCCCTGATAAACCTCGAAGGAACTTGGTAAACTGCAGAGGCTTCGTTGCCAAGTTTGTTACGGACTTCCTTGACTCATTCGTTGGAGTGGGGGGTGGGACACGACACTGAGAATGAAGTAATTCTCAGCTGTTCTAACAAACTACTTTTGTTTAGGACTGATTGTGTCTTGTAATAACTACACATATGATACATTCTATCTTAATTGTGGGTAACCTTTTTGGCACTGAGTGCCAAAAGTGGAGCATGCGCAGGGGCACACCAGAGTGCCAGAATCTGGAAGAAAGCAGCTGGCCTGTGCACATGAACATGGCAGGCAGCTGCTCTTCCAGGTTCCATTGCGTGCATGTGCTCCGGCCAGCTCCTCTCTTCCGGGTTCTGGTGCACATGTGCACTGGCCAGCTGGTCTTCATGCAAAGACCAGCTGGCTGGCATGCATACACACACCAGAACCTAGAAGATCAGTTGCCTACTGCACGCATGCATGCCGGACCAGCTGTCTACTGCACATGTGCTTGATGGAACCCAGAAGAGCAGCTGGCAATGGCATGTGAACCATAGGTTCATCATCACAGGTCTATCTCATAGTTGCTTCCTTGAAATAGCTAACATTTCATACACGTTACAGACTGCTACACTCACCCAAACTTTCTTTCCACTTTATGTTTCTTTCCTTTTCTATTCATGTGTCAGCTTTCGAAGCCATACTATGCCAGAAGCTTCCCTGCTGCCACTTTCCCATGGGTGGGAAAGTAGGAGGGGGGGAGTTAGTAGAGGGGCCCATTAGACACAATAACATTCTTCCTGCCAGTCAAGGTCAGGCCGGTCCTGCAGCTGGAGAAGGAATGGTCGAGTGATATATCGAGATGGGATGGTTGGCAATTGGAGTATGTGATCGGCAGAGAAATTAGGGGTTGGGTTTGAAGTTTTGATTTACTGAGGGAACACCCGGATCTCTCAGATTCGGATTTTCCCAGATGTGCCAGTTTACCTATCCTAGTAAAAGAACTTTGAAAGATGCCTGCTTCGGAGTTTTTACTTGGGAAGGGGGATTTCTTGAACACTGACTTCATGATTGTAGGATAAGAATAAAAGAGGGAAGGAAAAGAAACGCATTAAAAATGAAACAGTAACATGACATATCATAGAGAAGATCATTGTAATCATATTCTTTCATAAAAGATTAAAAGATAATAAAAGTCCTGTTTAATGACTCTATTAGCTTAACTAGACTAGCATGTGCAAAAAGATTTTTGCTATGTGCTGTTTTCCCATGAAACAGTATCTTTGTTATATTCCAGTTGTACTTTACTTATTGATTTCTATAGCCACCAATCGTTGTACAGCTTTCAACAAGTGACTCAGAGCAGCATGCATAGTAAAACATAAAAACAATATAAACAATACAAATCAAATACATGTGAACCAAAGAAATAGGATCCTTAATATGCTTGGGGCCACAGGCTCAGGCACAATCAGGTCTTTATGGCCTCATGAAAGGCCAACAGGATTGGGGTCATCCTAATCTTTCAAGGGAAAATGTTCCAAAGGGCAAGGACTATGGGAGAGAAGGAAGATTTCCTGGTCTGGCCAGCTGACATTCCTTGGCTGATGGGACCAATAATATGCCCAACCTGTTGAACAGGTAAAAATAGCTGGGAGAAAACTGGTAACCCGACCCCAAGCCATGAAATGATAATCAGCATTTTGAATTGCGCTCAGAATCTCACATAGCAAGTGGTGATACACATAGTGACACCATTTGCTACCCATGCAGCCACATTCTGTACCATTTGAAGCTTCTGAATTCTCTTAAGAACAACCCCATATAGTGTGCATTGCAATAATCCAGATGAGAGGTGATGAGAACATGAATGACTGTGAGCAAAGCCTTCCAATCCAGGAACAGGCACAACTGACACACAACCCTAAGGTATGCAAAGGCCCTTCTGGCCATGGCTACAATCTGCTCTTCTAGCAGGAGTTGTCCAAAAGTCTCCCCTTTGTCCATCTGGCATAGTGCCACCCCAACCAGGACTAGTGGTGGAAAACTTTGTCACTGGAAGGCCCAAATACAGCCATTCAGTCTTGCTTGGGTTGAGTCTAAGTCCATTGCACCAGAGGCAAACCCTTATAACATCTGTCTGTCTGTCTGTCTGTCTGTCTGTCTGTCTGTCTATCTATCTATCTATCTATCTATCTATCTATCTATCTATCTATCTATTTTCAGTGAAGATTTCAAGTATATGTGGTTAATGTTGCTTTGTGTTACAAGATTTCATTTCATATGAGATTTAGCAATACTGGAATGTATTACATTTTTCTCTCTATCATTATTTTGTTGCTATTATAATTTTAAAAGAAGCTTATCAACAGACCTCTGATTGCTTTCAGAACTGATCTGTTGTTTTGCTCTAGTATTTGACAGATATTTCATAGTAGCCAAAATAAAATGATAAGGGAGGGAAATATAGATCCTATACTGCACTGAGGAATTTAATTAGATTTATCAGAATTCTAGTGGTTTCTCTTCAAATGTAATATTTTGTCCAAGCATAGGTTTGCTAAAGACATATCTTATGTCAAAATTCATAGGTAAGGGTTTTTTTATGGCTCTAGAATTATTTCAATCAGATATACATATTAAGTAAAGAGGCAAAATTGGACATATATATATCAAAATCTATAATATCTGTCTTCTTAGTGCCAAGCATGAGCTCATATGAACTGACATGATGACATTATATTTCTACTTTCTCTCATTTCTGAAGCCTCCAATGAGGTCAAAGAGGGTAGAAAAGGAGGAAGGGTTGTGGGTTGTTGTTGTTTTTTGACAAACTTTGCTTAACTTGGGTTGGAGGAAAATATTGCTGAATTAAATATACAAGATCCTAAAGGAAAAGCACTTGCTTATATATAACACAAATACTGTGTAACACAGACTAGCATTCTGAGAAGAAAACATCAATTGTTAGCTTGGCAGAAAACAGGCTATGTTCCCTATGTTCCTTTGCTTGGCATCTGTTGACATTCAATCAATAAAAAAGGAAAGGTCAATAAAAATGTAGGATATTAAAGCTATAAATAATTGTGCATGTTTTTGATAACCTGACCTACAGAGAATAGCAATGGGTTATAAAAGAAAGATACTGGGCTGATATTCCATGGTTAGGAAAAACCAGTTTTACCAGTGTAAATTTTTATCCACAATAATTAATACTATTTTTGACAAAAGTGTATTTTACAATATAAAAATTAAACCAAAAAGATTATCCATTCATAAATTTCAGTAAAATCTGAGACTTTAAAAAAGTTCACATTTCCTTCTTAAATATGACAGTGTAAGTCAGGCCAAGTTAAAAAAAACACAATTTCTATAATAGCCTTGAGTAGGCATTGATATGATTATGTGACCGTGATACTATGTTAAACTATGTACCTTTTTATTTTAGTAATAAGGAAAACAATACTTGTCAGCGTTCAGAAAAAAACCCAACTCCAAGTAAATACTCTGAAGCAAGCATCTTTCAAAGTTCTATTTACTAAAATAGGTAAACTGGCACATCTGGGAAAACCCGAATCTGAGAGGTCCAGGTTTTCCCTCAGTAAATCAAAACCATCCCCTCACTCCTCAGTCGATCATATGCTCCAATATGCCAACCGTCCCATCTCGACACAGCACTCCAACCACTCCTTCTCCAGATGCAGGATTGGCCTGACCTTCACCGGCAGGAAGAATGTTATTATGTCTAATGGCAACCCCTCTACTAAATACCCACTCCTACTTTCCCACACATGAGAAAGTGGCAGCACGGAAGCTTCCGGCCTAATATGGCTTCCAAAGCTGACAATACTTAACTTCAGATAATGATTAAATATAAAACACTGACTGTCTAGTACCTCAGGAGACTAAGCTCAGAGGTTATGCATACCTACGTACCCTGCTCCTTTGAATGGTTAAGCTAACGGCACAACTAAGACAGAAATATAGAAGAGGAATTATTTAGGTATAGATCAATCATTCACCAAGGGTGGTATTACCTAGAAAATCAAACCAAATAAAATAAAACCCGAATACAAAACCAAAGGACTTCTATGAGAAACAGTATGAACAAGGAATATAAGCAAATCTGCTTTCTTCAAACAGAGCAAGCAAAATGTTATGTACCAAACACAAAGCCAGTAGCATATGTACATACAGATTGAAATGTCAGTCCAGTAGTAACAGTCAGATAAATTTCTACAGCTGGGAGCACAGCAAGAGATGGGAATCTGGGTTTTCATCCTCATTAAATTGGTAATTGGAGCTCATTCTATTTCGTTTAGGTCCTGCTGTGAGTATGGGCAAAAGCTTCTCAATACCAATCCAGGAGGTCACTCAGGGGTAACCACAATGATAAAGCTTGCTCAAGGAAAAACACTAAGGTGAAGACTAGCAAGAGAAGACTGAGGTGTTTATGGGTAAACTGAGTGGATGAGTTTCCAAATTCTTGAAAACATTTTGTCCAAAAGCTGCCAAGGGAAGCATCAGTTTTACCAACTTCTGGAAAATAGTGAAGGATATCATATTAATTTGAAGTTAAATTAACGAAGAAACTAGGATAATTTGAGACACATTATCATCGGTGGCAGAATAGATAAAAGGACCAAACCTTTCTGTGATTCCCATCATTCACTTCATTCAGGATTAAAAATGTAAAATAATTCTGGGTAGGTATTCAGAACTATTTATTTTGCACATTTATAGATTTTCCATGACACTGATCTAAACATTTAAACAAGAACCGGTAAAAATTCTTTGGACCTCCACTGGTAAACATGTTCATAAAGCAGCTTGGAATTTATATGACTATCTCCAGTTTTGCTTTCCCAACACATGAAGTACATACCTTTAGGGCTGAAAAAATAGCCCCCAATCAGGATAATAGGCTATGAACACATTTCTCCACTTCAGGGCAGCATTCTCCAATACTACATTATGTCTTTCTGCTTTGATTATATTGCAGCAGCCTTGTCTCTAGCTACATCCAGAGGGCACAAAGATTATCTGTATATTAAGCCTTTTCACATAGATAAATATTGAACCAAGATGTATTGTGGATCCTTTGTTTAAATACAATATGTGAAGCCAGTTATTGAAATTAGTTGAGGCAAACTATGTGTGAAATACAATGCAAGCACCATAACTACAAACACAGCCATATTATGGGAGCTTTTCTTAGTTAATAATTACTATTACTTTAATCAGGGGAAATAGTATGCAGCCAACATTAAAAATCATGTGTTTTCAAGTATGATGTTACTGTAATCCAGAAGAATTTGATCAATAGGTCAAGAGGCAGGGTTTCAGTCAAGATCTGATTATAAGAACTCCTTTAAATTGTGTAGCATTTAAAATACAGGTTGCTCTAAATTGTTAGTAATCAAAGTGACTATACTTCCCTGTTATTAAGGTTTTAAACTGACAGGGCTTCTTTCTTTTTTTTTTATCAGAGAGTCATACAAGCAGCTGTAATGTGGACATTTGATTGCTGCCACCTAAAGGGACTAAAAGCACACCATTATAACATCAGAAACTTTTAAAATGATTCATCACTAGAAATGGATATATAATACATGAGTTATACCCACTGAGTTTCCATTTTCCTTGATGGTGAAGCATTATTATCATGATGAGAGCTTGACCAGCACTTCAAAATACAATTTGCAAAACATTCCTTCTTTTATTCAGGCACAAACATCAACTTCAGCAGCATTGATTTTCCCCATCTTCACTGGTAATAATATTTTTGAAATGGCTTTTTTTTGGCAAGAAATGTTCCTCAAAACAAAGTGTGGGGAATTCCTTTTTTCTCTCCAGCATCGTTGCAAACACAGCTGGAAGAAGAACTCACAAAATCACCCTGAATGCTTTTGGCATGTTTGGCATGTTTGAAATCATTAAAGTCAGGGGTGGGTTCTACTTACCTTTACTACTGGTTTGCATTGTTTGCCCATGCTCACGCGCTTGCTCCTCTCTCCCGCAAGCGCGAGCTCTTCTGCTCATGCACAGGTCACTTTTAATGATGTTCGGGTCAGTGGGCAGAATCTCCTGCCAGTTTTACTACCAGTTCTATAGAACCGGTCCGAACCGGGGGCAAACCACCACTTATTCAAGTAAACCAAAGAGTATCATATAATTATGGAAAGCCCAATTGGTTGGCACTACAGTAGTCCAATATGTACCCACCTAGATCAGGAAACAATTCATTTATTGATAGAGGGGGAATAAGATGAGTCCCTGCAAAACTAGATGAACAGAATCCAAATATGCCCATAAATCATTCACTAATTATTCAAGGCCACTGACATCCATTGAACCTTTCCATTTACTTAAGCAGCCTTGGATCCTTTTCCATAAAGCATTAAACAGGTTGAATAATTTGTCTGCAGTGATTAATTCTAGGCTATAGCTCCCTAAGGGTTCATTCTTACTATTACTATCATTCCATCCTCTTTAAAATGATGCTATCACCATAGGTTTTTTTTTTAGATATACATCTGTTCATTCTATCAGTTAGCTTCTCAAAATGCAGAGCAAGTTTTGGTTTGACAACAGGCAACCATTCTGTCCAGTAAAATGGCTATTTTAATATTCATGAAATCGAATACCCCATTTATTATTAGGATACGTACGGGTCTGGATGGGGAGAAACAGACTCAGACTCAATCCATCCAAGACGGAGTGGCTGTGGATGCCGGCATCTCGGTACAGTCAGCTGCAACCGCAGCTGACTGTTGGGGGCGAGTCATTGGCCCCGACGGAAGGGGTGCGCAACTTGGGCATTCTCCTGGATGGACGGCTGTCATTTGAAGACCATGTGGCGGCCGTCTCCAGGAGAGCTTTTTACCAGGTCCGCCTGGTTCGCCAGTTGCGCCCCTTTCTGGACCGGGATGCCTTATGCACGGTCACTCATGCTCGCCACTTCGCCTGGATTATTGCAATGCTCTCTACATGGGGCTACCCCTGAAGTGCACTCGGAGACTTCAGCTAGTCCAGAATGCAGCTGTGCGGGTGATTGAGGGAGCACCACGTTGCTCCCGGGTAACACCACTCCTGCGCAGTCTGCACTGGCTACCTGTGGTCTTTCGGGTGCGCTTCAAGGTTTTGGTTACCACCTTTAAAGCGCTCCATGGCTTAGGGCCCGGGTACTTACGGGACCGCCTGCTGTTACCTATGCCTCCCATCGACCCGCACGCCCCACAGAGAGGGTCTCCTCAGGTGCCGTCCGCCAAGCAATGCCGGCTGGCGGCCCCCAGGGGAAGGGCCTTCTCTGTTGGAGCACCTACTCTCTGGAACGACCTTCCCCCCGGTTTGCGCCAAATATCTGACCTTCGGACCTTTCGCCGGGAATTAAAAACTCACTTATTCATTCAAGTGGGATTGGACTGATTTTTTAGACTTTTTAAATTTCTAAATTTTAATTTTAAATTTTTAAATCTTCTGTAATTTTATATGGGGTATTTTAGGTTCGTCAATTTGACGGTTTTAATTCGGCCACCATTGAATAAGTATTTTAAATTGATTTTTAACTTTGTATATTTATTGCTTTTTATCTTGGCTGTACACCGCCCTGAGTCCTTCGGGAGAAGGGCGGTATAAAAGTTTAATTAATAAATAAATAAATAAAAATAAATAAATACCCGATAAAAACAGGAATAAGTGAAAGTGTTTACGTGAAACTATTTGAATTTGGATAGATGCCAAATGAAAGAAAAATACAATTTCTCTTATTTACATTTTACAATGTATTGTGAGCAGGATCATAACATAGACACTCAATTGATCCTGCCATATTCAAAAAGTCAACAAAAGGGATGTTTTGAACTGTGCAGTTTTGATATCCTTCCACTATCAAAGTATACTACTATTTCACCATCCACAACACTCCAACTCCTCCTATAAATCTCTGTTATATAACTGGTAGCTTATAAAGAATAATAAACATGATGTACCAATGCCTAGAAAGGGCTGGACTAAAAGACAGCATTGAGTCACTGATCAAAGCAGCACAAAAACAAACACTAAGAACACTAAGAACCTATGGTGCTGGCAACGGAGTCGGATAGCGATGAGGCTGAAGTGAGACCAGGGCCATCGGGAAATGAGGTGCAGACTCCAGAGCCTCCAGAGACTGATAATAGTGAGGAAGAGGAACTGGAGGAGCCTGTTCCTAATGCACACATGAGAAGAGCTGCCAAAAGGCAAGAGAAGCTCAAGCAGAGAGGACAACTTGGGAGTAGGGCCAAGAGATAATTGGCCTCTCCCATAAGGCTTAATAACAGACCAGCACCGGTGTTTCAGCTTGCCGGAAAACAACGTTGTAGCTGCATCCTCTTCTCCATGTTTTGGTAACTTCTGGACATTTAGCAGGAAGGGTCTTTGGCAGTTTGCCTAATTGGACTCAGGTTTGTGATAACTGAAGAATTTGTGTTTGAGAGGCCTTTGTTTTATTTTGAGTTGAACGATGCTGGGAATGAGGTAATTCCCAGGTGTTCGAATAAAGTTTATTTTATCATGGACTGAGTTTGTTGCTACCTACTTGGATCTGGGTCACAACACATATAAACAGAAGTCTACCACATTAGATATACCCAAGCAGCAGACTTTCAAAGGGCTTCAGAGGCAGTCCACACATAGTGGCTGGATGCAGGATGCAAGCAGAACAACAGCTACATATTGAACGGTACAAGTTGTTTACAAGAACATCTACACAGTGTATGGGATAGAACTTACTAAGTCCAGATAGACCAATGCACAGGAAGACATGGATAATAATAGGGCTAAAATCAGGAATGAAATCCAGCAGGTTTTCACAGGTTCTGGAAAACCGGTAGCAGAACTTTTGAGTAATTCGGAGAACTGGCAAATACCATCTCTGACTGGTCCCAGAGTGGGGTGGGAATGGAGATTTTGCAGTATCCTTCCCCTGCCACACCCACCAAGCCACGCCCATCAAGCTACATCATCCCCACCAAGCCACACCCACAGAACCAGTAGTAAAAAAAAATAATTTCATCACTGGCTAAAATCCTATGAGACTTCCATATCCAGAGGAACAGGCAACTATTGGCCCATCAACCAGATATTATGGTTATATAAAGAAACCAGAAAACAGTGGTGGTGATCAATGTAACAGTGCCAAATGACAACAACATCAGGAAATAGTATGAGAAGTTGAAGAAGTATCAAGGCCTGAACGGAGAACTAGAGAGGTAGTGGACAGTAAAGGCCAAAGTGGTTCCAATCATGATAGGATAACTCAGGGTTGTGATTCCTAAGATGGAAGAATGGCTCCAACAAATTCTAGGAACAACATAAGAACTCTTTATCCAGATGTCTGGACTGCCATTTTTTTAAAAAAAGTATTGTTGTTTCTATGGGTCTTCTACTCTGTTTTTTGCTATTGATCTATTATACGCAATTTGAAACTGAAAATTAAAACAAAATAGTTTTCTAAATTGCATAACTCCCCAGATTACTATCACAGTCTTCAGTGTCAAATCTATTTATTTATTTATTTATTTATTTCGATTTTTATACCGCCCTTCTCCCGGAGGGCTCAGGGCGGTGTACAGCCAAGTAAAAATACACTATATACAGATTAAAAGAAATTAAAAGAAAACATATTATAATGTGGACGAAAATTTAAAACAATTTAAAATCTTAAAATATAAATAACCCCAATAAAATTTTAATCCAGTCCCGCTTGAATAAATAGGTGTGTTTTCAGCTCACGGCGAAAAGTCCGAAGATCAGGCACTTGACATAAGCCAGGGGGAAGTTCATTCCAAAGCGTAGGAGTTCCCACAGAGAAGGCCCTTCCCCTGGGGGCCGCCAGCCGACATTGCTATATATGTTCCACCATGTATATACCCAATAATTCTACTGAAATTGATTAAACATTTTTCCAGCCATCATGAATAAGACTGAAGAATATTACAACCTTCTTATAAATTGTATGACTGAAGCTTCTATTCAGAGATTTCATTTGAAATCAATCAGATGTTCTTTTTCAAATTGATTCAGAAAAGTGAATCAATGCAATTTGATGATCTAATTTGAAACATCAAATTGAATAAGTTGATCTCTTAAATTGATTTGAATTGTTAAATTGGATTGAATTTGAAAATGGCAGTTTAAATTCATACTGGAACTAATCTACCCATTCCTAACAAGTAGCTTTCACTTTAATCCTTTTTTTATAGATTTAATAAATTTGTATAGAATTTCTTGTGTAAGTAGGTCTTTGGTTATTCGGGTTTTTTTCTTGTGCAATTACATATAGAAAATAACAAAATCAATAAGTTATAATGGTATAAAATATTTTAATTAAAAAGAGAGAAGCCAGGAAGTCCAAAATGAAACTGAATTGCTCATCCAGTATTTGAACAGAATCAACCCTGTTCTCATTCTCCAATTCATTGTTTTAATTCTACAGTAGTTTTGCTGAAGTTAGTTGAATTAAATTAAAATATTAAGAGTTAAAAGAAAAAGATGTAGATTGCAGCATTCTTCCTATATTCTTCCCACATAATTAATAAATTATAATAAATAATATAATGGCTCTAATCCCCCAATAAATATGACATCTTAAAATCTAGGAGGAAAGGCACTGTCTATTCCACTTTTGGATCAAATAATTTGAATCACTAAAAATGCTTATTTGAATTGTCTGCTAGCCATTCCTTCTCACTTTCTGCATTTCACGCCCCAATCCAGCACTCTGCCTGAGATTTTTCATTTGATCTCTTCAAACTCATTCTTGCCTTTTCCTATCATTAAGGAACTAAACATCATTAGCACTTTAAAGTCTGTCCTTTAATTGCCACAATCGCAAGTGTCTCTCTCTTTCAGCTGCAAAATACAATTTGAGATCTTTGTATCTTAAGCTATAAGCACAATAGGAGCAGTGACGGAATCCATGATTTAGGACATCAGTGTTTGTATCGCTGCATTATTAAATGTATACAAGAATAGTTGCTCCTTATGTTGTCTTATAGCGTGACAAAATTCCTGATGGAGCAGAGGTAGCCCAGTATTGACCAGGGTCAATTTATCTCTTTATCAACCCAAAGCAGGAGAAACTAATAATATGGAGATACCCATTCCATAAGCTCAGAGATCAGCTATATGAAATTCCTTTCCTTTCATTTCTAGTGGTTACTGTAAAAACAACTAGGTAATTTTAGGAATCATTGTCTCTATTTTCTTTTCTCCTCCCTCCCTCCCTGCCCCTCTCTTTTTTCTTTTCCTTTCTTTTTCATATATAATAGATTCTAAGTCTTTGGCGAACTCTCTGTACTTCTGTCACTAATAAATTTGCAAGTATCTTGTCAATCTAATACAATTTATGCCATTATTGTACAAATGCACACATTTAGCTGCTATAAGCCTTGAATTAAAATCTTATGGCATCTCCGGACCCCTCCATAATTGGATAACAGCGTTCCTGTCAAACAGACAACAAGTGGTCAAAATAGGCAGTGCCCTATCAAATCCCTCTCCTGTCAATAGCAGTGTCCCCCAAGGCAGCGTTCTAGGACCAACACTCTTCATATTATATATTAATGACCTCTGTGACCATATTATAAGTAATTGTGTTCTCTTCGCCAATGATGTTAAACTTTTTAACACTTCCAACAATGTAGCTACCCTTCTAAAATACCTTGACTTTGTGTCGGAATGATCAAAAATTTGGCAACTCCAAATCTCAACTAGCAAATGCTCTGTCTTACACATTGGAAAAAAGAATCAGAACACTAAATACAAGCTTGATGGACATTACCTTGGAGATGACCCTCACCCCATCAAAGACCTTGGAGTTTTCATATCAAACGATCTAAGTGCCAAAGCCCACTGCAACTACATCGCCAAAAATGCTTTAAGAGTTGTAAACTTAATCTTGCATAGCTTCTTCTCCAGAAAGATTACACTACTAACCAGAGCATACAAAACATTTGCTAGACCAATTCTCAAATACAGCTCGCTTGTCTGGAACCCACATCTCATTTCGGACATTAATACAATTGAGTGTGTCCAGAAATATTTTACAAGAACAGTTCTCCACTCCTCCGAATACAACAAAATATTTTATGCCACCAGACTTGAAATCCTGGGTTTAGAAAATTTAGAACTCCGCTGCCTTCAGCATGACCTGAGTATAACTCATAAAATCATCTGATACAATGTCCTTCCTGTCGAAGACTACTTCAGCTTCAATCACAACAATACATGAGCACACAATATATTTAAACTTAATGTGAACTGCTCCAATCTTGATTGTAGAAAATATGATTTCAGTAACAGAATTGTTAATGCCTGGAATGCACTACCTGACTCTGTGATCTCTTCCCAAAATCCCCAAAGCTTTAACCAAAGACTGTCTACTATTGACCTCACCCCATTCCTAAGAGGTCTATAAGGGGCGTGCATAAGAGCACCAGTGTACCTACCGTTCCTGTCCTAATGTTCCCTTTGATTGTATCCAATTCGTATGGTTATTTCATGCTTATACTTATATATACTGTTGTTTTTGACAAAATAAATAAATAAAAATAAATAAATAAATTGTCTGAATGGCAGAGAAGTGAAGTGAAAAAGAAAAACACCAAGAAGAAAACTTTCCTTGGTCCTAAAAGAAGAGGGTTACCATATGCCTGAGTATAATAAATTTATTCTCTTACTGCCCCTTCTCCCTATGGATCAGACATATAACTTTGCTTAATCACATTGATTATTGTACTTCAAAATACTAACAACTACAGAATTAGAACAAACATTCACAGGATAAATAAATATTGATTTTTCTTAGTTTGTCAGTTATATGTTTCCAAAAACATTTTTTTTTAGAAATTGCATGTGTTTTAGTTAATAATGACCATTTTAAATACGTGATCATTGCGGCATCATATGATCAAATTTTGGATGCTTGACAAGTAGAATTTATGATGGTTGCAGAGTCCTGGGATCAAGTGATCACCTTCTGTGATCGTCTAATGAGCAAAGTCAATGGGGAAGCTAGATTCACTTAACTATGTTACTAATTTAACTACAGTGATTCATTTAACAACTGTGGCAAGAATGGTCATAAAGGGAAAAAGCTCACTTAACAACAGAACAGCAACAGAAATTTTAAGCTCAACTGTGAATGTAAGTCAAGGACTGCCTTGTTTGTTCTGTTTCTAATATTTTCATTTTTCTACTAAGAAATTGGAAGAAATGTGCTTATTTTAAATGTATATTTAAATGCAAATTTCATTGCCTTAGATGCACAATGCACAGATACATTCTGATACTTTGGAAGATTGTAAACAAATTATTCCTTCATCTTTATGAATCATGAATAAATTTCAAATTTTCTAAACTATATTTTTTATTAGCCAGATTTATGACTGCCATTATGCCATGATTCACTAATCAGTTTATAGGGTCAGAGTCCAGGTCCTCTTTGTTATTACTGAGTTAGTATTATAGCCAAAATAAAAATAAAAATCTGGATAGTAGACTATTCAGACTCCAGTACCTGGAGACTGCAGAATAGAAGAGAAGAACTGGGGGGGGGGGGATCACAAAACACAAAGAACCTGCAAATAGAATTAGAACACAAAAATAGTACCAATAGTAATGGACGTCTTGGTGCAATCCCAAACCATCTGGAGCACCATTTGAACACCATTGGCATTAACAAAATAATTATTGGTAAATTGCAAAAAAAAAAAAAAAGCTTTACTTGTAATAACTTACATCTTGCAACAATACCTTTAACAGCATCAAACAACAAGATTTGCCTATCCCAGGTCTTTGGGAAGGACTCTATAGATACATACAAATGCCAAATCCAATGTAAAGATTTGGTTGCCTGCATAACCACCATAATAATTCTAATCCTCCCTTATCAGTATTGAATCATTATTTTGCTAGGATGCTTCTTTATTTTGATGGTCCAAAAGCAATCAGTATGTTCTGTAGTTTTATTTCATCTGTTGTTAGTTTTACAACTAAAGACTTTCACGATCAGCAACTGGACTGAACATTCACTCACCTGTTCTATTTGTGCAAATCCACATGCCTATATGAGCAGCAGTGAAAACCTTCAGGTCTGAAAGTCCTGTCACACTAATCTTTCCAGAATATCCTCAGGAGAGAGAAAATAGACAATCTTCAGACCAGTACTTTCATAGTAGTCTTGATGACATAGAAAGATTCTTGTAGATGAGTGGGGCATTCCTTCTTTATTTTGTGATATAGTCATAACTTCTTCCTGCCCTCCCAAAAGCAATTTCTATGCCTCTCACTTCTAGAAGTACTATAGACTTCTAGAAGTGAGAGGACTATACTATACAATTTAAGGAAAATTTCTAAAGATTGTAGAATGATAACTTCTAAGAGCATCTCTCTCCTAGAAGAATGAAATATTTTGAGAATATTATATATATTTTGAGAATATTATATTTTCCTGGATGAGAAATGGAGAAACATGGTCTTGGAAAGCAACCCCAATGTTCCTAAATAGCAGCAGATGTCAGCACTTAAGAGATAAAGAGATAGCTAACTTTATTCATAAGCAAATACCCTCACCCAACATCCAACAAAAGTAGGATTAGCCTCAACCACAATAGGGAATTCCCAAAGCCCCTTCACTGCATCATCTCAGTTGCACCACCCCCAGCAGTTCAAACTTCAATCAAACCTAGTTCAGACAAACTCCTAGGATTTGTACATTGCCTCATGGGAATCCTGAGTCTGACAACAGCCAATAGAATACATATTCTTGAACGGGAAGTTCAAGCACAAAGCCTGAGAGAAGGTATAAATACACCCCACCCCACTCACAACTCCATGTGATCAGCTGCCCATCTTTCCAATCAGCCTACATGTTTCCAATGTCTTTCTCCTGGCTTGGAACTGAACCAGATAGATATTTCTTCCCACAGGATCATTGTGTAAAATGAGACTAATTGTAAAATTAGGTCCTGGCCAAGAGACAGAAGGAAAATATTTCCAAACTATTCCATACTGGGATCATTGTCTTTGAACACTTTTTATTATTTTCAGGCAATTTCTCTTCTCCTGCAACTCACTAGACTAATTCACTGGGAAATTTGTGAAAAGTAATCTTTTGAACATTCTGTTATTAGTGATAATTTCAGTAACCAAATTAAAGCTTCCCCAATCCTATTTGAACACAAGCGAATCCTCCCATTTTTCTCTTGCTGATTTTGGATTTTGTGCTCTCTCTCTCTTTCTCTCTGCATTTCAAATTGAATTGTTAATGTTTCCCATTAGCAAATGGGGAACATTATACATGTATTTTTGTTATTCCCCTTAGAAATTACTTGAATATTTTGAGTTTGTGTAATTTATGTGGGTCAATGTAAACTGTATTAATTAGAAGAGATTACTGTTTGTGAGGTAACTGACAATTCACCAGAACACATTTTTGCTCATTGTTTAAAGACTCCTTAGTGAATATATATTAGAAGATAGTTTACAGTCTGAACTATGCTCCTGAGCATATCTGGTAACTCTCTGTAAATATTTAGTCTGACATGGCCAAGAATTTTTCTCCTGTCTTTTCAATAATTCACATCCCCTTGGGTTCCCAACCTCCAACAGAGTTTAGAAAAAAAGTGTTTTACTCAGTGTCTCATCTGCCTTTTTACCACTGCATAGCTGTGATTTCTCGTTATTTTTTTTGACCTGAACAAATGCCATTCTTTGTAGCACATATGTTTGACTTCAACGCTCCAGTCCCAAAGGCCAAGGGCCATTGCAGCTGCCTCCTTTCATATCAGAAGCAATGTTGGGGGGAGCTAATCGGGCTGCATAAAGAATTTGTTCAGCCAACTGATCAAAATAAAGTCAATATAGATTGAGCTTCAAGATTCTGGAAGAGTTACAAGACTCCAGCAAAAGGAGGCAAAATCCATCTATAGTCTGTCACTTCCATGCTTGATTTCAGTCATGACCTTATATCTTCACCTTCACCTCTCCTTCATACTCCATTGAATTCAACCCTTTCGGCTTGTCTGTGTATTATATAGAAGGGTGGGAAGTTTCAGACTGACTCTCTTTGAGTAAAACCAAAAATCCATTCAAGCTGTCAAGCAAGAGGAGAAGCTATTTTACATTTATTTGTTATTTATTATCTTCTCAACAAAATATTCTAGGTCAAATGGACTCCAAAGAGTGATATGTTGATTTACAGATTACCTTCTTTCCACTTCCTATTTATTTTTAATTAAAAGATTGTTTATGTTAAAACTAGGTGGGGCAAGGAGATTCATATGTAGCAAAGGATGCATCAACAAACACATTGCTGTCCATGAGTAAAAAGTTGCTTACTTCTTGTTCAATCTTTATCCTTATACTAACCTTATACTTATACTAACCTTACACTAGGATTAGCATGAGATAAATAGGTATCATACAGAAAGGTCACACTGGAAACTTCCTGATAAACAGCATGGTATAGTGGTTAAGATTATTAGTGGGAACATCTCTCTTAAACACAAAAGGCTGCTGGGTCATTTGGGATCGATTTCAACCCTTTCAGCCCAAATCAGTGTCAGGCTTGGCAACAAACTGATTGATAAACAAAACCTTTGTTATATCATGCACTGACAGATTTGCTGTAAAGCACAGGTGAACACGCTTCAAAAACAAGCATACTTTGCCGGCATGAGGGATAAATACTAAGAGAACAATAAAATCACAGAAAGTTTCCTAACTGAGCTGAGATTATTCTTCGCAAGATTACTATTTGTATATCTCAGGAATAGCAGATTATAGGAAGATGAATAAATTACTTTTTCCTGGCATTTTTGTCCACAGTTTGAATGTGTAATGTCACATTAAAATGTAAAACTGAACCTGTTGGATTGAAATTGGAGTCTCCGGAATATTAGTGCTAACCATTTTTTCTGAGTGGAGTAAGATATAGCTTGTATGGGGTTTGGTATTTTTTTCCCTCCAGAGTAAGAACAATGGTATAATTTGTAATGACATTTTATATTTATTTATTTATTTATTCATATTTTTATACCACCCTTCTCCGAAGACTCATATGTTTGCAATGGGATCTGGCCACTGTTCCCTTTGATAGGCAGAATGGATTCATATGCTTTATAAACTCCATAAATTTCATTTACATAGTGATTACTTAGACTGTTCAACATGTAAGCAGTGTAAATAATCACCTAGTCTCTGCCTAAGAACCATATTTTTCGGAGTATAAGATGTGCCTTAGTTTTTGGGGAGGAAAATAGGAAAAAAAAAATCTGCCTACCAGGTATTCATCTAGCTAGCGTCCTTAGTCTGGTTTGCTTCAGCTCATTAGTTCACTGGTTTTGAGCACGTGCACACTGGATTGGGGATAAAAAACAGCTTCTAAAACAGGGGTCTAAAGCAAAGCTGGCTGAGGAACTCTGGGAGTTGAAGTCCACAAGTCTTAAAGGGCCAAGATTGGAGACCCCTGTTCTAAAGTACAGCTGATCTTTGAAGAGAGAAGCAATGAGAAAAGCAGGCTAAGCGCAGAAGATCGCTTCACTTGTTAATGCCTCATTACGGCTGAAAAAAGGCTTCAAAAAAAAAAAAAAACTACATTCGGAGTATAAGACGCACCCAAATTTTCAGCCTCTTTTGGGGGGGGGGGAAGTGTGTCTTATACTCTGAAAAATACGGTAATTCAAATGCCATAATTGACTGCAAATACATGCACATTAAGTGCAAGGGTCTACATTGCAAAGCTGAATTGATTTCCATGAGATTTAGGTTCCTGTGATCACAAGATTCTGCTTACATGTAAGCCAATGCGTGGCCAACCATTAATGTGAATACTTCCCTGCTGCTGAGTTCACATTTAATATGTGAGCCAATGAGGTAGCCAATGCAATTAAAGCCATGTTGAGGGGAGGAAAGGAAATTATCCAGATTGCTTGTGTGCTATGTTCAAAATGCCTCCGATACTGATTGCTTGGACAGGACTATAATCACTCAAGTCTGCAAAACCTTCCCTCTCTGGCTTGAAACACTACTTACAATCAATCATTCACACTACCAAAAATTATGAGCTCACTTCTGCAAGACAGCGTGATAGCAATTGTTATCTTACCAAATGATGCTGCTGGGTTTCGTAGGATCCTAGGCAAAATTATACTGGGCAATAAGTAACATTCCTTGTTTTGAATGCTGCCAAATTTTCCTTCCTGCTCATAATCTTTTAAAAAAAAATAAAATAGATATTGCCTTTGTTACTCCCACGTCAACCTGGCAGCATAGAAAGAAAATCCTGCATCAGATCAGTCTCCTTTCACTGAAGCACTATTTTGAAGTGCTACTATTTTCCTGACTTAATTAATAGTCATTGAAAGGCAACTCAGAAGTGGGGGAACTATCTCCTTCAGAGATTTTACTGACCAGGCTCTCAAAGCACTGATCGGTTCAGCAATTTCCTGTTTTTTTGGCAAGTATACCATACAGTTTGTACACATCTACTATCAACTGAATGGTCATGGAAAAAAATCTGAATGGTCCGGCGTGATTAGTCCCTGATAACTTTTTAAATAGTGTCACTATATAGTTAGTTAGCCATGTTCCATCATGTCCCACCATATTAGTGGGATGTATGTAATGAGCTTCCATGTGCTAGCCTTTATGTCTGCATCCATATCAGATGGAAGGGCAGTAGGGATGGGCACTGTAACAATCCTTTCCTTGTTTTCATTCCTCTTTTTTTTAGCAGTATCATTTTAAAGATAGGAGAAAATGTAGATAATTTTATTCCAGAGAATTTTGGGGTTATTGCATGTATTTTTGTTTTCAAGTCCATAAATGTGACTACATGACAGAAGAAAAGTGGAGAGAAACTGGGCGGAGTGGATGTTCACCCTTAAATGTAGCTTCCAAGGAATCTTTTCCATAGAATAATAGAATTATGATCTGCAACCACCCATTTTAAATGGCAGTCACTCTTTCATTTCATTTCATTTTATTTTCAGTTCATAGCAACTTATTACAATCTTTAGGTCAAGCTGGCACAGCTGCATTGAAAATTAGCTGGTGATTTATGTTATTGTATAGTAGCTCTGTGTAGATTTAGAGGAATATACCTAGATACTGGAAAGGGATCAGGGGCTGGTTTCAAAACCCGTTTCTACCGGTTCTTTCCTGGGCACGCATGCGCAGAAGCGTCTGGGCAGATAGGCAGAGCCCGATCCAGGGCAAACCGGTAGCAACCCACCACTGAAAGGGATACATAAGGCATGGAAAGAGATGGCAATACTTCTCACAGAAATAAATATATGGGAAGAAGGTAAACAATAGGGCCAAGCAGTACGATTCACAACCCATTTCACCTCTAATGTCCCCTTCCTGCCATGTTCAGATGTTATTTCTCATGATGAGAATTTTTAAGTGAAGAGTAAGGAAAGGAATGTCAGCCATCATATGTCAAAATAGCTGGAACTGTCATTGTGGGAATTGTCTTCAAGCACATCAGCTGGTTATAAGTGTTAAATTTAAATCTGAAGAAAGGAGAAGAACAAAGCAATTTAGGAGATAGGCCTCAAATGTCATTAATAGGTGAAGATGTGGAGGGCCTAAGTCTGCTTCAGTTATACTGTAGGAATTTAGCACCCACCCCCTCCTAGAAGAATGAAAATATTTTAGAAAATATTTAAAAGGCAGAATATATTTCCCTGAATGAGAAATGGAGAAACATGTTTTAAAGTCAAAGCAACTTCCTGCCACTACCCACCTTTGTCAATGGGCAATTAAGGCTTCAGCCAAGCTCACTCAATCCCCCCTTCATTTGCAACACAATAGAACTGAAACTCACCACATGGCAAGGCTCAGGCAAGCTTGAGGGACAACCTACAAGGCTAGCTAAGACCCCCACCCCCTGGGAGTCTGACAGCCAATCAGGGTACTCTTCCTGTGCCCCAGAAAGTTCAAAGCTCAGAAAAAGCATAAAACCAGGGAGTGCACAGGATCTCAGCCCTTTTCTGTTCAGGATCTCAAGCCATGTGATCCTGGCCACCATTAAACCATCTTTCCAAGCAGCCTCCATGTTTCCAGTGTCTTTGTCCCCACTTGGAACTGAACCCAGATAGATATTTCTTCCAACAATACAATCATAGTCATAACCTATCGTATCCTCGTGTCCCAGATAAATAAGTACATCTTCCTATTATAAGTACTGATTATAAGTACTGATTCCCATTTGGCAGCTGTTCCTCCATGTGTAATCATGGGAGATTTGGTGCTGCCTTGCTCTGTGTTAGCATCAACCACCCATGTAATGATCTGCTGTTATTAAGCATTCTCCATTCTTCTGCCTGATTGAGTTTAATTTGAGAGGAAATGGCACCTTCTAAGATTATCATCATTGTTTTAACTGCATATTGAGTCACAGCTATCACTACTTTAGGAAAACATCAACATGGATTTTTTGGGGGTATTTATTTTGTACTGTTTTGCTTTGTTTTTGGAAAGACATTTCTGATTTCTGTGGGAACCCTTTTAGTGCTTGTTGGAACATCCATTTCAATCGGGTGAATTGAGTAAACAATTTGGGGGGGGCAGTCAAAAGGTTCTAGGTCTTGAGGCCACAGCTCACAGTGGCTCATTATAATGAGAAGGAAAAAAAGTTTTTTTAAAAAACATAAAAGAGAATATGTTTAAGCAGTGCAGATGTGAATACAGGAAACTGCTTTAAATTAAATCAGGCTATTCCGTTTCAAACAGAATACTGATTGGCTGGAGGTTTCTCTAACGCCTTTGGCACTATTAGAGAATGCTTGGAGGTGTGTTGTGTGTTTGTGTATTATATGTATATGTATGTGTAAAGTAGGGTATCCAAGAAAACAGGGTGATTAAATCACACTATAGTCATTATTAAATCCAGAGGGCAGAGAAATCACCAGAAGTTACGGCACAGAGCTTTTATGCTATTTTCTAAAATGAAATAGAGATTTCCTATCACCCTTCAAGATACTGCTTTATACACACTGGTTCTTTCAAGCGCTTTCATCTTTTCACATTTTCACATTTCCACCTTGTTCTTTGTGATCTTTTGTGGGCTGGGTTTTTCTTTTTAAGCAGAATTAATTTAAATTAACCAATGGCTCTGTACTTTATCTCTCCCCCACTTCTCCTTAATAGCAGGCTACCAATATAACATCACTGTAGGGCAAAATATCAAAGAACAGTGGTTGGTTCTCCTTTAGATACTTCTGCCTTATTCACTTCAACTTAATGAGCATGTTTAACCTTTACATTAAACCAGGTTGTTCATATAGAAAACAAGTAATAGTAAAAACTCATGAGTATTTTAGGCCAGCTTGATCAGGGGTGTCAAACTCACATTTTCACATCTGTGTCATGTGATGTATCGGAACTTTTTCCCCCTTCGCTAAACTGGGCATGGGTGTGGCCAGTGTGTGATGCATCCGGCCCATGGGCCAGGAGTTTGAAAGCCCTGATGTAGATAAAGTTAAAAAGAAAAACTACAGGAAAACATTGGAATTTATGAATAGTACTAGCTATACATCATTACAAATATTATGATAGAACATTTAAGTATGCTGTTTAGAGTTATAAAGGAATTCCACCGTGAATTTCAGTGGTAGCATATTTGAACATTCTGCTTCTGAGTGACTTAACAGCAATAATGTAAATAGAATCAATGATTGCTAGGGTTAATGCCTCTATGAACAAAAGTCTGCATTAAGAAGTAAAAATGTATACTTCCAAAAACTTCATGCAAAAGTAGTTATTATTTTTAAAAAGACCTTATATTATAATATACATTAATCAGAAAATGGGATCAGGAAAATTTATGTCCTTAAATTATAGCAGAATGATTTAGACAACATTGAAGTGTTTGTGGAAAAATGGTTTTTTTTAAAAAAAAAAATCAAAAGCCAGATCTACTGCAATATTAATACAAGAAGAGACACAGATTTTTTTGAAGGATTTCTATCCCTAGTGCTATTAAAAATAATAAAAATGTCAGGCAATGGGACTTTCTGAAGATTCAGGTAGCTAAGAAAGGATGGAGTCCCAGGTCAGATGCTGAAAGCATATTTTTAAGAATTGTTAACTCGGACAGATTCTGGCACCTTAAACTTCCAGAGATTCTGATCATGGTTTGCTAATTATATATCAGAAATATACTAACCATTTTGGCATAGCAAAATGCAAACTTGGGCCATATATTTCGCTTTCCTAGCACATTCATAATCCACTCTAGTAAGCATACTAGAAGAAATATTTGATTTATTTTACAATTTTGCACTGACTAGAAAAAAGTACATAACACATGGGGATCCCAAGTAAGCTTCAAAAAAGCAATTGATTTATTGATTACAGGAAGACAAAGTCTCTTTAACAGAGACATGTTGTCAAATGACAAGCAAGACATTTTGCTAAAAGCCCTTCAGATTGATTACCCAGCTTGGCACTTGAACCTTCACTGCTCAGACCTTGACAGAAGATGATCATCAGAAGATTTACTCAGAGCATCTGATATGATGCAGCTTGGTTCTAATTTAGACTTGTAGTCTTACATGCTCTGAAACTTTCAAGTAGGAAATCAACAGGAAAACAAAGATGGCAGAGACAACTAATAGCAGAACATAGCAAATGGGATTTTAAAAGGATAGTGACTTCCATTCCATAGCCTTTACTATTAACATACACTTTTATGGATTATAACACAATGCATGTTTAAGACAAGAAACCCTTACTTATAAGGCTCAGTTAGCTTTCTTTCCAGCATTCTTACATCACAGGAATGTTATGCTACAGAGAATGTTCTTGATAATGTTAGGATTATAGAGGACATTAATAATATTTTTTAAGTATCCTTAAATATCTTTAACATTAGCTACTGCTTTTTAAAATAACCATACAGAACAACAAACCTATTTTGTAAACTATAGGTGATATCATTAAACAAACAGACAAAAGTTCCTGGGTCATCTAGGGCAGGGGTCTCTGACCTTGACAACTTTAAAACTTGTGGACGTCAACTCCCAGAATTCCTCAGCCAGCTTTGCTGGCTGAGGTATTCTGGGAGTTGACATTCACAAGTCTTAAAGTTGCCAAGGTTGGAGACCCCTGATCTAGGGCACAGCCCATAACAGACATTATATACCTATGGTCTTTGTGTTGAAAGCAGTAATAATGTGATTTAGAGTTGAAAAAAAAATCATTTCTTCACTTTTATAGTCAGTCAGCTGACTTTCCAGTAATTCTGAAGTTCTCTGGTCTGGTCCCCTAAAACCTGGACCTATTGAGTCTTCCCCGGGTACTATTGGTAGAGGTAGATTGTCCCAGATGATAAAATCTAACTGAAACCTTGTAGCTGCCCAGAATGAGAGGGTGGGAGGGAGGTTGGGAGTTGGACTGGATCATGCCCATGCAGTCTCCTTCCTCACATAGATTCCAAAACCCATTTTGGTTTGGAGATAGATGAAACAGCTGAAGAGATGCTTAGAACACTTTAGGAAATTGATGACTGAGGCCTGTTATGGTGGTAAGAATGGCAAAATGTCAATATTTCTCTGTTGTTATTGTATTCACAGAAAGCTGTCAAGCTGCCTTGTTTAAGGCAGCCTCTGAGGTCTACCTGCAGGGAGCAATATGCTGCGCATCTGTCAGATGAAGTCAATCAGGTTCCTTCTAAGTTGAATTATATCCTTGGAGATGGAGTTATGGAGATGGCTAAGCTCAGTCCTGCTCTTTTCTCATTTCTGCACCCCTCCCTCAAAGAGGGACTTTGGACATTGTAGAATAAAATGTTCAAATGTAAAACAGAATAGAAATTATAAAAAAACATTTAAGGTGAGGCAAGAGATTGAAATTAGTTAAAGGGCAAAGAAAGGGCTTTCAAGAGACTAACCAGCCCCATGTGCTTCCCTGGGCTAGCAAAGCTGCAGACCTATGCCATAACTCCTTTTTGGAAGGCCAGAAGACTGAACCTCTGTCTCACCTCTGGGGGAAGAATATCCCATAGAGCAGGGGTAATGGCACAGAAAGTTTTCTTTTTAGAACCCACCAGTTGGAATTGTTTAACTGATGGGGTCTCTAATATACTTTCTGTACCTGTCTGGGTGAGATGGGCTGATGTTGCCCAGATTCTGTGATGGCTTCTCCAGACAGAAAAGCTGGTTCTGGAGACTTCAGAGGGGAATATGGAGGAGTGCAGGCTGCGAATCAGGAGTGGAGAGGCCAGGCACAGCAGAGAGGTTGCTGGAGGGGCGACTGGACAATTCACTGGCTGAAAAAGGAAAAAGAAAGGCACAGCTGGAACTGGAGAGCTCAGAGGCTTTGCTGGAAAACAGTGTGGAGAAGATGCACAGCTACAGCTGTCCAGTAGAAATAAAGAGGAACTACCTCCTCCACCTGATCTGTGGACATGTAGGGTTGAGCAGAGATAGACACAACAAGGTAGCAGCCTCGCTCATCCTGATGAGCTGCACCGGTGAGTACCAATTTAATCAGATGAGTGGAGTTGAGGGTTGTTGGAAACAATCACCCATTCTCCTGCTGCCTGCATGTTTCACCTTTGTGATCTTGGTTTTCTTGACTCCTATGATAGACCATGGGTTTGGACCTTGGAATTCCTCATGGATTTAGGATCTTTAGGACTATGGACTCTGTGGTCTTTCATTTGCCCTTGCCCTTGCCCTTGCCCTTTGGAACCTTGTACCATGGCAGAGCAATGTTGGACTTCCCAGGACTTTGCAAGTGGGTGTGAAGGGGTTTTGGGATTCACATTAGGACTTGGATTTTCAATAAAGCCCTTAAAACCTTCATGTATTACATGTATGTGGGCTGAAACAGGACAGATTTCCTCTAAATTGAATCTGGGAAGAGTATAATCTTATTGGTCTTGAGGAAGTAGACAGGATTCTCTCACAAATATCTTGTTGTGAATTATACCTAATTCTTCCTAGCTGGCCAATAACCTGGTAAGTGACGGCTATTTCCTCTTTCCTGCTATCTGTTAAAAACATGGTGTTTTGTCCCCTCCTCAAGAAAATATTGTGGGCAGTCCTGGATAATTTTTGTCTACTTCTTTTCTTAACCTCTTAATGACTTTCAGTACTATTGAGCATGGTATTCTTTTGAGTCAGCTCTGGAGAATGTGACTGAGTGACACAGTATTGTATTGGTTCTTTTCTTTCTTTTCTCAATTCCAGTTGGTGTTGATAGAAGAGAAGAACTGTTGAGTGATATGGGTGAGATGGACTATGATCTATATTTGGACCAATCAACTATGCTATGGAGATTTACTCTGAAGTCTCAGGAGGCTTTGGATAGGGGACAAAAGGCTTCAGCTCAATCAAACAAAACTGAAGGGCTTCAACTTGGCTGAGATGGCAAAAATCTCAGCCTTTTTGAAAGACAATACGCAGGAAAAATATTTAATTGAATGGAAAAAATGGATTGATTATTTACAAAATAGATATCAGATTAAGAGATATCAGATTGCCTTTGAATAATCAGGATGTATTATTTTAGAATGTTATGGGAGAGGTTAGGAAATGAAAAGACTCGGATGAGGCTAATTGGATTAGGTGAAGGGAGGGATTAGGTGAAGGGAGGGAGGAAGGAAGGGGGTTTTGAGGGGGGAGGGGGGGAAAGGGGGGAAATGTTTGTTTTTTAAAACTTTTTAAATAAAAAAAAAAAGACTGAAGGACTTTGTGTATTAGGGCCCCCTGTTCTGCTGATTTTTCCATCTTTGGTTCTGGGTGGGAATTACACTTCCAATAGAAACAGTAGTCAATCCTCCAAGTATAAATTTCTGACAACAATCAAGGGATATGCTGAGCTGAATAAGAATATCAGCTCGCAAAGTTCTCCAATAAGTTAGCTCCATATAATTAAGAACCTAACCAAAAACCCAAACCTATGTATAAGTCCAATAGAAGAGAGTATATAATCGAAATTGACAGGGAAAGCTACTGTATGTAAATAGGGGTCAAACTCACCTACTTGTCCTGATGATGTTATCTATTTGTTTAATGATATATCTGTAAATTAAGCTCAGAAAACACCAAGAATCCCAGAGTTACATATCATTTACAATATGTTTATATTTCATTAATTCATATAGTCACTTATTTGTGAGAAGTTCCACCAAAGTTCTTCATAATAATAATTATATTATTATGAATGTTATAATAATCATAATAATTTTTATAATAATCATAATAATTTTTACAATCTTTTCAGAGCTCACCATAACTTGAGAACTCTTATATCTTGCAAGATTTTGGCATTCTTACTTGATATTTCATATTTAGGAGAGCTTGTAAAATTTTAACCAGTTAAATAAAAAAAAATGAGGGTGTCTATAGATCCTGATGCTTTAGCGTGTTGCCAGGTTCCATCGTAGAATAATATTTTTATAACTACAGAGAGAGGACTTTGAATTCAGCATGGATATTTAAAGTATAAAATTATTTTTAAATCTATTTTGGCAAATGTTCAAAAATTGACTGTAAAATTAATACATAAAACTTAAACTTCATTCTATTAATATTGAAATATTTCTAAATTATATTGGAAGATTATAATCAAACCGATTCATATTACTATCTCTAGTGGCAATATCATTTAATTATTTATTTTGATTAAATGTTTTTGAGAATATTGGGAAAATTACAGAACAGATTTTAATAATTAATATGGGTAATTATTGACCATTTTCCTCAGGAGATATAAAATGGTTCAACACAAAATGCTAATTTCCTAAGGACATATAAAATGGTTCTACACAAAATATTAATTGAATTTGTGTTGTTAGCTGATTTATTACAACAGGACACTGGAAAACAAACATCATCTTTCTTTAGATTTGAGCTATTTTGAGTTATATCATTGCCCCCAAAATATAGCAAGAGTCTTAAAAAATAATTTGGGACTTTATTCACATACGGTCCTTAGTTTTTGTTTTTTACTTATATCAGTTCAACAATTTCTAAACATTGACCTCCACCTTTAAAAATGTTTTTGAATGGGATAGAAAGATTGGATATCCGTAAGATTACAGAATATATAAATTTATTTCTATATATGCAACAGTACATTTCCCTTGTCTCTTTTGTATGCTTGTCTTATTTATTTTTTTTGTGAATTTTATTTTCATCTTTTTTTATATCACCTTGTTATTTTCACCTTCACTTGAAGACAGACATTGAGATGGTCTTGGAGAAGCAATTAAGAAATTGTTGCAAAAATATGCAGAAGCATGCCTTTAACACTTGGAAAAAGCAAAGTATTTGGAAGAGATTTATCCTAATTCCCTAAGAATAAGAGGAAAGGAAGGAAAACACAAGCAGATTTACAAATTGTTGATAGTGTAACTTATCTCAATACACTTATGATTCTAGTCTTCTTGTCCAATCTGTTTTCTGATCTGGACAACCTTGAAGGGCTGGCATTACTATATGTTTAAATAAGTCTTTTTTTAAAGGGCCTGTGATTGATGTAATGGAGTCAACAACTGCTGCCCTGCAATACCTCTAAAAGGCAATCAAACTCATTTGGGAAGGTATTAATTTTTTCCTGTTTTACCTTAAAGCCTAATTTCTAATGATCTAATTAGCGCTGTACATTAACTTCCAATTAAATGAAGAGCAGGAAATAAAACACTCATGTAGAAATACAGTTGCTTTGTCTCGGGAGGCTGCAAGAAGACAGCATCTCCGGGACAGGTTTGCTTTTTAGTGGGTGTGTTTGTTTCTCCATCAGAGCTAAGTGATTATTTACCAAGCCTGCTTCCCCCATTTATTAGCAGCATCAGGAATAGAGGATAAGGAGGGACTGTTATCATATTTAATGGGGCTTCTCATGTTATGGTTTCAATAATTAAAGGAGAGTTATCCATGTAGAACGAGAGAGAAAATGGGGAAAGAAATCTCAGAAAGTTGTGTAATTATTTTTCCCTCTGGGCTTGTGAAATGTTTACAATAAATAATCCCAGATACTGCTTAAGATTCAAACTACTACTTGCTTGGAAAAAAAGAGAGAATCCAGTGTAGTGTCTTCCTACAGTTGCCATCCTGTGATTATTTCAGCACGGAGAAGTAGGAATAAATCTGGCATTAAGAGGGATGCACATCTGGGAGTAGGAATTACCTATTAGTCCTTCAGAGTCTCCGGGAAAAGTAGAGCTAAGGCAACAGATATGTAATCGCAAACTATTAGATATAGTGACTTCATGTAGGGCAAGGGCTCTCTCCAAACAGAACGCAAGATCCATAATCTATCTGTGAAATAACATTTTGGTAACTTAACCACAATAGCAAATCAATATTGGAGGCATAGCAATCAAACTGGTAGGCATTTAGATCTATTGCTGGACAGTTTCTAATCAGTCTACTCTATAGTGACATGCAAACAGATCTGAAGCGATAGAAGGATAGAAAGGAAAAACAACAACAACAACCAGCAAACAAAATGATTGCTATCACATTTGTGTTTATGTTCATGCATAACACTTCCATGCATCATCTGTTATCTTCTCCCAGTGCCTTCTTGTACCTACATATTTCTTTCTTCCGAAAAGAAACATTTAGACTGATGTGTGGGCAATGTGCTGCTCAGAAGTGTGGGCAATAGAAATTATTTTTCACGTTGACTCCATTTTCACTGCCATGCTCTCCATCACAGTTTTCTCTTTTTCTATTACTCCATCACAGATTTCCTCATTTCTCAACCTCACTTTTCAAAGCAAATTGTACGACTTGATATATTTGTGTCTGTTTCTGCTGACAATGCCTATGATGAGCTTGGGAAAATCAGTGGCTTTCAGGTCAGCTTCACTAAAGAAAAAATGTTAATCTGTTTTGATCAGGTGCCAAGGTTTTCAAGATATATCAAGATCCTAAGAAAAAAACAGAAAATATGAAAAAGTGTCTTTCAGATCAAATTTAAGAAAGGAGTCTTCAAATATACTTGCATTTTAGTTGGGAAATGTAGACCATTTATCAGCTTCTTTGTATTTCCATTTATCTAAATGAATGCCTTTTGAGTGAAATAAATTCTGAAGATCCACATAAATTCCCTGATGTCATGCACATTTATGCACATCTTCCTTTATGTTATCTTTAAAGCACTCTATCCTTCAGCCAAATGAAGTTTGCCTGGCTAAGTAGAAAACTGTACCTGGGTTCTTGAGTCACACTCCAGTGAACTAACTATTATGACACACTTACAAATAGAAAAAAATGAACACTTTTTGTTCCAAACACAAATGTTCAAAAACCCAGAGATTATATACATTTTAACATACTTTAGAATAAGTTTGATTTTTTTTATTATTTTTCCAGTGCTATTATTATTGGACAGTTCATTTGCTATTAAAGGGAGTGAATACAACTGCATCATTCAGTGACTTATAAAATGGTGAGGAGGCTCAAAATCAAGTCTTATGTTAAAGAATTAAAGAAATTGGATGCATTTATGCTATAGAAGACAGATAAAATAGCACTTGATGAATCGCGATGGCGCAGTGGTCAGAATGCAGTACAGCAGGCTACTTCTGCTGAGTATTGGCTGCCTGCAATTTGGCAGTTCAAATCTCACCAGGCTCAACATTGACTCAGTCTTCCATTCTTCTGAGGTCAGTAAAATGAGGAACAAGATTGTTGGGGGCAATAAGTTGACTCTGAAAACCGCTTAGAGAGGGCTGTAAAGCACTGTAAAGCAGTATATAAATCTAAGCACTATTGCTATTGCCACTCTTAATTGATCATCAATTGTGTTGTAAATGTTGTACCTTGATGAACGTATCTTTTCTTTTATGTACACTGAGAGCATATGCACCAAGACAAATTCCTTGTGTGTCCAATCACACTTGGCCAATAAAATTCTATTCTATTCTATTCTATTCTATTCTATTCTATTCTATTAAATATCTCTCATCTGTCATACAAAAAAAAAAGGTGAGTACTCTCTCGCTGATGACACAGGACTAGGACAAACTGTTAGAAAGTACAAGTCAACAGATTCTAATTACACACTTCAAGAAAAATTCCTACAGGTAGTTCTCGACTTACGACCACAATTGAGCCCCAAATTTCGGTTGTTAAGTGAGACATTTATTAAATGAGATTGTTCCATTTTATGATTCTTCTTGCTTCAGTTGTTAATCTGAATCACTGCAGTTGATAAATTAGTAACAGGGTTAAGTGAATCTGGCTCCCCCATTGACTTTGCTTGTGAGAAAGTTGCAAAAGGTCTGATCTTAGGATACCGCAGCTGTCAAAAATACAAACCAGTTGCCAAGCATTTGAATTTTGATTACACGATCATGGGGCTGCTGCAAAAGTTGTAACTATGAAAAACGTTCAGAAGTCACATTTTTCAGTGTCATCGTAACTTTGAACGATCGTTAAACTGTTGTAAATTGAGGACTACCTGTATATGGGAATAATTTGAAAAGGGACACATTCTTTTTTTTAAGGTTTGGGTGTCTCTTTTTCTCCTGAAGGAATTTACTTTCCTTGTAAATTCTGAGTTGAAATAACAAACCTCAACATACCTTCAACTTTGTGATTCTATAATGATATGAAATATGATAAAGGAAATATATTTCACCTGCAGTGCAACAGCTCTACTTTAAAGTAATGAAGAAAAACTTTCATGTCACATAACAAACTTGAACAGAAACAATTTGCTTCTGGAGCAGCTGATTTAATGGTGCAAGACAAAAATTAACCTTTGGAATAATCTGAATTTAGATGCTTGTTTTCATTTTAATATGTATTATCCTAAAACCAAGTTTCAATGAATTGATTTTTAATGGCTTACCAAACATAATGTTTGATTTAAAAAAAAAAACTTTACTTGCAAAGGTCACATTAGATCCACTTATACTAGTAAGAAGGCTCATCCATTTCTATAAGACATACCAACACACACACACACACATACACACACACACACGCACACAATTTTTGGAAGGAATAGGGAATAAGTAGGAAAGAAAAGGTAGACAGAATGAACACAGAAACTATAACCTAGTTCCAACAAATAGACTGAGAATTAAGAAAAATAAATGTGCTTAAACAAAATTTAACTACAAAGTGAGAAATAGTGGCATTCCCCAACCCCTCTTATCAGCAGGAATTTATAAACTAGTGAAACCTGTGGCTCATCATGTCTATATTAGCAAACCTATCACACCGTTCAGTCCTCTACAATATTATTCATCAAATCTCTAAATCTCAGTGATTCAAAGGCATTTGATTTGATTTACCATCTCAAATGCATTTAGATATACAATTGGAGATTTAACCTGAAGAAAATGACTTTTTCAAATCTTTTTCTGAACAAACTGTTCTTTCGAAATTTGGCAGCCCCTCAAATATTGGAACGCTGCTATCATGTCTCTCCTAATTCTTCTTTTCACTAGACAAGCGCAATCCCTGCAACCGTTCTTCATTTTTTAGTCTCCCCCCCATTCCCCCAATCATCTTTGTTGGTCTTTTCTGTCCTCTTTCCAGAGTCTCAATATATTTTTTATAATATGGTGACCAAGACTGGAGCCAGTATTCTAAGTGCGGTCTTACTAAGGCTTTATAAAGTGGTGCTAATACTTTATGTGATCTTGATTCTATCCCTCTGTTAATGCAACCTAGAATTGCTTGGGTTTTTTTGGCTACTGCTGCACACTGCTGGCTAATGTTTAAATGATTGTCCACTAGGACTCCCAAATCCTTCTCACAGTTACTGCTATGGAGCCAAATTTCACCTAATCTGTACCTGTACATTTTATTTTTCTTGTCTAAGTGTAAAACCTTTTTTATATATTGAATTTTATTTTGTTAGATAGGGCCCAGTGTCCAAAGGGTGCTTTTTCAGGTGGCAACTGGACTTCCTTGGTGGTGTGGAATTAGGAATGGATTTCCAGAGAAAAAATTGCAAACTACAGGAACCAGGAGCAATACTCAGATGACCCTGAGGGCACAGATAAGCCTCCAAGTGCTTCAATGACCCTCTAAAAGGATGCAAATGACCCAGGGGAGCTATTCAGTAGGTTCTGACAGGTTCTGGAGAACCGATAGCGGAAATTTTCAGTAGTTCGGAGAACCGGCAAATATCACCTCTGGCTGACCCCAGCATGGGGTGGGAATGGAAATTTTGCAATATCCTTCCCCCAGGAGTGGGGTGGGATGGAGATTTTGCACTATTCTTCCCCTGCCATGCCCCCGAAGCCACGCCCCCGAAGCCACACTCACAGAACCGGTAGTAAAAAAGTTTGAATTCCACACTGAAATGACCATCTGTCTGCAAGGAGTATAAACCCTTCCATTCTCCACTATCCAGTCAGAGCTGAAGAAGCTTCTTGGATGAGAAATGAAATGTTTTCTAAGAAAAAACAAGAAAGTCCAGTTGCTTCCTGAAAAAGCAACTTTGAGACAACCATGCTTGGATGACTGATAATCTCTACAGACATTTAGGTATACAATTTGGGATGAACACCCTTTGCATGGTGTGAGATTAGGAATGGATTTCCAGCGAAAAAAATGCAGACTACAGGAACCAGGAGCACTACTCAGGTGACTCTGAGGACCTGAGGACATAGATAAACTTCCAAGTGCTTCAACGACCCTCTAAAAGGATGCAAATGACCAGCTGTCTGCAAGGAATATAAATCCTTCCATTCTCCACTATCCTGTCACAGCTGAAGAAGCTTCTTGGATGAGAAGTGAAACATTTTCTAAGAAAAAAACAAAAAAGTCCAGTTGCCTCCTGAAAAAGCACCTTTCGGACAACCATGACCTGGATGACTGAGAATCTCTATAGACAGATAGGGCCCAGTGTTCAAGACTGTTGAGATCCATCTGGATTTTGATCCAATCTTCTGAAGTGTTGGCTATTCCAGCCAATTTGCTATCAACTTCAGATTTGATAAGTTCCCATTTTATTTCTTCATCTAAATCATATATGAAGATGTTGAAGAGTACTAGACCTAAAATGGAACTTTGGAGTACCCTAATAGTTCCTTCCCTCCATGTAGCTGTAGTTCCATTGAGCACCACATGTTGAGTGTGATTTCTCAGCCAGTTTCAAATCCATCTGATGGTGTCTATTCCACATTTTTTTAGCTTACGAAGAAGTACTTTGTGGTCTACTTTGTCAAATGCCTTACTGAAATCCAAGTATACTATGCCCACTGCATTTTACTGTTCCACTAATTTAATCACTTTGTCAAAGAATGAAATAAGATTTATTTGGCATGATCTGTTTTTAACAACCCCGTATTGGCTTCTGGTTATCATTGCTTGCTTCTAGATGTTCGCAGATCTGTTGTTTGATTATTTTTTCCAGGATTTTCCCAGGTATTGCTGTCAGGGCGATTGGTCTGTAGTTTCCTGGATCTGTCCCTGGATCTGAAACTACAGAGCAATCAGTCTGACATCAATACCTGGGAAGATCCTCAAGATAATCAAACGATTAAAAACCACAAAAACATACATAATGTAGAATGTGCATATTTTTATTGTTCTATTAGTGAAATCTAAGCTATCACTAAGATATGGTTGAAACCACTTCCCACCTAATATGAAAGAAGAAAGAAGGGAGGGAGAAAAGGTATGCATACCTACACACACCACACCCAGATCTTTCATTTTGCAACTGCTAGTTATTGTCACTATAGAATACAATCAGAATTTCAATTCTAAAAGTTGTTTTTCTTTACCCATTCATCCTGGTTTATTGTGTAATTACAAAAATTATACAAAATAATTATAAATACACTAAATTATACAAAAAAGATGCTGACATCCCAGAAAGAATACTGAGAAGAAGAACAAAGATGATAGGATGCTAAACTGTATGATGAATGGTTGAGAGGACTATACATGTCTAGTCTAAGAAAGAGAAGGAGTACGGATAATATGATAGCAGTCTTCCAATACTTGAGGGGCTGTCACAGAGAAGTGGGGGCAGACTTATTTTCCAAAGCACATTGAGGGAAGGACAAGAAGTAACAGGTGGAAGATCATTAAACAAAGATCCAGCGTAGAACTAAGGAAAAATTTCATAACACTGAGAACAATTAATCAGTGGAATGACTTGGCTCCAGAAATTGTGGGTGCACAAGGTTTTCAAGAAGAGGCTGGACAAGAAGTTGTCTGGAATGATATACGGTCTCCTGCTTAAGCAGGGAGCTGAACTTTTTCTTATTTGCTATTATATTTGTTATTCTATATTCTGTGTTAAAATTCATTCTCTCTCATTCTGGTGCGACCAGATCTGGAACTGAACATACTCAAAACTGTAGAAATGGTGGTAGACTTTAGAGAAACTCTTCCATACTACCACCTCTTACAATACTACACAACACAGTATCAACAATAGAAAGCTTCAAATTTCTAGGTATTACCATATCTCAAGACCTAAAATGGACACCTAACATCAAAAACGTCATCAAAAAAGCACAACAAAGAATGTTCTTTCTGCACCAACTCAGAAAGCTCAAACTGCCCAAGGAGCTGCTGATTCAGTTCTACAGAGTAATTATTGAGTCTGTCATCTACACCTCTATAACTGTCTGGTTTGGTTCTGCAACCCAACAAGACAGATACAGACTTCAGAGGATAATTAGAACTGCAGAAAAAACAATTGCTACCAACCTGCCTTCCATTGAAGACCTGTATACTGCACAAGTCAAAAAGAATAATGTGAAAATATTTACAGACCCCTCACATCCTGCACATAAACTGTTTCAATTCCTACCCTCAAAATGATGCTATAGAGCACTGCACACCAGAACAAATAGACACAAGAACGCCATCACTCTTTTAAACAAATAATTCCCTCAACACTGTCAAACTATTTACTAAGTCTGCACAACTATTAATCTTCTCATTGTTCATCCAACTCCTCCCACTTATGACTGTATGACTGTAACCTTGTTGCTGGTATCCTTACAATTTATATTGACTATTTACTAATACAATTTGATTGCTTATTTGTTCCCTATGAATATCATTAAGTGTTTACCTTATGATTCTTGACGAACATTTCTTTTCTTTTATGTACGCTGAGAGCATATGCACCAAGACAAATTCCTTGTGTGCCAATCACACTTGGCCAATAAATAATTCTATTCTATTCTATTCTATTCTATTCTATTCTATTCTATTCTATTCTATTCTATTCTATTCTATTCTATTCTATTCTTTCTCTCTCTCTCTCTCTCATTTTGTCTGTTTTTCATGTCACTGAGGGACTTATGAGAAAACACAAGAGCATGTAGAGTTGAACAGGTTGAAGAAAAGAAATCTGATAAATGTCACTGGATTAAAAAACAATAAGCTAAACGTGGGTTTTTTCCTTTTTTCTTCTTTTAAGAAACATACTTCAACGTTTATATTGCCTACAGCAAATCCCTGACAGTCTAAAAAGATTTAAGAAATAGGCATGTTGCTTAACATTGAGTCTGTCCAACATAAGGAAACCCAAAAGTATTTTTAAAGATTCTTTTTCTGACCCCATGTACCCAAGACATTTTGAATGGATATTATAAGACTTCTGGAATGCTGTCATTTTTTAAAATAAAAATGGTAGCATTTAATACGTTGAATATTAATATTGTCAAAGCTGTGTGCCCTTCTAAGATTAAATAAATTATCAGAATCCAATGACAAACCTTCTCCTGCAATTTTGTCTAGGCAAATTAACAGTTTTGTTTATTATTTATTTATTTGTTGCATGCCGTATTCTGTTAAATAAACTTTCAGTACAAATTTTACAAAATAAGCAAGAGAAATGCACACACGTGCATTCACACACAAAACACACAGTGATACAACAATTGAAAGATTTAAAAATAGATAATAATGCAATTGAATCATTATTTGGTTTTGCCATTAAATGTTTTAATGTAAGAATGGATGAAGTAGTGTTAAAACATCATATGCTGATAGAAAGGTATAGGACACTGTGTGGTCTGTTGTGAGGAATGAACATTTGTCAATGGTCTCCTGCCCATTTTGTTATATGAAAGGTAGAGTTGAGTTTATCAGAAGAAATATAAAAACAACCTGGACACAATGGCAGTAGAGTACTAAAGAATTATGTGTAGTAAACAAGAACTCTGGGTCAAGTGCTGAATGAACATTCGTTGAGTACAAAAGTGACTTACTGATATGAAAGAATTATGTTGAGGTTGTTTGGGGTCATATGGAGAGAATGGATGAAGAATAAATGCAAACTGAATATGTGAAGAAAGAACAGAAGAGGCAGGTGGAACTTTTGGTTGGATGGAGATGATTAAAAACAGAGAGAATCTGACTTTATTTTTAAAAAGAAATACATGAAATAGTACAAGGACATGTGTAAGCAAGTATGTAAGCAAGAAATATACAGTAGTTGCCAAATTTGTGGAAACCACTTGAGAAAAGTGTATTTTCTAAAACTAGCTAATAACACCACTTTTTTTGGAATAGTACCATAAAATTAGATATCAATGGAAAGATAATTTAATCAAGAATGTAATTCAATAACATTTATGAAGGATTTGATATTAGAATAGCAGTTACAGTATAAAGAAGAAAAGTGAAACACATAGAAAAGCCGAGTTATACAAAAATTATCACCATGTCAGTTAATAGTTGAGTAACCTTTAGCATGAGTTACAGCCTTATAAAGTCTTCCCATGGAGTGAACCAAGTCTTTCAGTTCTGCAGCTATTATAATGTGAAACCAAGGTTGAATGATTGCTTCTATTAACTGGGTTTTATTGTTGGGTCGCTTCTGACTAACAAGTTTTTTAGTCGGCTACATAGATTTTCAACCATGTTAAGATCTGGGCCATTCCAGCAGTGGAATATGATTATCTTGAAACTCAAAAAAAAAAAAAAAGTGGTGTTATTAGCCATCAAACCTCAAAATTGGTGTTATTAGCCATCAAAAATACACTTTTCCCAAAAGGTTTCCACAATTTTGGCCACTACTGCATAGAAATACAGTGGATGAAAATGTCTTAAGTTACGCACTTTCTTTTGTTGTTTCATGTCTTAATATCATTGACTTATTATTTTTACTTCTTTTTTGCATATTGCATAATTTGATAAGAAACATAATCCATGTAAATGTATACATGCACGTATAAAGGCAATTCTAGCTATTTTGGCCCCTAGCCATGGTTGTATTCTGGGTCCCTCTGTGATTTGGTTCATCTTTTGATTGTAATTTTTGATTTTAAAAAAGTGCCCTCTGTTTTGTTTGTTTGTTTGTTTTTGTTTTTGTTTTCTTTCTAGGTTTTGAGCTTTACATTTATGATTTTCAGCTCTACACAATTTCTATTCTCTCTGGTATTTTTACCCTATTTGTACTGTGAAATAATATTTAACCCTCAATCCTCTGATGTTAATGTTGATTCACTGAATATGTAGATTCTCTCTCTCTCTCTCTCTCTCTCTCTCTCTCTCTCTCTCTCTCTCTCTCTCTCTCTCTCTCTCTCTCTCTCTCTGTGTGTGTGTGTTTGAAGTCTTATTAATTTGTCCAATTCTAGAATGGTACCTACTTGTCTTAACCTAGAGCCAGCCCTATATGTACACATTTATTTCATAGTCTGTTAATGATGGAGAAGATCTATTTCTGAATTCACAAGTCAATGCACAAGACAAGTTTTCAGAGACCCTTCTGAACATGCTATTTTGCAGCTTTTAATAACTAAAAGGAAATTCAGACAGGCATGTCCTAAACCAGTTTACAATTTGAAGGCTAAAATCAATATTTGGCCTATAAATTATAGTTTTCACATAAACCCAGTTATTTGCACTAATTAGTAACCTATCTGTCACATTTTTACCAAAAAACATTCCTGATGTTTTTTTCTTTTCTCTCCCAAAAAACACAAGGTCTAGCTTTTTGAGTAGCTAACTGAGCATCTTGTTTTGTCTTTTTCTCCTAATGTTGATAACACAAGGTCAGCTTTGTGACCTTAAATAATATTCTCTGCAGCTTGCTGTGCTGCCTGAAATTGACAAGATTTTAATCAATTACATAACTGAAGGCTCTGCTTCCTAATGATGCTGCAAAGGATAGTTTCACATGTATTTTTTGCAGTTTTTCATTGTTAAGTTAAATAATCTGTCTTCCTTTCCCCATTTGTTCTCATTTTCAAATATCTGTGTCCTCGTCTGCCTGTTCAGATATCTGGTAACCCTCAAAGTAGCCAAGTAAACACTTTGGTGTTCTTTTAGCTATAGTAGATATATTTAAAGCAATTCCTATCAATAACTATAACCCTCTTAGCCATAACTTTATATCCACTGCCTCATTTCTAATGTTATCCTAAAATCTTATATCCATAAAAAATTATACTTGTCTTTCAATTTATAGATAATAGTTATCAATATATCAGTGATTCTCCTGATATCCCATTCAAAATCTAACACCTTTGCTTCAAAAGAATTGCCCATATATTTATTACCCTTTTCCCCTTTGCCTTTATTTATGAGTTACATCTTCCTGCTACAAGAGCAGTGAATGTACAGTGTGCAGATTAAGACTATTCTGATCAATTTCTGATGGAAAAAGAGTTTATACAGAAGTAGTTGCTTCATTGGGCCATTTTTATGGTTCTGGTTTGATGTTATCATTTCTTTTAGCCATTTAATTTCCAGCTTCCAAAATACTGAGGTTGCAGTTTCTAAAAAAATATAGCTACCCTACTCTGTTTCTTACGAAGAAAACACAAAAGACTGGATGAGTAGATTCAGGTGGCCTGGGGTCTTAGGAGATTTGGATGTATGCCTTGACTGCAGGCTTAGTTCAGAAAATTCTTTCATCTTTGTTTATCTTTTTATTTCCATCCACGTATTTGGGGCTATCATGAATAATGTATAGACAAAAGGCGAATCTTGATACTAGATGTTGTGAGAGCCTTTTCTAACAATTTAAAAGAAATAAACTATTTACTTACTGAATGGGCCTTATCTCAGAAGCTATTTTAATTTCTGATATTTTTTCTTTTTGTAGAGTTTTGCAGGATTTTGGAAATTTATCATTAACAGGTAATGGTAAAACCAGAATTAACTCTGGAATGTTTTAAAATACTATAAGAATTTTGTGCATAGTATCATTAAACACACAAGCATGGGTTTTCTGTTATCCAAATCTCATACTGTTGAGCACTTGCCAAAGGTTTATTTTCTCTTTAACAATATATTGTATACTGAACTGTCCACATTGAATACACACATATATATTGTGAAGCATCGTTACTCCTTTTAAGATTATCTCATGGGTTTCTTTAAAAGAAAAAGAGGACAAGAAAGTAGACAGAAAGAACAATAGCAAGTGGCTCAATTAGGAAGTGGCCCTGTAAAGGCATTTCTTCCAAGGGACCATTCAAACTGTAAATAAGCACTGAGTTTCCAATTCTGAAATAGGTAAAGTCACAACTTGTATTAACAATTCAAGACAGTATTTTTTTAAAAAATGATATTTTTGTGATTGATTTGTTCTGCACATTTTTGGTTACAAACTTCTATATTCTGAATCTTATTAAAAAGGTTAAATGTTTTAAAATATAAATAGTGTTTTCTTGCCTAAAGTTCTCTAATAGGTGACTAGAACCCATGTTTTTCATCACACAATATTGAGATTCTATCACTAAAATATTGTTATAAGTGCAATGAAAAATATTGACCCACTCAGAACTCTAATTGTTCTTCTAAGGACTTAACTAAACATATGACTGCATGACTGCTTGATCACCATGTTCTCTAAAAACTTCAAAACAATATATTTTCTTGATCTGATTCATGATGAAAGATTGTTTCAACATTCCAAGGTTGGGTCAAACTTGCTGTGACTTTCAACCAGATTGTAAAGTTTTGTATTGACAGAAAAAAGATTTCATGCTGTTTTATATTTCTGATTTCCTTTTATTTTGCAAATTTCAACAATTAATAGAAGGATATATTTTCATGAATCTTAGCCTGGATTTCACTTGCCCTTTATGCTTGACAACCTTGCATTTTTGAAGTTGGTAGGACAAGTACTTTCTTTGACAGAATTAAAAATAAAGATCAAAATCAAAATAGGTATTTATTATTTTACTGGGAGAGAAAGGAGTACAGTACATATTGTTACCTTATTGTAATTTCAATTATTCTTTAACATATACTAACAACCATGTCCTATTTATTACTTTGAAAACACTTTCTGAGAAATGAATGACAGAATGATGTCAAAGATTGTGTGTGATAAAATGATACTTTAAAAAAATATCAACTACTATTTTCCGCAAGTAAACTTAGTCTAAGTTAGCATACTGGTTCTAGGAATCTAGAAATCTATCTTAGTGAATTCAAGGTACACACATGCATACATATAACATAACATCAGAGTTGGAAGGGACCTTGGAGGCCTTCTAGTCCAACCCCCTGCCCAGGCAGGAAACCCTACACCATCTCAGTCAGATGGTTATCCAACATTTTCTTAAAAATTTCCAGTGTTGGAGCATTCACAACTTCTGAAGGCAAGTCGTTCCACTTATTAATTGTTCTAACTGTCAGGAAATTTCTCCTTAGTTCTAAGTTGCTTCTTTCTTTGATCAGTTTCCACCCATTGCTTCTTGTTCTACCCTCAGGTGCTTTGGTGAACAGTCTGACTCCCTCTTCTTTGTGGCAGCCCCTAAGATATTGGAACACAGCTATCATGTCTCCCCTAGCCCTTTTGTTAAACTAGACATACCCAGTTCCTGCAACCGTTCTTCATATGTTTTATCCTCCAGTCCCCTAATCATCTTTGTTGCTCTTCTCTGCACTCTTTCTAGAGTCTCAACATCTTTTTTACATCGTGGCGACCAAAACTGGATGCAATATTCCAAGTGTGGCCTTACCAAGGCATTATAAAGTGGCACTAACACTTCACGTGATCTTGATTCTATCCCTGTGTTTATGCAGCCCAGAACTGTGTTGGCTTTTTTAACAGCTGCTGCACACTGCTGGCTCATATCTAAATGGTTATCCACTAGGACTCCAAGATCCCTCTCACAGGTACTACTATTGAGCAAGGTACCACATATACGGTACTGGTGCATTTTGGTTTTTTGGCCTAAATGTAGAACCTTACTTTTTTCACTGTTGAATTTCATTTTGTTAGATAGTGCCCAGTGTTCAAGTCTGTCAAGATCTTTCTGTAACTTGAGCCTATCTTCTGGAGTGTTGGCTATTCCTGCCAGCTTGGTGTCATCTGCAAATTTGATGAGTTCCCCATCTACCCCCTCGTCCAAGTCATTGATGAAGATGTTGAAGAGTACTGGGCCTAAAACAGAGCCTTGGGGTACTCCACTGCATACTTCCCTCCATGTGGATGTAGTTCCGTTGAGGACTACACGTTGAGTGCGGTTGGTCAGCCAGTTACGAATCCATTTGGTGGTGGTGCTGTCTAACCCACATTTTTCTACTTTATCTAGTAGTAGGTTATGGTCTACTTTATCAAATGCTTTACTGAAGTCCAAGTAAATTATATCGACAGCATTCCTCTGGTCTACTAATTTTGTCATTTTGTCAAAGAATGCGATAAGATTAGTCTGGCATGATCTGTTTTTGACAAACCCATGTTGGCTTTTGGTTATTACTTTGTTTGCTTCTAGGTGTTCGGTGATTCGTTGCTTGATTATCTTTTCCAGAATCTTCCCCGGTATTGAGGTCAGACTGATAGGTCTGTAGTTTCCTGGATCTGTTTTTTTTCCTTTTTTGAAGATGGGAACTACATCAGCTCTTTTCCAGTCCTCTGGCAGCTCCCCTGTGCTCCAGGATCTTTGAAAGATATAGTTCAGTGGTTCTGAGATCACGTCTGCCAGTTCCTTCAGAACCTTGGGGTGTAATCCATCCGGTCCTGGTGATTTGAACTCGTCTAGGGTAGACAGGTGTTCACTTACCATTTTCTTCCCTATTTTAACTTGTGTTTCTAATCTGTTTTTTGTAGTGCTGTTTTTGATAGGTTGGATTGTTTTTTCCTTTTGTGTAAAGACAGAACACATCACTTCTAGGAATATCTGTAAAAATAACCATGATAATAATCCATTTAAATTTATAGTTAGAGATCTACAGTGCCTGTCTCCCAAAAATACCAAGAAGTACAAAAATAACCTATCTACACAACAGACATTGTCAGCCCTTCAAGGTAGACCAGACTAGGGAACTGAAGTTATGAATATTAATACTACTTTTATTATAGAGTTAAAATACAATTGTTCAATACAATTGAACGTGTCCAGAAATATTTTACAAGAAGAGTTCTCCACTCCTCTGAATACAACAAAATACCCTATGCCACCAGACTTGAAATCCTGGGTTTAGAAAATTTAGAACTACGGCGTCTTCGACATGACTTGAGTTTAACTGATAGAATCATCTATTTATAATGTCCTTCCTGTCAAAGACTACTTCAGCTTTAATTGCAACAATACACGAGCACACAATATATTTAAGTTTAATTTTAACCGCTCCAATCTTGACTGCAGAAAAAATGACTTCAGTAACAGAGTTGTTAATGCTTGGAATAAACTACCTGACTCTGTGGTCTCTTCCCAAAATCCCAAAAGCTTCAACCAAAAACTGTCTACTATTGACCTCACCCCATTCCTAAGAGGTCTGTAAGGGGCGTACATAAGAGCACAAGAGTGCCTACCGTTCCTGTCCTATTGTTTCCTTTCGTTATATCCAATTAATATAGTTATTACATACCCATACTTATATGCTTACATGCTTATATATTGTATAGTTATTTCATGCTTACGCTTAAATATACTGTGTGACAAAATAAATAAAATAAAAATTTTAAAAAATAACATAACATAACATAAACTTAAAAATACATCTTGCCTGACCACTATTAAAATCCTTTATGGCAAGGGACCAGGTTATAATCGACAGCTAGGTTATACAATTTACTGCCTCTTCCCAATTTCATCTGGCTGTCCTACCAGATCCGGAAGGAAGGGCATGTCATGGATTCTATTGCCTAGAGTGCTATATTTGACCTGATCTATACAATGGGTCTTTTCTGCTGTAGCAGACATGCCATGGGACAATCTCAAACCTATTATAAGGACGTCTCACTTCCAAAAGTCTCCTAGGCCTGGAGATGCTAGCAGATGAGTGAAATAGCCAGGTGGCGCCATTATTTTTATCATCCCTTCATCTATTATTCTTTGTTTTATTTTATTTTGTTCTTTTTATTAATTGTTTTTAGCTCTGTGGTATGCTGGCTCAAGTCATTGTTTGTGAGATGCGCAGCTATATAAATTGGTTTAATAAATAATAAAAATAAATAAATTGGTTTTAATTGTATAAATGTGATAACAATATCCAGACACAGTATTAATACCAAACAATTCTAATAATATTACGTCTAGAATTTAGTAATTAATGAGAAAACATTGTTTTCTTGGAGGCAACACTTGGAGGCCAAAGATGTATTTAAAGAAAATACATTTTGGGGAGACTAACATAATGCACACATAACATCTTCTGTATCTATTGTCTTCAAATTAAACAGGTTGCAAAGATACACATGAGAGACTTAAACAGATTAATAAAGATTAAATATAACAAAGACTGAATAAATTGAACACAGGAATATTAATTCAACCTTTTTGTTTTTGTAGGGAAGAACATTCACAAGAATTGCTTTGCTGAGTTTAGTATGTGTAATTTTAAAGTAAAAAACTAACAAACAGAATTTATGTGTTTTAAATAGCATTTTTTTTTCTTGATAGTAAATAGCACCAATAACTGGTCAGTGAACAACACATAGGATCAGATTGTCAGGTTTCCTACATCTTTAATCATAGCATAGCATCATAGGTAGATATTCAATTGGATAATTTTCTTACATAGATACCTTTTCTGGATAGTCATACATAGAATATAATACTTTTACTACACCAGCCAACAGAAATAGTCCATATAGGAAGAAGACTACCAGGTATTGACTGCAAAAAAGTGACATTTAGTAATTGTCGAGATTTTTGTAACATAGATCTGTAGCTTTAGTCATAGGTAAAAGCAGGGGTGAAATCTAAAAGTTTTCCCTACCGGTTCTGTGGGCATGGCTTAATTGGTGGGCATGGCTTGGTTGTCAGATGGCTGGGTGGGCGTGGCCAATAACAAAAAATAATAAAAATAATAAACAAAGTATAAAAAAACAATAAGAGGTACCAAAAATTAACTTTCACACTTTACACACACACAACACAACACAACACAACTGACTCACACACAATGTAAAAGCAGCTGCACTTCACACTTCACACAGCCACAAAAAGCTCAAAAACCAACTTTCACACTTTACACACACACAACACAACACAACTGACACACACACACACAATACCACATACAGCTTTCTGAGATTTTGTGTGTTTGTGTAGTTAGAGTGAAACACTACAGAAACATACAAAATCTTAGAAAGCTGCACAAATATTTTATTTTATTATTTAATTTTATTTTATTTTATTGTGGACTGCAATTCCCAGAGTTCCTCAGCCAGACAGCATTAATCACTCAGTGGTGAAATAGATTAGCTAAATTTAGATTAGTTCAGTCTGGTGCTGAAAGCGAAACTGGGGCTTTCCAGCTGCGAAAAAAGCCATGAGGTTGATCAGTAATCAGGTAAGTGTCTTAGACTCTTTTAAAAGTAGTTTTTCTACATGTTTTCTACAGAAAACATGTTTTTTAAGGTTCTGCTGATGAGGAACTCAGGTGAGATCCCCAGAGTAGCCTTTATTTTTTTTTTTAAGTTTAAAGGCTCTGCGGATCTCAGCTGAGGGCGGGATCCTCAAAGGCTTTTTTTTTTACTTTTAAAGGCATGCTGAAGCAAAACCTTTTTTTAAAAGTAAAAAAAACTCTCTGCTTATGGTGCGGCTCAGCAGAGGCAGGGGGGCGGGGCCAGGGATTTTTGCTACTGGTCCTCTGAACCAGCAGCCGCTATCACTACCGGATTGCGCGAGCCGGTCTGATCCGGGAGCATTTTACCCCTGGGAAAAAGCTACAGCCAAACTGACTTTCTATCAATTTGGGAAGCTCACCAGGGGTTTGATGGGAAATAACTCTGTAAATGTTGTTAGAAGAAAACAAAACCTGGAGACGACTTCCGGTATCCAGTGGCAACGGACGTCTGGAAGGTTTCTCCTGCCTCCAGCGCCCGAATCCGGCCGCCGCCGAGGCCCTCAGGGGCCAGGTGTTCCGAAAAGGACACCTGCCGTACGGACGGCTCGCCAGGGGTCTCCCAGCCGACATACAGGACTGTGGGGACCGATGCTGGCGCGTCCTAGGCTTGGCGGGGTTCGGAGGCCACAGGCCGCGGCCATTATTTTGGTCGCCGCTTGCCGCTGTGCCCGTGACACCGGGCATTGGATTTATAACTGCAGCAGCCTGGTGGTGAACAGGGCACGGAGTAGAATTGAGGAGGAGAAGGAAGGAATATCGGTAAACGTGAGTGGAGTGCCCGGAGTGCGGGGGTTTTCTCCCCTGCGGTTGGAAGGAGCACGAGTTATTTTGGAGAGAGGAGAACTTAAAATAAGAAGATTACCGGTTTTGTGGAGCTCTGGAGAGAAGAGGTGATGGAGAAATTTAGGAGGGAAGGTTTGAGGCCCCTCCTTCTGGGGAACAGTGGTGGCGCCCAGCTTCCGCCTTCACTATGAGAATTTTGATGACATCACTTCCTTCGGTTTCCTGGTTGACTAACTGTACTCTGGACTCGTTGCTCCTGTGAGTGCCCCTGGTGGATCCGGAGGAAATTACAAGGATACTGTGCTTGCCTGAGGATTTTGATTCTTTTTTTTCAAATGGCAAAAGGTCAGAGACCAACTGCTGGAGAGATGGAGAGAATTCTGGAAAAGTTATCCAATATGGACAAGAAACTGGATGATTTGCAAAGAGGCCAAACGGAAATAAGAGAAGAAATTGTGACTATCCAAAAGGATTTAAAGGATACTCAACAAGTCTCAGCAGAAAACAAGCAGAAAGTGGAAGGTCTGAGGGTGAAATGCGGCAGTGCAGAAAAGAGAGGAGACGACAGGCAATGCTGTGCTTGGACTACAGATGGATAAAATGTCTTATTTCCTTAGGTTTCAAAATTTGGAAGAAGTGGACCAAGAAGACTTGAGAGATGTTGTGACTAAATTGTTGGGAGAATTTCTTGGGAGAAGTGTTGATTTCATGAATTGGGATGTGGATCGAGTTTATAGAGTTAATTCGCAATATGCACGCATGCAGTTCCCAGAGAGGTTCATGTCAAATTTGTGAGAAGAGGCGAGAGATGAAATTCTTAGAAAACATAGGAGTGGGGCACTGATTTACAGGGGCAGGAGATAGCCATTCTGAGGCAGATTCCCAGACAGGTACGTGAAAAAGAAAGAAATATTATTTTTGTCAAGCAAATTGTACCAGAAGGAGTGGGCTTCAGATGGCTGATGCCAGAGGATTGATGATTTTCCGGGAGGGCATTACGAAAAAAATCAGTACAATTGCGGAGGCTACGGCCTATGTGGAGGAACACAAAGCCTTCCTGGAATCAGATGACCCAGGAATTGAAGAAGGGGAGGTTATAGATCATGGGGCTGAAGCGGCTGCCGCTGTTGCGGCCCTGGATGGGTCAGGCTGAACCCAGAGTTCTGAGATCCAAAACTAGGAAGTGATAAAGATATTTGGGATTGTGTTGGTTTTCCTTATTCTCTTTTGTACGATATTCTGTTTATTCTTGACTCTTCTTTATTACGTATTTAAAATTTGCAAACTTTGCTACTTCGTGTCACCTGCTTGCCTTATGGCTGTTGTATGTGTTAAAAAATTTGAGTAAAATTCTTATTTTAGATAAGAAAAATGAAAATTTACCATACCTGATATGTATTTGTATAAACCTTTTTTGACTAATAAAAACTTTTTGAACAAAAAAAAAAGAAAACAAAACCTACTAAATTACTAAAGTAAAGAAACCACCTCCAATTTTACCAACTCATTGTTCTTGATGAAACAAAGCTGCTGGATGACCATATTAAACAAACCAACAAAAAATATGTAGTATTACTAATTCTCCTCAGGTGCAGTTTGAAAGACAAGTTAATAACTGCTGACATTTCTTTTGCTGCCTTATTAAAAGTGCAGAAGTTCTTTATGTTTCTGATTTGCTCTCATTATATAAGTCTTGTAAATTATAGAGTTGAAATCAATTTCATTACAGTATTTTTATATTTATATTGATAGGGTACTTAAAATACCTATATTCTCTACTTTGTGTATAATTTTAATTATATGCTTTGTCATAGTATTTTGTAGTTAGGATACAATAATAATAATGTTTAATTCCCCCCCCCAGTATTTGATAGATGACAGCTGATGGCAATTTGCCTAATTGTGGCAGCTGACAGAAAAGTATTCAATGTCATATATTTTAAATCCAGTATTTTATTTGGGAAATTTCTATCAAGTCTGGACAAGGCAATTTAAGTTATTCCTTTAATTAGTTTAATTTATATCTTTTATAAGATTAGAACTACATGATCAGAAGATCGCATTTCTTCATTCAAGGGTAAACGTGATTGATGATGCTTCATTTAAGTGTCGTAACTTGCATAAAAATGAAAAATAAAATATCTGAAAAGTCTGACATATGTCAGGATTGTATTTTGATATAATGAATTGTTAATTTCAGTAGCTTAGTGACTTCTAATTAAATTATACAAAGAATAAAACACTTGTCTTAACTACCATTTCCATCTTCTTTCAACAAACACTTCCATTCTATTTCAAATACTTTGTTTGCTTAGGTTGTCCAGCCCTTAAACTGCTGCTTTATCCTTACTTTGCATATCACTTTGCTAGAGATTTCTCAGTTCTGTTCAGTTCAGAGCACATGTTTTCAAATTCTGTCTCTTGGATTAGGCCACATCTTGTGTTTGCAGATACCAGGAGATTGGTCTCTCTGGCAGGATTAACAAATGCAGCAGCTGGAGCTAAGTACGTTGGGCACGAATCCAACACCTATTTGAGTAAATATAAACCTTTACTTTTTCCTCATTGGGCACCGGATCTATAGTACTGCACAAATGTATTCCTTGCTCTGCATCTAAAAATGATGCAAACAGCTTCAGCATCACCGACTGCTTTTTCTCCATTGTGGCCTGTTAATTTATCTGTTTGAACTCATGTATGCATCTGGCGTGTATTTAGTCCAGATAAATGTATTTTCTACCCTACTTTAAACTGTAGGATAGTTAAGCCAATGGAGGCTAGTCAAATCAAGCTTAGGCTTATATTATCCCCAATAAAACAAAGCATTTAGTAATAGAAATAGTTTTATGCCAGGAACCTAAAAGTTTTACTTGCCTATGAACTGCAGTTGATGTTCTTGAAGGACACAGAATTTCCAAGTTCCCCCCTCCCTTTGGGGAAGATGATTGCTTTTGGAGGAAGAAGATATTTTCTAGTTATTAGGGCTATGTATATCTTCAAGGAATTCAAAGCAAAGCTATCATCCTACTTCATTTTATCTTCTCCAAATGATCTGCTGACAGTGCTAATAATTGGAAAAGGCTTCTGCAATAACAATGAAGATTGTATACAATCTGTGGATAATGACTGTCTCTGCTATAATTAACTGATAAAATTCTGTAATGCAGTAGTGGGATAGACTGGGCAGGGAATTGGACTCAATGATCCTACAACTCTATGATTCCTCAGCTAGCAAGCAAAGAGATTAACCAAGTGATTAGCCATTTCTTAGGGATCAGACAAGAAAGCTATAATTTGGAAAACAAACTTTCTTTATTGACCATTTGCATAAACTTTAGGAACCTTGGAACTTGGAGATGTATAAATCGAAACAATAAAAGCTCTTCTCTCAGATTATTTAATTTCTAGAATCAGGAAAATTATAGGCATTGGTGGATGATCTCTGGAGGGCCAGGGCCAGGGGTTATTCCTCTGCCCTGGTCCTATTAGACCTCTCAGCGGCTTTTGATACCATCGACCATGGTATCCTGCTGCGCCGGTTGGGGGGATTGGGAGTGGGAGGCACCGTGTATCGGTGGTTCTCCTCCTATCTCTCTGACCAGTTGCAGACGGTGTTGACAGGGGGGCAGAGGTCGACCGCGAGGGACCTCACTTGTGGGGTGCCGCATGGGTCGATTCTCTCGCCCCTTCTGTTCAACATCTATATGAAACCGTTGGGTGAGATCATCAGTGGCTTTGGGGTGAGATACCAGCTGTACGCTGATGACACCCAGCTGTACTTCTCCACCCCAGGCCACCCCAATGAAGCTGTTGAAGTGCTGTCCCGGTGCGTGGAAGCCGTATGGGTCTGGATGGGGAGAAACAGGCTCAAGCTTAATCCCTCCAAGACGGAGTGGCTGTGGATGCCGGCACCCCGATTCAGTCAGCTGCAGCCGCGGCTGACTGTTGGAGGCGAGTTATTGGCCCCAAAGGATAGGGTGCGCAACTTAGGTGTCCTCCTGGATGAACGGCTGTCGTTTGAAGATCATTTGACGGCCGTCTCCAGGGGGGCCTTCCACCAGGTTCGCCTGGTTCGGCAGTTGCGCCCCTTCCTTGATCGGGATGCCTTGTGCACAGTCACTCATGCGCTCGTTACCTCTTGCTTGGATTATTGTAATGCTCTCTACATGGGGCTCCCCTTGAAGTGCACTCGGAGGCTTCAGTTAGTCCAGAATGCAGCTGTGCGGGTGATAGAGGGAGCTCCGCATAGCTCCCATATAACACCGCTCCTGCGCAGACTGCACTGGCTGCCTGTGGCCTTTCGAGTGCACTTTAAGGTGCTGGTTACGACCTTTAAAGCGCTCCATGGCTTAGGGCCTGGGTACTTACAGGACCGCCTGCTGTTACCACATGCCTCCCACCGACCCATACGCTCTCACAGAGAGGGACTTCTCAGGGTGCCATCCGCCAAGCAATGTCGGCTGGCAGCCCCCAGGGGAAGGTCCTTCTCTGTGGGGGCTCCCACACTCTGGAACGAACTTCCCCCGGGTTTACGCCAAATACCTGACCTTCAGACATTCCGTCGCGAACTGAAGACACATCTTTTTATTCGCACGGGGCTGTCTTAAATTGAATTTTATCAAATTTTTAAAATTCTTATTAATTAATTTTAAATGGGGTTTTTAGCTTACTGTATATTTTAATTTTCAGGCCAATTTTAAAATAAGTTTTTTAATTGCATTTTAAATTATATATTGCACTGTTTGTTTTATTTTTGCCTGTACACCGCCCTGAGTCCTTCGGGAGAAGGGCGGTATAGAAATCAAATAAATAAATAAATAAATAAAATAGGCTTTATGAATGTTGCTGAGCAAAATTAACTGTTGTTCCTTTCAAGCAATACAGTCCTGGTAACAGAGGAGCCCTAGTTTTCTCTAAATCTTGAACCACTGGGGAAAATCCATTTCAAGGAAGTTTAATGGGAAATTCACTGAAAAACTATGTTTCTATCCCCCAACTTCCAGGATAATTAGCTGGTGTTTTATCCTATGAAACAATGGCTATTTTGTATGCCCAATAGTATACTGATTTATTTATTATTAATTCATTACAATCTTATTTAGTATTCCTCAATAGAACTTAAAATGACATGCATTACTATATTCTCAATTTTATTCTCTTTCTTCTTTCATATTTCCTTCCTACAGCATGCATTCATAATTAAGTACAGTCCTATATTTTTTGCATGGAATATATAACATTAAAGATAAATAAGAAAGTTGTTCTGGATTTTTTTAACACTTCAGTTTTAAACAAATAAATAGTCCTTGGCACCATTTGTAGTAGAGCCTAGTGAATAATTCACAATGAATAATTGATTTGTTGAGTATAGCCAGTTTTTTGGCTTGTGCAATATCCATGAGCAGATGGAGACTGCAATGAATGTATTTATTCTACAAATTTGTTTGATACTTTTCTACTACCATGCTTGTTTCTATTTTACATTTTTTTTATAAATATAAGCTTTTATTATATGGACTAATGGTGGATTGCACATTTTAACATAAATAATTTTTTTCTTATGATTACATTATGGTGTAAAATAATATGGTGAAAAAGTTGGTCCAAAGTTTGAATTTAAATCCTGCTATTGTGAACATGATATATACTAAATCGTAATCATTTCCGTACTGATGAATGAACCAAATACTTTAAAAGAATAAAGTTACTCAGAGCAAACTGTTGCTCACTGACATGAAAACTGAGTCAAATGTATATGGGAGATTTTTGTATTGCATTATGTATTTAAAACTCCAAAGTTGCTAGCATATGAATGTATACATGAAAAATTCTACATATACTGTACTAGTTTGTGGAAATTATTGTATCATTTATACCTATAGAATAGAATAGAACAGAATTTTTATTGGCCAAGTGTGATTGGACACATAAGGAATTTGTCTTGGTGCATATGGTCTCAGTGTAAGAAAAGATACCTTCATCAAGGTACAACACTTACAACACTTAATGATAGTCATAGGGTACAAATTTAATATTTAATGATACAACACTTAATGATAGTCGTAGGCTACAAATAAGCAATCAGGAAACAATCAATATCAGTATAGAACTTAGAGGTCTAGCAGGTTCCAAAAATCTTGTCATACATATTGGAAAACTGATCTGCTGATATAAAATCTTCAGAACAATAACAAAAAAGAAACTGGAATGCAATTAAAGTAGTAAATAACATATTCTGGATAAATGAGATGTCAGTTAGTTTTACAGCAAGGAGATCTGCGGTAGAATTATCTAAGTAAACACATGAAGGTTATTCAATACGTTGAGTCACTGTCCTATCTTTCTGATTATGTTATTTGATGTTGAGAGAGTACCCCCCTCGAGTTGCTCAATTCCCTATAGTGTTACATGAGGCCCATTCAGACTATAATGAAGTTCCTTTGCTCTGCCACAAGATTCAAATACTTCAAGGTGAGTCACAGAAGCCCTTTTCCTGCAGAGAACTTCTAGAACCTTTATTGACAATAATGAAGTAGCTCAGTACATAGTAGGTGACAATTTCATTCAATCAATATTGGTCAACAGCGCAACAAAACAAAACCTTTATTTGGTCAAATACAGGTATTTCCCTAGATAGGAGAACAGATGTAAAGAAACCTTTCTGTTCCAGAACTCAATATCCCTTTTTTTCCAGGGATAGCCACAAAATAGCAATAGCAATAGCACTTAAATTTACATACCACTTCACAGTGCTTTACAGCTCTCTCTAAGCAGTTTAAAGAGTCAGCATATTGTCCCCAACAATCTGGGTCCTCATTTTACCAACCTCGGAAGGATGGAAGCAGTGGTGAAATGTAAAATTTGTTACTACCAGTTCTGTAGGCATGGCTTGGGTGGGGGGTTTGTATTGTGACTGGGTGGGCATGGCCAACTTTTTTTTTTTACTTTTAAAAGCAGTTTTTCTACAACCTCTTCTGCTGAAGCGGTTGTAAAAAATGCTTTTAAAAGGCTCTAATGATCCCAGCTGAGCCGCACGATCATCAGAGGCTTTTTTTTACTTTTAAAAGCATTTTTTGGCTGAAGAAAAAATGCTTTTAAAAGTTAAAAAAAAAACTCTGATAATTGCACAGCTCAGCTGGGCATGTGGGGAGGCAGGGATTTTTGCTACCGGTTCTCCGAACCACCTGCCACCATCGCTACCGGATTGGGCGATCCAGTCCTTACTGGGAGCATTTCACCCCTGGATGGAAGCCTGAGTCAACCTTGGACCTGGTGGGATCTGAACTGCCAAATTGAAGTCAGCCGGCAGTCAGCAGAAGTAGCCTGTAATACTGCACTCTAACCACTGCACCACCGAAGATATGGAAGTGAGCAGTCCTGCAATGTATATATTGTTTTTCACTCATTACTATTTTTAGCTCAATGCCTTAGTATACATATTTTTATTTTTGTTGAATCTTTTTTTATATAAAATAATTATCATGATTTCCTTGCTTTTAAATGGTTTGGTTTCTCTTCAACTTTTCCTTTTTCACATCATAAAGTCGATTTTTCCCCCCAATACTTGCTCTCTTTTGAATGCAGTATGTTTTGTGTCTGTCCTTTACAAATGCAAGAATTCAAATTAGATATAAATATTTCCACTATTGCCAAAGTAAAAACTAAAGGTAATGTTTTGCCTGATGCATTTTGTGTTGAGCGCATATTCTTGTTTTTTCCAGGCAACCAAGACTACAATTTTCCTTCCAGTAAATGCTGAAATGGTATTGGGAGGGGGAGTGCAAAATTTAGAAGAGATGCCAAAGGCTGCGACAAAAGATGAACAGTAACCAGTGTAGCAATAAAAAGTTAATCAGATTTTTAAAAATCCTTTAGGTTTTAATGAACGGCTTCAACTACCCAATCAAAGTTAATGAGAATTTTCTTTGACTTCACTAGTTGCAAGGCTCTAATACAGTCCACACAAAATAAGGGAAGAACTTGTGAAGTAAAGGAACTATGAAAAGCTGAGTCTCAGTGCCTTAGCTGAGCCTAGTGGGGAAGAAGGTCCATTAATCTATATTTGTTACTAAAGCAGCCTTACAAATGAACCTGTCTAAAAATCGCTTTTCTTCCTCATCTATTTTTTGCTGGCTAACTAACAAAACAGTTTCCTTTATTAGATCAACTTTATTTTCTTCCTTAATGTAAAGAAAGGACAGTACAGTTATAGACCTCTCTGTAACTGTGAATTGTCTTCTCTCTTAGCTAGCAGTATAGATTAAACTGATCTGCTACATCACAATGGGATTTTGTAATAGAAGCATTCCCTGGTTCCATCTAGCATAGCGTAGAAGAACTGCAATATATTGTACCGTAACATTTATTTATTTAATCATATCTGTATAATCCACCATCTCATATAGTGACTCTGAGCACTATATAAAAAAATATTTTCAATAATTTATTCTGGTAGTTTCACTAGCAAATCTTTTTGTTTGATTGTCACCACATCATTGGCAGCAATACTGCAAAACTCCTTAAATTCGGCATTTTTGTTACAACCAGTCACTATGATTTTAAAGTAAAATGGAGATGTTTTGTTTTGAATTTTGAGTGTAATAAATGAACATTGTTCTATTATATTAATCAGCATTCAAGTAGGGAAGATGTTATGTGTACATGTGTTAATCTTTTTCAAGACACTTTTTAAATGTCTTGTTTGTTGTGTTTTTCTTTCTTTTTTGTTTTTTCCCCAATATTTTGGTGTTTTGTATTTTACCTTTTCTTGAATAAACTAAATATTCAAAAAAAAAATCTAGAATTTTGTATAGAGAATATAGCAAATGTCTCTGCAGATATGCAAAAATATAGGTAGTCCTCAATTTATAACTGGTTGCTTAGAGACCAATCGGAGCTATGACAGACTTCACCAGAGCTATTTATCTAGTTTCAAAGTTCCATTATATATGCACCCCCCTATAATCATGTGATTGCATCATGATTTGGCAACCAGCCTGCTTTTATGGCCGTTTGCAGCCTGCTTGAGTCATGCAATTATGATTTTTCGCTTTTTTTTTTTTTTTGGCTGGGAACTGTCACTTACTTCTGATATCTAGTTAAAAAAAAGTCTCTATTCATCTAATTACCAAAATTCATTCATCTAATTACCACATTAACAGCTGCAGTGTTTGCTTAAAGACTGCCACACACACATACACAAATCATAAAATTGGTCACAAAGACATGGTGATCCACTTAATGACCACCATGACTTACAACTATAAATCCAGGCTCAATTACTCCATAAATCAAGGACTATATAGTTTGAAATGGATCAGATCTGTCATATAAAATTGCTTACTTTTCCCCCCAAAATAATCTAAATAAGAATATTAAGTCTTATTTGAATAATAATTGTTTCTTTACTACTTTTCTTACAAAGTCAGAATCAGAATTAGATTAGCTAGTCTAAGATTCAGCTACCATATTTCGGTCTCATCAATCAAAAGAGCCCCGCAAGTTATTAAACTACCCTGTCCTTTATTACAATACTTCAACAGAAATCTTGTGAATATTGGATCAAGTCAGAAGGAAGTGCAAACAGAAGATGAAACAAGCAGAGGCACCCATGGGGCTAGGTTGTGGGAAGCACATAATGCAAAAGACTTGACTCATTCATATTAAATGTCCTCATACAAGTTCAGAATTATATAATTGTAGAAAGACATCATTTGTTATTTCACATTATCATGGTTTGCTACAGATACCTATGGGTACATAGACAGAATAACTGAGTTTTTTTCCAATCATTTGTTTACTTTTTGGTATGATGTTTAAAGCTACTTCAAATTATATAAGTATTTGTACTGTGACAAAGCTATCCTTAATTTATGTCTTATTATTATAATGTAGTCCCTTTGTTCTCTCGCTTAGTTCTTGTTGATGTAATTATAAAATATCTTGCCATTCATTTTAATTTCTTGGAAAAATTCCAAGATGACTTTTAATAGGCTTCCAACTCCTCTGCTTTCTGACTTTCAGGACAAAAACACATTAGGGATCTGTTTTCCCTAGTTTCATATATTTTCCTTTTCATTATAATGTTCTGCATATTATTTCTTTTTAAACTGGAAATCTACAGAATGTGTTTTTTCTATTTGCAAAAAGGAAGCAATGTTATTGAAAAGATAATTTACCTAATGTATAATCTTGAACAGTCAAACAATACAAGCTATGTCAGAAATAGAGCAAGAATAGAATTTCTGCAGTTCTATGCCTTAATGGAACTATGAACTTCATATGAGCTCCAGACTATTCTGGGCTGCTCATAAAATAAGATGCTGTAATATAACAATCAACATAAAACAATAAACAGATGGCAGATCCAGTCAATGAATAAAACCAATACTATGTGTTTTATGTATCATCTTAAAACAGAGCTTGGGAAAAAATCCAGTTCTTTAAGGCCCTGTGAAATACCATAGAGTGAAAACTATCCAGATGTCAATTACTTTACTCCAGAGAGTATGTCTGTGACAGAGAAGGCATGATTCCTATGTCCTAAAAAAGAATACTCTTTTTGTACTGAATCCTAGCCAGAAACCTGATTGAACTGAATCTAAATAAACATTTCCTTCAGAGTTCTCATCAACTGAAATCTGACCATCTTCTCAACAAGAAGACATGACAATAGTTGTCTAAAATAACTGAATCCAAGACAAGTTCTTGAGAAGAAGACCTATCAACTATCTCCCTTCAAGAAGGCCAATACCACGCCATGAACCCATTGGTCAATTCCCAACTTCAGCCAGATCCAATTATTTGCAGAGCAGAACCTCTGAGAGCCCATGGGGATTTGTGGGAGTTACAAGGAGTCAATAACCATCCCTCCCCTTTCCTGGGATCTCAGCTAGTTGTTTTGGTTCTCAGCTAGAAGCAAAACCTAAGGAGGCACATTTCCGTGCGTGGAGGGTGTTATACACACTCCCCCCGACACACACCACATACATACGAAAAGATCCAGCTCTTGGCAAACAGGTAAGCAGCAGGGGTGAAATGCTCCCGGATCGGACTGGCTCGCGCGATCCGGTAGCGATGGCGCCTGCTGGTTCAGAGGACCAGTAGCAAAAATCCCTGGCCCCGCCCCCTGCCTCTGCTGAGCTGCACCATCTGCAGAGTTGTTGTTTTTTTACTTTTAAAAGCCGGTTTTGCTTCAGCGGAAACATGCGTTTAAAAGTAAAAAAAAAAGCCTTTGAGGATCCCACCCCTCAGATGAGATCGGCAGAGACTTTAAACTTTAAAAAAAAAAGTAAAGTCTCCTCTGGCGATCTCACCTGAGTTCCTGATCAGCAGAACCTTACTTGTACTCTTACTTGTAGAAAACATGTTTTCTACAAGTAAGAGTAGAGATCCTAAGGCACTTACCTGATTACTGATGACCGCATGGCTCTTTTTCCAGCCCGAAAGCAGTTTCACTTTCAGCCATACGGAATCAATCGCTTAGCTAATCTATTTCCTCGGTGATCAACTGGCTGGCTTTGTTGGCTGAGGAACTCTGGGATTTGAAGTCCACAATAAAATAAAATAAAATAATAAAATAAAATATTTGTGAAGCTTTCTGAGATTTGGTGTGTTTCTGTAGTGTTTCATTCTAACTACACAAACACACAAAATCTCAGAAAGCTGTATGTGGCATTTTGTGTGTGTGTGTGTCAGTTTGTGTGCGTGTAAAATGTGAAAGTTGGTTTTTGAGCTTTTTGTGGCTGTGTGAAGTGTGAAGTGCAGCTGCTTTTACATTGTGTGTGAGTCAGTTGTGTTGTGTTGTGTTGTGTGTGTGTAAAGTGTGAAAGTTGGTTTTTGGTACCTCTTATTGTTTTTTATACTTTGTTAATTATTTTTATTATTTATTGTTATTGGCCATGCCTACCCAGTCATCTGACCACCAAGCCATGCCCACCAATTAAGCCACGCCTACAGAACTGGTAGGGAAAATTTTTAGATTTCACCCCTGGTAAACAGCCACACCCATTATATGATCAGGAAAGAGGAAAATTACACACAAACCTGGTTTGGGATTGTTATCATACATCAAGTCCAATAACTCTCACTGAAACCCATACTTGGATTCCTGCTAAGGTATCCCTTTGTCCATAAATATATTATGTTATAGTTATCATCTACTATATGTATACAATATATTTTTTTTCTAGAAAAGCTGAATGAATATATATTTTTAAAAATTCTTATAAAAATGTATTCCAAAATTTATTTCAATACCTTATTTCAAATACTAAATTTAAATTACTTTTAAATTACCAAGTTTGAATCAATATTTGTGTCCAGGAAGGAAGTGGAGGGAAGCAGGATATAACTATATGAGACGGCTTTTTTTTTCCACCCATGCAACCTTTTCTTACTGTTTACAACCACCTTCTCTAGATACCCTTCCTGATTACAAATTCACAATATATTTCTGCTGGAATCCATGGCCAGACAGAATTTTTCCCACTTTCAGCTGGGGCACCAGTTGTGGCCTATTTTGCAATAAGACTTTTGATAATTTCATGCTTTCATTATCATCATGTGGTTAGACTACTCCAATTCACATTTCATGGGGCTGCCTTTAAAAACATTACACATGAGGTGCTTTGAGCAAATAGATTCCAGATGCAATTTTAAATACTGATTTTAATCTATCAAATTCTACATAGCTTTGTGCTGAGGGATCTTCAGTGTTGCCTATTTCAGTTAGAATCAGTCTGTGTAATACAAACATCTACTTGTGAAAAATTGCTCATAATTTTCCTCTTGCACTAAATTAGGGATGCTGAAGTCAGGATGAGGCATTTCTTAATAATGGCACCTATGTTGTGGATTAGCATACAATTATGATATTATTATTCTCTTAGAAACAAGTTAAAATGGTGCTCATTGGAATATTTTTCAAATGTAATTGGTTGAGGGAATGCCTATATATTTGTTTAACTGAAAGATTCTGTCATCTGCATCTCTGTAACTGTCTGGTTTGGTTCTGCAACCCAACAAGACAGACACAGACTTCAGAGGATAATTAGAACTGCAGAAAAAACAATTGCTACCAACCTGCCTTCCATTGAGGACCTGTATACTGCATGAGTCAAAAAGAGGTTGAGGGAATGCCTATATATTTGTTTAACTGAAAGAGTCTATCATCTGCACCTCTGTAACTGTCTGGTTTGGTTCTGCAACCCAATAAGACAGACACAGACTTCAGAGGATAATTAGAACTGCAGAAAAAACAATAGCTACCAACCTGCCTTCCATTGAGGACCTGTATACTGCACGAGTCAAAGAGAGGGCTGTGAAAATATTTACAGATCCCTCGCATACTGGAAATAAACTGTTTCAACTCCTACCTTCAAAACAACGCTATAGAACACTGCACACCAGAACAACTAGACAAAAGAACAGTTTTCCCCCTTTTAAACAAATAATTCCCTCAACACTGTCAAACTATTTACTAGGTCTGCATTACTATTAATCTTCTCATCGTTCCCATCACTCATCCCCTTCCACTTATGACTGTATGACTGTAACTTTGTTGCTTATTGTCTCCTGATTGCTTATATGTTCCCTATGACTATCATTAAATGTTGTTCCTTATGATTCTTGACTAATGTATCTTTTCTTTTATGTACACTGAGAGCATATGCGCTAAGACAAATTCCTTGTGTGTCCAATCACACTTGGCCAATAAATAATTCTATTCTATTCTATTCTATTCTATTCTATTCTATTCTATTCTATTCTATTCTATTCTATTCTATTCTATTCTATTCTATTCTAACTTGTTTTGGGTTGCTCTTGTTTCCTTGTTTGTTATACAATTATATTTTTAATTATTCGTAAACACTACCAAGAGTCCCATGATTGCAATAGCCTGGAAATCTAATAAATAAACAAGACTCAATAAAATGAAAAGTATCGCAAAATGAAAAGGAACTGTGAAGTTTTCTGCTATGTTTCTGCCTCCACAGCCAACCACTTGTCATAACAGGATCCTAGAACTTTAAATGTTTATAGATGTGTCCATTCTTGAGGACAGATGGAATGGAATGAATTCTTGGTATCTTCCTAGAGATCCTGACAAAAAGGCACATTTGACTGTGGAAAGTTCCGTGTGCTTGGCCCAGGCATCTCACTATGCTGCCTTTAACAAGACAAGCACTTTGGCAGGTACATAGACAGAATGGCAGAGTCTTTTCATGCCAGACTGAGGCATACTGGCAGGGCTATGTTTGAGAGTTTCCTGCATTGCAACATGAGAATTGCAAGTCTGAGGAACTGGCAAAGAAAAGGTGAAGAACTGGGAAAACAGATGGCATTGGTGTCAGTCCCATTAGATGACAGAGATTATGTTTACCAGTCCCCTCCTTTTTAAGGTTCTGTCCTGTCTTGTTTATTTATCTCTTCTAAGCTGGCACAGATGATCCAAACAGGCCCGATCAGTCATATTCCCTTAGCATCTTTATTTGTTGGCTCCTTCCCCAATACATTCAGTATGATTTGAAGCTCTTTCTCTGCGTTCCTTTTTTCGTATACATATTCCTACACACAGTCCCAAAGTTCTCCATTGCATATGACAGGCACATAGCATGGAAACCATTAAAAAAAATACAGAAAGAAACAGCCCAGTTTCTGAAGAGCCGTGATGCTCATTTGTTTGTTCTTCCATACCTTTTATTTCCCATTACCCAATTGGATGACGTTTCCATCCTGGAACAAACCTGTCAAGGTCACACTGTTTGATTGTGATGTCAGTTTCAATTATGCTGTAGCTTTTATAACCAAATCAAAATACAAAAGGCTAGAATGGAGAGAGTGAAGAGACAAAGCGAGATCCAGCTGTAGGCTGAGAAATGACATTTCAATTTGTCAACTGATGCAGGATCCCCCCCTCCTCTCCCCTCCTCTCCCAGCCCTGATAGTTAATTAGCAAGTTTACATTGTTGATAACCAAGAAGGGAAACAGACATTTTGTCAACAGAGGCAGGCTAGGGATATTTTCATATACATACAAAACATTCTCTGTAACTACAGAAAGAGTCCCTCACTTGGCAATGGAAAGGTTCCAGTTCTGCTACCCGTGTCTCTGTTTGCTCAGGAGGCCAAATCCTTTGGAAACAAACAAACAAACATGAATGTAGATACTTGGGAAACCAAATCTTTTCTCTATAGCAGGAGTCTCCAACCTTGGCAACTTTAAACCTGGAGGACTTCAACTCCCAGAATTTCCCAGCTTGCTTTGCTGGCTGGGGAATTCTGGGAGTTGAAGTCCTCTATAGTATCCCCATTTGGGAATTAAAAACAAAACAAACAACAAGCATGATTTATTATTAATGTTATCCTTTTGGACCAAAATTGTAATACACTGAGGGTGTTATGCCAGACAGTTTTGAAGGACATGCTGAATGGTGAAATAAATCATTTGGAAGGAAAAACTTAGAAAATGAATGAGAAGACTTTGAACTGATTCTTGAAACTGATTTATTGTAATAATGGAGTAGAAAATAATAGAAAGGCAAGGAAGAACTAGGAAATGATAGCCATATGTCTTCAATAATATATTTTCTAATTTTTATAAAGTTAATTTGTTCAGGAAGTTTTAACATAAGGAAGAGAAACATTACTTTATATGATCTGGCTTAATGTTGATTTAAGTTGGGTTGGGTTAATGTTAACTGTTTTATAGCATGATATTGATAATGTATTGGTATATCCTTTTTTCGTTCTTCTTATGTTATATCCATAAACTTAATTCCTCGTTAACTTTCAATTTATCAATTACTTTTCAAGGCTTGACACCAAATGTAGCAGTTCTAAGATGGAAAATTTTAAGTCCCAACTATATTAGATGACTTTTGGAACAATCATTCAGCCCACAGGTTTTGGGCTATGAAGCTAAACTGAAGGCCCCATAAATATTAACTTTAGCTCCCTGAAAAAAAATGTGATATGCATAAATTAAACAACTAATGTGGAGCAAAGTCCACTGTTTTTGTTTTGTTTTTTTAAATTCAATAAAAATTTCTGGGGAAAAAAATTAAACAACTAATGAATGTATAAGATCTTCACATAAAGGATATATTTCAAACTTATTTCTTAGCTTACATTAGCTGGCTGCCATGCTACAATAAGATATAGAACCCACACATATTGCAGTCATTCTAACTCTGTGAGAAACAGAGCAAACTAGGGAGTATGGGTTGCAGGGTAGGTGGGTTGGAATGAAAGAAATAAACATGTAAAATTCTAATACTGTAGCATAAATGACTTAGAGATGTCTGGGATTTAATAGTGAGATTCAGCTCACTTCAAGTGAAAACAATGTGAATTTATCTTTGCCCATTTCAGTATTTCAGAATCCATGTGTTATTTTCCCATTTTCTCTTCTCTTTGCCCATCTGCTTTAGAATTCATTCCTTTATGCCAGTTTGTCAGTAGTAAGAACAGCTCTTTTTAAAGAAAATTAATTCTTTTTGAGTTCTTTATTGTGTCAACAAAGGAAAAAAAACACATTTTTATCTTGTCCTGAATGCATGAGTGGAAACGTAACAGGATTTATGGAAAGGATGCCGGTAGAAAGCTCTAGTAAGCACAGCATAAGGACTCCCTGCTACTCAGCACAGGATGGATGGATTTGACAGGACCCAAGTGAGGGATTGTAAGATGGTTTCTTACCGTGTGTTATTATTTATTACACTGAAATGCTCTCTCAAGATTGTCAAAAATAGCCAAGGTAGTGTCAAACATGCTTAGATGTCAGCAGCAAAAAGAACCTGTTGACCTCCAATGTTGCTGGCTAGAAAAAGAACTGTAAAAAGTGCTTCAGGAAAACTCTGTACTTGGTATTTTTTATATACTGACCTTCATTCTAACATCAACAACCCTGTAAGGTAAGTGGTTTAGTGACCCAAAGTTAGACTGTGCTTGAGGATGGAGTTGAATCTGGGTCTCCTTATTCCTTATTATTCAGCACTTTGTCCACTGTATCATACTGGCTTTCAGGTATATTTTAGAAACAAGCATAAAAAGGAGAGGGCATTTATTAGGGTACTGCCACCAAATGTAATACAAAACAAAACAAAATGTAAAACAAAAATGTTTTATAAATACTTGTATAGATAGCAATAGCAATAGCACTTAGACTTATATACCACTTCACAGTGCTTTACAGCCCTCTCTAAACAGTTTACAGAATCTGTATATTGCCCCCAACAATCCAGGTCCTCATTTTACCCACCTTGCAAGGACGGAAGGCTGAGTCAACCTTGAGCCTGGTGAAATTTGAACTGCCAAATCACAGTCAGCTGTCAGTCAGCAGAAGTAGCCTGTAGTACTGCATTCTAACCACTGCACTACCATGCCCATGTAGATAGATACAAATATTGCTAATTTTGACTAAAATAAATTAACATTGATAAGAACAAATAGCAAAATGGGAAAAAATTAATTAAAAAATGGGAATAGGTCAGAGGTGGGTTTCAGCAGATTCTGACCTGTTCTGGAGAACCGGTAGCAAAAAATTAGAGTAGTTTGGAGAACTGGTAGTAAAAATTCTCACTGGCCCCGCCCCTATCTATTTTCTGCTTCCTGAGTCCCAGCTGATCAGGAGGAAATGGGGATTTTGCAATAACCTTTCCCTGGATTGGGGAAGGAATGGAGATTTTACAGTATTCTTTCCCTGGAGTGGGGTGGGAATGGAGATTTTACAGTATTCTTCCCATGCCACGCCCACCAAGCCACACCCACAGAACCGGTAGTAAAAAAATTTGAAACCCACCACTGGAATAGATGGTTTGTGTACTAAGAGTACTAGATGGTTTGTGTACTAAGCAGAGGAATAAACATGAAGACAATTTAGAGTTGAATTATAGAATCGTACATTCGTTTTCTTTCTTGAGGAGACAGATATGTTCCTACTATTAGGAATAGTTGAAAAATGATCCACACTGAGTAATACTGGAGCACGTTTCTAGTATGATTTACTACAATGGCCTGATACATACAGCATCAGTCTAGAGCACGGTGGCAATGGCACGCTATACCCAGACCATGCTGTGTTGGTGCTGCTTCTTCCAAGGAAGCCTGCCAAGGTCCATTAACAGAGAAAAGGGCCAGCAGAGCAATCTTGCCCTAGTTCTGTTCAGACTTGGCCTTGGCAACCTTCTTTTGCCATATGGTCACAAATGTTGAGAATTCATTCAGTTCCTCCATGCAGTAGTTCACAATTTGATTCGATAAATAGAGCCAAAACAAATAAAGGTTATTCAGGAGTTCAGAGAGGAGGAAGAACTTCTGCAATCAATTTGAACTTCCAAGTCTTTTTGTTAGGCATCCAATCACAAACTTTTACACTACCTCAAAAGTCACCACCAGCCTCTAGCACTCTTGCAATAAAAGATTTCTCCCTTTTGAATTTTCTTGGGTTATCACCTTGTAAAATTCCCATCAGTCTGAAGTTTTATTGCAAGCCATATACAAATAACAAAGAGTTTTTGTACTCATGCATCAACCTCAACCTATTGAGCATTTAAAAAAAAAAGTCATGAAAGGAAGGGAAAGAAATGTTTTCTCCCTTAAATTTCAAGATTCAGATAAAGTAAAAAGAAAACCATTGACTTCAGCTTTCACTATAATAATGGTTTAAATAATATCTCTAAAGGCTTGAAACTATTTTGCAGGATTCTATGATCAAAATAACCTGACTAACCTGCACTGCCAAAGAGCTTGATATAATTACTGCTGTCACAGAAGCACGAACACTAAAGTATACTTAAGGAGACAGAGGTTGTCCTGGATTGAATCAATCATTACTTGAATGCTTTGTTAGTAAGATATGTTCAGATTCATCCACTATATTAACAGTGAATTGATTTGTTTTAAAAAAACCATCCCTAATCCTGATAGGAATAAGCATGGAAATTTGGAATTCCAGATAAAATACATTGCCCCTCTAAATGGTAAACTATTGTTGAAAAGCAGGCCCCTCCAGTAACTCAACTGTGAAATTTGCTTTTAAATCCCCTTCTTAAGTGTGATGTTAGATTACCATGATATCAAAATCTCAGAAATGGGATTCAATGAAACATGCTACAATTTACACCCAAAATTTCTATGCTTACAAATTATGGACCCAGACAAATACCCATATTTTTCGGAGTATAAGATGCACCGGACTATAAGACCGGACTATTTCCTCACCTTTTTTGGTGAGGAAAACAAGAAAAAGAAATCTGCCTCTGCCTCCCAGCAATTTTGTCTCGATGTAGCAAACAGCCTGCTTTACTTTCATTTTCCTTTTCAGCATAGCTTGATTAGCACAAGAAAAATATCCAATTTACCTCCTTGCAGCAAGCTGCAGAGGCCGGCAAAGCAATAGGCAAAGGCAATCCCTGCAGCCTGAAACAGCTGAGAGTCAGGAACAATCAACTTGTGCTAATTAGGCTGTGCTGAAGCTGAAATGGGCTGTTTCTTCTTGCTGTAAGGAGGTAAACTGCTGGGAGGCAGAGGCCAAAGGGTGGGGGCCAGTGGGTGGGCAGGACTACGTTCAGTGTATAAAACGCACCCAAATTTTCATCTCCTTTTAGGTGGGAAAAAGGTGCGTCCTGTACTTCAAAAATATGGTAAATCATTTAATTGATTAATTCACAGAGCATGCTAAGATAATGATTGGGTTCCCATAATAGGCTGAACCATGTTACCTAACTCCATTTTATCCTAGACCTATTATTGCAAGCTGAACCTAGGAATCACATGGGTAATGGCTGTTCTGAGGTAATTAGGAAATGTCAGTGAAATTTCATGGTAATGGCCTTTTCTGTTAATATAAAACAACAAACAAAAAGGGACACATTTATAAAAAAATACTCTTTCTCTTTATAGAAATGTGTGTTTTGATATCTTTCTATTTCCCGTTTCTTTAGTTTTTAGAAACAGATTTAAAACACCACTCAATAGTATAGCAGTTCCCACACAGAAAATAATGAAAGTCTTCCTAACTTTATACAATTCTTGGGCAATATGAGGCTTGTTCTGAGGTCACAAGAACAAAAGATTAAGACATAAAAGAGAATTGTGACACAATGGATTGTAACATAGCCATTAGTCCCAAGGCATTTTGTTTCCTTAGACTTCCACACATTCTTTCCTCTGAAATAAATCAAATAATAATAATAATAATAATAATAATAATAACAACAACAACAACAACAACAACAACAACAACAACAACAACAACAACAACAACAACAAAGTTGGAAGGGACCATCTCAGACAGATGGTTATCCAACATTTTCTTAAAAATTTCCAGTGTTGGAGTATTGACAACTTCTGCAGACAAGTCGTTCCACTTATTAATTGTTCTGTCAGGAAATTTCTCCTTAGTTCTAAGTTTCTTCTTTCCCTGATCAGTTTCCACCCATTGCTTCTTGTTCTACCCTCAAGTGCTTTGGAGAACAGCCTGACTCCCTCTTCTTTGTGGCAGCCCCTGAGATATTGGAACACTGCTATCATGTCTCCCCTAGTCCTTCTTTTTATTAAACTAGACATACCCAGTTCCTGCAACCATTCTTCATGTTTTAGCCTCCAGTCCCCTAATCATCTTTGTTGCTCTTCTCTGCACTCTTTCTAGAGTCTCAACATCTTTTTACATCATGGCGACCGAAACTGAATGCAGTATTCCAAGTGTGGCCTTACCAAAGCATTATAAAGTGGCACTAACACTTCATGTGATCTTGATTCTATCCCTCTATTTATGCAGCCCAGAACTGTGTGGGCTTTTTTAGCAGCTGCTGCACACTGCTGGCTCATATCTAAATGGTTGTCCACTAGGACTCCAAGATCCCTCTCACAGGTACTACTATTGAGCAAGGTACCACATATACAGTACCTGTGCATTTTGTTTACTCATGGAGTAAACTACAGGTAATCTTCGAATTACAATGGTTCATTTAGTGACAGTTTAAAGTTACAACAACACTGAAAAAAATGACCATTGTGACCATTTTTCACACTTATGACCATCGTAGCATTCCTATGATTTACATTCAGATGCTTGACAACTGATTCATATATAAGATGGTTGCAGAGTCCATTTTTTCAACCTTTCAACAAGCAAAGTCAAAGGGGAAACCAGATTCACTTAACAACCCTGTTTCTAAATTAACAACGGCAGTGATTCATTTAACAAATGTGGCAAGGAAAGCCATAAAATGAGGCAAAATTCAACAAATAATTCACTTAATAACATAAATTTTGAGCTGAATTGTGGTCCTAAGTTGAGAACTATCTGTACACATCCGAGGTATTTCACTGGACACTTGGGATTCACAACTTTGCCTTCCAACAGGTAATGGGTGGGAGAACTAAAAAAAAACCCCAATTTTATGACAAAGCCACTTTAGAATGAGGAAAATCACAATCTAAATATAAATCCATAAAATAGCCAAACCACATATAGAGTAAGAAAAGTCAATAATCTATTAAAAATGCTTGAGCTATTTGCTCTTTGTGAATTATGATGTAAACTTACATGCTTTATTCATCTAGGACTAAATCAAATTTCTACTGTAGCTATATTTTGAACTTGTCCAAATTCTAGAAAGAAGAATGTAGTCATTCTTGTAAAATGTAATATTTTAAAGATTTTTTTTTAATGTGCCAAAATGCATTTACATTTTCTCAAAATGATGTCTTCCCTTGGAAAAAAATCTTTCTATTTTCTATCTAATGTTTCGGGTATTTGAGATTGCTATTGGCTGTGTTTTTCCATTTTATTTTATTTTATTTTATTTTTATTTTGTTGGAAATAGAAGACAGTGTTTCCTTTGGTGTTGCAATTTTCTATGTTGTATCTGTCTATCACTCTGAAATCTCCTGGCTCTTCACACTTCCTAATCTGATAAAGCCCAACCACAGGCATTCCCCCTGGAATGGTTTTTCTTGGGATCTAACTGAAATGCAGGCACAATGACCTAGCAATTAAGATGCTGGGCATGTTGACTTGAAGATTGGCAGTTTGAGACCCAAGTTCTGTGTGACAAAGTGAACTCTTTTTCTTGCCCCAGCTCCTGCCAGCCTAGCAGTTTAAAAGCATGCAAATAGATAAATAGATACCACCTTGGTGGAAAGGTATCATTATTCCAAGTGCCTCAGCATATAGTCATACTGGCCACATGGCCACGGAAGCATCTTCAGACAATGTTGACCCTCTTGGTTAGGGAACAGAAATGTACACCCGCTCCCCCTAGAGCTGGACCCAACTGATCAGGAGAAACCTTTACCTTTTTTAGGAAGTCAGAGAAGTTACATGGTATTATAGAAAATATTACAGAATGGAAAGCAGACAATTGACATATTTCATTTGCCACTTTTAGCTAAATAAGTGCAAATATGCTATATTCCAGGGTCAAACTCAATGCCCAGGGGACGGATCTGGCCCACATGGAACTTAGATCTGGCCCACGGGGCTGCCATGGAAACAGAGATGGCCTGTGGTGCCTCTGCCAGCGAAAACGGAGCTTGGAAGGGTTGTGAGCTCTGTTTTCTCTGGCAGAGGATTGCAGGGAGCCATCACAGCCAAAAATGGAGCTCAGCTGGCAGAGCGCTCCGCCCACCACTGGTGCCCCCAACACGAGTGATTTTGATCTGGCCAGGCCCACCCTGGCCACACCCACTTCAGGCCTCTGAGGTCAAACACCACCCTGATGTGGCCCACAATAAAATCAAGTTTGACATCCTTGCTATACTCCATTCTTAAAAAATTCACTGAAATTCCCATATATTTTGGAGAAAAGAAACTTTCCCCTCGCACAATTGAATAGGAATGAGAAGGAGAGGGGGGAAAAAACCCAGATTTTTTTCCTGTATATCTTACTTACTTTTTTAAAAAAGTATATTAGAAAAGTAGAGTGACTTCCTAAAACTGAATATTCATTCAGACATTTCCCTAATGACATTGAAACATGAAAAGAAGCCATAGAAGTAAAGGTGTCTAGCTTTTTTTGTGTCTAAGATTTGGTGGAGAGCTCATAATAATGACAACTAAGGTTGTTGGCATGTTTAAACATGGATTTGATCTGAGGTCTTCATTTTTTTTTGTTCTTTATGTTTTAACAGGAAACAAGTCTAATGCATGTCAAAGTCCACTTAATGCATACTGCCCAGTAGACTCCTGATTTTTATTATTATTATTATTATAATACTGAAATCTATTAGCACTAATGGTAGTTCCCTATTTTAAAAAAAAAACTGAGGGGAAAAAACTAATACCTTAAAGTGCTTATTTGGAGGGACATTATCCTCCCTCAAAAGCTTATTTGAAATGGCTCTTTTTTAATCAGTTCACTGCATATTTTTATAAATAAATTAAAAAGCAAGATCAGTCTTCACACATTGTGTGCAATGCAAAAAGATACTGTACGTTTGAATCCCCAGTGATCAATAGTGAAGGTGAAGAATATGAATAGTGGTTTTAAACCCACACACATTGGGAAACCACTTATGAAAAGATACAAAGGAACACCCAAAATATGAGGTAAATTGTGTACTATATTTACTGTGCCCGTGGCTTGGTGGGCATGGCAGGGGAAGGATACTGCAAAATCTCCCTTCCCATCCTACTCTGGGGCCAGCCAGCGGTGGTATTTGCCAGTTCTCCGAACTACTCAAAATTTTCATTACCGGTTCTCCTGAACCTGCTGGATTTCACCCCTACAATGTGCCCTTTCCTGGATTGTGAGAACTTTTTCACACTCACTCATGCCTTGGTTACCTCCCATCTGAATTAATGCAATGAGCTTTACATGGGGCTTTCCTTGAAGACCAGCCAGAATCATCAAGTGGTCCAGAATGAAGCAGTATACACAGTAATAGGTTTGGCCATATAACATCTTTGTTTCATGAGCTGCATTGATTTCCAGTTTCTTCCCAAGTGCAATTCAAGGTGCTGGCCATCATTTTTAAAACCCTATATGACATAGGATCAGGCAATCTACAGGACTGTCTTTCTCTAAAGACATCCTCAGGTATCCTACCAGGAAGGAAACACTGTTCCCCTGTTTTGTCCCTTCTCCAAATATTATTGTTCAATGAAAGCTAGGAAGTTTGTCTTTTCCATGGTGATTCCCAAGTGCTATAGAACATCTTGCCCACTGAGATTTGGCAGGCTTCCAACCTTTTAGCCTTCCATAAGGCTTTAAAGTCCTGGGTCTTCCCCCAAGCATTGGGGAAGATTAGATGATGGCACGTTAAGACAGATTGGCATCAGGTTTTTTTTTAATGTTTTAATTGGTTGCGTTTTATAGTTTTTAGAATGATTTTATATATAGTTTTGTCTTTGATTAGGAGCCATCCAGAGTTGGCTAAAAGAGAGGTGGTAATATAAGTGTTTTAAATAAAATAAATAAAAATAAATAAAAGTGCAATTAAGTAAAAGGTCTCACAATCCCTTGCCAAGATTTGGGTAAAGACTCAGGACTTCATGGGTGTTCTAAACAACAGCAGAATGGAGGCCATCTAGATCTCAAGGCAGGCATTATGACAGAGAAGGCATTCTAATAATCTGAAATAGCAGAAAAAACAGTTTGTGCGCTGAACTATCAAAACATTTAAATGAAAGAACACAATATTTTAACATGAAAAAGAACAACAATTTAATATTCAGTGCTTATAGGTTGCAAAAAAAAAGGGATCAGACAACAGGTGATGAAGAAGTTTCTGCCTATGGACTAGATTAGGGTCAGCAACCTGTGGCTCTGGAGCTGCATGTGGCTCTTTCATCCCTCTGCTGTGGCTCCCTGTTGCTGGTCGGCCCCACAATTGATAGGGTTTTTGGTTAGAACAGGTAGAGGAAAAAGGATGCCACGCTAGGAGGAGACACTATGGTGGGTGAACCAGATTTCCAGTCAGCTCCAGAATTGAATGAGGGGCTTCAGGTTAGGACCTGCAGAAGTTGTGAATGCTCCAACACTGGAAATTTTTAAAAAGATGTTGGATAACTATTTGTCTGAAGTGGTGTAGAGTTTCCTGCCTAGGCAGGGGATTGGACTAGAAGGTCTCTTCCAACTCTGTTATTCTATTCTATTCTATTCTATTCTATTCTATTCTATTCTATTCTATTCTATTCTATTCTATTCTATTCTATACCTTTGTGGCTCTTTGAGTGTTTACGGTTGCCGACCCCTGGATTAGGCCACTGGTTTGATTCAGAGTAAATACATTTCTTTCACATTTCTTCCATAAATGTTCTCCCTGTTTGTTGAAAGAGACTGGCAGTAACATTTGTGTTACTATTTGTTGTTATCTCCTCAAATAGTTTTAGCAGCCTTTCAATCTTGTACTTAGAGGCAGGGTAATTTCACGGTGTTCTCATCTTCCTAGTCTCCATATTCTTCGTTCTCCTCTGGGTGATTTTCTACCATATGTGTTAGAGATAAATTATCCTCAAATACTTCATTACTGCTATGAAGAAAGCCCCAAGGGTTTTGACTTAGTGACAAATCTGCTATGTACAAGGGTGATTTGATAATATACAATTTGTGTTATCCCTGCAACCTCAGGAAAATTCTTTCATAAATGTAAGTGATGTGGCACTTGAAAGAACTGAAAGCTATAAGAAAGGGGAGGAAGAGAAAGAAATGGGGAAAATTAAAACACGTACCTAAGAAAATGGGAGCCATTACAGGACTCACAAACTTTCAGTAAAAGGTAGGATATCAACATTTTTATATTCTACTATTTCTTTCTATCTTTTTCCAAAAGCAGCAATGGAATTTTCAGTTTGAGCATCAGGTTGTTGCGCTGGGCTCAAGGGAGGAAGTAAAGAAGTGATGCATTAAGTACCATTTGGTAAGATTGCAGTATCTGTTTCTACGGCAACAAGCAAAAAACCCTCTCCCCACCTTCATGAATTTTCTGTACCTTGAGTAAGCAAGCAATAAGCGTAAAACAAAAGATGCAATCTTGGGACTCATTCACTAATAATGTTTACCAGAAATCTGTTCATAATGATCTTCTCAACTCACAAATCTAGAATTGTAAGAGTACTTCTTTCAAAAGACAGCCAAGTTTTTGGACTTCTTTGAAAAATAGATCTTTTTGCCCGTTTTAATTATTGCTATTTTTCATTCCTCAGTCCTTTGGAAACTAAGCATAGTTCAACAGAAGAATACCAGGTTCTCTTTCAGAAAGTTCCAGGTTCGGTCATGATATTTCTAGATAGAACTGGAGAAAAACACTCACTGGGATGGGCTGCAGACCTGACTTTGTGAGATTTTACGTATTTATTTATTTATTTATTTATTTATTTATTTATTTATTTATTTATTTATTCATTCATTCATTCATTCAATTTCTATCAGTGCCCATCTCAAACAATAACTCTGGGTGGCTTACAATTAAAAAATGTTAGTTAAAATATTAAAAATATTTTAAAACAATAAAACTAGTACAACCAATAAAATCACTAAAAACATCCAAATTAAATATAGAAAGGAACAAGATATTTGGCCAGGTAGCAATATAGCCAGGAAACAAAACTCCTTGACATATTCAGTGTCCCAGGCTCAGGAACATACCCAGAATTTTAGGGCCTTATGAAAGGTTAACAGGGTTGGAGTCATTCTGATCTCCAAAGGCAATATATTCCATTTAGCAGGGATCACTGTAGAAAAAGCTTTTATTTTGGTCCTCACCAGTCAACATTTTTTGTCTAATGGATTCTGAAGCATGCCTATTCTTCTCAACCTGGTTGAACAGGTAGAGAATCTTGGGAAAAAAAGATCTCTCAGGTATCCCTGTCTCAAGCTATGTAGGGCTTTATACATTACCAGCACTTGAATTTCACCTGCAAGTACACCAGAAACCAATGCAGTTCATGCAGCTCACATGTGCTTATTTGTAGCAACATTTACTACCCATATGGCCGCATTCTGCTCCAGTTGGAGTTTCTGAATGGTCTTCAGGGGCAGCTCCATGCAGAATGTGCTACAACCTGAATGTTGACTCAGCCTTCCATCCTTCTGACATTGGTAAAATGAGGAGCCAGATTGTTTGAAGCAATATTCAAATAATATTTCTACATTGGAAACTACTCAGAGAATGCACTATGGGTTGATATATAAGCCTAAATGATAGTGCTATTTATGTTGCTATGAGTTACAGTGAGCTGGGCTTCCAATTCAGGTATGGGAGATTAGGATATTCCTAATGAGAGATGTTTTATTCTAAATGGACACCATATTTCCCAATTTTTAGCTTCTGAATCTATTGGGAAATACATTTTTATTTGTTTTTTTATTCAGTTCATTTCATCAGGGTTGAAAGTTATATGATTTAAATAGTCCAATCCTCTAAATATTATTGACAGTCTATATAGACTAGGAAGGCTAGGAGTTTTAAATTTTAACATCATCTGTCTATTGTTATTTAGATGCAGGGATTTTCCCTATAAAATAATAGATTTAGAGACTAGATAAGTTTCCATTCATTGAGGAAACAACTTATCCATCCAGAATTAAAAGGAGGGGCAAAGGAAAGCTATGATTAAGCAATTTATTAGTCCAATTGAGTTTAGCACCACCCTTTTTACAATAGTAGCCACTAGTTACGATGCTATTTGTTCAATTGTGTCTGATTCTTGGCAATTCTATATACCTTGTCTGGTTGTGGTCACTAAGTCTTATCTATTTTTTTCCTTATTTGGAAAAGCTTGAGTCTCTATGGAACTGAAATGCACTTCAACATTTCAGTTCATTTGAGTGCCTTATTACAATATTTAACTGATATCATTTTACATAATTTAGAGTTTTATGGGGAAAAAGCATGGGTTTGTCAAAAAACTAGAACAGCAAGTGGAAGTCAAAGCAGAAAAAGAAGAGAAAGAATAAAGGTGAGGAAAGCTTAAATGTAGAGAAGAAAAGACATTAGAGAAGGAAAAAATAAATGAAATTACTGTGAAGAGAAAGCAATTCTGGCCTTCCTGAGTTATTAAAACATTAAAAAAAAGATTTAAAATACCATGTGGTATTTTAGAATGTCTGTTAGCTCCTTTGGATTTCCTTGAATATCATCATCATCATCATCATCATCATGGCACAAAGCAATTTCATTTCATCTAGTTAAAACCCAAATTTGTTGTTCATTCTGGAAGTAGATTGTTGATTTTAGATTTGTGTGTGAATGAATAGTGTTTGCTAAATAAAACAGAATTGAAAAGATAATCTTGTAAGGAGCAGCAAATGAGAATGAGCTCATTTCAACTGGTTCACCACATTTCATATCCCTTCATATTTGGTATGCTTAATTTCTTGCAACAAATTTTCAGTTGTGCTCAGTATTCATTATTATTCATTTTTATTCTTTTTCCTGTATATTTCTGCAGGAAATATGCTAGCTATGTTTACCTCCCACACTTAAGGGATAAGTGGTGGACCTGGCTATCTGAGAGTTAAAAGATAAATTACTCTTCCTCATAATCAATTTGAAATAACAGTTGGCAAGAGAAAGTATAGAATCTACACTGAGTACTTTCCTTGATGCATTAGTTCCATTTCCTGACAGGAGTGACTGGAATATGAATTTGGCTATGACTAGGAAACAAATCTTAGATTCATGGTGAGTTGCTTACTGAGAATTTTATTTATTATGTGATGGAAGGAAGACTTTAGATTGACAGATATTAATAAAAAATAAAAGATACTGTAATACTGTATCTTAACAACTTTAAGTGTACTATAGTGGAGTTATATGTAGAATGTTATATGATGATGATGTTATCCATTCAGTCATGTCCCACTCTTTTCTATGTCATTTCTATGAGACAGGACTCTGCATCTCTTCCAATCTTTCACTACTTCTTTTAGTTTTTCTAAAAAATAAATTTTATTTTTATTTATTTATTTAATTTGTCAAACATGTACAAGAAAACAGGTATAAGTATAAATATGAACATGAACACAGGAAATGAGTACGAATAAATGGGGACAGTAGGACAGGGACGGTAGACATGCTGGTGCGCTTATGCACACCTCCTTACAGAACTCTTAGGAATGGGGTGAGGTCCATGGTAGACAGTTTAAGGTTAAATTTTTGGGGGTTTGAGGATGTAACAACAGTCAGGTAGTGTATTCCAAACATTGACCGCTCTGTTGCTGAAGTCATATTTTCTGCAATCAAGTTTGGAGCAATTTACCTTGAGTTTGTATCTATTGTTTGCCTGTATATTATTGTGGTTGAAGCTGAACTAGTCATTGACAGGTAGACAATTTTGTGTGTACTATGCTGATAAGACCCCCATGGCCACAGCTGCCATTGGCTCCTCGGGCACAAGCTGTGAGTCCAGGAGGACTCCCAAATTGCACATCAGCTCAGTCCAGGGAAATGCTACCCCATCGAGACTCAAAAATGAAGAATCATTTGGTCCTGGGAGGGCCAAAAATCTATAGTCATTCTGTCTTGCCAGGATTGAGGTTGAAGCTGGTTCTACCCCATCCAGACTCCTACAGTCTCCAGGCATTCGGCCAGCACTGACACTACTTGACTTGTCTGGCTAAAGAGTGGAGACGTACTGTATATTATCAGTATACTGCCATCTTTTTTATAATGTCTTTGCTTAAAGCAAATGGTTTATATAACCTAGACACAGTAGTATGGAGAAAATCACAACATATGAAGCTCTGCAAATAAAAGTAGAATGACTGTGACAAAAAAAAAGCAAATATAGTATTAATAGTAATAAGAACCCTGGGTGTAATCTCAAAACATCTGGAGCAGCATTTGAACATCATTGGCATTAACAGAAGCACAATCAGTCAACTGCAAAAAGACAGCTTTACTTGGAACAGCTTACAACCTGTAAAGATACCTTTAACACCATCAAACAACAATATCTGCCTACCGTATTTCAGGTCCTTGTATAGGACTAAGTTGCTGAACAAACATGTCAAACCCACAGCAACATAAAAATGTCCATTATTTATATAATAAATAATAATTTATAATGATGTTTATAAATTCACCAGTTAAGCAAGGAAAATGTTGGACTGTTATTTATTTTTTTAATGAAAAAACTCAGTGGCAATTTTTATTTAAGAAAAAAGTTGACCTGCAACTATATCAATATACAAAGGAGAGTGTCAGCTTTGGAAGCCATATTAGCACCAGAAGCTTCCACACTACTTGCTTGGGAAAGTAGGAGGGGGGATTCAGGAGAGTGACTGTAGTTAGACATAATAGCATTCTGCCTTCAGTCAAGGCCATGGTATTCCTGCATCTGGAGGAGGAGTGGTTGCAGAGATGGCTCAAGTTGGGATGGAGGGTGATTGGACAGTGTGATGGACTGATGGGTGTGGGGGTTGGATTTGGGATTTTGATTTACTGAGGGAAAACACAGAACTCTCAGATTTGGGTTTTCCCAGATGTGCCAGTATACCTATTCTAATAAATGGAACTTTGAGAAATGCTTGCCTTGGAGTTTTTAATTGTAGTTGGGGTTTTCTGGAACGCTGACAGAGAGAGGCAGAGAGGGCACCATATGGGTATAGTTTTTGGAAAGGAATTGTTTGTTTTTTATGCTTTATATCACCCATTCATACGCTTTGAGTTGGAAAGCCTTATAAAACTTGAAAAATAAATTAATGATAGCAAGCTACCTTTCATTCCAAGGTAATACTATTCACAAGAGACCATTGTACAATTCATATTTACTGATCAATAAAGACATCATTTAAAAATATGTTTCTAGAAGCACTTTCAAATTACTCTGACTCATGCTGTATCTTCAGTGCTACTGGGATGCATGTATCACGTTATCATTGAAAGACTAAACCTTCAGCTTCTAAAAAGCAATAAATAACTGTAGCCTGTAAACCATGTTCTTTGTACCAATAGCTTGTTGTGAGTAACCAAGAGACAAACAAGGGACGTGTGTTAGAAATGTCAGAGTATCCGCTGATGCTCCCTCCTTTTATTATTTGCTGAACTGTTATCTCCAGGCTTCTTCTTTCCGCACCGCTTTGCTGTTGATCTTTTATTTTATACACCTGCTCCTGACAGAAATGATTAGAGTTATGGGCTAGGTTCTGAATGCAGAAAGACTGAAAATATGAGGATTTGTTTACTAGGGGAAATTACTAAACTATCAATGCCACAAAACCCTAAACATGTCTTTGAAAAAAAAAGGGGGGGGGACCATTTTTTTGACTTCTGAAGCAAGAAGAAGAAAATATTTACGTAGACAAAAATAATCAGAAAAAATTGAGGTTGTATTGCTGCTGCCCAGTAAATGTATGGAAATATCCAGATGCATATCCAGCATGTAGCATTTTCAGGCTACACTCCAGCCGGTGCAGTTCAAGCGGGAAAAAGATGCAAGCCGATTGGTTGAACTGTCTGACAGCTCCGTATAAAAGGAGCTGTCAGGCAGAAGGTTGTTGTTGCCATTCTACAGCTGTTCTGGTTAGATGTTGTTGTTAGTGAATAAATGGTAGCCGGTTACCAAGTCTCTGCCTCATCTCAGTTTGTCCAACTGTCTGTCCCACAACAGAATACAGCAATTATGAGCAATATGAAATATTGCAATATTTAAATATGCAGCAATATGAAAATTTGAGTAAGAAATCATTTCTTCAGTCAGGGTATCCAACTGCTGTTCTCAGCAGGGGTCACTTTGCACCTTCCGAAAAGGTAGGAAGATAATGTTGGTCTGGACAGCAGTCCTCCAAAGTATACTGCCTTTGAAAATAAAGAATGCATTAGGATATTTAGTTATAACCCCTGGTACTTGTCTTTTTCCAGAAATAATGGGACAACTCATAAAATCTAGCTGGATCCCTCACTAGTATCCCATGATTAGAATTCCATGATTAGGAATTACAGGATTTGTACTAGAGATGTCCCGCTCATAGCCAACAGTTGCAGTTAGGATAAATCTGTTGTCACTTTAGAAAACCAAAATAAGCAAATCTGCCTCCTTTTTATAGTTTTCTTAGCCCAATATGAAAATGAATCTTTCATTTTCAATAGGTGACAGAAATCCATGAAATTTAGGATACAAATTTAGGATATAACACATTTTCTTCCAAGTCACAAATTCTTGGGCCAAACAGCATTATTTTTTCCCTAAGATATGTTTAAATAAAAGTCATAATATTTTTTTTTATGAAGATCTGCCTATATAACATTCAAATCAGATATTTAGAAATGTTGACTTCTCTCTTTCAGTTGACTAACCAATTTTAAATATTGTCTAAAAATTAAACTATGCAGGCCCATCTCTTGTAGGATCATAATATGTTTCAGGATCATATTATGATATCATTATCAGGATCAGATAATTTATTAGATTGCACTATATTTATTTATTTGTTTGTTTGTTTGTTTGTTCTTTCTTTCTTTTTTTCCTTCATTCAGTCATTCATTTTATATAGCCACCCATCTAACTTATTATTTTCTTTTAAAAAATGAATTCTTATTTGATTTACTTTAATTAAGACCATTTGTTCAGAAACAATTTGAAATACAGTGGTGCTGAATAAAGGGACATGCAATCTGTATTCAAAATTATATCCATTGAATTACCCCCGTAGTCAAATGATGAGAATTCAAATAGTTGGCAATCCATCCTGCCTTACAACTGACTGCAGGAGTGCTGGAATCACCACTTCCCACTTATTTCCCTCCTCCATCTCACTCAGTTGAGTCCCTTGAGCCTGCTTTCCACCCAGCTGGGTTTCCACAGGATTTGGGGCTGCTTTCCTCTCTGTCACTCCTTGCTCAAGACACATCTTCCAAAGATTGCCTTTTTGAAAGACCACACAGCAGATATGACACATAGATTTCTGCAGAGACCACCTTGCATCTTTCCGGAAGCGGATGCTATTCTTGTGATCTCTCACTAGGTTGTGATTTTCTACCTTTTTCACCATCTTTGAAAGAGATAAGTGAAGCAAGGTGTGACAGGGTGGGAAGAAAAGACTGTGGGATGCAGTGGGCCCTGAAACAGAACCTAGGCCTATGGGATCCAGCCAGGTGGAAAGCTGTGGAACGGGTGCCCCATGGGATGGGGAAAGCCATCATAGGCTTGGTGCAGATCACTTCTGAGTTGAGGACATACTGTATTGTAGTCTGGGTCTGGGCCTGAAATGGAGTGTAAACATGCACCATGGTTCCTAGGGCCTCCCCATCCTCTGAACACCCTATGCTCCACTTAATAACCCATATGATTGTTTAATGACCAAAACAGAAAAAGATGGGATTGCAGTCATTGAGCAAGGTAGTCACACTTTGCTTAGTGACTTCAATGACCATAATTCTAGGCTCAATTGTGGCCGTAAGTTGAGGATTCCCAGTAGGAAGCCAATTTTTATATTATATGTTTGTGTGTGCATATCCCCTCACAAACGCATATGAATACATCCCTAGATATGTATATATACATACTATTCTTCTCACAAATTTAATCAGAAAAAAAAATAACATTTAATCTGTTCCTGCATGCTGTTGCAATAAACAGTGTCAAGGCTGCTTCATGCATACAGCATTTTGGCATGCTCACATGCTACTCAGCCTCTGACAATGTGGCTCAGTCAGCGAAGGTGGACTACAACTCAGGTTGCCAAAAGCTGAAAATATCCAGTGACAATGCCCACAGGAGAAACTTTTTCAGAGCTGGGAAATTACTTCCTTTGGGGTATAACCTGATTTTGATCGTGTTAGCTGATAATTCACATTTTTATTTCTCATATGAATAATTTGTTTAAAATGTGACTTTAATATATGCTCTATTTTGAAGTAAAATAACCATCAATAAGTAGATCTGACGTTTCCATTATAAAAAGTGAAAGAGCATGAGAAACATAGGGAAGTGAAAGTGTTTTAGGAAAAACATCAATGAGCAAATGAGTGTATCCAGAGATCTGATCTTGTCATCAACAGACCCTATACCAGTGTTTTGCAACCTTAGCAGCTTTAGGATGTGTGGATTTCAATTCCCAGAATTCCCTAGCCACCGCGGTTAGCTGCAGAATTCTGGAAGTTGAAGTTCACGTCTTAAAATTGCCATGGTTGAGAAATAGTCAGCAAACTAAAATATCCAAAATTTTGAGCTATGGGAATGCAAATCGAAGCAGAATGAACATCTAATGCATCAAGTAAAAACAGTCCATCTAACGTTAACAAGTACAATGCAGAACTTTTGACCCCCGTAACAACATATCCTATACACAGTTTCTTTTTAGATCAAAAGTTCCTGCTGGGAACTAAGACAAACACACACAAAATATTAAGATTGAACATATTCTGAGAACTAAAGCAGTAGAACTCTGAATGAAAAAGAAACTCTACTTGGGGGGAAATGATGGAATTATATTACCCCCACGCCTAGATAATAAGTCTTTCCTTTGTTTCTTTTCAAAATAAGAAACACTTTTCTTACCACCACAGTAAACCTGAACCTGCTGAAAGAAAATTGGCATTTTCTTTTAAGAGTTGTTAATTAAAACAACATTAAATATACAACATATAGTACCCAAGCTTGGCTACAAAAACTGTCACTAAGGGTCCTGTTAAATACCATAATGCTCTCCCAGAGAACCTAATTACAACCATTTTTAAAGGTTCGCAATCCTCTGTCTTGGAAAAACTCCTTTCTTATTTACTAACATAAAAGAATCAAATGTTAACAACCTGTCATCGTAAACATGTATGTCAGTGAAACAAAAAAATTCTTCCACAGAATAAATATTTCATTCCCATATTAGATGGTTTGTGCCAAAGAAAAACTCATGGCAATTATAAGCAAGCAAGCAAGCAAGAAATGTCAGAAAGATTGGTTTACATTTTTTAAAAAGAAATCATACTTAAAAGTATATCATAGATTGTGGAGAAACCAATAGTTTGTAGATTGTGCTTGCCTTCATATTCATAAATTTTGGAGAAAAATGAAATCTGCTATTTAATCATTATATCTCATATTGTATTCCTTCACAAATATTAATTAGTTTTTGATCACTTATTAAAACAAGCTGGTTCTTTTTCCAGCAAGTCAGAAGAAAATAAATAGTTAAGCAATGTGAGAGTTTTTTTTTTAAAAAAAGTTAGAAGTGCTTTTTGATTCCTGCTATAAGAATATTTGCTAATTCAGAATTTTGTTACTGTTACTTTTATATATATAAAACCTCTTGCTCCCCAATGGTCCTTCTATAAATATCATCCTTTCATACATTTATGCGCATGGATAGAATGTGCACTATTCAGTTTCTTTTTGATCTTTGTGACAATCAAAGCTTTTTAGGCATTTGATTTTGAACTGTGAACTGACTTTCCTTTTCTATCTTCTTAGCTGCCAACTTACTGCACTGACAGTCAGAAGTCTTGATATGAGAGGAAAAGAAACTTGGAATCCGTTGCTAAGAGAACAGACCACCTGAAGTCCAAGGAATCAACGGTCTCAAAAATCTTAGTTGCAGGCCCAGAGACTTTTCGAAGTTATTATTAGTAGTAATTTTTAATACGAGCAAAGGGGGAATTTATTAAATTTATTAAATTTATTTATTATATTAATTAAATTAGAACAATTAATTGGTGGAACAACTTGCCTCCAGAAGTTGTGAATGCTTCAACACTGGAAGTTTTTAAGGAGATGTTGGACAACCATTTCTCTGAAGTGCTGTAGGGTATCATGCCTAAGCAGAGGGTTGGACTCCAAGGACCCTTCCAACTCTGTTATTCTATTCTAAATATTGAATATTTAATTTTAATAATTAAATGTATTAAATGTCAAGGAAATAAACCATAATAACTATATTTAATGTAATTTATTGTGAATGAAATGAATTAAGCTTGTCCTCATCCCATCTGTACTTAGGCAAATTTATTTATTTATTTATTTATTTTGTCACACATTATATATAAGCATAAGCATGAAATAATTATACAATATATAAGCATATATATGAGTATGAGTATGTTATAACTATATTAATTGGATATAACGAAAGGAAACAATAGCACAGGAACGGCAGGCACGTTTGTGCTCTTATGCATGCCCCTTTACAGACCTCTTAGAAATGGGGTGAGGTCAATGGTAGATAGTTTTTGGTTGAAGCTTTGGGGATTTTGGGAAGAGACCACAGAGTCAGGTAGTGCATTCCAAACATTAATAACTTTGTTACTGAAGTCATATTTTCTGCAATCAAGATTGGAGCGGTTAACATTAAGCTTAAATCTATTGTGTGCTCGTATATTGTTGCAACTGAAGCTGAAATATATCTCTTGACTCTAAACAGGGGGGGGAATTTACTTTGGTTTAGTCCTACACTGGATATTTATATATACAGCATATATAAATATGCACACACACATCACATTTAATTATTTTAAGCTTTTCCTGCCATTAAAGCTATCAGAAAACTTCATTGCAAAAGTTCAGTACGTTGGGATTCTGTTGAGAGGAGAACAGCAGATTTGGTAAAAAGATGGCAGTGATCTTTCTTTTCTAGGTTTTCTCTCTTTTTTCAACAGAGCTTTTAAGTTTTAAGAACAATGCATATTCCAATTATGCAGGATAACCTTCAGGTTTTTTCCCTCTGTAAGATGAAAATTAGGTCAGGGGCTTTTGTTTACTTCCTTCTAACTCCCACTAAGCACATTAGCGCTCCAATCCTCAAGACAAACCATTAACTATTGCATTTTCCCCTCCTTTTCTTACAGTGAAGGAAAATATTAATGTTACAAATAGCTGCCATTAGCATGAGCAGAGCCGCATATTAATCTGTGTGCTGGTGTTTTGCTGTCATGAGGCAGAAAGGCCCTAGAGGCCTTGCATTCACTGGGAACTGATGAAGGCATTAGTATTAATGATAATGATAAGCCGGGCACTGTAACTAATATGCCAATTTTTTTGTAATCCTGTTTGGGCAAGGACTTCTTCTCTGTCCTCCTTCCCTGCTCAAACTAGGAAGTGCTGTGCATTGAAAAATGGGAGAGGCCCCAGGAAATTATCTGCAAGGACAGGAAACTTCTGGGAAGGATAATAAGCAGCTGTTGCTAAGGAGAGATGATAGCAAAAAAAAAAAAAAAAGATGATACGGAACATAAAAATGAAGTATTTTCTCTGGAGTTTTTCTTGTAAAACAAGGAAGGAATCCTAACCGAGGTTCCATGTGTATATATACATGCTCACAAGTACATACCCACCAGTGGTGGCATTCAATTTTTTTTACTACCAGTTTTGTGGGCATGGCTTGGTGGATGTGGTGTGGCTTGGTGGGCGTGGCAGGGGAAGGATACTGCAAAATTTCCATTCCCACCCCACACTGGGGCCAGCCAGAGATGGTATTTGCCAGTTCTCCGAACTACTCAAACTTTCTGCTACCGGTTCTCCACCTATCAGAATCTGTTGAATTTCACCCCTGGTACCCACATAAATGTTTTCTTACATTTGGAAATTATATAGAAAAATTGGTGAAGATTGGAACCTATAGAGTTGTTATTTAAATATGAATGTTCTTAAAATGTGACATGAGGTTTTCATTTCTCATATCAAACTAGTGTTCCTGATTGATAGCTTCAGGTGGGGAATAGAAGTCTGAAGTAGAAAGCCACCATAGTTGAGATTTTTTTTTCCTGCTTGTGATCATGGAGGGATTGAGAGTTTAGCCAAGTGCATTCCAGTTAGCAGTTCCTTCTATTAAACTTCTACAGCTAGATCAGGAGTAGGAACCCTGGATCTCAACCTATGCTCCCATCTGCAGCAGAGCCAAAATTTACATTTAAAGCTTTGCTTTCCTCTTCTTGTAATCACCTGAAGAATTAGATTATCTCCCTTCCTTTTGACATTCTAGAAGTCCCTCGACCTGGTTATGTTATCCGGCAGGAGCTTCCAGGAATCTGGAGATATGCTTAAATGGCCCCATTGCTGAGTTAGCCAACTTCACCCTTTCTTCACCTAGGGCAGTGGTTCCCAACATGGGGCCCATGTCCCACAGGGGGGCAATTTGATTTTTAATGGGGGCAATTTGAAACCTTCTTTAAACCAAGTTTAATGGCCTTTTAGGCTTCCTGCGGGTGAGTAGGAGGTCACTTTTTGAATAGTAAGAATTATATGTCATAGAGTGGGCAACAGGATTTTAGAGATGCTTAGGTGGGGCATGGCCAAAGAAAGGTTGGGAACCACTGACCTAGGGGTTTGTACATTTGTATTTTATAATATTTATTTCTCAGTGTAGATTTTAATATTTTAATATCTATTGTATGTGTGTGTGTGTGTGTGTGTGTGTGTGTGTGTGTGTGTGTGTATGTAGGTCTTTGGTTATTCGGGTTTTCTCCCGCGTAAAATTGGAAGTGTCTTGGTGACGTTTCAACGAAGTCTCATTCGTCATCTTCAGGCTTCAGCTTCGTGCTTCTGGGAGCAATTGCTCCCAGAAGCACGAAGCACGAAGCTGAAGCCTGAAGATGAATGAGACTTCGTCAAACGTCGCCAAGACACTCCACGACGCTGGAACTCGACACCAAAAGACCTACAGAAAAACCTCAGAAAACATATATATATATATATGTATATATGTTTTCTGAGGTTTTCACGGGTGTTTGTATGTAGGTCTTTGGTTGTTCGGGTTTTCTCCCGCGTAAAATTGGAAATGTCTTGGCAACATTTCGACGAAGTCTCATTCGTCATCTTCAGGCTTCAGCTTCGTGCTTCTGGGAGCAATGTGTGATCGCAGCTGTTTCTTCCTTTTAACTGCTAGTGGGGGTTTGAACTGATTGGGTGGGAGCTTGGCTGTGCTCTGATTGGATGGAGGTTTTTTTGTGCTCTGATTGGCTGGGGGTGTGTCCTGTTTGGGTGGGGGCTTGGTTGTGCTCAATTTAGTCTGTGTTGCAGGGGGATTTGAGCTGGTGAGCTGCATAGCTGTTGTTTGGCTTTGTGGTGGTGCTACATCTTCATAGTGGGTGTCAGTCTGCTGCATGTATGGATTGGAGGGGTTTGAAATGGCTAATGTTGCAGCTGCGGTCTGGCTTCTGGTCCTTGGTCGTGCTTCATGATCAGTGTGGGTTTGGGTCTGCTTTCTGGGTGGATGTGCGGTGGTGACATCCTGTGTGGACCTCGTGAGTGTGGGTCTGGTGTCATTCCTCGTGTTAGGGACTCGTTTGTCAATAAGGGCGGGTTTCCAAATGGCTGGTAGGCGCGAGGTATCATCTCGTTTGTTCATGCTGTGTGGGCGTTTTTCTATCTCAATGGCTTCTCTGATTGTTCTGTTGTTAAAGTGTTCAGTTTTGGCGATAGTTCTGGTCTTTTAAAGTCAATATCATGTCCTGTGACTTTAAAGTGTTGGACCAGGGAAGAAGTTGGTTCCTCTTTTTTGACTGAGTTCTTGTGTTCTTCAATGCGTGCACTTATTCTTCTGTTGGTTTGTCCAATGTATGTGGTGGGGCAGGCGGTGCATGGGATTTCATATACTCCTTGATTTTCTAACTCAATTTTGTCTTTGGGGTTTCTTAGGATGGTGGATATTTTTCGGTTTGTGCAGAATGCTGTCTTGATGTTGTGTTTGTGGAGGATCTTGCTGATTCTGTCTGTGGTGCCTTTTATATATGGGAGGAGGGCTGTGCCGTTTTCTTGTTCTCTGTCTTGGATTTTAGTGGGGGGTTCTTTTTGGATTAGCTTGGTAATCTTATTTGTTTGGAATCCATTGGATGTTAGTACGTTAGTGAGAGTGTCTAGTTCGGTTTTTAGGTGTTGTTCGTCAGCTAAGCATTTTGTTCTGGAGATGAGTGTCTTGGCTACGGAGTTGATCTGTGCTGGGTGGTGGTGTGAGAGTGCGTGCACATAGCGGTTTGTGTGTGTTTTCTTCTGGTAGATCAGAGCACAGCCAATCAGAGCACAGCCAAGCTCCCACCCAATCAGTTCAAACCCCCACTAGCAGTTAAAAGGAAGAAACAGTTGCGATCACACATTGCTCCCAGAAGCACGAAGCTGAAGCCTGAAGATGACGAATGAGACTTCGTCAAAACGTTGCCAAGACATTTCCAATTTTACACGGGAGAAAACCCGAACAACCAAAGACCTACATATATATATATATATATATATATATATATATGTATGTATGTATGTATGTATATATATATGTAGGTCTTGGTTTCGGGTTTTCTCCGTGTGAAATTGGAAGTCTTGACGCTTCACGAAGTCTCATTCGTCATCTTCAGGCTTCAGCTTATGCTTTGGGAGCAATGTGATCGCAGCTGTTTCTTCCTTTTAACTGCTAGTGGGGGTTTGAACTGATTGGGTGAGCTTGGCTGTGCTCTGATTGGATGGAGGTTTGTGCTCTGATTGGCTGGGGGTGTGTCCTGTGTTGGTGGGGGCTTGTTTGTGCTCAGTTTAGTCTGTGTTGCAGGGGGATTTGAGCTGGATTCCAGAGAAATAAGGATAATGGATAATGGAAATAATGGATTCCAGAGAAATAAGATTACCAAACTAATCCAAAAAGAACCCCCCACTAAAACCCAAGACAGAGAGCAAGAAAACGGCACAGCCCTCCTCCCATATATAAAAGGCACCACAGACAGAATCAGCAAGATCCTCCACAAACATAACATCAAGACAGCATTCTGCACAAACCAAAAAATATCCACCATCCTAAGAAACCCCAAAGACAAAATTGAGTTAGAAAATCAAGGAGTATATGAAATCCCATGCACCGCCTGCCCCACCACATACATTGGACAAACTAACAGAAGAATAAGTGCATTGAAGAACACAAGAACTCATTCAAAAAGAGGAACCAACTTCTTCCTGGTCCAACACTTTAAAGTCACAGGACATGATATTGACTTTAAAAGACCAGAACTATCGCCAAAACTGAACACTTTAACAACAGAATAATCAGAGAAGCCATTGAGATAGAAAACGCCCACACAGCATGAACAAACGAGATGACACCTCCGCCTACCAGCCATTTGAAACCCGCCTTATTGACAAACGAGTCCCTAACACGAGGAATGACACCAGACCCACACTCACGAGGTCCACACAGGATGTCACCACCGCACATCCACCCAGAAAGCAGACCCAAACCCACACTGATCATGAAGCACGACCAAGGACCAGAAGCCAGACCGCAGCTGCAACATTAGCCATTTCAAACCCCTCCAATCCATACATGCAGCAGACTGACACCCACTATGAAGATGTAGCACGACCACAAAGCCAAACAACAGCTATGCAGCTCACCAGCTCAAATCCCCCTGCAACACAGACTAAACTGAGCACAAACAAGCCCCACCAACACAGGACACACCCCAGCCAATCAGAGCACAAACCCCCATCCAATCAGAGCACAGCCAAGCTCCCACCCAATCAGTTCAAACCCCACTAGCAGTTAAAAGGAAGAAACAGCTGCGATCACACATTGCTCCCAGAAGCACGGTTGAAGCCTGAAGATGACGAATGAGACTTCGTCAAACGTCGCCAAGACACTTCCAATTTTACGGGAGAAAACCGAATAACCAAAGACCTACATACAAACACCATGAAAACCTCAGAAAACATATATATATTTATATATATATATATATATGTATGTATGTATGTATGTATGTATGTATGTATGTATATATATATATATATATATATATATATATATGGTTGTTGTTGCCCAGAGATTCTTGTGATGCGATTAGTTGTTTTATAAATTTGTTTAAATAAATAAATAAATGAAGTAATTAATTATAGATGAAAAGAGTTTTTCTTCTGCATCAAAGATATGTCTCTTTGTGAAGGTTATCAATAATACAAGAGATGGTTTGATTTAAACATTCTATGTTAGCAAAAAGAGCAAGATTGAAGAAAGTTTTAAATGGCTAAAGGGACAGTCTTTATTTTTTATTTTTATATATTAATTTTTACTATTTTTAATTCTGATGCCTAAGTAAACTGCTTTGAATCCAGAAAATACAATATCTATATATAAATATAGTTTCTCATTTTTTTACATGAAACAGACAAAATATGATTTGTGGTTCTGGTGATTAAAAAACCCTGTATAATAGAAAAATGTGAGGTTCTTTTGCAACCATAAATTAGGAGATATTTCTCTAATTGTATTTATATTTTCAGCTAAGGAAATCAGAAGCTTCTTTCTATTTCTTTTTTATTTGTTTTTGCATTTTTTTTCTTTCCTTGCTGCTATTATATATGATAATCAAGTTTTAAAAACTGAATCTTAAATATATAACTCACTTGCCATTTAATTTCTGGAAACCCAAATAATTTATTCTATTTCTCAGTATTAGAAAATGGAACTTTTAATTTTACTAGAGGACTGGAAAAAACTTAATGTGGTTCCCATCTTCAAAAAAGGGAAAAAATGGATCCAGGAAACCACAAACTAATCAGACTCACATCAATACCTGGGAAGATATAATCAAGCAACAGATCTGTGAACACCTAGAAACCAGCAAAGCTTATACTAGAAGCCAAAATGGGTTTCTCAAAAATAAATCATGCCAGAAAAAATGTATTGCATTCTTTGACAAAGGATTAAATTAGTAGACCAGCAAAATGCTGTAGACATTGTATATTTAGAGTTTAGTAAGGCATTAGACAAAATAGACCATATATTACTTCTTGGTAAGATAGACAAATGTAGCTTAGACAGAATCACCACCAGAAGGATTCATAACTGGCTGACCAACTGCACTCAACATGTAGTCCTCAGTGGAACTACATCTACATAGAGGGAAGCATGCAGTGGGGTATCCCAAGGTTCTGTCTTAGACCTAGTATTCTTCAACATCTTCATAAATGATCTAGATGAGGGGGATATAAATTTGCAGAGGACACTAAGCTGGAGGAATAGTCAACATGTTAGAAGTTAGACTCAAGACCCAGAAGTAACTTGACAGATTTCAAAACTGAGCCCTAACCAGCAAAATGCAATTTAGGCAAGAAAAAACCTAATGCACAGGTATAGAAGAAGTGGTATCTGGCTCAACAGCAATAACTATGAAAGGGATTTAGGAGTCCTGGTGGATAACCACAAGTATGGACCAGCACTCTGCTATTCCTGCCAAAAAAGGCCAATGTAATCCTAGGCTGCATTAACAAAGGATAGAATCAAGTACTTTATAGTGCATTAGTAAAATCACACTTTGAATACTGCCTCCATCTATGGCCACTAAGATACAAAAAAGAAGTTGAGGCTCCAGAAAGAGTGCAGAGAAAAGCAACAAAAATATTTAAGGGACTGGATTATAAAAATACAGTGAACAGTAGCAGGATCTGAGTATATCTAGAGAAGAATTGGCGTGACTTGATAGCAGTCTTCCAATATTTGAGAGGCTGCCATAGACCAGGGGGTTGACCTATTCTCCAAAGTACTTGAGGGCTGGACAACAGGTAATGATTGGACACTTATCAAAAAGAGATCCAACCTTGACCTAAGGAGAAATTTCCTGACAGTGAGAACAATAAACCATGGAACATTGGAGGTTTTTAAGAAGCCATTAGACAGCCATTTGTCTGGAATGGTACAGGGTCTCCTGCTTGAGTGGGAAGTTGGACTGGAAGACTTCCAGGTCCTTCCTACCCTGTTATGCTCTTACTGTTACTGAGAAATGATTTGAAGAGCTAGACATAGATATGAATTATGGTTTGTTAGTATTGAGTAACAATCTTATTATAAACATAGAGTCTATAATGGTGTAAGATAAAATCATGAACCAGTATCAAGCTATTCTTAAACTGTAAATGTGAAAGTCAATGTGTTATACTGGTTCAGATAGTGAGACTGGAACTGAGGGTAACCAGGTTCAAGTTCTGTCATGATAGTTCACTTGGTGACTTTTGACCATCTAGCCAGCCTAAAGTATCTCAGAAATATATTTTCGGTTGGGGGAAGTAATGGAGGATGTGAGCCACATATCCAACAAATAACTAAAATAAAATGATGTATTTACTTAAATAAGAATATGTTTTGTTCCTTTGAACTTAATGAAAAAACTTACTGTAGTATAATCATGCCTAGAATTGTACTTTTATGCATATTACTTTAGATCTTGACTAGATGATATTCAATATTTCTTCTTGGTTTTCCAAAGAAGACCAGATTTTGCTGACTCAAAACAATCTCAGAAAACAAAATGGGATATACAGTTTGCTAATGATCACAGAAAACAAAAACTCTTTCCATCTCTGTATTCTGAGTGATGATATGTATTAATGCTTATCCATCTGGCTTAGTTTAGAAATAGAAAAATACTTCAACGTGTCCTATCAATTGATTATAACCATTTTATTGATAGCTGTCTAAGTAACTCACAAATAATTGGTAAATAGCACAAATTAGCTGGCAAACAGTAATTTTGCCTTTAACAAGTTGCACTAGGTACCACCCAATCCAAGGAATATTGGAAACAAATTGGGTAAAGGGGTTCAGGACTTTATCCATTTCTCTATTCATCGCCACTACAAAGCAGATCAAGGAAAAACTTAGTGTGATGGAAGGAATCAACAAAAGAAAAAAAGATGAATTTGAGAAAGATTTGATTTGCCTGTGGAAAAAAATCCAGGACAAAAAAAAATCCTTCATTTTGTTCCTAAGAGAGAAGCAATTGGGCAATATTTAGAATATTGGAATATAGTTATTTCACTTTCTTGCATCATAACCCAGGGTAGGCCTATTCATAAATACTCATGAATAAAACTTGATAGGAAAGCAGAAGCACAAACAAATAGAACATATATGCCACAGCAACACAAGGAGAACACATACACAAAAGCACCAATTACACCCTTTAACATACCCACTGAGAAGGAAAACTCTTATGCAACCTCTGATTATACCCTCACACGAATATATGGAATATATTATTTCATTAATCAGAATAAAGTACAGAGTTCTCTTATGGCAAGTTCTGGTAAAGAAGCTGAAAATGATGCCAGAAACTGTGCTACGTATATTTTCCCTCTTTTTTTTCTGCCAACCCAATTGAAAGTTTGCATCAAATAATGTAAAGCTGGTCAGATTTTGTACATCCAAATGATGACTCCAGACTGGAATTCAGCATCATCAATCTGGCGGTTAAATCATGAGAACTGGGAAATTTAGATCAAGCCATTAAAAATGGAGTCCCCAGTGTTGCCCACTTGGAAAAATAGTGCACTTGTTTGCCATGCTTGACCCATCCCTGATTAAAATAGGTATACATATTTCACATGCATTTATCAACAGAATAGCAGAAGAGAAAAATTATAAATCAGGAGTGTAAAATGATATCATATCTTAAACTGATTATTTTGATTCTGGAAGATACATATACATACAATGATTATATAAGATTACATTAAAAGCCTATAGTAATGTTTGCAACTGAACTGGCAAAAATACCTTCAAATACTCACAATCAATTGCTGCAAGTACCATCCGTTGAAATTTGAATATGACTTTGAATCACACATAAGAAAGAACTTCTCATCACATTCGAACTATATGTACTTCCAAATATTGGAAAAACTGAAGTTTCACTTACCTAGAAAAAGAAGGAAAAAAAATCAGTTGATATATCAAAAATAGTCTCATATTCTGATAATGCAAGTATGTCATTCTAAACTTCTTACAAAATTTTTCTTTAAAGTATATATTGAAATACCGATTATACTTCATGACTTTATTAGCACATGACTGATATTTAAACAGCAGTAATTGGTTTGTAGTGCTATTTAATATTATACAGATGACTCATTAAAAAAAGCAAGCTTGAGCAGGTGTTTTCATCAACATCTTGTTTTATTTATTTATTTTCAAAAAAAACAACTACACAAAGACACAAATGATCCCAGCTGTGAACAACAGGCTTCTGAAGATCTCACTTTCCACTGACAGTCATTACAGGGACTATGAAAAAAGGCATGCTTTAAAATGAGTAAAAACGACCAAGGGTGTGTTTATTTCACATTCTCCAGAATGTTGACACCAAAATCTTATGGATATTGGACAGAAAGTAATAAAAGATAGCACCAGATCAATTTTTCTTAATGGCAGATATTCCCTTAATCCTATCATGAATTTCCAGGTGTGGTCAGAAAATGTTTCAGTAAAGCTCAAAAGTATCTATTTTTAAATAGGTAGTGCTGGAGATACAAAAACCAGGGGAAAAAAACATTTTAGGAAATTAAAATTTATAAGCAGAAAGAATAACACTTCACCTCATCAACCTTTATACTAAAGGGTTATGTATAACATGATCCATCCAGAATCAGAAAGACAAGATGAAAGGGTGGGAGATGAATCAAAATGTTACAGACATTTGGAGTCAGTTGTGATTGGCTTTTAAGTTACGTAGAATAAATAAAACAAATATTAAAATAAATGCTAACATAATAAAATGAATGCTATCATAAACTCTGGAATTTGAAATATATCTCAAGTGTTGCTCTGCTACCATCTACTGCTCTGGTACCTTTTAATGGAATAGTACAGATCTCAAATTTCCCATGTATTGATGACTCCTTTGCTGCCTTGGATTGACTCCCCCTCTCCCAGGGAAAAGGGATATTCTTTTATTGAATTATTAGCTGAATTATTAATTGATATGAAAACTGCATTTTACTGGGCATAAAAAGTCATTTGCAAATGAGATAAAATGTTCTCAGCATTGCCTGCCTCCAAGCAGAACTAGAGAGAGTCTCTGACAGCTTGATTATTATGCACATTAGTGTAATCTGCTGAGTTTCTAATGCACAGAGACAAGAATCCGCTTATATCGTATCCATCAGTCAACCTCTTCCTTTCTTCTTATTGCCTTCTTTACATCTCTATCAAGGAGACCTCAAGGGGGAAATTTTTCTTTCTAATCCATCCCAAATGTCATGGATAGCAAATGGCTAATGGTTGTGGTGAATGATGCTTTTCTCTCAATTCCACGTAGAAAGAAACTCACTTTCTCTACTTCACTTCCATTTCTATCACAATCAGGGAAGAGATTTTCAGTATTACTTTTGTTGGTCCTACTCCAGAACCAAGATAATGGGGAGTTTAACTGTTTTAATTGTCTTTTTGAACATGTGGAAAATTGGTTATGTTTGGAAACTTCTTTTGTTCATTCTGGAGATTTTGATGCTAAATCTCAATGTTCCCCTATTTTTTTTAAAGCAGGTCGATTTTGGACATTAAAGAACATATAAAACACTTAAGTCCACTACTGTTTTAGAAAAAGACACGAGCAATTAGAGAATGACATACCCAATGAAAAAAAAGGAAGAATAGGAAGTAGGTAGGTAAAATGAGGTAGGTAAAATGAGGACCCAGATTGTTGGGGGGGCAATAAGTTGACTTTGTAAAAATATACAAATAGAATGAGACTATTGCCTTATACACTGTAAGCCGCCCTGAGTCTTCGGAGAAGGGCGGGGTATAAATGTAAACAAAAAAAAAAAGTAATCTTCATAAAAATACAGATATATTTCTTTGTTACCATGAGTTTGTTTAATAAAATATTGAAATATATCAACAGTTGGTTTTTTGATAAATAACATTCAAGAAATTTTTCTCTAGTGACTAAAAGATGAGTTGCCAGAGGTGGTATTCAGCAGGTTCTGCACAGTTTGAAGAATCGGTAATGGAAATTTTGAGTAGTTCAGAGAACCGGTAAAAACCACCTCTGACTGGCCCCACCCCCATCTATTCTTTGCCTCCCGAGTCCCAGCTGATCGGGATGAAATGGGAATTTTCCAGGAAGCTTCCCTTAGAGTGGGGTGGGAATGGAGATTTTACAGTATCCTTTCCCTGCCACGCCTAAAAAGCCATGCCCACCAAGCCACGCCCACAAAATCAGTAATAATTTTTTTTTAATCCCACCACTGTGAGTTACATGTATTGTCTGCAAGCATTATTCAGGTAGACAATACTTGAATAATGCTTGCAGACCATACATGTACTTTTTGGTTTCATTATATTTTTTTTATTTATTTATTTTATTTTGTCACAACAATATATGTAGGTATCATACAAAAAGATTATATAGTATATAAACACTTATATGAGTAAATATAAGGAGATATAAGCATATATATATATATATATAGGAAGAAGAAAAGAAAAACAATAGGACAGGAACGGTAGGCACGTTTGTGCACTTATGCACGCCCCTTATGGTCCTCTTAGGAATGGGGTGAGGTCAATAGTAGAAAGTTTTTGGTTAAAGCTTTTAGGATTATGAGAAGAGACCACAGAGACAGGTAAAGTATTCCAAGCACTGATGATTCTGTTACAGAAGTCATATTTTCTGCAATCTAGATTAAAGCGGTTGACATTAAGTTTAAATCTATTGGTTGCTCTTGTATTATTGTAATTGAAGCTGAAGTAGTCTTTAACAGGAAGGACATTACAATAGATGATTCTATGAGTTAAACTTAGGTCTTGTCGAAGGCGACAGAGTTCTAAGTTTTCTAAACCTAGGATTTCAAGTCTGGTGGGATAAGGTACTTTGTTGTTTTCAGAGGAGTGGAGAACTTTTCTTGTAAAATATTTCTGGACATGACAGGAAAAGCAAACTACCCATATCAATAAAAAAGCTTCAATCTAAAAAAAGATCCCTTTGGAAAAGAAACAAAAAGGGCTATGTAGCTAATTTTAAAAATCGCTACAGAACTATATGCAACCAAATAAAAACTGAATGCACAAATTACCACACCAAGCAAGAAGAGGATCTTCTGCGCACTAATTCCAGTCGTGCCTTCTATAATTTTGTCAACAACAAGCTTAAAAACTCTAGATGCATGCCACCACTAAAAGATTCTGATGGCAATGTATACAATGATGAAGTAACTAGAGCAAACCTCTTTAACAAATTCTTTGCATCAGTTTTTGTCAACAGTGATGGCACTCATCCCACATTTCCTAATTGTACAAGCAATGAGCATGACAACTTAACTAATGTTGATTTTACAGAAGAAAATGTTGGTAAAGCTCTAAGTAAATTGAAGCCATCTCTATCCATTGGACCTGATGGACTTTGTGCTTACTTTTTAAAAAAACTCTCTAGTAATCTAGCAGAACCCCTAAGTATAATCTTTAATATAGCTTTTACTACCAGTTCCCTTCCCAGTCTCTGGTCACTAGCCACAGTCATTCCAGTTTTCAAAAAAGGCGACCCCAGCTTAGTTGATAATTATAGACCAATCTCCCTATGTTGCGTCGCCTACAAGGTTATGGAATCCATCATCAACCAATCCATTACCTTACACTTAGAAATACACAACCTTCTCTCAAATAAACAATTTGGCTTCAGGAAAAAATTATCTTGCAATTTACAACTTCTCCACTGTAAAAACCTATGGACTACAAATCTTGATCTAGTAAATCAATAGATGCAATATACATAGACTTCTGTAAAGCTTTTGACTCAGTAGTACATGATAAACTTCTCCTAAAATTAAAATCCTATGGCATTTCAGGACCCTTACACAACTGGATATCTGCTTTTCTGTCAAACAGACAACAAATAGTTAAAATTGGTAATGCTCTATCAAATCCTGTTCCTGTCAAGAGTGGTGTTCCTCAAGGCAGCGTTCTTGGACCTACTCTCTTTATAATATACATAAATGATCTTTGTAATCATATCTCAAGTAACTGTGTTCTCTTTGCTGATGATGTCAAACTTTTCAACACCACTGACAATACATCCACAATTCAAAAGGACCTTGATCATCTAACTGCTTGGTCTAAAATTTGGCAACTACAAATCTCAACCAGTAAATGCTCAGTCTTGCATATTGGAAGAAAGAACCCAATCACAAAGTACATGCTTGATGGACATTGCCTCGCAGATGACCCCCACCCTGTCAAAGACCTTGGAGTTTTTATATCTAACGATTTAAGTTCCAAAGCCCACTGCAACTATATAGCTAAGAAGGCTCTAAGAGTTGTTAACTTAATTTTACGTAGCTTCTTTTCAAAAAACACCATGCTACCGACCAGAGCATATAAAACATTTGTTAGGCCAATTCTTGATTACTGCTCTCCTGTCTGGAACCCATACCATATATCTGACATCAACACAGTTGAGTGTGTCCAAAGGTATTTTACGAGAAGAATTCTCCACTCCTCCGAAACTAATAAAATACCTTATTCCACCAGACTTGATATCTTGGGTCTAGAAAACTTGGAACTTCGTCGCCTTCGACAAGATCTGGGTTTAGCATTTAAAATCATCCGTTGTAATGTCCTTCCTGTCAATGACTTTTTTAGTTTCAATAACAATATCACAAGAGCTACCAACAGATTTAAACTCAATGTCAACCGCTCCAGTTTAGATTGCAGAAAACATGATTTCTGTAACAGAATTGTATATACTTGGAATGCATTACCTGACTCTGTGGTTTCTTCTCATAACCCCAAAGGCTTTACTCAAAAACTGTCCACGGTTGACCTCACCACTTTCCTAAGAGGACTCTAAGGGGCGTGCATAAGAGCACAAACGTGCCTACCGTTCCTGTCCTACTGTTTCTTCCCCTATGTATATATATGTTTTTAGTACCTCGTTTCTCCTCATATATACGTTCATATATTATATAACCCTTTATGCAACGCTTGTATATATATATTGTTATATTGTTATGACAAATAAATAAATAAATAAATAAATGTTCAATTGTATTGATGTCAGAAATGTGGTGTGGGTTCCAGACAGGCGAGCTGTATTCAAGGATTGGCCTAGCAAATGTTTTATATGCTCTGGTTAGTAGTATAGTGTTTTTGGAGAAGAAGCTACGCAAGATTAGGTTTACAACTCTTAGAGTCTTTTTTGCTATGTAGTTGCAGTGGGCTTTGGCATTTAGATCATTTGATATGAAAACTCCAAGGTCTTTAACAGGGTGGGGTCATCTGTAAGGTAATGTCCATCAAGCATGTACTTAGTGTTTGGGTTCTTTTTTCCAATATGTAAAACTGAGCATTTGCTGGTTGAGATTTGGAGTTGCCAAGTTTTAGACCAAGTGGTTAGAAGATCAAGATCTTTTTGAATTGTAGATGTATTGTTGGTGGTGTTAAATAGTTTGACATCGTCAGCAAAGAGAACACAATTACTTGAGACATGGTCACAAAGATCATTTATGTATAGTATGAAGAGTGTTGGTCCAAGAATGCTGCCTTGAGGAACGCCACTCTTGACAGGAACAGGATTTGATAGAGCATTGCCAATTTTAACCACTTGCTGTCTGTTAGACAGAAAAGCAGATATCCAATTGTGAAGGGGTCCTGAAATGACATAGGATTTTAGTTTTAGGAGCAGTTTATCATGTACTACTGAGTCAAAAGCTTTGCAGAAGTCTATGTAGATTGCATCTATTGCTTTGCCTTGATCAAGATTTGTAGTCCATATATTTTTACAATGGAGAAGTTGTAAGTTACATGATAACTTTTTTTTTGAAACCAAATTGTTTATTAGAGAGTAGGTTGTTTATTTCTAAGAATAGAATAGAATAGAATAGAATAGAATAGAATAGAATAGAATAGAATAGAATAGAATAGAATAGAATAGAATAGAATTTTTTATTGGCCAAGTGTGATTGGACACACAAGGAATTTGTCTTGGTGCATATGCTCTCAGTGTACATAAAAGAAAAGATACGTTCATCAAGGTACAACATTTACAACACAATTGATGATCAATATATCAATATAAATCATAAGGATTGCCAGCAACAAGTTATAGTCATACAGTCATAAGTGGAAAGAGATTGGTGATGGGAACTATGAAACGATTAATAGTAGTGCAGATTCAGTAAAGTGGAAGGTAATGGATTGGTTGATGATTGTTTCCATTACTTTGCAGGTGACGCAGCATAGAGAGATTGGTCTGTAATTTTCAACTAAGCTGGGGTCTCCTGTTTTGAAGATTGGGATGACTATGGCTAGTGACCAAAGTTTGGGAAGGGAACTGGTCGTGAAAGCTTTATCAAAGATTATGCTTAGGGGTTCTGCTATATTAGTGGAAAGTTTTTTTAAGAAGTATGCACATAGTCTGTCAGGTACAATAGATAGAGATGGTTTCAAGTTATGAAGAGCTTTTCCAACATTATCTTCTGTGAAATCTATATGTGTTAAGTCATCATACTCATTGCTTGTACGGTTTGGGAATGTCGGATATGTGTCATCATTGTTAACAAAAACTGAGCCAAAGAATGTGTTAAAGAGGTTTGCTTTAACTGTTTCATCATTGCATTCTTTGCCGTTAGAATCTTTTACTGGTGGGATGGATCTTGAGTCTTTAAGTTTATTGTTCACAAAAATATAAAAGGCACGATTGGAATTTGTGCACAGAAGGTCCTCTTCCTGCTTGTTATGGTAATTTGTGCATTCAATTTTTATTTGGTTGCATATATTTCTGTAGCAGTTTTTGAAATTTGCTACATAGCCCTTTTTGTTTCTTCTCCAGAGGGATTTTTTTTTTTTTTGATTAAAGCTTTTTTATTGATATGAGTAATTTGCTTTTCTGGTCGTTTGTGGTGTGTATAGTTTAATGACTCTATTGATTTCAAGTAGGAAAACTCTGTAGTGGTCTTCAGCAGTTATACAGGTTGCGAACAGATTTTGCCAGTCCAGAGATGAGAGATCATTGTTTATAAGGTCATAGTTAGCTTTTTTGAAGTTGTAGTCAGGAATACTATTGTTTTGGTGATTTATGTAAGGGCATATATTGAGACGAAAGTCAATCATGCAGTGGTCGCTGTTGGAAAAGGGTTCTTTTATTTGTAGTCCATAAATTGAGTTTGTGTTGTTGCCGAAGATGAGGTCAAGGCAGTTGTTGAGTCTTGTATTGTTAGTTACAAGTTGGTGTAGTATGGATTGGATCAGTTGTACATTCATTTGTTATCCAGTTAATAAGAGGTAGATTTAGGTCACCCAGGAAGATGAAAGGATATGGGCAAGAGGTAGCCCATGTTAGCAGTGAGTTAACATATTTGGATGAATAATGTCATAGTCAGGGGCTCTGTAGCATAGTAAGAATCGAAGTGTGGTGTTAAAGGATAGGTTGCATACAATAGTTTCAGGAAGAGAAAGTTTGTGTGCAACTTGAATGTTTTTTAGATTCAGTGACTTTTTGTAAAAGATAGCCACTCCACCACCTCTTCGGTTTTCACGATCTGATCGATAAACTTGATATTCTTTGTTTGAAACAATGGAATCAGGGAGGGATGAGTTCAGCCATGTTTCACAAACCAATATAATATCATATATACCACTGTTTAATAAGAGGATAAATTCAGGTAATTTGTTAACAATGCTTCTTGCACTTATCAATTTGCATTTAAGATCTGTAGTGATTGGTGTTGAAGAGGTAAGGGGCATGCATACCTAGTTTTGGATGTTAGTTGGTTGAGGGTTATGTACAACAGGTGGTTGTATAGGTGGTTGGATGGGTGGATGGATGTTTTGGGTGGTGAGTGTTTGGATGTTGGGTATTTGATTGTTTGTTGAGATGGTTGGTTGGATGACTGGTTGGATGGTTGGTTGGTTGGATGGCTGGTTGGATGGATGGTTGGATGGATGGTTGGATGGATGGTTGGATGGATGGTTGGATGGATGGTTGGGTGATGGAAACTTGATTGAACATTGGGACAGCTGGTTGGATGTTTTGGGTGATGGGGGTTTTGGTGGTGAGTTTTTGATTGAAGGTTTTATTTTTTATGCAATCAGCAGTGACTATATAGTCAATATATAGGTTGGATTCACCATTGTTTTGTCTTCGTTTAACTTCTGTGCGGAGTTCACGAGAACGTATCCGTTACAGAAAAGATAGATCAGGATGTGATCTAAGTTTACTGTAGGCAGGCTTGGTTTTAGCAATAGAGTTTATAGTATAAATGAACTTACATTTGCTGTCCTCATTTATGCAGATGACTCTACAGAATCTTGGTGCTATTGATCCATCACCGTTTTTATATTCTGGTCCATCTCTGGAGACTGCAATTATTTCATTTGGGGAGATGGTTGATGAATTATAATTTCCAATGATGTTGCGAATCTTAGTGATATCTGGTTCATTAGTGTTTTCTAATCCAAATAATATTGCATTATTTATTTTTTGTCCTCTCTCCATGGCAGCTCTAATTCGTTGGTTAGTAGTTATTTGTTGTCTAGGTTGTGTTGTAGGTTGTGTATTATGTAATGTTAAATGGGTTGGGAAGAGATTTAGATCAGTTGAGTTTTCATTTTTTTGTGTTATAGTTTGTTTTACCGGATTTGTGAAACTTTGTTCAATAACTGTTAGTATTTTTTTTTTTGAGTTTTGTTCAATAGCTAGTATTCTTTTTTCTAAGTTTTGTTCTAGCTAGTATTCTTTTTTCTAAGTTTTGTTCAATAGCTGCTATTATTCTTGTTTCTAAGTTTTTATCAGCGTCAATGGTTGATATGTTGGATTTTCTGGCTGGCATAGTGATATTTTTTTAATTTTTATGTAGAATAGAATAGAATTTTATTGGCCAAGTGTGATTGGACACACAAGGAATTTGTCTTGGTGCATATGCTCTCAGTGTACATAAAAGAAAAGATACGTTCATCAAGGTACAACATTTACAACGCAAATGATGGTCAATTTATTTATTTATTTATATCAATATAAATCATAAGGATTGCCAGCAACAAGTTATAGTCATACAGTCATAAGTGGAAAGAGATTGGTGATGGGAACTATGAGACGATTAATAGCAGGGCAGATTCAGTAAATAGTTTGACAGTGTTGAGGGAATTATTTGTTTAGCAGAGTGATGGCCTTCGGGAAAAAACTGTTCTTGTGTCTAGTTGTTCTGGTGTGCAGTGCTCGATAGCGTCGTTTTGAGGGTAGGAGTTGAAACAGTTTATGTCCAGGATGCGAGGGGTCTGTAAATATTTTCACGGCCCTCTTCTTGATTCGTGCAGTATACAGGTCCTCAATGGGAAGGCAGGTTGGTAGCAATTATTTTTTCTGCAGTTCTAATTATGCTCTGAAGTCTGTGTTTTTCTTGTTGGGTTGCAGAACCGAACCAGACAGTTATAGAGGTGCAAATGACAGACTCAATAATTCCTCTGTAGAACTGAATCAGCAGCTCCTTGGGCAGTTTGAGCTTACTGAGTTGGTGCAGAAAGAACATTCTTTGTTGTCCCTTTTTAATGATGTTTTTGATGTTAGCTGTCCATTTTAGATCTTGCGATATGATAGAACCTAGAAATTTGAAGGTTTCTACTGTTGATACTGTGTTGTCTAGTATTGTGAGAGGTGGAAGTATGGAAGGGTTTCTCCTAAAGTCTACTACCATTTCTATGGTTTTGAGCGTGTTCAGTTCCAGATTGTTTTGGTTGCACCACAAGGCTAGTCGTTCAACCTCTCGTCTATATGCGGATTCGTCATTGTCTCGAATGAGACCAATCACTGTTGTGTCATCTGCAAACTTCAGTAGTTTAACAGATGGATCATTGGAGATGCAGTCATTGGTATACAGAGAGAAGAGAAGTGGGGAGAGCACACAGCCTTGGGGGGCCCCTGTGCTAATTGTACAGTAATAATAAGTGATAAGTATTGTAATAAGTATTGAAGCAGTATCTTTCTTATTTCTTTTATTTTACTTTTTTTACTCTTTTCAATTTTTTTTTACTTCTTTAATTTTTTTTAAAAAAATTCTTTTTTACTTCTTCAAGTGGGGACGGCAATTGCGGATGTTGAACTCACCCTGACAATCCACTATGTTAACGGTGAAGATTCAGCGGGAAATTCAAAATTCACAACAATGCCCCATTTTTGATTAAACTAGGCAGTCAAAGTCCTTTAAGTATGGGATGATGGAAGTAGGTGGGAGTGGTGCTATACCTCCTTAGCAACTCAACCGGTCCTGGTGATCCATCCAGTCCTGGCAATCCACTCAATCCTGGCGATTCCAGTTCTGATTTATATTATATTTTTATTAGCCCTCAAAGCAGCTTAATGGACTTATAATTGTTTATCCGTAGAGAGCCAGGAGTTCTACAAAGATGAATTATTTCTATTGCATCTTAATGGTTGATTTGCCTGAATGCCTCGAAGCTTTCTACTCTCTACACTCCCAAGTAGCATTGATGATGATACCTAATTTGGTGATGAAAGATCTACAAGAAAACAGCCAAGCTCAGAAAGCACTAAAGGCCCCACCCCCCCAGTTCAACTATGAGCTACAAATATTTTCTTCTTTTGGTAAATTTATGCTCTTAACTGATCCTACTTTGTCTGAATTTCTAAATAAATATTTCCCTTTCACCATCCCTTTTATTCTATTTTTCATTCCATTCCATTCTGCATTGAGGGATAGTGAAAGAAGAATATAATTGTGGCCAAGCACTACAGAAATTACTTGATGAAATAAGAAAGGACCCATGATAATCCAATGGTTGGTGATTTCTGCTCTCTAAAAATCATTGATTTGTCACAATTAAGGTAGAACATTTTTTAAAACCAGTTGTACACAGCTTAATTGGCCATCATATGAATGCTATGGTGGTATCCTTTTCGAATGATTACCATGAATGTTTATTTCAGATCTGAAATAATCCTTTCTAATCTGCCCTTGAAAATATTCTTTGTAAATTGTAACATGGGTAGAAAGCCTACAGTTATCTACAATTATCGTTTATCTGATTAAAAGATAAAATTTCATTCACCTTCATTTTGCACTGATCAATAGTTCCTACCTCTCCAAATGAACATTGCAAATAAAATAATATCAACCATATTTATCTGCACATAATATAATCAAATATTATGGAAGAGTGAATGTTAACCTTCTTGGGACACAAAGTTTACATTGTACTTATTAAAAAAGCAATACTCTACATTGCTACAAGCAATACTACAACACTGCTCCTATGGTGATAAAATGGAACCAGTTCAAAGCATTTTAATGCTTAGATTAATAGTATACTGCCATTAACATAACTGACAGAGTAAGAGTTTCATGATTAGGACAATAGTATGGCAGGTATCTATGAGATATTACTACAACAGTAGGTATTCCTGAGAGTCTCTTTCTCACTACTGCTGAAAAGCAGGACATGTCATAATTTTTATGCATATTCTTTTGATCCTATCACTTGATTTTAGCCAAACTTGTTTATCCTTCTAGACAGCAATGTCAGAGTGCTATAGAGATTTGAAGTAGGCTTCAAAAATATTTTCCAAAAGTATCCATGCATGCAGTAGACATTTGTATTTTAATACTTTTCAGAGGTCCCTGAGAGGCTTTCTAGGATACTGCTGTCACCAGCAATTCCAAATGGTCTAGAGGGTGTTAACATGAGGGGGTCTTAGGAGCTTTTACGTACAACAGATCTTTCTAGATCATATTTAGATTCTGTCCAAAACTTAGTTTTAGAGCAAGCTCATGGTGAGGACTACTGAAAACATATGTTGGTCTCCTTAGGGGAGGTCTAATTCATATTACATGGATATTACACATATGGCTTGTCATCTCCTTGCCTGATTTCCTAGGCTTGTTTTTCTACATGTCTTAATTAGCCCAACATCTGTTGAAAGAAGACACACTCTGCCAACCATATTCCTTCAAGAAAAATTCCCGAGTTGTTTTGCTGGCAGCTTTTGCCTTCAGAGTGTAGAAAGGCACAAGCAGGTCAGCTATCCTTGACATCATAATTAATCAATAGGGAAGACTTACTGTAGTTGGGAAAATATCAAGGACTTTAGGGGAAAGTAGCCATGTAATACTGTTAACCCTTTGTACGTATTGGAATCTTGGATTCAAGAAAGTGGATTTGAATAAACTCTGAAACAATGCTAAATATGAAAAGCTAATAGGAAGAGGAGCTCAACATGTGTAGGATTTCCTACGATGCTACAAGCACAATGGAACAAAGCTACAAAAACCAATGAGCAGAAAAAAATGAACTTATCAAAAGAAGTCAATGACACTTTATAAAAAGTTTAATAAGGATAACAAAACAAAAATTAAAGATACAGGAAATAAAAAAGAATTATGTCATCAAAGCGTAATTAAGAAAAGGAGCTTATAACAGTAGAGAACTGATGCCAAGTATGTAAAAACTCAAATGAGCTGAGACTAGTGAAATAACCTATCTCTTTCTCTGTGTACATCTTCAGCAATTTTGAGTCAATCTTGACTCTTGGCAATCCCAAAAACCAGATCATGAAGTTTTCCTGGCAACATTTTCAGAAGTGGTTTTTCTTTTGTTTTCTTTATAAGGGTGACAGAAAGTGACTACCCAATATTACCCAGATGGCTTTGTGCCTAAGGCAAGACTAGAAATTTATGATTTCTCAGTTTCTAATCCAGTGCACCAAGCTGACTCTCCTTCTGATATATTCAGAAAAATATGTTTAGAGTCAGTATACCAGCTGCTCAGTTAAAAAAAAACAAAATTCTAGTAGCCACAACCACCAAAAAAACCCCATATCTAATCAACTTCTTCAGTCTTCTCAAGCAAAAAAATTCTATGTATTGTATTCCAACAGGAAAGCTGACAAGAAAAAGGGACAAGATTATTGTTGATAGCGGCATGGTCAGAGAACACATTTTTACTTTAAAAGATTAAATCTCTAGGAGCAGATCCTAGGACTCTACCACATTGAAGAAACTAGCCAATGATTTGGCTAAAGAATTTCTAGAAAATTGGTGAAATACTAGATAACTGGAACAGACATTATTCTATCTTCAAAAAGAGGAAAAAGGAGAATCCAATAAACAATAGAGGAGTCTAACCTGAGAAGTTTTAGATGAGATCATAAAACAATCGATCTGTAAGTACCTTGAGAACAATCAAATGCCAACAATAAAACTTGCCAGACTAAGGCAAGTAATTTTCTTAATAGATTATGGGGCTTCTGCAGATATCAACCCAACTTAATTTATTCATTTGTCAGTTGATGTGCTGACAATGCATGACCAAGAATAGCTGAGTTGATTGGCTAATGGCCATGTTAATCTTTCCAGTTAATATAAAGAAAGTTGAAAGTCTTCCTACTTTATTTCCTCTCTCTCCCTTCTCATAATGGAAAATTAAACCAACAGTTGCAAAATCTGGGAAATTTCAGGCAGGTTTAGACAATGTATGTACCTTCACCCTTTTCTGTTTTTATTTTCCTTTACCTTTCTGTGATAAAAAAAGAAGTGACAACCCAAAACAACCATAGGGTGGAATGCCTAAATAACAGAACAATTATACTTTAAAATAATAGTTAAGTTTTAGGTAAGATGTTCAATTTTATTTTTTGCTGGGCAAAATAGAAGTGAAAAGTAAATTCTTGATAGGATGATAATACAGGTAGTCTTCAATTTGTGATAGTGTCAGGATTCCAAGTAACACCCCAATGAAAGAAGACTCTGAGGCTAGAAGTTCCTCAAAGTTCCACTTTATTAGAGATGTCATTATTGGCACATCTGGGAAAATCTGAATCTGAGAGCTTCCAAGTTTTCCCCCACCCAAAGGAAAGTCAAAGTCCCTTCCCCTGCAGCCACATGTCCATCACATAGTCCAATCAATCCACCATCCCAACTGGAGATGCCTCCTAGTCACGCCACCCCAGGTGCAGGCTGAACATCCTTGACTCCCAGAGAAAAGAATGTTGTTATGGCTAGATATCTCTAAAACTCCATGCAATTCCCCCCTCCCAGTTTCCCACAACACTAAGTGTGGCAGCCCTGAAGATCCAAAGAAAAAGATGGCCTCCAGGGCTGACAGATAGGTCACAGTGAGAATTTGAAATTACTACAGACTTCCCCAGAGATACTTATGATCCAATTTCAAAGATAGAGCTGCAGTACTCCCACAGTCATTTGCTCTTACAATGGTCTGCAGCATTCACCCACCTATCCATTCAGCTTCAGACAGCTTGTTCTCTGGGTAGAGAGAAATTTGAAGGACTGTGAGGACCCCAGCAAGAAGCAGATCATGAATTACCTTAGAGAGGATGGGGGATAACCTTCAGAAGCCCAGGGTAGGAGATCATGGGCCTGTTCTTCACTTAACAACTCTGGCATTTGTTTAACAGATACATCAAGGAGAACAGGGGTGGGGTCATTAAATGAGCGCATTTTGCTTAACAACTATTTATTTATTTATTTAGTCATTAGATAATAGATATAAGTATAAACTTGATTATGAATACATGAAATGGATCCGAATGAAAGGGAACATTAGGACAGGAAGGCATGTTGGTGCGCTTATGCACGTCCCTTATAGACCTCTTAGGAATGGGGTGAAGTCAACAGTAGACAATCTAAGGTTGGGGGTTTGGGGAAGAAACCACAGAGTCAGGAAGTGCATTGCAGGCATTGACCATTCTGTTGCTGAAGTCGTATTTTCTGCAATCAAGTTTGGAGCAGTTTACCTTAAGTTTATACCTATTGTGTGCTCGTGTATTGTAGTTGAAGCTGAAGTAGTTATTGACAGGTAGGACATTGTAGCAGATAATTTTATGTACTACGCTTAGGTCAGACCGAAAGCGGTGTAGTTCTAGGTCAGGGGTGTCCAAACTTGGCCCTTTGGAGAGTAGTGGACTTCAACTCCCAGAATTCTCCAACTAGCAACTTGCTTAAATTTATAGCTCATGCTGGCTGGGGAATTCTGGGAGTTGAAGTCCACCACTCTCCAAAGGGCCAAGTTTGGACACCCCTGTTCTAGGTTGTCTAAGCCCAAAATTTCAAGTCTGGTGGCATAAGGTATTCTGTTGCGGGTAGACGAATGGAAGGACTATTTTCATGAAGTATCTCTGGACTCACTCAATTGTATTAATGTCCAATATACAGTGCGGGTTCCAGACAGATGAGCTGTATTTGAGAACTGGTCTAGCAAATGTTCTGTATGCTCTAGTTAGCAGTACTATATTACCAGAGAAGAAGCTACACAAGATTAGGTTAACAGCTCTTAATGCCTTTTTGGCAATGTTGTCATAGTGGGCTCTGGCGCTTAGATCATTAGAGATGATCTAACTATCATAACATGCCACTGTAATGGGCAGGTTCCATTACTGTTGTATCTCGAGAACTATCTATGGTGTCTGGGGAGATGGGGGGAGTCTAGATCAAAGCAGGTTTGGTCAGCAGGACAAAGACTGGCTTCAAACATAGCATATTCAGCAAACACTATCAAATTAATTGGTTATGCTTATATTGGCAAAAGATCCCAAAAGATTTCAGCAAAAAAGCAGAAGTGCATTTGAATGACACATTTTACAATATTATAAATATTGCAGAAAAGAAATATTTCACTTACTTTTAGCCTCTACAATAATGTGCATAAAAATATAAACAATCAATGTGAAATTGGAGCTCTTTATTGAAAATCAAATTCACTGCTATGAAGAAAAAACTGTCTCGCCGTTTATTTGGAGAGAAGAAAGTCCCATTTTGTATGAATAAAACCCAGTGTTTTTACAGAGTTGCCAAATTGCAGATTATATAGTTAGATTTATTTCTTATTCTTTAAGAAATATTGTGGTATGCAGAGAGCTAGTAAAGCTTTCTAAGGCATAGGAAACCGTTTTTATAAGCTACCTTGAATGCTAATATAAGCATAAAAGTAGGATATCATAATACATTTTATTTATTATTTAAATTTATTGAAAGAGTTTTAAAAAACAAAAACATTTTTCCCCTTTCCCCCCCTCCCAAAAACCCTTCCCCTCCTCCCCCGGCTTCCCGGTCAATCACAAGGTATTGTTATACATAAACCAAACATAGAATAAAATTTTCCTTCCAATCCAAATAACCACATCCAAAGCTTTTCATCTCCCAACCCCTCCCATTACATAAAATAACTTTCTAATTATTCAAAGGCAATCTGATATTTCTTAATCTGATATCTGTTTTGTAGATAATCAATCCATTTTTCCATTCAATTAAATATCTTTCCTGCGTATTGTCTTTTAAAACGCTGAGATTTTAGCCATCTCAGCCAAATTAATAACTTTCAGTATCCATTCTTCTATTGTAGGTATCTCTTCTTCTTCCAGTATTGTCCAATCAACAGTCTTGCTGCTGTTATTAAATTCAGAATCAATTTAGTCTCAATCCCTGTACAATCCGTTATAATTCCCAAAAGGAAAAATTGTGGCAGGAACTTTATCTTCTTCTTCAGTACATTTTGAATAATCCACCAAATTCTTATCCAAAAGACCTTAATTTTCTTGCAAGTCCACCAAATATGAAAATATGTAGCGTCATCACAATCACACCTCCAACATTTCGCTTGGATATTAGGATACATACATGATAATTTTTTGGGATCTAAGTGCCATCTATAAAACATCTTATAAAAATTTTCCCTTAAATTCTGTGCTTGTGTAAACTTAACATTTCTAACCCAAATTTTCTCCCATGTTTCCAACATTATTGGTTCCTGAATATTCTGTGCCCATTTTATCATACAATCCTTTACCAAATCCTTTTCCGAATCTATTTCAAGCAACACATTATACAATCTCTTTATATGCTCCTGGGTCTGATTTCTAATTTGCTTTATTAAATTTTCCTCCTTTGCATTATACCAATTTTTTGATCTTCTTTCCATCTAGCACTTATTTGCCCATATTGAAACCAAGTATAATTCCTCCCTTCTTCATTTAATACCTGTAATGATTTTAATTGCAATCTACCTCCTTCAGCATACAAAAGTTCTTTATAAGTAATCATTTCCTGTTTCTGTTCTATATTTATATTCTCTATTGCATGTCTAGGGCTCACCCATATAGGAATCTTGTAATCTAATTTATAGGAATATTTTTTCCAGACCATAAAGAGCACTTCTCAACACATGATTCTTAAAAGCCCTATCCACTTTTTCATAAAATAAATACGCATGCCATCCATATAACAAGTCATAACCTTCTATATTCAAAATTCTTTCCTCTGTTAAGTTAAACCAGTCACTTATTACTGAAAGGGCTACTGCTTCATAATATAGTTTAAAGTTAGGCATTCTTAAACCACCTCTTTCCCGTGAGTCCTGTATTATTTTCATTTTAACCCTCGCCTTTTTACCCTGCCATATAAATTTGTTAATCCCAATCTGCCAATCTTCCAAATTTTTATCCTTTTTAATTATTGGTATCATCTGGAACAGAAACAAAAATCTAGGTAACACATTCATTTTAATAGCCGCAATCCTTCCCAATAGGGATAACTGCAATTTCTTCCAGACACTCATATCATTCTGAACTTTTTGCCATAGCAAGTCATAATTATTCTTATAAAGTTTCTTGTTCGATGAGCTAATATAAACCCCTAAGTATTTAACCTTTTTTACTACCTCAAATCCTGTCATTTCCTCTAGTTTTTGTTTCTGTTGTATAGACATATTTTTAATTATCACTTTTGTTTTATTCTGATTTATTTTATATCCTGATACCTTTCCATATTTATCAATTACTTCCAAAAATCTACTTGAATTTATAGGATTTGTTAACGTAACCACTACATCATCTGCAAAAGCTCTAACTTTATACTCATGTTGTCTAATCTTAATTCCTCTATTTTCATTAATTCTCGTATTTTATCTAATAATGGTTCCAGAGTCAAAACAAACAATAATGGTGATAAGAGACATCCCTGTCTCGTTCCTTTCGCAATCTTAATAACTTCTGTCAACTACCATTTATTATAATCTGTGCTGTTTGCTCTCCATAAATCGCTTTAATTATTCTAACAAAACAATCTCCAAATTGCATTTTCTCTATTAATTTAAATAAAAAATCCCAATGCAATCGATCAAAGGCTTTCTCTGCATCCAAAAAAATAAGTGCTGCTGAAGTATTCTTCTTTTCCAAATATTCCAATATATTAATAATCTGTCTAACATTATTCCTCATCTGCCTCCCTTTTATAAAACCAGATTGATCAGTATGAATTCTTTGTTGTAAAACTAACATTAATCTATTTGCTATTATTTTTACAAAAATCTTATAATCATTATTTAAAAGTGAAATCGGCCTGTAGTTACCGGGTTTAGAGCAATCTTGCTCCTCTTTGGTATCAGTGAAATAAAAGATGTTTTCCATGACGGGGTATTCCACTCCTAATTGTATCTGATTAAATAATTCTTTAAGTGGGCCTAATATTTCATCCTGTGTTTTTTATAATAAGTTGCTGTAAGACCATCTGTACCAGGGTTTTCCCATTTTAATTGTTTAATTGCCTCCACTATTTCTCCAGTAGCTATCGGCCGATTCAGCTCCTCCTCTGTTCTAATGTTAGAATATTAACCTTATAATCTTTCAAATAATCATAAATGTCCCTATTCAATATTTTGTCTTTTGCATATAGTGCAGTGTAAAATTCTGAGAATGCCTTTTTAATTTTATCCTGTTGATATATCTCTTTACCTTTATATTCTATTTTTTGTATGACACGTGCTTTTTGTTTTTTCCTTAAGTTATATGCCAACCATCTCCCAGGTTTATTTGCATTACAAAAGGTATTATGTTTAGCATATTGTATATTCGTTGCCACCTGGTCTGCCATTAACATATTAAATTGACTCTGTAATATTTTTATAGCCTCTTTAAGTTTGTGATCTTGTGGGTTTTGAATTAATAACTGTTGCTTCCTTTGAATTTCTTCTTCCAAATACCTACGCTGCCTTTGTTTATTATTCCTTTGCCTATTGTCCAAATAAAATAATATCCCTCTAATAAACGCTTTGCTCGCCTCCCACACAGTTCCTATAGGTGTCCCTTTGTGCATATTAAAATCAAAAATTCTTTCAACTGTTTCTTACAATAAGTTACATTATCCTCATATCTAAACAGATTTTCATTCAACCTCCATGTTCTACCACCTTTTTCCTTGTAATAATTCCATCCATACTGGGCTATGGTCAGTTAAACACCTCAGAAATATCTTCATTTTCTTCACCCTAGAAAGCAAGTCATTAGAAATTAAAATAAAATCAATACGTGAAAAAGATTGATGCCTATTGGGAAAAAAAGTAAAATCTCTCTCATCTGGATTCTGTAACCTCCATATGTCTCTAAACTCAAAGTCTTCCATCATTTCAAAAAAGGATTTTGGTAATTTTGCATGTATAGGTATCTTCTTGGAGGAGGTTCTCTTATCCCTTCTTGTATCAATTACTCCATTCCAGTCTCCTAATAAAATAAACGAACTATAATCCCAGAGGGCAACCTCTCGTGTAACATTTTGTAAAACTTTTCTTGTTGCTGATTAGGTGCATAAATACCTATCAGCAAAGTCTTTTTTGCATCTATCACCAGTTCAATAGCAATAAATCTTCCTTGAATATCTGCCTCAATTAACTTAGCTGGTATATCCTTCCTGATATATACAACAATTCCATGCTTCTTTTCCAAAGCTGATGCAACAAAATGTTTACCCAATTTTGAGTTAATTAAATATTTTTGGTCTGATAATTTTATATGTGTCTCTTGCAAACAAATCACATCATTTTTAAATTGTTTCAAGTAGTGAAATATTTTCCTTCTTTTCTGAGCTGAATTCAAGCCATTAACATTCCATGACAAAATTCTATTTGCCATTACTGGCCTCCTGAAGCTTTGAAGCAGACAACGGAAGCTCCTCCTCCGGTATCTTCCGTCTAGCTCCTCCCACAGCTTCCATACTGGGATCCTGACTTTTACTTTGAGACTGTTGCTCTTCTTTACGCTTAAGAGCTCCTCTTGTCACCCTTTGCTCTTGTGGTTCCTCTAATACTGGCAGCAATGAAGGCTCTTGGATCACCATGCCTTCTTGAATCTGTTGAAGTTTTTCTATCACTTCTATTTCGACTTTCAAAACTGTAGAAAGAAAATCCTTTGCCTTTAAAACAGTGTCAATTATATATCTCCTTCCTTGGTAGAATACTGTCAGTCCAACTGGCACCTCCCATCTGAATTGAATCTGATGTTTTTTAAGTTCTTGTGTAAAAAAAACAAATTCCTTCCTATCTCTTAACATCTTTGAAGGAATCTCTTTCAGCATCTTCAGCTCCTGTTCTCCAATTTTTAAAGTTGTCTGATATGAAACTTGCAGAATCTGATTTCTCATAGTCCTTTTCACAAAATAAACCACAATGTCCCGAGGAAGCTTTCTCTGTCTTGCAATCCAGGAGTTAACTCTATATATTTTATCAATTTGGTAAGCTACCTCTTGGGGTTCCACTTCAATAAATTCAGCCAATGCTTCTGATATAATTTTTCTTAAGTCTTCTCCTCGCTCTTCTTGCATACCATGGATTCTAAGAGCTCCTTCCATAAGTTTATATTGTAATATCACAACCTGATCTTCATTTTGATCCACTTTTTTCTGAACACCTTTCATTTTGTCTTCTAAATGCTTATTTGACTGAGAGATCTGTTGCATCTCCTCTTCCAATCCCTCAATTTTTTTACTCAGTCCTTGAACTGCCATGAGAATATCTTCTCTTATTTTTGCATTAAAATTCTCCATCATCTCTTTTTGCCTATCTTCAGAAAGTTTTAATTGTACTTTCAATATATCCTCAAGACTTGGTTCAGATCCCCTTCTTCCAGAAGGCTTTAAAGGTTTAGCTGCCATTCTGTCTTCAAAAGAATCAGGAATTTAAACTTAATAACTTTCCTTCCCTCCTTTCAGTATAAAAAAACTCCGTTTGTAACAATCCACAAATAACGCTACTTTATCGTACTAAAATTTTTTACTTTCGCTTTCAGACGCCATTTTAAAAGTCAATTAATCAAAGACAAAGAAAGGTTTCAAGTTTCAAAAAGGGAGTCGGTACTTGCCGTGCTGATTCTACATCAAAGATCGAGCGCTTGTTTGACTAACTGTACTCTGGACTCGTTGCTCCTGTGAGTGCCCCCTGGTGGATCCGGAGGAAATTACAAGGATACTGTGCTTGCCTGAGGATTTTGAATACTTTTTTTTTCAAATGGCAAAAGGTCAGAGACCAACTGCTGGAGAGATGGAGAGAATTCTGGAAAAGTTATTCAATATGGACAAGAAATTGGATGATTTGCAAAGAGGCCAAACGGAAATAAGAGCAGAAATTGTGACTATCCAAAAGGATTTAAAGGATACTCAACAAGTCTCAGCAGAAAACAAGCAGAAAGTGGAAGGTCTGGAGGGTGATATGCGGGCAGTGCAGAAAAGAGAGGAGACGACAGGCAATGCTGTGCTTGGACTACAGATGGATAAAATGTCTTATTTCCTTAGGTTTCAAAATTTGGAAGAAGTGGACCAAGAAGATTTGAGAGATGTTGTGACTAAATTGTTGGGAGAATTTCTTGGGAGAGGTGTTGATTTCATGAATTGGGATGTGGATCGAGTTTATAGAGTTAATTACAATATGCACGCACGCATGCAGTTCCCAGAGAGGTTCATGTCAAATTTGTGAGAAGAGAGACGAGAGATGAAATTCTTAGAAAACATAGGAGTGGGGCACTGATTTACAGGGCAGGGAGATAGCCATTCTGAGGCAGATTCCCAGACAGGTACGTGAAAAAGAAAGAAATATTATTTTTGTCAAGCAAATTGTACCAGAAGGAGTGGGCTTCAGATGGCTGATGCCAGAGGATTGATGATTTTCCGGGAGGGCATTACGAAAAAAATCAGTACAATTGTGGAGGCTACGGCCTATGTGGAGGAACACAAAGCCTTCCTGGAATCAGATGATCCAGGAATTGAAGAAGGGGAGGTTAAAGATCATGGGGCTGAATTCCGCTGCTGTTGCGGCCCTGAGTTGGGTCAGGCTGAACCCAGAGTTCTGAGATCCAAAACTAGAAGTGATAAAGATATTTGGGATTGTGTTGGTTTTCCTTATTCTCTTTTGTACGATATTCTGATTATTCTTGACTCTTCTTTATCACGTATTTAAAATTTGCAAACTTAGCTACTTCGTGTCACCTGCTTGCCTTATGGCTGTTGTATGTGTTAAAAAATTTGAGTAAAATTCTTATTTTAGATAAGAAAAATGAAAATTTACCATACCTGATATGTATTTGTATAAACCTTTTTTGACTAATAAAAACTTTTTGAATAAAAAAAAAAAAAAAAAAAAAAAAAAAAAGATCGAGCGCTTGTGAAATTCCCGTCTGCTTAGAAAATCAATCAATTTAATAAGTCCTTTTGAGCAGAAGCGACTCTCCACTCCTTTTTCCTGATAAAAAACAGGAGCGTGTTTGAAGTTGGAGGGAGTGGAATTCGGTGGGATCATAAATCCAGGAAAATTTGCTCTTAAGAGCAAACCCCCTGTCAGACCTGCCACTTTTCCACAACTCTGCATAACCCCCTTTTTCCCAGAGGGTATGCTAAGCTCAGTGAACAGTGATTTTTTCTGTTTCACTGACTTTTACAATCTTCTAACACGGAGTGCTCTGTTAGAGCACCCAGCAGGAGCGGTGACGTCACTGGAGCCTCTATTATTTAAATTTATTATAGCTGTACAACTCCACTGGATTCTAGGTAGCATACTCTAGGTGGCACACAAAACCAAAAATAAATAGGCTATATTGAATTGTAACAACCTAGGTTCAAGATCCTTTCTTGCAACTGCAAGAAGAAAGAAATGCTAGATTATAAATAATGATATTTAAAATAATGATAAAATTGACTAAAACAATTTTTAAAGATAGCCTTGAAACCTCCATAGTAGTCAGCATTCACTACTATCTGCTGGAATCTGTCACTTTTGACATAATGCAAGATCGGCTACTTTGTGCATCTATGGTATGCAATGTTATACAGCAAAGTAGAAAAAAGATGGAGCTTGCATCATGATCCCAGGATATTGCTAAGTTAGCTGCCTATTGCTATTACTACTACTACTACTACTACTACTACTACTACTACTACTACTACTACTACTACACACACACACACACACACACATACACACACACCAATGGATGCTTTTGGCAGCTTTCCTTCCTTAGGCTTTCCATGCTTGCTTCCTAGTTGCAGAGATAGATGTAATGGGAATGCTATTCTGAAAAGACAGGTTAGGGATCAATGTTTTTGCAGCTTGGGGCTACTAAACAGAACACTTCTAACACTTGTTTCATTCTGATTGATGACAGACTAGATGCAGGGGAAACATAGATTGAAGTATTGAAACAGTATGGAAGTATTGACTGCTGCTAGTCGTGATGCCAATATATTATCTTTAGTATTAGGTGCCATAGAGGGTAGCATATTACTCCTGCTGCTGTTTTCTATCAGCATCACTGTCCATTATGAAAACGAAACACTGGATTGGCTAGATATTTTCAGCATTCTTAAAATGAACATGAATTAAAAGGACAGTTAGACATTTTTGTATTCCAAAGCTGGAATGAAATACAAACAATATTAATAATGTAGTACTGACTGTATGTTACAATAGAAAATCTTTCCTTCACTATCACTTTTTAATAACTTTTCAGTTCTATTAAATATTTTCTTCTTCTTTGTGTCCTCTGTCTCTTGTTCATCTTTTTTTTCCTGTTATCTAAGTCATATTGCACTATCTTACATAAAGACATATTTCTACTTTTAATTACTGTTTTTGTAATATGCTCACGTATATGTTTGTGATTTTCCCCCCTCTTCTTTTGCCATCCTAATGCATGGAACCATTAGTATAGTAATATCTAATCCTTTATTAGCACTATCAATTTTTCCTAATAAAATTATTACAATCTTTGGTTGTAATTTGAAAAATGATGATCAAATATTTTAGTTTATTTTAATAAATACAATAAAATGGAAAGTAATATAAATTAAAGAGATTTGAAACTGTTATAAGATTAAATAAAAAAATTCAAAGTAATGTTGAATTAGTGCTTCATATTAAAATATCTTGTATCAATTGAGAAATTATCTTATTAAAATTAAGTTAGTATCTAATGACTATCCACAATTGCCAGTATACAGTATAGTAACATAAATAATATATAATGATTAATTATAAAAAGTACTGATTTAATAATTTTAACCTTATTTTACAAATCAAGCAAGAGCTTAAAATATTAAATCTTAGTTTTAAGAAAAAATCAGACTTCCAAAATTTTTGGATTTGACATTGCCACCAGTTATGAAAGCATGTTTCAAGCTGATCATTGCATGTGCAACTGTTTTTAGCAATCAATTCAATTCAATCCTGAGTGGTAAACCATCAATAGGATTTCTCATACCAGTTTTCTCAACATATATATCCCAAGAGGTAGTACAGAAGGCCCTCTCCTATTGATTTGTTTGGTTGTTTATAAAGTGAAAAAAAATCTGGCATAAAATGAATACATGTTAGGTTAGAAAGGGTGGCCCGTAAAAGTCAAAAGCTCTTAAAAAGGGCTTTCCTGGAAATCTTAGTAGTCTGGCAGATTTATAAAAAAGTGAAATAGACCCTTACACAATGACGCTATAATATCTTTTGATTTTAAAGGTCAGGGCCAGTAATTTAAATTGTGGTCAGGAAGCAATTGACAACTAGCACAGATTCCTGAACTTTGGAATATTCAGCTGTTTAACTACCATATTGTATGCTGTTATAACAGTTGTTTTTTCCCCCCCCAAATGGCAGTTCTTAGGAGATAAACCAAGGCATGTCTGAGTGGTTTAGGGTGGGGTGATATAAGAATAGAAGCCATATTGTGACTGTCTTCTTAATTCACTGTCCTAGAAATGAGACTGGCCTATAATTGTAAGAGGTCAAGGGAGAAATTATCCATTAAAGTTCTAACTGCTACCTCTTTTAGATAGAACATGTAGACAATGAGACATGTAGAAATTCTCTACCTATTGAATCAGTCTAGCCTGACCGAGGCAATCAAGAGACAGCATGCTTCAAAGCCCTTATCTTTTCATACATCCTGACAATAGCCTTCACATCCACAAATAAAAAAACAAAAAGGTCATTCCCCATAAATAAACTATAAAAATAATAGATGATTTCTGTGGATACATCTTTATAAATGGTACAAACTAATACTGAAGTCTAAGCCGAGACAAATCTATTTGACTTTGTTTGCAGAAAAATGAAGCAAATTTTACATAACACAGATTTGACAGATTTGGCTTCTTTTTGCAGCATACTAGTGAAGGAGATGCCACTCAGTATGAAAGATTAATGCCAACCTGTTCTGTGAAAATACAATGGAAGTAGTGACTTCTTGGACATTTGAAAAATATTGATGACACAAGGTATTCCTATGGAGTGAAGTTGGTGTGCCAAACTGTAACCTGTCACAGGCAGAGATAAGCTAGCCAAGATAACTCTACTGCAGTGTGCTGTATTTGGAGATATTTCTTTTAAAATGCAGCAGCTACATTATTGATTGGTTCGGACTACACTGAACACAACCTCACTGCTTTCCTTGCATTCTCAATATTGGGTGGTGAATACTTTCCAGAAATCTTTTTCAATTTGGCCACATTCCAGATGTATAAACTCTAATTCTTGGAATTCTCAGCAATAACCATACAGGATCCAATAACCAACCAGTCTTTGGTACTGGAACCCAAAGGGATAGTGGTCAGATTAAAGGTAAAGGTTCCCCTTGCACATATGTGCTAGTTGTTCCCGACTCTAGGGGGTGGTGCTCATCTCTTTTTCAAAGCCGAAGAGCCAGCGCTGTCCAAAGACATCTCCGTGGTCATGTGGGCGACATGACTAAATGCCAAAGGAGCACGGAACCCTGTTACCCTGTTTCCCACCAAATTCTATTTTTATACTTGCATTTTTTACGTGCTTTCAAACTGCTAGGTTAGCAAAAGCTGGGACAAGTAACAGAAATTCACCCGTTATGCGGCAGTAGGGATTTGAACCATTGAACTGCCAACCTTTCGATTGACAAGCTCAGCATTTTAGCCAATGAGCCACCACCTCCCTCTAGTGGTCAGATTAGGAAAGGATATTAATAGCCATGCTATTAACCACAGTTATAGTTCATATCATTGTAACTAGGATAAGCTCATCTTTTCTTTTCTTTTTTTTCTTTAAAAAACATCTAGGATTGAATATAAGGATTTAATGAGTCAGGTGAACATCTGTTCATAAATGGAAACAGAATTTTGGCAGAGTTACAGAAAGAGAAATTATCAACTTTTAAGTATTAATGATGTAAAAAATCCTCCATGTTAATTCATCTCATTTCATGGAGGGTTTTGCATATGTTAATTTTTTCTATAAAGTGAGAAATGTTTTTAAATAATTTCTTGCTTCTCGTGCACTCAAGGAAAGCAGAGAAGATGCCTCTATTCAAATAGCACCACAAGCTTTTTGAAATAAAGTAAAAAAAATAATAATCTTTTCTTTTCCTCCTACAGGAAAAAAGCATTGTATAAATTGATGGAAAATAGCAATAGACATAAGTTTCATATATTCTGATTATTGCTTCTATGACTTTGCAATAATGTTTATTGACATGTTTGAATAGAGTACATGTTGCAGTTCAGTTCAATTACCTGTGAAAGTAGGACATTTGTCAAGAAGCAAATCTAATGGTCTTTAGTGGTGTTTTACTCTCATAAAATGTAAGCATAATATTATTTAGGTTAGAAATAAGGGGAGGGCTGGAGAGAAACAAAGTCCCCCAGAGCTGCTTGCTGGGAAAAGTATTGGATTGGGAACAGAGTTCTTGTTCTCTAGGGAGCAAAAGAGAAGAAATATCAACCGCAAATGAAAAATCAGAAAAGAGCTTTGAATAATTTTTCAAGGTTTTGGATCACTGTACATGCACAGATTAGATGCAGATACACTCGCCAATTACCAGATCCCTGGGAGACACTATAAAATTAATTTTCCATAGGTGAAGAAAGACAAGCTAGAAATGCTGCCTTAGCAACATTACTTGCTCATCCATATATTATCATGAAAGAACTTCATTAGCAGATTCTCTGACAACTGAGACATCTCTATGAACCTTTCATTTCTCCCCTCGCCCACAATTCCTACTCTTCCTGAACAATGAGTAGAGTAAAATGTCTGATGATAAAATCTAGTACACTGAAAAAAGTGTATGTCCTACTGTATTGAATTAAAATTGGAGAAAAATGAAGGAGCCAGCAGCTCAATTGTAAATGCACACGTTGCACATGTTCACAACAGAAATAGAGAGAATATGCGCCACTCCCCAGAGTAATTGACAATATAAAATATGAATACCCGTATTATTTTTAATAAAACTTTCATTCTTGAAATTTGTCCATAAAAAGCTATTTCAAATAAGAGATTTGGATTACTTCTGGCAATTGTATGAGCTTGGTCTTTAAGATTCTATATGAGAGAGTAGTGAAAAATAAGAAACAGCAACTGACTTAATTTTTATTTAATGTCTTTTCATTTATTGATAGAACTATGGTAAGTTTAAATTTGCAAATGTATGGTTGTATAATGAAACTATTATTAATTTAAATTTATCATAGTCTCCCGCTCCTGTGGACAAAGTACATTGGGAAAGACAATGTACATTGCACTCAACAGTGTCTTTTTCAACTTATACTGTTGTTGTCCAAGGTACTATCGCTGATGTACAGGTTTTGCCATAACCGGCATTAAAGATTGTGTTTAATTGAAATTTTGATGTAACATTTGTTTGGAAGAATGAGGATCATCCATTTGCCTGGGTTTTAAATTTTGGCAACTTATAACTTGTTCAATAATTAAAGTGGCTATTAAAACTTCAGGTATCGTTTCATGAACATGTCATAGCCAAAATGACAAAGAATCTCAAGTATTTTGTAGCACAAACGTTAATGATCTACTATTTTCAATTTCATAGGTTATCATCATTTATTAATGCTACGAATATGTAGAACAAGCTATATTGTTATAGTTGTTAAAGGAAGACTTGGCGATTGATACTTAACCAAGGAACCTGGGCAATTAAACCAATGATAACAGATACAAACACATAGATATTCCATGACTGCTGCATAGAAGCCAATAAATGCATTTCATTGCTACTTTATCTATATAAAGTCTGCATCTATTACATACTATTTATTAAGATTGAGTTTAATAAATCTAATTATCATTGTCTTATCAGTTGTGTTATTAAAGAAGATAACAACCTCTTTAATTGCTGTGTTATATTATGCGTCAGTAACCTAGACAGATTGTTTTACTGCTTGATTTTACATGAGTTATTTGTTCAATTGACCAAGATAACTTGTAATTTAGGGCAATCAAACTCAGTTCTAATGTTTGTGTGTGTGCAAATGTTGTCTTTGCTTATTATTTATATACTGGATATCTACTTTTCCTATCCCCATGAAATCAGTGTGTTGAATTCATAATGTTTCCTCTCCCATTTGGTCTTTAATAAATTCTGTGGGAAAGATTGGACTGAGAGAGAACAACTGGCCCACATCATCCAATGCTTTTTCTGAGGACAGACTTGACCTTGTGTCCACATTTCAGGTCCATCACCTTAACTACCCTGTGATTGGATTTGATGTGGATTTTCAAATCAAAACTTTGAATTCAAGGCCCAGTAAAGATTAAAAAAAAATACTCAGCACATCATGGATTTTGAATATACACATATAATTAAAATGTGCACTTCTACAATCCTTACAGAAAATTGTAGCTGTATCAAAACATCTATTTATAAAGCTGAGAGCAATATCTATTGTCTTCTACACATTCATATCAAAATACTGTGTCATTACTTTTATATTTCTGAATTATCTTCTGTTAATTTGTCAAGAGCACTCCAGTTCTTCTAAACCGCAATGTTCAGCTTCTCTTCTGTTTTTCACACAGAGATTTGCTGATGCATCTCACATTCCAGCACTGCGGTTCTAGTCCTGGGCCCTCTCAACTTGTTACTATGGAGACTGGACTCAGCCTGACTGAGGCCTCCTCCTCCTCCTGTACCCTAGCACAGTCAGTTTTTGTCAAGCCTCATAAACTCTTCAAGTCATAATTCCCTGCGCTCTGGCTTCTGAATTAGTCCAAGGAACAGCAACAGTATCTCATTAACATTGCACCACCTATAATATTACTGTCTCTTTATTTTTTTTAATTCTCTCCCAAGCAAAATTGGAGAGAATCTTGCATAAATAAAATAATTAAGAGGGAAATCATTATCTTTTCCATAAAAATTTAATAATTCCTAGCAAAAGATCCTGGTAATATATTTGTCAGTGCACAGAGTTCTCCCATTCGCTACAAATATCATTTCAATAATGTTCTCTGTAAAGTTCATAAGTTGAGCAAAACATGTTTTGTTCTTATCTTTACAAGGAGAGGACATATGTCTTAGCGTAGAATAGGTGTGTGAATTCTTATGTATTTGAAAAGTATAAGCAGAGGACACTTGATAGGCGTTTTGCAGAAAACTGAGACTGTTGGGTCTAGTTGAGCTAATCTTTCTGACATGTTTAAGGACAGAGCTATTGAGTTTGAAAAAATCAGTCATCTCATCAGCCCATCTGGAACCCATGTTATAATAATTGACAAAAAGAATCTAAATTATCAATTCTGGTGAATAACAGGAAAAAAGTCTTCTTGTAAAGATAACCACTACCACAACATGCTTTTCTAGAAGATGACCAAGAAGACAAAATATGGGTACTAGTACAAAATATTTTCTTCCATTGTCTCATGGATAAGAATCTCATGTATAGGAAGGGTAGATGTAGAGCATATAAAACAATATGCACAAGAAGGATGGAAAGCTTGGCTATGAAATTCCTGAGCAGTTGTAATAGAAAGTCAAGTTTTGTCCTCTATATAAACACTATGAACACTAGTGGATACATAATCCTTTCCTATATTTCAAGACCTTGGCCTAGGCAGCAAGTGGGGCAATTCTAAGAACAGAGGTGCTGCCCTGTGTTTTTCCTCATTTAAAAATTATATTAATTACAATTTTTGTACATTTATTATATTTTCAGCAAGTCACTATCTATCCATTTTTGGAACTTTTTAATGTCCGTCTATATTGATGGTAAACTAACTAGCTAGTGACTGCCATTTCCTTTATGAGTTGAGCTACAGATAAGATCATTCAGTTTATAGTACTAAGGCAGAATCAGAGCTAGGTGATTGTAGAAATTATATATATGAGCCTTATTTTGAAAGAGAACATACTCTGATTCTGTGTTCATAACTGTCTTTGGTAAGAGGTATAAAGTAAAACTTATGATCATACATAAATATATAACATACACATAAACTAATATTAGTATATTTATCTTCATTTCTTCCTACACATAGACCAAAATATTAATGCCAAAGGTAAACTAATTCTATCCAGTCTACTCAGAAGTAAACTATAGTATGCAGTACACTACAATATAAATTTTTCAATAAAGATTGTGCAGCAAGTGAAGATATAAGTAAACAAGGATTGTGTGGCAAAACAGATACGAGCAAAATAACATAATGACACTGTACATATTAGTTTAGCAATTGTAAATACATAGAATATATATTCTCAAAGATTTTTAGAAGTGAACCATATAACTTACTTGCAACATGGGATGAAAAAAATGAAATGGACTTGTGCAATCATGTCTGAGCTATTCAAGAAATGTCACTTTGATCTGGCTGAGGAATAAATGGCAATTCAAAAGAAGCTCTATGAAAGTGTATATCATACCTCTGGACATGATAGATTCATAAATCATGCTTTCCATACATCCAGCAAGAAATTAGTGAATTGCTATATATGGAATAGCAATAACTAGGACTAACCATTTTTCTTGTTCAGAGAATCAAAAACCATTTCTATTTTCTTTGCTCTTTGAACAATCAAGCTTACAGCCTTCTAAGGCAAAGCAAGTGTGGCTTGCTTTGCCAAAGAAACAATGATACATTCTGTCATCCACATCACTGGAAGGCCTCTCCTACCAGAGTTTAAGTCTTTTAGAGCTGATAGCAGATGGCTGTAAGGCACATCTGACAAATAGCAGAAATAACAAGGACAAAAAGGGTGCCTGATTTGGCCCAAACTCTGGCATGTTATTTTTTTATCTGATAGAAGGTAACAGAGGATGTCTAAGCATTTAACTTTTCCAAAAACATTTGGATGTTACGAAAAAGTAAAAAGAGGCACACTTGAAAGAACTCCAAATTGTATAGCTCATAATAAATGGTTAGGTGTGAATGTTTGGGCATTTATCAAGCACAAAGAATATCTGTCACTTCAGAGGAAGACCTAGTAACTATATAATCAATATGAAACTGAAGATTTGAGGGGGCATTTTTGTAGTTGTCAAAGTGGTTTAGAAAGCAATAATAAAAGGATAAAAATCAAATAGGCCTAAAAAAACCTTCATCTCAAATTATTAAAAACTGTGACATATGATAGCATTAAAATATTTCTATTGCCCTGTTTTTAGGAAGGAATGCCATCATTAGCATGCTCCCATAGAAACAGAACTCTAAAAAGTTTGTAGTCTACAGATTGGTTCATGTAGAGGGGAAGAATCATTTGGGTATCCCACCTCAAAGTGATTATGGTTTTATAGATAAGTTTCAGCTCTTTTAAATGTATCAGAACAGAAATGAAAAGGTAGCATCACATATAGAGTGAAAGAAAAGAGGAGCAAGCTAGTTTGGTATAGTGTAGAATGAGGCCAAGAGTTTAGTACTTTCTTAGGCCCAAAGCCAGTCATTCTCTTTCAGCTTTAAAAAACAGGCAGTGGCAAACCACTTCTGAAATCTTGTCAAGGACTAATTGATTGATTTCTGAATTCCAATTCTAGTATGGAAAGTTAATTTTTGCAGTACTGACAGTTACTGAAGTTCCTTGAAGAACAATCTCACGCAGATCATACTGCAGTAATCTAACCAGGGGTAGGAAAATCACATATACTAAAACTAAATCTATTTTCTTTAGAAACCAGCAGACTATCCAAAATAAGGCAAAAGTCATCCTAAGCCACCTCTAAGAGCCAGAAACCATCAAAACACTAGATCCAAACTATGCCCACATACTGTGCTTGACTCTATTTGATATAAACAAATATTTTAAGCTTTTTCAACAATGTAATAAGCACTTTTGATAGTCCAGCTTCTCTTAGCAAGATTAAAAAGCAACCAAGGATACAATAATTTGTGATGAATAGATTTATTGTGGAAAAGCTAATGGCCATTACAAAGAATTTCTATAACTTTGTGTATTCAGTGTAAGCTCTTTTAAAGGTGAAATCAAAGTTCAAGGTCATATACTTCTTTTCTTTACCTTAACAATCTAATATGCTAGAAACCACTATATTGTGGAACATAGCTTCCATTTATTTCTTATTTTTATTAACAGACTTATCTATTTCGCTCTCATAATAAAAGGTTCACAATAGCAGTCTCACAACAGCAGCAATGTGGTATCTATTGATTTGATACTGGGAAACTTTTGTTTTAAAATCTCTATGAAACTGAAATTCACTAGCAGTTATGTACCGTTCACTTTTTTCTGTCTAATTAGATAGATCATTGGTAATTAAGACATTGGAATCATTTTATGTTGAATGAAGGTAATTTTTTGTTTTTTTTTTCTGAAGAGTGTGGTGAATCTCCAAGACAAGATTTGGAAGCAAAATAGATGTTTCTTTCAGTCTTGAGGTTTAAATGTCAAAATTTAATGGGTGGATGGATGGGTAATCATCTCCTCCTCCTCCTTCTTCTGTCATCATCATCATCATCATCATCATCATCATCACCATCATCGTCATTAAATAAAATAGGATAATCAATGTACACTAACACGAATTCCTAAGAGAACACAGAGAATCATTAAAATATGGTATAGAATCCAAAAACAGATTTGGGGTAATTAGTTTAGCTATAATGTAATGAAATACTGTATACCCTTATTATTTGGTCGATATTTCATTTTCTCATGTTGTTTCCTCAGGAGGATTTCAGATACCCAACCTGTTCAAGCCATAATTGTGTTCAAAAAGATTCAAAGGTAAAGGCATCTTGGATTCTTTCATCTCCTTGAAATGAAGCCCTCAACTTAATTTGTTTCTTAAAAATCACATTAATTAATCACACTAAGAAGTGGGTTAAATTGGCTGTATCAAATTCTGTTTCAACAGTTTCTTTGGGGAGTGTATAACATGATCATTTGCTTACAGATCTGCTAGTTCTAACAGCAACCTTATACACATTTAGTGGAACTAATTTCAAACTACATTGCTAACATATTCTGTGAAAGCACAGGTAGGATGGAAGACTGCATGATTGACCCATGCCCAACAAATAAAAAGGTGCCACAAGATTCATGTTAGATATACTCTATTTCCATCTATTTCCAGTAGAATTTCTTTGTCCTTTCTCCCAGGATACTTCCTAAGTCATATTTTACATATGTCTTTATTTAAAAATAGATGTAACTCAACATGTTGTAGCAGTCTCTTTAAAAATCACATACAGAGCAGCTTTGGCCTGTGCATATTTCTCATACTTCTTCTCTACCCTTGCATAAATATTTTAATATATAAGAGTATTTTAAAGATTCAAGTTCTTTAAGTAGTAGTGCTACTACTGTATTAATGTAGTAATACTGCAGGATCATTGGCCAGAAAAATAAAGAAATCTGATACCAGAGACAGTTTAGTTAAAGAAGAAGGGGGAGTGAATGTGGACTCTTTCTTAGGTATATTTCAAACTTTGCATCTGAAAAATAATGGCAATTATATTTTCATTTAATCAAGTCTGATGGTAAAGTGATCAAATCAAACAAAGTCACTGCAGTTCCTCCAGCATGTGTTTTCAGTAGCAAACAATGGAAAAACAAAGGGATTTCAGAATTAAGCAGAGTCAGGATAGCATATGCAGAATGCACAAAATTTAGCTATTGCTTTTAAGAGGATCCTATTTTATTTAGTGATTTACAAAATATGAAAAGTCAGCCCTCAGCAATGGAGTCCTTCACCAATTGTATTAACAATAGGGAAGCCACCATATCCTCATAAATAAAGTTCAACAGAGAGGGGTTTATCTGTATGTGGTTCTTGACCTTAAGTCCCAAGGAGAAAGATAGCACACGCTTAATCAAAAAGTTAATATTTTTCACATAGATAGTGATAATCTTATCCACTGTTCTATGTAGTATAATATTACCTTTATCTCAAAGATTTTAAAAAGAGATATTTTCAGTTATGCTTTTGTGTCTGTATGCATGCATAGTCATGTGTTTGAGTATGTTTATACAAGATTATACACTTTTGCTGAATTTTGTATAGGAAGGAAAAGACACACACACACACACACACACAAAGAGAATGTTCCTTTCTCATAATGCTAGATCTTTTTAAATATAATATAACAACAGAGTTGGAAGGGACCTTGGAGGCCTTCTAGTCCAACCCCCTGCCCAGGCAGGAAACCCTACACCATCTCAGTCAGATGGCTATCCAACATCTGTGGCAATCCAATGAAAACAAAAATTCTCAAACTCTGGGTGGTGGTAGGAATCAAATAGGGCATCTCATCCAAATCCCAGCTCAATGCAGGATCTGAAAAGGAAGAAAACTTCCTCAGGAAGAATATTCAAATTTTAAACAAATTGCATCCTTAAAAATGGTCTTTCAACTAAAACCATCTTTCTTATAATTTCCATTCATTGGTTCTAGGTTCATTTTCTTGTATATCAGCAAACCCATATATGAGAAAATCAAAGTAAAATTACTTTTCTGATTTTTATTTTACCTATAATACAGATAGGACAAATAGATTAAAAAAGCAGAGATAAACATATGCAAAAAATATTTTTCAATGATTCATTTAAATTGCTGCTGTGATGATTCCTTGTACATTTATTGTACAAATCTAGAACATATATATGTGAATAGGAATCTATATAAGGAACTAGGGAAAGTGTTTGTATAAAATAGTGTGCTGGTCATTTTTCTTGCTTCTGAAAAAAATTATAAAAAAAAAATAATCAGGTGATAATTAGGTAATCAGTCTTTAGTTTAACTGGTCTTTGGTCTAAACCAGCAAAACCTTTCTATGTTTTTCTTAACTGGAATGCTTGAAAGCAAACTATACTTTTATGTGATATTATTCTGCATCATTAAATATATTAAATATTGAATCTGAAACAGTCGTATCTGTTTGGCTAAAATATACTGTGGTGGATATTCTGTTGGTGATCTGCCAAAAATATACACAGCAAAACAAAAACAAAAAAGGGGCGTGCATAAGAGCACAAACGTGCCTAAGTTCCTGTCCTATTGTTTTTCTTTTTCTTCTTCACACACACACACACACACACACACACACACACACACACACACACACACACATATATATATATATATATATATATATATATATATATATATATATATATATATATGCTTATACCTCCTAATATTTACTTATATATATGTTTATATACTAGATAATCTTTTGTATGATACCTATATATATCGTTGTGACAAAATAAATTAATAAAATAAATAATAAAAAACAGGTATTTCAAAATCAGCAGGAAAACTTTACCTGTTGCTTTCAGCTTTATTCTCTTAAGGACCTAGAACATGTATAAAGGGTTAAACAGTAATATTATACTTGCCGTGCCTTCATAAAACATATTGTTAATAGTGGTGACCCTCTTTATGTACTGAGTATGAATAAAAAAATAAAATGATGAATGTTTAAAAGATAAGAGGCTTTAGAATTAAAAAAATGGCTGAATCAACTGGATCATGTACCAGCTGATCAATCCTAGATCAACTGATACATGACTGATGTAGCCCAACTTCTTCCAGCCTCTATTTTCACAACCACATATATAATTTCTTGTGTCTTACTTCATATCCATTGCTATTTCAATTTTCTTTGTCTTTCCCTATAGGGATAATGGAGTCTAATCTATGTGAGAAACAGTTGATAATCAACAGTATTTTGTGAATACACTCATAACACAAATTAACTGTTGAAAGCAGGTAATTTTTCTAGTTCATACCTGAATAGTTGAAATGTGAGGCTGAACGGATCTCACAAGCTGAACATGTGGGCGTATTATTTTCCTTGTCTTGTTTTTGTAACATATCTTGCAGCAGAGACAAGAAAAGGGGCTCCCTCTTTTTTTTTTTTTTACTATCCCTATATCTATTATGTGACATGGGACTTTTCTTCTTAAATAACAACATTGTTCCCTAATGTAGATGACACATACTTGATCCAATGAGACATTTTATTTCTAGCTGGCTGTTCGAATGGTCCCCAGTGCTTCATATCACAAAACCATCTGATTTCCTGACAACATTTATGAAATAAATATACAAAAGGATCACTGAAACACTGAAAGGCTGTTTATTTTTCTTCCATCAGATCTTGTCTCTGTTCTTTTTAGAATATTTACATGTTCTGAATAGTTAAGAGAGCTTACTAAAGATCCTAAGTGATTGGTTGTCTTTTTAACTAATTAATTAACTGATTACCTTCACTAAATGCAGAACAGGGATTAGAAACTTTGTGACCTTCATAGCAATAAGATCTTTAAGAGTCCAGAATCTCAGCATGTTTGTTTCTTTTCAACAATACAATTAAATCTCAGGGGGAGAGAATAGAAGTGATTTTAATCAATTATATTGACTAATCTGGCAGCCCTAGTAATTGTATTGGAAATGATCTATACCTTTTTCCCCCATCACTTAAAATATAATAGGAAATAAATATAAAATTTCTCAATGAATTCTGTTTCCATGAAATCCATTTTAGATGATCATTCATTAAGGGATGATATGGAAAGAAGTAATACTATTACCAGCAGTTTTTCTTTTTCTTTTGTTTTATTCCTACGTCCATACATTCTTTCCACTGAATAAGTAAAGATTGGAAGTCAAGCTAATATGTGCACATTTTAAGATAGGGTACTTGATCATGGTCTCTTTTTTATTTATTTATTTTTCAAAAAAATATATAGATGGAAATTATTATGAAAGTCAGATTTATCTCTCAGATTCTCTCTTACGAATGGCATAGTCATCAAGTATAGAGAGTAAATAGTAAAGAATTAAAAAAAACCATACCACCATCAACACTAATAGGGCAAGCTGCTGTACATAAACAGGGAGAAAACCCAAAGCATTGATGATGTTACCTATTTGAGTAATGAAACATTTGCAAGCAAACAACCAAACTCAGAAAACACCAATTCCAGAGATTGAAAAGGATGCTCTTGAACAGAGGTGAGTTTCAGCAGGTTCTGACCAGTTCTGGAGACCCAGTAGTGGAGATTTTGAGTAGTTCGGAGAACTGGTAGTAAAAATTCTGACTGGCCCCGCCTCCATCTATTCTCTGCCTCCCAAGTTTCAGCTGATTGGGAGGAAATGGAGATATTGCAGTAACCTTCCCCTAGATTGGGGAGGAAATGGAGATTTTACAGTATCCTTCCCCTGCCCACCAAGCCATGCCACAGAACCGGTAGTAAAAAATTTTGAAACCCACCACTGATCTTGAGGTAATGAGATCTATTACCAAGGCAACAAGTGCATAAACATTGCAGAAGCCCAGATAAGGCAGAATGGATACAAAAGGGTCACAGAAAGACAGACCCAAAATTCACATGATAAAAGGGAGAAGAAGGGAAGCACATTCAGACTTGTGAGATTCTGTTACAGTTTTAGTAACTCTAGTGTTAGACACAGAAGGCCTCTGTTTCTTGATCTGGTTGATCTTGTAGGACTGACATCAAATAACCTTTAATGTTGAGGCTAGCAATCTCCATAGCTAATTTAACACTTTAACTATTACATGCACACATGGATAAATGTATGGAAATAATTCTTTGTCCACAATTTCAACTTCTAACACCATTTTTAAATGTGTTTTGTGGGTCACAATACAAACAAATAATAAATGGCCAACTGACCTCATGCATCAGACACTAATTATCTACCAATGCTTCAGATTTCATGTGTGCTCTGCTTATATTTCCTTTTCTTTTCTATTAACTGTTCCTTATTCTCCAAGATAAAAGGGTCCTTTAAAAGATATGTTAAAAAGGAAATGCTTCTGAATGAAACTGTAAATCATCTTCTCTTTTACTTTGAGATCTTGCAGAACAAACCCCAAGGCTAATTTTAAGTGATTTTGACTTGAAATCATAATTTGGGAGCCCTGAACCACTTTGCACACAGGAATTATCTTGGCTCAGTGTATGTAGCAGACTTTTTTATTTCCAAAGGATAGCACCAATAGTGAAATAACTTATCCCTGCTTGCTCTAGGTCCTCTTTAACTCACAGCTGATCTGTTTTTTAGAATACCATAATGAATTTTATCCAATATTTAGAAACAGTTTCTAAAAATAATCCATCACATCAACTTGATTAAGAGTGACGTATCCTTTAATCAGCATCCCAGTTTAAATGTTCCTTTATGTGGACCCTTATTTAATGGGTCTAAATTTTCCAAAAATAATGCCTACTGAAAATATTTGTCTTGTGAACTGGGCACATACCAATATCTACAAATGGGCATGGAAACAAGATTTCCATGAAAACATATAGTTATAAAGTACAGAGTAGCAATCTAAATATTTTGTTCAAATTTCAATGTAATCTATTCACAGAGGGGTTCTGTTTACTTGCTCCTAAACGTCACATATTCATAAACCAACAAGCCTACAATGTTTTAGTTGTCTAGACACCTCAGGGGTAATCTGTCCATTTTCTGAAAGTGTAGACTCTGAACTAGAAGTGGTTTGTGGTGTTCTATGATTTTTGCCCCAAGATAAAGGTAAAGGTTCCCCTCGCACATATGTGCTATTCATTCCCAACTCTAGGAGACGGTGCTCATCTCCAATTCAAAGCCGAAGAGCCAGCACTGTCCAAAGACATTTCCATGGTCGTGGCTGGCATGACTAAATGCCAAAGGTGCATGAACGCTGTTACCTTCCCACCAAAGGTGGTCCCTATTTTTCTATTTGCATTTTTTACGTGCTTTTGAACTGCTAGGTTGGCAGAAGCTGGGACAAGTAACGGGAGCTCACCCCATTACCCGGCACTAGGGATTCGAACCACTGAACTGCCGATCTTTCGACTGACAAGCTCAGTGTCTTACTCACTGAGCCACCACGACTCTCTTTGCCTGCGGCATCTAGTACATGAAGATTATGAACAGCATGAACAATGTGATCTGTTTCTGGTTTAGAGGGTTAACTTTCAAATACCCATGGAACAGAACAGGGGATTCATTATTTTTGTGTGTATAATCTTGACATTTTTATTTTCCCATGGATGCTGATGGACCACATTCCAGGTGAGGATAGGAAACATATATTCCGAAGCTTTGTGCATCATTCTGTTTTATGGAACAATGAATGTTTCATATACTATACCTATAGCAATAATGAATAAGGTCAACCCCATTATCTCCTCTCCATCTCTCAACCGAATGTTATATTTTCAGAAATGATTTTAAATCTGTATTCATATGATGAGACATACATTTGCTTGCTGACAACATTTAAGGTTGAAATAGGATTGAAATAGGAGCCTTTCCAATAATCAGGTGCACATCCATTTTGGATTAAAAGTAAACAGTACACCTTAAACTGCTTGTAAAACTATTAGGAACAGTGTAGATCTTTGTGTTTCCATTAAGCAGCCTAAGTGCTGCATTCTTCATTAATTGAAGCTTGTAGACACTTTTGCAAATGTATTGTTATGTAAAATATATCGCAATAGATGAAAGGCACATGGAGTTGCTATTCAGAATACTAGACCCACCTTGTCTTGTTTCCCAAAGTAATATAATTCAAAATGGGCACTTGATTTCTTTACATATTGGCTATGATCTCACAGTGAAGCAAGGTTTTCACCCTACAAAAGACTCACCTTTAAATGCTAGCAGTACATAACAAAAGGTGCTGGGGTTTAACATGCCATAGTCATGTTTTTAGGGAATAATCCACCATAAAGGCAAATGATGGATATTGTAATTTTCTTCATCCAGAGAGGGGGAAAAATATATGGGATAATCAGGGTATCACTTGATTGTTGAGTCTGCTGGTTAGAAGTTAGTTGATGTGGAGGGTTATTTTATCCCACACACAAAAAAATATTGAATTGGGAATAAATCTCAATCTTTCGCTACTGTGAATATTTAGAATCACAGCATTGTGGCTAAGATCAAGTGTAGAATTTGCAACATATATACATGCATGCATACATTTATTAATCTAATTTAAAGTATTATTAATCCAATTTGCCACTCATCTCAGAGAAAGGATTCTAGACAGCATAGAACATTTTTCTTTTCAATACATCCCTTTTCTTCAGTTAATTTATGTGAAAAGTGTCCAAATGCAATGTTCATGGCTTTATAATTGTTATCTTATATTTAAAATCAATATGAGACATTATTATACATTGATGCAATTCAAGTCTATATGAATAAAGGAATAAATACAGTATCAATGTGTTGGCATTTTCCTCCTTTTCAGTGACCTATTTCCCATTGATTGATTTCCTATTTTCGTTTAACAGAAATAACATAAATTAATTTTTATCCAAAACGATTTACAGGATTGAGGATGAATTAAGGACACCACACCGTTCTCTTTTATTTTGTTGTTTTAATTCAAAAGGCATGCAGAAACTACTATCAGAGAAACGAGTGCTACTTTGGGGAAAGGTAGAGTTAATCCCAAATCCCTCATTTTATAATTAACAATAGCTTTAAATAATTACATTTCCTGTACTGTGTGTGCCATTTGGCACTTTGATTACTATCATAAAGTACAATAAAGGAGGACAATTTTAGGAGATGTTGAGACCGGGAGGGAAAGATTAACCAGTCTTGATATGGAATACCTGCCCCTCCTCCATTATTTTACATAAAAATAAATGAATACAAATGCTTTAATATTGGAGAATATTTTTTTTCTCTTCTGGATGACAGAAATATGCTTTCCCATATCTCTTTCTGACACCTTGTTGCTGTTGTTTTTTTCCTCTCTACATAAAGCAGATTGCTATGGAAATGATGAATTGCTTTTGCCACTGGTTTGCACTGATTGCTTTTAAAAGGATTGCAAGTCAGGCATTGGCCCTGATGTTAGTATATACTAATCATCATGTTTCAAAATCCCTTTGCTGAGAACAGCAGGAGAAGGCTATAGCCATCATGTTCTACTTATGGGATCCCCAGAGGCAACTGGCTGATCAATAGAGAAACTGGTCATTGATCTGTAGGTCATTTAAAGCAGCAGTAGGAAATCAACATGTAGATATGGAGCAATTATAACCTGAACTTCCAATTTAGGGGAGGGGTGCAAATAGTTGACAATTAGTTGACAATTTCGGTTGGGATTAATACAAATCCAGCAAAACAGGTAGATTTCTCAGAATTCTCATGCAGTTGGTTGTATGGAATCTAGCACTCCAATGGAAAATGTCTTTTCCAAGTCTTCTTGTAGAACGTTGAACTGCAAATGTGAGATGCAGTAGACTTGATGTGCCCCCAAGTGTTAAACACTTAACATCTCAAAGAAAACATCTTACAATTTAATTTGATTTTCCATAAGGATTATATATGAAAGCCTGCTTCCTGAACAGTGAAATGTTAGACTGCAATAAAAGATTATAGTTATAAAAGATTCTGACTGTCACAGGCATCAAAACGGCAACAGTTATGAGTAGATTTAACTCAAATGCTTGACAGTCCCAAATGCTCACCGGTGCGCTGAGCAATTCACTAATGATAGTGTACATATATTCCCAGGGGAGTCTGAGTGGAGATGCACAGATGCTTTGAGCATACAGCTCATTCCCAGCAATAGCAAGGAATTCTCCATTGACAAACTTATGATTAATCAAAGGACTAGCTATCCTTTTATATAACATTGTTAACATCAAAGAACCAAGAGCATTAAAGATACTTAGTGCTCACTTCTGAATATTCCTGACAATTCCATATTCCTGATTTTACAGTATATAATCTAGCTCATTTTATTAATAATGAAGCTGTGGGATATTGCCTGTACTTATAAGCAGAGCCATCAGACAAATAACTATGATAACAAATGAAAATCTATGGTTGAGAGACCCTAATAGGAGTTACTAATTGGTGCAAGATATAGGTAAAGCTACATTGAAGAATGGAAGTTGTGCAATTTTGTTGGAGTTATTCAATAATAATAAGCACCTTTGCTACTTTCTGTGACCAGTTTAGTTACATTAAGGAATGCATATTACTGTTTAGGACCAAATTGTACATTTGTCATTTACGCTTTTCTATTAAGATGTTGGACTACAACAAGGGAAACCCAGGTTAAGTCAACCATCAGCCATGGAAGATCACGGGCAGATTTTGGATTGTTTCTATCTCACAAGATAAAAGGAAGAAAGATTTCTATTTAAGCCCCCTTGAACTCTCGAAAGTGGAGAAGGATATGGTTCTAACAAGAAGACTAGCATGGAAGTGAATAAATAAATAAAAGTCATTATTAAAATTAGGTTAATTCTGACAAGTATCAAAAGTAGAATCCCATACAGGTTCGTAGTGGTATTAGTACATAATGATAATATATGAATTATTTGGCAGCTGCCTGTCAAAAAGAAAAAAAGAAAGTGGTTCCCTATAGAGTATATAATAAGGACATGCCCAATGCCTTCAAAACACACAGCCATTATTATTTCTTTAAAAAAAAATTGATCATCCAGGTAGCGTTGTTTGGAAGTTGAGTCATAGCAACTGAAATTCTTTTCTTGTTGTTTCAAAACATTTCATTGCTTATCCAAGCAGCTTCTTCAGTCTGAGTAAGTTGGTTTTGGGGGAGCCAACATATATGTCTTCCAGGCAGGTTTCATTTCTCACCTAAACTGGATAGTTCATTAGATGAATAGACAAAGAGTGATGGGGATGTAAATGTAAAGAGATACCAATAGATTTAAACTTAATGTCAACTGCTCCAATTTGGATTGCAGAAAATATGTTTCTGTAACAGAATTGTCTGTGCTTGGAATGCATTACCCGACTCCGTGGTCTCTTCTCATAACCCCAAAAGCTTTAACCAAAATCTATCCACAGTTGACCTCACCCCATTCCTAAGAGGACTTTAAGGGGCGTGCATAAGAGCACAAACGTGCCTATCGTTCCTGTCCTATTATATATATGTAGGTCTTTGGTTATTCGGGTTTTCTCCCGCATAAAATTGGAAGTGTCTTGGCAACGTTTCGACGAAGTCTCATTCGTCATCTTCAGGCTTCAGCTTCGTGCTTCTGGGAGCAATGTGTGATTGCAGCTGTTTCTTCCTTTTTAACTGCTAGTGGGGGTTTGAACTGATTGGGTGGGAGCTTGGCTGTGCTCTGATTGGATGGGGGTTTTTTTGTGCTCTGATTGGCTGGGTATGTGTCCTGTTTGGGTGGGGGCTTGGTTGTGCTCAGATTAATGTGAGTTGCAGGGGGATTTGAGCTGGTGAGTTGCATTGCTGTTGTTTGGCTTCGTGTTTGTGGTCGTGCTACATCTTCATAGTGGGTGTCTGTCTGCTATATGTATGGATTGGAGGGGTTTGAATCAGAGCACAAATCAGAGCACAAAAAAACCCCCATCCAATCAGAGCACAGCCAAGCTCCCACCCAATCAGTTCAACCCCCCACTAGCAGTTAAAAAGGAAGAAACAGCTGCAATCACACATTGCTCCCAGAAGCACGAAGCTGAAGCCTGAAGATGATGAATGAGACTTCGTCGAAACGTCGCCAAGACACTTCCAATTTTACGCGGGAGAAAACCCGAATAACCAAAGACCTACATACAAACACCCGCGAAAACCTCAGAAATATATATATGTGTGTGTGTGTGTGTGTGTGTGTGTGTGTGTGTGTGTGTGTGCTTATACTTCCTTGTTTCTCATCATATATATGTTTACATATTATATAATCTTTTTGTGTGATGCTTGTGTATATTGTTATGACAAAATTAAATAAATTAATAAATAAATAAATAAATAAAATGTTCCAACTCCTAAATCCTTATCCTAGGTGGGTTGTTAAGTGTAAACCCATGAAGTGGCCTTAATCTTTCTGGGGACTGATGAAAGAGCAGCATAAAAAAATGGGGAACAGGCTGTGTCTGAAGCACTCATCTTTATTGGAGAAAGGGTTTTCCACTTCAGTTTAAATAGATTCCTTCACTCCTCTCTCAAACCAGCTATTTTTCCTATCCAAAAACCTCTCTGGAAGACATATATGGGGTCCCCCTAATCAACTTGCTCAGACTGAAGAAGCTACTTGGATATCAATAAATGTTTCAAACCAACAAGAAAAGAATCCCAGTTGCCATGACAACTTCCAGACAACCATTATTACTTATTAATTGTATTTATTAAGAACATTTGTATGGCTGCCCAACTCACCCATGGTGATTCAGGGTGATTCACAGAAATACAACCCCAAATACAAACCCCAATAAACTCTGGCACACCACTGAGTGATAATAATGAAGCAAACTACTTGATGTATCACCCTGGGATCTCCAGGTCTGGTGGCAAAGAATCTTTTGAAAGAATATCAAGGTGGGGGCCAACATATCTCCATGAGGATGATTTTCCATAGCCATCACCCCTCTTTTTCATTCCACTCAATAATACAGAGTGGGCCTTACACACTTTTCGTCTCTACTCTGGTAGGTTGGATAGATGTAACTGCAAAAAGACAGCCCTTCAAATAACCTAGCCCCAAGCCATGTAGAGATTTGAAGATGACAACCAGAACTTTGAATTGGATCTAGAAGCAAAATGCCAACTCCCTCAAGAGGTCATCAAAAAGTGCAACTGCTGCCATTTCCATCCTGTATACAGGTCTGAACTCTGATTGAAAAGAGTTTAAATAATCACTTTCATCCAGTAACTTCTGGAGCACAACTAGTTTCTCAACAACCTTCCCAAAAAAGGGAAAGTTAGTACAGGACAACAAGATGGACAACAAGATAGCAATGGCCTCTGAGGAAGCAGCTGGACCACAGCCTCATTAAAAGGCTGGGGCACCACTTCCTCCGCTAGAGAAGTATTAATCACTACCAAAACCACTCACATGTCATCTCTTGGAAAACTTTCAGAAACCAGTAGGGCAATGACATAGATGGTTATGTTTATACTCCCTAGGATCCTGCCCAAATCCTTGAGAGCAACAAGATTAAACTGTTCCTAGATAACCAGACAAAAACCTGCCCCAGACATCTCCATTGGACAAGCAGCCATGCTGATATCAAACTTGGAATCTTCTGAGCAACTTCGTATTCCAGAAAATTGGCAAATGCCTACAGATATAACTCTGTATCCTCCTTCTACAGGAGGAAATTGGTCATCTTAAAGAGGGTTGCTGGTGACAGACAATTGTCTCAGGCAGAATTTAACAGCAGCTCTTACCCATGTTTGGTCAAATTCATTGTTCATCTTCCATCAGCAGTGCTCTAAAGGTAAAGGTAAAGGTTAAGTTCTCCTTGCATGTATGTGCTAGTCATTCCCAACTCTAGGGGGCGGTGCTCATCTCTGTTTCAAAGCTGAAGAGCCAGAGCTGTCGTCTCTGTGATCATGTGACCAGCATGACTCAATGCCAAAGGAACACGGAACGCTGTTACCTTCCCACCAAAGGTGGTCCCTATTTTTCTACTTGCATTTTTACGTGCTTTCAAACTGCTAGGTTGGCAGAAGCTGGGACAACGAATGGGAGCTCACTCCATTACTTGGCACTAGGGATTCGAACCGCTGAACTGCCGACCTTTTGATTGACAAGCTTAATGTCTTAGCCAGTGAATCACTGCGTCCCTTGAGCAGTGCTCTAGAAATCTCTTAATCCATTTCATCCCTCTCAAATCCTCCACATATATAATGCAAACAATTATATATCGGTTGGGAGAGGCCACATGGCCACAATCCTGTCCAAATAACCTTCCTATTCCAGGCAGCAACTAGGAATTCAGCAGATACACAGCCTATTTTAGTTATAACCCTCAATTCCTTCTAAAACCCATTCGGTCACCAGGGCAGACCAATCTAATAGGTCCTGACTCTGTATAGAAGAGTATAGCTCTAGAAAAGTTCATAGCCACCAAGATACACTATGATCTGATTATGAAATGGGGACCAAAGATAGGCCCACCAATTCCAGATCATTATAAGCACTGTTCTGAAAAGAATACCAAATCCTAACTGGCTCTGGATGACTTGGGACATGGCCATGAATCTCATGATTTCCATGAAATCCTGAGCTATCTACAGGGGAACCAAACATTCATAAATCAACCACCTTCTCTCCTCTGTCTCTATTTTTATCTGTCCCTCTCCACTCTTCCAATTCTCCACTTTTCTGCCAATTCTGCAACCACTCCTCCAACCACTCATTCCTACCTTCCTCTCAATACAGTGGTCCACTTCCACAAACCAACCTTGATATCCAAAAGCCCTTACAACAATCAACAAATTGTTTTACCATCAACAAATATTTACATACAGGTTATCAGAAGAAGTCAGCTATTATAAAGTGGGAAGAAATATTTTTATTAATGTTCTGTTGGGGATCAAAGAAAAAATATGGTACAGATCAAAGACATAAATTGTTTTACCTTCCTTCAGAGTTTTTGTAATGTAAGCTCTCAGATAGCAACATATCTGCTAGCTTTATTTTCTTAAAAAAAGGCAAGCATTTCTGAAGAAATTAGTCTCATACTGCCATACAATACAGTTAAAGATGTTGTGGTTCCCTTTGTAAAGATTCCTCTGCAAGTGAGGATACAATTCATAATAGTACCAAGTACCATCTATTATTTGTATACATTGCAGATTACTAAACTGGGATAAAAGCCTTTTGTACAATATAATTTGGATACGGCACAATCTATGGAAAAAAATGAAGGAAACTGGATACCTCCACAGTATTGATAGACATATCAAATGTTTAGTCTGCATTTAGTCTATGAGGTTAGGCTCGTTATTGTACTATTTTGTGTCAAGCTCTGAGGGACTTCATAATCTCTGAATTTTTGAAACAGATAATAACTCCCAGAAGATACTGTAGGTTAAAAGTTTGCAACTTTTTTTTTTTTTTGCAGAGTTGATAAAACACATTTAAATTAATAGTCTCTTTGGGGCCCTGATGCTATTGTTACATGTATTTTCTATTTTTATTCCATGTTCCATGGAAAACTACCCAGAAAGAATATTTTTACAAAACCAGCACTGGAAAATAATGCTTTAATATTCTTGTCTTCATGTTTTGAAAAGACCTTCCCTTATCTTTCTGTATTCTATATATAATGATAATGTTACTTTAAATAAAGGTAATATTTCGAATTTTGTAGCATAAAATATCCCACAAACCCTGAAATGTTCCTCAGTGTGGGAGGATACAAAGAGACACATAACAATGATTAATGGGGCCTTAGCTTGAGGGTGGGGAGTGAGAGAGAAATAGTTCCGATTCCTTTGAGAAATGAGAAGAGGGAACATCTCCCAATTCCTTCAGACAGTTCACTTAATGGACCCTAATGGGTTCAAACCATGTCAAAAGCAGTTTGAAAAATAAGAAGGAACAACAAAAACACCATTTCTTTGTCTATTCCTTACATAACAAGGAGATGGAAATCCCATTTTCCCTCTCCCATTGGGGCTCTCCGTAACAGAGATTGAAACCCTGTGTATGAATCTCCTTGGCTTCTGTATTTGTTCTCATTTTGTCACCAGACATTTCTGTTTCAATTGCTTAAAAGGATATCTTAGTAACAACCTGTTCAAGGAGACAAATGATGTGATTTCTGTTTTTTTCCACTAGTTTTAGCACCTGTGTTTTCTATAAAATAAAACTGCTAAAAATCAAATGCATGCATGTGCCCATCCATGCACATACACAGAAAATTAAAATCCTCTTTTCCCCTATTTTAATAATATCTCACAGATTAAATACAAGGGATCCCCAAAACCCCATTTGAAAGCTCAGCATTTTACTAAATTCACTCTCTGAAGAAAAAGAAGACAGCATAATCCCTAACAACTTTTTGTGGTCCTCCAGCCAAACATATCTCCAGTCAAACAGCATGACATTAAGTGGCATACAAAACCATTAAGTAAAAATACAAAAGAATAATACCACATACCACTAAAGCAACTGAAACAATTAAACAGTGATTGGGACTAAAATATATTCTACTGTATCTCATATCTGTATCTCACATCTCAGTTCTGATCTAAGTGCCCAGGGAAACAGCTAGGCCTTAACTGCCTGTTTTAAAGGCCTGCAGGGTCAGGACCAATGTTATTGAAGAAGGATATATATTCTCTAATTGTTTTAAAGAACCTTGAAAGGTTGACTGAGTTATAGTCCCTGCATACTCTGTGTCTGTGGAAAGGACATGGAAGACATCCAAGGCACAATTTTCACTCTTGAAGGTCTGCTGGCATGCTTGGACAGGCAGAGAATTGCAGAAAACACAAGAGAGCACTAAAGGAAGATGCACACGAGATCAGCTCCACACGAGCTATATGCTCTTGGCACTATTATTCATTTAAAGGTCTAATTTATAAACTCTATCCATGTTTATAAACTCAGCTGTCCTGATGGAAATGAAAGCACTAATATAGTCAGCAAATTCTTCACTTTCCAGGTTTTAATTAAAATCATAGGCGTTAAAGAGTGAAAGTGTCTTCATGGAATACAAGTCTAATGAAGTACTTCCTCACACAGCACAAATCTGTGTGTGCAGTCCCAAATCACTGACATTTGGGTGCCTAAATAACCAACCTCCTGGTAGCAGGGAGATCAAAATGTAGAAATTAGAAAAACAAATTAGCCTGCAATTTGTTACAAACCAGTTGCTAAGAAAGGGCTGGAAAAATAATAACAAAGGAGAAGGGGAGGAGCAGAATCTTGAATTTACAAAATATAACTTAATTCACTAACTAGATAAAAAGATGAGTGAATAGCAGATGAAAAGAAGATGGCCAGCTGGGAATAATCAGAGAGAAGGAGTAAGGGACAGTCAACAAAAAGTACATGTCACACAACTTTATGAAGTTGTCCCTGTACTGCTTTCAATACTGATTGTTGTTTCAGGCAGGAGTCTTCCTGTATAGAATAAGGAACCTTGCCATAGAGAGATTAAATCTGTTACTGAACCTATGTGAAGAAAATGATGGCTTAAGTCTAAAATGAGCATTCAGAAATGGCACATACAGACACTTCCCTAATCCACTTAATTACAAGCAGGGGAAATACATGGCTATTCGATTTGCAAGATTCTGTTATTAAAGCCACTCTCAATAAAATAATCTTAACTTTCCTGTGGAGTTGATTCTTGGCCTGGTCTGTGTTGTGGGGCTGGTATCTTGACAACGGCAGCGTTTTAGGACCAACACTCTTCATATTATACATAAATGACCTTTGTGATCATATTATAAGTAATTGTGTTCTCTTTGCCAATGATGTTAAACTATTTAACACTACCAGCAATGCTGCTACCCTTCAAAAAGACCTTGACTTCGTGTCGGAATGGTAAAAAAATTGGCAACTCCAAATCTCAACCAAGAAATGCTCTGTCTTACACATTGGCAAAAAGAATCAGAACACAAAATACAAACTAGGTGGACATGACCTTGTAGATGACCCTCATTCTGTCAAGGACCTTGGAGTACGCATATCAAATGTTCTAAGTGCCAAAGCTCATTGTAACAACATCGCCAAAAAGACATTAAGAGTTGTAAACCTAATATTGCATAGCTTCTTCTCCGGTAAGATTACACTACTAACCAGAGCATAAAAAATATTTGCTAGACCAATTCTCGAATACAGCTCATCTCTCTGGAACCCACACTGCATATCAGACATTAATACAATTGAGCACGTCCAGAAATATTTCACAAGAAGAGTCCTCCACTCCTCTGCTCGCAACAAAATACCTTATGCCACCAGACTTGAAATTCTGGGTTTAGAAAATTTAGAACTACGCCGCCTTCGGTATGACCTGAGCATAGCTCATAAAATCATCTGCTACAATGTCCTTCCTGTCAATGACTACTTCAGCCACAACAATACACAAGCACACAATAGATTCAAACTTAAAGTGAACTGCTCCAATCTCGATTGCAGAAAATATGACTTCAGTAACAGAGTTGTTAAAGCCTGGAATGCACTACCAGACTCTGTGGTCTCATCCCCAAATCCCCAAAACTTTAGCTAAGACTGTCTACTGTTGACCTTACCCCATTCCTAAGAGGTCTATAAGGGGCATGCATAAGAGCACCAGAATGCCTACCGTCCGTGTTTTAATGCTCCTTTTAGTTGTATTCATTTTATGTATTCAATTCTTGCTTATACTTATATATATTATTTAATATGTATTTGACAAAATAAATAAATAAATAATAAAATAAAAATTTTAATGTGCTATGCCTCCTCATCTTATATGCATGTGAATTAAGGAGGTGTCTAAGCCATATATGTATACTTTTTGCCTGTTTTGTCTTCTTTTCTTTGGTAATGTAACAGACTCTGTCAAGGTCATTTTCCTTATTCCACATTCTCCCAATTCTGGAAACTTCTGAACCCAAAAACATGTCCTCTGCCATTGAGTACTACTTGTTCCAAGGAAGAGCCTAGGATCATAAGAAGGACATGGACAGAATTGAATAGAAACTTTCAGTCAGGATATGCAGGATGTGCAACCCTGAGTTGCACAATAGAAGTAACATTTTGCACTGTGGATGGTAGGTATCTACTGGAACTCCATAAAATGATTATGGAGTCTAATTCTTTGTACCATTTTCCCATTGTTTTATACTAGAGCTTTAAAACTAGAAATGGAAATTGTAAACCTCTGGGATTTAAAAAAAAGAAAACAAAAACCAAACATTCCTATACCTACCCAAAATGTTCCCGATCCCTACAAATATAATTTGAATTTGCCATTTATGGTATTTTTAGTGTATTATTCCCAGAAAATATTTAAATTGGTAATGGGAATAGTTTTCATTATAGGCACCTCCTAATTCAATTTTCATTCTTAACTTTAATTTTAATTTTGTTGTTAAAATGTGATCATTTTACTGCTGAATTCTAGTTGCATATTTATGGAGCTTGGTAGTGGATAGAAAGAACAACCTTGAGGAACAGGAAAAAAACTGCAACCAAGACAATAGTCAATATATAAAAGTTACTACTGTGTTTTCCTGAAAATAAGACCCTGTCTTATATATTTTTGAACTCTGAAAAAGTACTTGGCCTTATTGCTATGCGCTCAAAAGCCCGATTGGGCTTATTATCAGGGAATGTCTTATTTTAGGGAAAACAGGGTATAATCATATAATAAAAGTCATATTAGTTTGCATGTCTTTGGTTCTTCATGTTAGTGAAGCTAAAAATACTAATAAATAAACTAAGAAGAGATATATCATAAATGATTATAAACTGCCTTCCACCTACTGACTCAGTAAGAATAATTTTTGGAATTTATTTCATTGGCTCTTTGACCAAAGTTCATGCTTTCTTTATAATTGTGATAGTGTAGAAGATCTGCCTAGGCCATTTAAAAATGCCACATAGCTGATTCTATGGTTTCAATCAAAACCTATTGTACAAGATCACACTTCCCTATTTCAGGAAATTTTAGAAAAACAGTAGCCACAGAAGACACTTCAGGATAGAACTATGATTTTTTCTTGTACAGCAGTGTTCTAACAATAACAAGAAATTACAAGGAGAATATCTCTAATTTTTCTGTTCCAAATTCAGGCTTCATAAAATAAGTTTTTTATCTTAGTATTACAGAAAACTCTATTTGCACTAGTATAAAAGAAATCTAACAAGATAACCAAATGGAACTTTGTCTCTTCAGGACTAAATCTAAGGTGTCATATTCTCCCCATGGGGAGGTAGCCACAGAACATTTTACTTAACTATCTATGATGTTTATGATATCTGACTTTTTTCTTTGAGATATATTTATTTTGATATAAATATCAGAAAGTGTCAAGAGAGAATTAGTCTTTTCTGATGAAGAACAGTGAAGAAAATTCACTTGAAACTAATATAATTCAACCGAGCACAAAACAGCAGGGATCTGGATTAGCATCCTTAAAATCCAACTGTCTCTCTGAGAAAGTAGATTACATGGCAGTTCTAAGCCCTAAGTGGGTTTATAGAGATTTCTGCTGGTAAATGTTTAAATATGCTACTTACGGTCTGTGTATGTGTGTACGTACAAATCTATATGTATTCATATTCCTTTGGTATATTATTGCCTACTTTTCAACTGCCGACATGATAATTCTAGATATATAACATTATTTGAATTTGAAGGTGGCAGCTACAGTGATATCCACAGGGAGTATTACTAATTCTCATTTAGTAACAGTGTGACCTAGGAATAGCCTGAAGGAGCACTGTTAGTACAATGCAATTTTTAATCAGGTACCCATTCAAAATATATATTGTCCAACTTTCTTTAAATTTGGGATGGGTGGCACGAACTTTCTCCAGCTCGAAAACGTAGAACCTTTTGGTTTCCTTCCCAATGAATTATCCAGCCAAAGAGTAGGTGTAGCTGGAAAACATTTTCATTGTAAAGCTGGAGATGGCTTTTTTGAAAGACTGGAATTCTGCAGAATCTCTTGGGAAATGCAAGCTATCTAGCTATCTCACTCCAAGTCCAGAAATCATGTTCTTTTAAGACCTGTGCTTATATATCAGGGATGTGGTGACTCAGTGGCTAAGATGCTGAGCTTGTCGATCAAAAGGTCGGCAGTTCAGCTGTTTGAATCCCTACTGCCACATAATAGCGTGAGCTCCCGTTACTTGTCCCAGCTTCTGCCAACCTTGCAGTTCGAAAGCACATAAAAAATGCAAGTAGAAAAATTGGGACCACCTTTGGTGGGAAGGTAACAGTGTTCCATGTATCTTTGGCATTTAGTCATGCCAGACACATGACCACCGAGATGGCTTTGGACAGCACTGGCTCTTAGGCTTTGAAACGAAGATGAGCACCGCCCACTAGAGTCAGGAATTACTAGCACGTATCTGTGAGGGGAACTTTACCTTTATGCTTATATATATACAAATTAGAATGATCAGCCACTCTCATATTGTTACTTGATCAAGGATTCCTAATCAAGTTTCTTCATAATTTTCAGTTGTTTGCAAAGACGGTTTATTGTATGTACCATTACCCAAAAATACATCAATGTATATTTCCAAAAAGTAAAAGCTATTTAACAATGGAACTGACTGCCCCTGGAGTTAGAGATATGGAAACAGAAACAGGGGATTATGGTTGTAGATGCTTGCAGTGGTCAGTGAGTTGGACTAGTTTATCTCAAAGGTCCCTTCTATTCCATTCGCATCAATTATACCTAGAAAAAACTAGACCTAAAAAGGTAAACTATGTCTGTATTCAGTGCACTATTATAGAGATTATTAAAAATAGCAGAATTCTTTTTCCTCTTTCCATTGTTCCACAACAATCCTTGATAGTTCCTGCCAGATGCAATTTATACAACTTTAACTATATACAGAACTGTTTTGAAAGGGTGTCATATTTTACATCTAAACAACATTTTCATTTCATTACTATTTTCATTAAAATATATACATATTTTTATGTATTTTTAAAATTCTCTGTGGTAGATGCTTGTGGTAATGATAGGTAAGGAAAATTACATATATCAAGGGTTGTTGTGTTTTGTGTGTGTATGTTTGAATTATCCCCTAGATTACCAATGTGGTACCCATTATGACACTTTCCTTGGGGCCTGATAAGCTTTGATGACTTATTTTTAAAATTTATTTTAAATTTTAAAAAAACAATAATTGAAAGAATGCTTCAAAATTATTTGATTGATTGTTATTCGGGCATATTCAAGAATCATTTTGTATGTTTCTCTTTTCATGAAGCCATTAGCTGAACAATGGACAAGCTTAAGTGCTTTAGAAATATATTGTTGAACATCCATGAAGGCCACCTGTCTCCCTGAAGCTTTAGGCATATAGTATTTAATTTTAAATTAGGCTTTCAGTGAAATATTCTTCCTTCTATCTAATATCTAAAAATTAGATATTAGTCTAAAGGTAGATAATAAGCATAAGATAAATTAGATGCAATGTACTTAGTATCTTCCAACACCTTTGTTTGTTTGTTTGTTTTTTGGGTGTGCATACCAGGCTGATATGGTGGATTTCAGTATCTGAAGGTCTAATTTTTCATTCTACAGAACACTTTCTGTAGTATCCAATTGTCCATTGCGTTATTGAATATAGATGCAAATTCTACAGAAAGATTGTCATGCATGTTACATTCATGTGTGGCTAAACAGACTAGAAAGCTGAAATGAATCATAGAGCTTTGTGATTTTTCTGCTGACCTAGTTTTAATGCATGCAAAAGTTCTGTTTTACAAAATACAGATGAAATGTATATGACTGCAATTTCACAGTTTGTTCTTATTGTTACTATTGGAAATAGTATCCTAATGCAAAGGGGGGCCACTGAAGTCTCTTGTTTTGCTAGAAAATCATTTTACTTTAATTTCAGTTTACAAACTGTATCAGGGAACACTGATATTATCCCAAGGGCACAGAAGTTCCACTTGTCTTAGCAAAATAAAGTTGAAAAAAACCAAGAATGAGGACTTTCAGGGGAAAGAATAAAGACCACAGCAGAATGAAGAGTCAACAAATTGACCTGCTCATCATAATTGGTTCACTGAGGAGCTGAGAGAGATGAAGCGCCGGAGAAGACGCCTAGAGAGCGCCTGGAGGGCCAGCCGCTCCGAATCTGACCGAACAGTAGTACGGTCACATATTCAGACCTATCTAGTGGTAATAAGGACGGGGAAGCAAGTATACTTTGCCGCCCTTATAGCATTGGCAGATAACCACCCAGCCACCTTGTTTAGGGCGACCCACTCCCTTCTGTTTCGGGGGGCTCGGGAGGACCCCTTGCAGGGACGGGCTGAGGAATTTGGAAGTTATCTGCACGATAAAATCGCTCAGATCCGGGATGGGCTGGACACAGATTGGGTAGATCCAGACGGGATGACGCGGGCACGTCTTGAGAACATTGTTTGGGCTGAGTTTGACCCTGTGACTCCCGATGACATGGACAGGATACTGGGGAGGTTGAATGCCACCACATGTTTATTGGACCCGTGTCCCTCCTGGTTGGTACTGGCCACCCAGGAGGTTACACGAGGCTGGCTCCAGGGAATTACCAGCGCTTCTCTGAGGGAGGGAGTCTTCCCAGCCGCCTTGAAAGGGCGGTGGTGAGGCCCCTCCTTAAGAAGCCTTCCCTGGACCCAGCTATTTTGGCCAATTATCGTCCGGTCTCCAATCTTCGCTTTTTGGCGAAGGTTGTGGAGAGTGTGGTGGCTTGGCAACTCCCCCAGTACCTGGAGGAAACTGTTTATCTAGACCCGTGCCAGTCCGGCTTCAGGCCTGAGTACAGCACAGAGACGGTTTTGGTCGCGTTGGTTGACGATCTCTGGAGGGCACGGGACAGAGGTTGTTCATCTGTTCTTGTCCTGTTAGATCTGTCAGCGGCATTCAATACCATGGTATCTTGCTGCGGCAGTTGGAGGGCTTGGGAGTGGGAGGCACCGTTTTACAGTGGTTCTCCTCCTACATCTCCGACCGCTCGCAGACGGTGTTGACAGGGGGGCAGAGATCGACCCCTAGGCAACTCACTCGATTCTCTTACCCCTCCTGTTCAACATTTATATGAAGCCGCTGGGAGAGATCATCTGTGGTTTCGGGGTGAGCTGTCAGCTGTATGCTGACGATACTCAACTGTACATCTCCACCCCGAACCACCCCAACGAAGCCATCGATGTGATGACTCGGTGTCTTGAGGCTGTTCAGTCTGGATGGGGATTCAACCCATCCAAGACGGAGTGGCTGTGGATGCTGGCGTCCCGGCACAGTCAGCTTACCCCATTGCTGACTGTGGGAGGTGAATAGTTAGCCCCCAGGGAATCGGTGCTCAATTTAGGCGTTCTCCTGGATGCATGGCTGTCTTTAGACGACCATTTGACAGCCGTTGCCAGGGGAGTTTTTCATTAGGTTTGCCTGATTCGCCAATTGCGTCCTTTCCTGGACCGGGACTCGTTATGCATGGTCACTCATGCCCTCGTCACTTCCCATCTGGATTACTGCAATGCTCTTTACAGGTTCCAACTGGTACACGGGGGATTGAGGGAGCCCCCCGTAGCTCCCATGTAACACCTCTCCTGCGCAGGCTGCATTGGTTGCCAGTGGTCTTCCGGGTGCGCTTCAAGGTGTTGGTTATCACCTTTAAAGCGCTCCATGGCATTGGACTGGGATATTTACGGGACTGCCTGCTGCCGACAGTTACCTCCCATTGTCGGGTACGTCCAGTGCGCGCTCACAGGGAGGGCCCTCTTAGGGTGCCGTCGGCTAGTCAATGTCGGCTGGTGGCCCCCAGGGGAAGAGCATTCTCTGTGGGGGCCCCGGCTCTATGGAATGAGCTGTCGGTGGGACTCCGTCTCCTCCCTGATCTCCGGACCTTTAAACGTGAGCTCAATACTTTTTTTTTTTCACCAAGCGGGGCTGGCCTGATTGATTTTAGTATGGGGGGTTTTAGTGGGTTTTAATAGGGTTTTAATAGGGTTTTAGTTTTTGATAAAATTTTAGCTAATATTTTAAGTATACAGTGGTTGAATCAGATTTTTAAACTTGTTATAGTATTTTAATTTGTTTAGGATTTCTATCGTTTTATTGGCTGTACACCGCCCTGAGTCTTCAGAGAAGGGCGGTATAAAAATATGAATGAATGAATGAATGAATAAATAAATAAATAAATAATTCCTTTCCAGATAAGGAGAGGATTTGATATTACTTACTTACAAGTGGTCCAGAGAGTTGCTTCTCACGAGTAGACCATAAAATAGCTTTATGATGAATTTAGAGCTCTGGGAGATGAGGGAATAGCCATCTTGCTCAAAAAGCAGTTGACATTTTTTAAAAATACTAGGTTTGCATACATGGTTTTCTAGTCATTTTCAAAAATTGCTTGTTAACATCTTTTCATATTTTGAAATCCTTCGGTTTGACAGGTTTTACGGCACCAGATTATTTTTCTTCAGTCTTTAGCTAAATTGTCAATACAGGTTTTTAGGAATTTTTTCTTGGAATAAACAGCAAAAGGGTGATTACAGTTTTGACTTTAGAAAGTTACAAATGGACTAAGGGTCCAGTTAAATTTGAAATAATGCTTTGGAATTTATTATAAAGAACCTTTCTTGTTAGAAAATACTTCTGTTTTTGATTATTAAAAATGAGATTTTAAAATTGTACAGTAGACAGAACTAGAAGGAACTAAAATTACAATGAAAGGAGATCACTCAAACTCTTGTACAGAATGAAGCAAAGCATTTAACCTTGGACATATGGAAAGAACGCATTTTTGAACAATGAATGCAGAAGTTAATTGTATAGATTGACTATGTTTAAAAGATATTACAGAAAAAGTGCAAGTATTACCTGACATAATTGAGACTGATTTGAAAGTGGATTTAAAAATGACAGGCTACAAGAATGAAGTAGGAAAGATGTTACACTGGTTATACAAAAGAATGTGTCAAGTGAATAATTAAAATAAAATATAAATAATAAAGCAAGAGAGTGATATGAATACTATTGGATTTACAAAAGAGGCTCATTAAAGCTTTGAAAAAGAAAAAATGAAAAGAAAACAAATTCTAGGACTTTGCTTGAATGGTTAATGATCACTATTATTAGAAGTAAGAGGAATAGAAAGTTGGTTTATTTGATAGATATGTTATTACTTACGATAATACTTAATTCACTTTTGCAGACATCAGGACTGAAATGATAAGGTTTTATGGATTTATTTATAGGCAACAGATGGGATATGGAACAAAGAGATAATTTGTCATATAAGAGAAGGTGATAAATTGTTACAATTGATTCTGCTTGTTATAATAATGGGGAAGTAAGTTTTTTATCTATGTCTTTACTATACTGCATTCTTATTTTTTCTTTCTTTTCTATTTTTCTTTTCTGGACCTTTTATTTTTTTTCTTATTATTCTTTCATCTTTTTTAGTTCGTATTAGTTTTTATTACTGTACATTGTAAGCTTTTTTAAAAATTGCTATAAAAGGAAACAAAAAAGGGAAGAATTGTTTTCTTTCTTTGAAAAGTAAAAGATGAAAAATATCAATCAGCATAAACACTAACACTCAAATCGGCGTAGTTATTAGCAATATATTGCTCTTAAAATCAATACTCTGGTTTATCACAAGGATTCTTCCTTTTCTCGACAATATTCTTCCTTTTTCTACTCCATTTTCAAACTGCCTTTGAATTTCTTTCAAACTATTAACTGCTATTTGAGCTCTCTTCATTGTAGCAATTGTTTTGGGTTACTTTTGTCTCGCACTCATCCAACTTTGAAATTCCCCAACCAACTGAAGGCACTTGGGAAGATTTTCATGCTGATGTATTTGACATTTGACTAAAGAGCCAGAAGCCAAAGAGCTTACTGACCATAGGAGAAATTATATATAATGAAGGATGGAGCATCTCTTAACCAACTGGAGGGAACATTAACAACATTGTTAATGTTGTTGAAATGTTGTCTTTTAAAAGCCTTTTCTTTTCTCTCCGGTTGAATGAGAAGGGTTAAAAAAAATGAAACAATACATATTTAGCACAGTACAGGTTACAAGCTAGGCCTATTCAATGTGTGATTTACTAAATAAAATGCAGTCCATGAACTGTGTATTATGATATGAAGAAAGTATATTCCTGCTGTTAATCCAACCTCTAGCAAACAATTGAACAGTAAAAGATTTAGCTGGTCCAGCACATGACTTGGACATTATGAAGCAAATAAATCCTTCCATTGTTTTTTACATTTATAGAAATGCATAAGTGTGCTCCAAAATAATTTCCCATCACCACTGCCTTCTCTTATCTGTCAACTATGTGCCATAAAACGATTATTTCAGAAAATCAGCCGCAGCCCACACTAGTCCCATTTTTTCTGGTATTGTTAGATTAAGTCTTGATAGTTTGGCTTTCTATTGGTTACAAAAATGTAGTGCAAAATGTGTTCTGTAGCATATTCCCTTTCCCTCTGGGGTTTGATAACAAATAATGTTTTGCTTCTGAGTATAAAATAATCTGAATTTTTTCCTCTTCCCCATAAAATTAAATATTCTCCATTCTGGCAAAACATATTAAAATCCTGTTGCTGGGATCTTTTTCTCCCTATCTGCTTTAAAAGGGTGTATGCATTTGTTTTAACATTTAATAAAATATTTAGTGAAACATAAATGAATATAAACCAAGGCCCCTAAAGAAGAGAGGTTCCTGAATAATCCATAATAAAGTAATAGATAGGACCATATTGTTTTGTTGAACAACATATTGAGAAGATTGGGGTTGGGTACATCTTGATCACCTCTCTCCAGCTGGCTTCTCTGTATGAGAAGAATGGCCATGTCCTGTCTTTAAATATGTCATTTATTTCTAAGGCGGGCAGCCCATAGGCATTATTGGACTGCAGGATTCCTTATCTCTTGCCATTGGTAACACTGCCCCTATGAACTACAATGTCAGCTTTGGAAGCCATATTAACACCAGAAGCTTCCACACTGTCAACACCTTGCATTTGGGAAAGTAGAAGGAGGGATTCAGGAAAGTGATTGTAGTTAGACATAATAGCATTCTTCCCTTTGGTCAAGGTCATGGTGTTCCTGCATCTGGAAGAGGAGTGGTTGCAGTGATGGCTCAGATTGGGATGGATGGTAGTTGGCTCATGTAACAGACTGATGGGTACAGGGGCTGGATTTGGGGTTTTGATTTACTGAGGGGAAAACCCAGAACTCTCAGATTCATGTTTTCCCAGATGTGCCAGTATACCTACTCTAATAAATGGAACTTTGAGAAATGCTTGCCTCGGAATTTTTAATTGGAGTTGGGGTTTTCTGGAACTCTGACATACAATACATACAATGGCTCCTGAGGACATGGACAGGTTGTTGGGTAGATTGAATGCCACCACGTGTTTACTGGACCCGTGCCCCTCCTGGTTGGTTGGTGCTGGCCACTCAGGAGGTGACACGAGGCTGGCTCCAGGCGATTACGAGCGCTTCCTTGTTGGAGGGAGTCTTTCCGGCCACCTTGAAAGAGGCGGTGGTGAGGCCCCTCCTCAAGAAGCCTTCCCTGGACCCGGCTGTTTTAGGTAATTATCGTCCGGTCTCCAACCTTCGCTTCGTGGCGAAGGTTGTAGAGAGTATGGTGGCATATCAGTTTCCCCTGCACCTGGATGAAACTGTCTATCTAGACCCGTTCCAGTCCGGTTTCCGGCCCGGTTACAGCACTGAGACGGCTTTGGTCGCGTTGGTGGATGATCTCTGGAGGGCCAGGGATAGGGGTTGTTCCTCTGCCCTGGTCCTATTAGACCTCTCAGCGGCTTTTGATACCATCGACCATGGTATCCTGCTGCGCCGGTTGGAGGGATTGGGAGTGAGAGGCACCGTTTATCGGTGGTTCTCCTCCATCTCTCCGACCGGTCGCAGACGGTGTTGACGGGGGGGCAGAGGTCGACCCCGAGGCGCCTCACTTGTGGGGTGCCGCAGGGGTCGATTCTCTCGCCCCTTCTGTTGAACATCTATATGAAGCCGCTGGGTGAGATCATCAGTGGTTTCGGTGTGAGGTACCAGCTGTACGCGGATGACACCCAGCTGTACTTTTCCACACCGGGCCACCCCAACGAAGCCATTGAAGTGCTGTCCCGATGTTTGGAAGCCGTACGGGTCTGGATGGGGAGAAACAGGCTCAAGCTCAATCCCTCCAAGACGGAGTGGCTGTGGATGCCGGCATCCCGGTACAGTCAGCTGAGTCCAAGGCTGACTGTTGGGAGCGAGTCATTGGCCCCGATGGAGAGGGTGCGCAACTTGGGCGTTCTCCTGGATGAACGGCTGTCTTTTGAAGATCACCTGACGGCCGTCTCCAGGAGAGCTTTCCACCAGGTTCGCCTGGTGCGCCAGTTGCGCCCCTTTCTAGACCGGGATGCCTTGTGCACAGTCACTCACGCACTCGTGACATCTCATCTGGATTACTGCAATGCTCTCTACATGGGGCTCCCCTTGAGGAGCATCCGGAGGCTTCAGTTAGTCCAGAATGCGGCTGCGCGGGTGATAGAGGGAGCCCCTCGTGGCTCCCGTGTGACACCTCTCCTACGCAGACTGCACTGGCTACCTGTGGCCTTCCAGGTGCGCTTCAAGGTTTTGGTGACCATCTTCAAAGCGCTCCATGGCATAGGGCCGGGCTACCTACGGGACTGCCTACTGCTACCGAATACCTCTCACCGACCCGTGCGCTCTCACAGAGAGGGACTCCTCAGGGTGCCGTCAGCGAGACAGTGTCGTCTGGCGACACCCAGGGGAAGGGCCTTCTCTGTGGGGGCTCCCGCCCTCTGGAACGAACTCCCCCCAGGACTTCGTCAACTTCCGGACCTCCGAACCTTCCGTCGCGAGCTTAAAATGCATTTATTCATCTGCGCAGGACTGGACTAGATTTTAATTTTATAGGGGTTTTAATTGGTTTTAATATTTATACTATTTTTAATAATTTGGCTTCTAGAATAAGTTTTTTAATGGTTATCTTAATTTGTACATATATGTTTTTATTTGCCTGTGAACCGCCCTGAGTCCTCCGGGAGATAGGGCGGTATACAAATACGAATAAATAAATAAATAAATAAATAAATAAATAAATTAAATAAATACAATAGCTGAAGCCAACATATTAGTTACATTAGTATTATCTAAAAGTCTGTGATAATATATTGTATTTGCATATCAATATTGATACAGTATTTCCATTTAAATCAGAGGTAAATGACCTGTGTTATGTATAAATGCTGTGAGTCCTTTGTTAACAAATTATCATTTGAATGTGGCAGAAGAAAAACATTAAATTGAAAATAATCTTAACTATGCTACATTTAATTATGTTGAAATCTAAATAAAATCAAGTAAGTTTTTATCCTGGTTCAAAACATTATTTTTATGGAATGATCCTTGATTTAAACATCAAGTTTTCAGCCCCAAAGAAATTGTATGCCCATAAATTTACATAGAGTGATATAGTGCATCACTAAAGATTAACAAATCCTCTTTTGTTTACTTTGTGCAACTGGCCGTGCTACAGGAGTCAGGTCTTTCTGAGTCAAGAAAGAGCATGCAAACAAAACGAATGTGAGCATGATTACGCTGTAAATTAACCATACAATCTTTTTAAATTTATTGTGAATGAAACTAAAATCAAAGTCACCCTTATTTGACTTCAAAGGGAGCTCTCCAAATATGTTGGAGTTAGTCTGTACTGCCTTGCACAAATATACCATATTATGTCTTAATTCCTGTTGGATAATTTATTTATTATTTACTTATTTATTTCACTGGGCTTATATGTTATTCCAGTTATAATTAACTCTGAGCTGCATGATGTTGCTGTCTCCATAATATTCAACAGTTTTACCTCAGTATGTTCTCTGCATTCCTAGCCCCACTCTTTTCGCAGGGAGTTTCTTAGATGGAGGAAAGTGCAGCTGCAGCGTGTAAGCATTTAAGCCTTTCCAAACTCCACCAGATCATGCTGCCATAATTCAATGCCCCATTGTCAAATATCACAGGTGCTATTTCCTATGAATTTCCAGGAGGAACGTAAAAAAAAAAAAAAATAGACATGTTAGAGCTTTTTGAGAGGATTAGTATTCTTAGGATATTCAAGCCCAAACCAGTCAAAACAAAAACAAATAAGCAAAACCTTTTCTCTACCATCTAGCATAATGTAGAGGTTGTCCTCTTTAACCTCATGCAATATAGGTATATAAGGTAAAGGTAAAGGTTCCCCTCGCACATACGTGCTAGTCATTGCCGACTCTAGGGGGCGGTGCTCATCTCCGTTTCAAAGCCGAAGAGCCAGCATTGTCCGAAGACATCTCCGTGATCATGTGGCTGGCATGACTCAACGCCAAAGGTGCATGGAACGCTGCTACTTTCCCACCAAAGGTGGTCCCTATTTTTTCTACTTGCATTTTTACGTGCTTTCGAAACTGCTAGGTTGGCAGAAGCTGGGACTAGTAATGGGAGCTCACCCCGTTACACGGCAGCACTAGGGATTCGAACTGCTGAACTGCCAACCTTTCGATCAACAAGCTCAGCTGTCTTAGCCCCTGAGCCACCATGTCCCTAATATAGATTATATATATATAGTAGGTATATAGATAAGCATATATGTATATAGCTCCCAGCCAGGGGTGAAATCTAGCAAGTTCTGATAGGTTCTGGAGAACCGGAAGCTGAAATTTTGATCAGTTCAGAGAACTGGCAAATACCACCTCTGGCTGGCCCCAGAGTAGGGAGGGAATGGAGATTTTGCAATATCCTTTCCCTGCCATGCCCACCAAGCCACATCCACAGAACTGGTAGTAAAAAAAAATGGATTTCACCACTGCTCCCAGCTACCAAAAACACATCTAAATAAAGGCTTTGATACAGAAACTTCAGTAAGATTCTTATTTAGTAGCCAGAATCTCTCAAATTCATATATTCCACACTATTTAGTAATTCTGATTAAGCAGCAGTAGCAATAGCAATGTCAAAAGCACTTAGATTTATATAATGTCCCACCCAGTGTAAGTATATTGCCCTGAACAATCTGGGTCCTAATTTTTCCATTCGTTTTCTTTCAAAGGCCATAATTTTCACCCAATTATTTTTTTTCAGAGCCTTTCAGGATAAAACCCCAATACAGGTAGTCCTTGTTTAAGGACAAATCACTTAATGACTCTTCAACGCTATGACATATTTCCCAATATGTTTCTTATGAACCAACTACTGTACATGCATGCACATGTGGTCACATGATTGTATTTTGGGTGCCTGACAAGCAGCTTGCATTTATAACCAATTGCAATGTCCTGACTGCAACCTGCTATATTTTTTGCTAGTTTCATCATTTTCTGGTTTCCAGCAAATATGTCCATTTAGGAGAATTGATTTACTTAACAACCACATGGTTCACTTAACAATCATATCATCATTTATCATCCGCAGTGACTTATCATCCACAATTTTACAACCATCGTAAAGCAATTGTAAAGTTGAACCAGGTCATATGGCAGCTGATTACTGACCATAACAACTTACAATCAAAGCTCCAGGCTCAATTCTGATAATTAAGTGATTGTGGTAAGAACTAGATCAGGGGTCTCCAACCTTGTTCCCTTTAAGACTTGTGGACTTCAACTCCCAGAGTTCCTTTGCTGGCTGAGGGACTCTGGGAGTTGAAGTCCACAAGTCTTAAAGGGAACAAGGTTGGAGACCCCTGAACTAGATTTTTTAAAATATGCCCTTGAAATTAAATAAAAGGCGGGAAATAACTACTGATTAGTTGACTAATGTGGGAATGGCACATTACTCTTGTTAAACAGCCTTTAAAACTGAGTTGGAAGCCATAAATAAGGTTAAAATCCCTGACATAGCTACAACAATACATATTAACTACCTCACTGGAGAGACAGCATCTAAATTTGGACTTTTCAGTTCCTATCAAAGTGACATTTCTTCAATATTTGATTTAAGCTTCCCATCAATATTTTATTTTATATTTTATTTTATTATTATTTTATTTTATCTGTATTTTATTTTATGTTAATTATTATTATTTATTTTATTTTTGCATGGGTTGGGTTCAGTTAGGAATGATTCACACTCACTTTGACAACTTCATTCAATGCATAAAGAAAATCTCTGCTCCCCAAATAGATCAGACAGGAAACATAACAAGGTGAACTAACTCAATTCTTGTATAATGCAATATTATCAGAATTTTGCAGGTGTAAAAGTACAACTCTTCCACCATCTCTTTTTACCATTTGATAAATTAGGGCAAATTTCTTTCTCTGCCCAATTATTCAGCTGCAGCCCCTTCCCCTCCATTTTGTATCAGATCATCCCTAGACAGCATCTCTTCTCCTCATCTCCCAATTACAGAAGAACTCATTATATCTATTAATGTACCTGCAGGGTCTATTCCTCTAAAGTTACCTGGTGGTCATTTTCATATAAAAAACTGTAAGTAGAATACTCAGAAGTTTTCATTACTCAAAAAAAGATATGTAAGGACGCCAAGATACATTTCAAGAATTTATGTATCTCATTATTATCTATAAGCCAAGACAGGCCAATAGTATTTGGGGTGGGGAAAAAATAAATAGGAAAAAAGAGAAATGTATTAACTTTTTCACATTTAGATTATACACCTATCATTGCCACATGCAAACATATAATATACAAGTGTCGTGATAAATATTATAAACAGTAGACATAGCTTAAGGGCATAAAGTGAAAGCTTCTGAGAAAATAGAAAGTGGCAAGTCTTTGTGAAATGTTGCTAACGTTAGATATAGATTAGCATTATCATCACAGCTAGCACCCTGGAAGTTTAACTGCTAATGTATGTTGTGTTAGCACATTTAAAATCTGTATTTACAGACATTGGGATAGCATGTGCTTATTAATAAATTACATACTGATGAATCATCCATTAATCATGGAAAATGCACCTTGATTTTCTGATCCACTTTAAACTTTTCTGATTAGCAATACCTTGCTCCTGAACTAACTAATGAAATTAAGAATTAGCCCTACTTTGTCCCCAAACTTTTAAACACATTTCACAAATATAGTATGCAAATTTTCTTCTTGAGACATTTTGTCCATCCCCATTCAAGTAAATATGGAATCAAATTGATTAGTATAAAAAATTGCATTTATTTCAGTGGACTAAAGGAAACACAATTTCATGTATGTTTCCTTAAATTGTGTGATGCGTGTGATCTAGATCGTCCTTTGTAAAAGAACATAGGATAGGAAAATTCTTGTTATTTCTTAGAAAGAGCCTCTAGCTGATTGGCAAAAGTCCTAATGCAATGTTTTTCTTTTTACAGATGTTTGTGGTTCTATAGAGAGAGATGTGATATCGGTGACAAATCGCACACATCTTCTAAAACAATGATATGTCTGATATATTAAAAAATCTGGTGATTCTTGCATACAAGGTGCTCCTTAAAAACATATATGCTCTTTGCTTCCAACATCCTATTTTGTATTCTCTATCTGTACTTGAATTCTTAAAGTACACAAAAAGAGCAATGTTTGTGGAGAATCTATATTGTTTCTAGTCATTGGGGAAAAGTGTAAAAGGAATGGGAGGGAACAAGAGGATTCTGACTGATCAAAGCATTGTGATGCATGCCATACTGGTTTTCTGTGTCAAAAGCACGAAGATCCTGCAGATAGTGTAAGAAACATGACATACTGAAGAAAGTTGTTAGGGTATCCAGTATTTCTTTCAATTGCACCAAAACAAAATCTTGGCATCAAGGAACAAGATTTCCTTTCTACCCAGAGAGAAGAAAAGAAAGTTTCATCCTGAAAATGGAAATACATCTGGACAGTATTGGGTCTCACCCTTATACAAATTTGTTGTCTTGGACCAGAAATCTGAACATTGCATTTTACTATTTTGAGACAGTTTTTGTAAAATCATATGTCTGTGTACGGATCCTTTGGCATTTTAATCAAATGAGTAAGACATTTTCATCATCAGGATTTTAGATCAAATCAAGAAATCAGTATTTATTGCAAACATAACATAGGAATATAATTAATGGGATACTCTTTTTCATACTAGAATTACAAAACTGGTAGATTTATGGTTATATTTTTGTCTGTCCATAATGGATTAATAGCATTTCAGACTGAGCTTCCAAAATTATGAAATTCAAAATCATACATAATAACATTGTCATTAGAGTTGGTTGTAGTTTTTCACTTTATCATTGTGCAGTTCTATCTTGGACCACTCTGTGCTTCAGTCGATGTCAAATACATATTTACATATTTAGTTCACCTTTGCCTTGTTAGTTTCTTAAAGGAATCCATATCAGAAAAAAACCTGAACTGTTTGAATCAATATCTGATTCTCAAAGAGCCATAACCTTATGTTTATGTTATTGTTAACTAAAGCTCTTTGGCTCGTAGTAAATATTGTTGCCAAGTCTAATGAAATATATTTCCTAAGATCTTTCATCCATCATGAAAGAAAATGTTTATTTTCATCGGAAGTAAAATTTTTCACTTCGCTTTCATTTCAAAGTGAATATAATTCACTTCGGTGGCCCATTTGTGGGATGTGATGTGTATGAATTCTCAGTAGGAGGGAGGAAAGAAGGAAGAAAGGAAAGACTGATGGATGAAGAAGAATGGATATTGATGATACTGTAAAGGGACCCTAGCTGCTCCAAATAGGTGATCTAATATTGTGCTATGCATGGTTTAATACTACCCAATATATTTGCAGAACAGTTGCTATTAATATAACAAAATGCAGGCAATATCATTCCACACATGATTTGACATAACGTTTTTATTGCCTAAGTCAAATGACAAAATAACATCCCACTCCATATACTAAGATTAACTTGACTGACAACGGAATCTTATTTCAAAAATAGCAAGACTATACAGCATACCAAAAAGATCAGCTTAGCATACAGGTATGAGATACCAGTAATTCATACTGCACATATGCTGCCTAAGGGAGATAGAATATTTATCCTTACATCTCTTTCCTTTTATGTTATTTTTTTTCCAAACATTAACCCACTCCCCTGAAAATTTACTGCAAATAGATGATTTTACACCATTAGGAAGTGAACTGCCAATGACATGATAGAAATTTCTCTCAACACCATGAATTTCTATACTGTCTCTGACCCTAAAGAAGAGAATTTAAAATCAATCTAGATTAACCCACTGAATAATCACCCTTGTAATGAGGTTAAGCAGGTTGAGAAGGAATACTGTTATATAGATGAGAGGATAATAACGGCACTGCCAGATTATCCCTCATACCCAGCAACCTGCAAAATTAATGATCTTTGGGGATCATTGTCAGAATCCTCTGATTCACGCTTGTGAGCCCACTTCCCCAAACCCATGAGCATTACTGATGCACATTGAACAATCTGAAATCCAGCTAGATTTATCTCAGTCATATAAATTCCTATTTCTTTAGCTAGCACCTCCAAGGATCGATAACAGCATGGGTGGTCCACTGTCACTGAAGATCTACTGATCAAAAGAAGATCTAATAATCTGGGACCGAACTCTGTGTCTATACAATACACATTAATACTTTAATATAATAACATATTGATATAATTAATAATACTTTAATTATTTGTAATTGTAAGCATGTACGTGCACTTCAGCCCTTATTCTTAACACTGGGACACCACAGGGTTGTGTGTTGAATCCCTTACTCTATACTCTTTCTGTGCATGACTGCACTCTCACTCACTCTAGTAATACTTTTACTAAATTTGCGGATTATGAGAAATAAGAATTATTCCTGTAAAAAGAGAGAGCAACAGAAACACCATGTTTATCCCCTGTATAATCTAACCACCTGGGAAACATTAGATATGGAGTTGTGTAAGAGAATTTTTTTTTTTTGTTTACATTTATACCCCGCCCTTCTCCGAAGACTCAGGGCGGCTTACAGTGTATAAGGCAATAGTCTCATTCTATTAATTTTAGGGGAATAACGAAGCCATGAATTGATTAGTACATTCCAGGTCAGGCTAACATTGACAGGAAGGCAGCTGTCATGCTACGATTGATACTATTGTTATGCTGAAGATGTGGCAATTATCAGGGGGATTTCTGGGGGGGGTGGACTGTTGTTACGTAGCCAAAACCTATCTGATGTAAGCTGACTAATGATGATGAGGGGCATTAAAGGGGTGGTTGTTTTTCACTTTGAAAATGTATTTAAATCTCATATTAATATGTTTTGATTGCTCTCTCCTGTCTCTTGCAATAAAGCAGGAAGGGCCCTTTTGCAAAAGTTGATTAAATCTCTTTTTATTGTTCATTGGAATCTTCTGATGATTCATTTGAGAAATTTAAATCTCACACAGTGGTGGGATTCATCTCTGGGGAGTGGGGATGAGTCTGCCTATTGAGATGAGGTGGAACGGTTGCTTTTTTGGTGTGGAGACAATAACTTGGTCCTTAGCACCAATAAGACCAAGGAGCTTATAGTGGACTACAGAAGTAGATATAGATCAGATATCTAGTCCTTGTTTATCAGTGGGGACCGAATGGAGCAAGTGGCCAATTTAAAGTTTCTGTGGGTTATCATAAAAGAGGACCTGACCTGGGGCACTCACATTGCAGTACTGGTCAAAAGGGCCCAGCAGAGATTATACTACTTGAGACAACAACTAAATGAAAAACTGCTGGTGACATTCTACTGCTGCACCATAGAGAGTATTTTATCTTACTGCACCTGTGTATAGTTTGCCAATTGCACAGTGGCAGATAGGACAGCAATCCAGAGGGTTAACGTCATTGCTCAGAGCATCATTGGTTGCCCTCTTCGGAAGAGCTTTATAGCTCCCCCTGCCTTAAGAAAGTTCAAAACATTCTTAAAGATCCATCTCATCCTAGGCACCCTTTTTTTGAACTATTACCATCTGTCTGAAGGTACAGGAAAATAAAAACAAGGACAAATAGACTGAAAAACAGCTTCTATCCCAGAGCAGTAACTATATTGAATTTTACTGTATAGTGCAATATTAATGCAATATCGGGTTTTCAGTTCAATTGTATAGAATGTGAAGGATATGTGTTTGTGTTTTATTTTTATAGTTATAATGTACACTAAAGATGGCATTTAATTTTGTTGTACGAGGTGCAATGATAATAAAGTAAACTAAACTTTTTAGCCTTCTCTTTTTTTCTCCTCCACAAATGCTGACCTTAACTTAGTGGTCCTCTGATGCACCATATATTTGGACAGAGCTCAGAGAATGCATTATTGTGCAGGATTCAAAATGACACCTACATATATCTGCCCAGGGCAAAATATGATAAAATGATGACAATGAAAGATAAGGCTGAAGAATAGTAATACAAGTAAAAAGAAAATGTTGATAGGTATCCATTCTTTATCCTGTCAAAATATTTTATTTGTCTGGGACCAAAGAGTACATACATGGTACTTCTGGCAAGTCAATAGTAAAAAAATAAAAACAAGACAACCCTCTTTCTCTCTTCCTCCTTACTTCATCTCCTCTTCCTTACAAAATCTTGCAAAACAGAACCCATGAGGTTTAATACTTCCAAATTTCAAAATCAAAACTTTGACATGACTAGAAACATATGTAAGTAAAGTGAAAAGGAAAAATAAATATAGAAATATAAACAATAGTAAAATATTAATTCAGCATTATATTCTGAACTAATTTTAAATGTTCAGAATATTATAAATGCATGGATGATACATTATAAAGAAAAACAAAAAACAATTTTAACTAGAATAACTGAAAATAATGATAATTGCTTTAAATCATAAATGCTCATTAGGCATATATCTGTAAGTCAAAGTCCCACTAGTACCTCCAATCTGTGACTCTTTTATTTCGAATATTGTGGGTAAACCACAAATCTAACTTCTTTTGCTGTAAAGCATTGTGGAAGGATGTAAGGAAGGGCAAGGAAAAAAAATGCCAGCAAACAAGACGATTGCCAGGAAAAGTCATCATTTTGTTTTAGGATGCCTAGAAATGATACTTCTGCAACAAACGGAGAAAGTGAGTTGAGAATAATCAAGAGATGCTGGAAAAATTGAAAGAGAATCCTTTGTTTCTGGGTTTCGTCACAATATGATTTCAGCCAATCAGGAATTGTATTCTGAACATGGATGATAAGATAATAGCAACAAGGTTTGATTGCATCTAGCAACATGCACAATTAATTAACGAGTGTGTATGCATAAGTTACAATAATGTAATTAAACAGGAGAAGAGGAGTATCCTATTTTCTTTCGGGCACTATTTACAATATTTTTAAATGAAAAATTGCAATGGTTCAGTTCTAAAGTAAAAAAAAAGCTATAATAAAAAATGAGAAAGAACTCTTCTTATTTTTATCAGCTTCTCTGTTAGAAAAATCAAGATGATGTTGGTATCCTTGGCAATAAGTTTGGTATCTTTAGCCAAAACAGATGGGGTTTTGCTCTTGGTAACTGTAGTGTAAACAAGTAGCATGAAAAGCTCAATCTTTCCTTACTACATGGAGCACCTTGGATGAAAGCACCAGTTTTGTTTTTGCATGCCTGGTTTACAGAATAAGTCTCATATAATCAGTGCAGCCATTTGCAACTCAATGTTTAATTTGCAGTTATTTGTAGCTCAAAATGTGTCTTGCTATATAATTCTGCTCCCATTAGAGTAAAAGACCTGATTACATTTTGAGCCAAGCTTTTCAGTTGGTAAAACACTAAAGCCCTAGTCTACAAGGTGATGATTATGAACTACTCTAACCTTATAATATACAGGTGGCCTGCATGATTTCAACTCAAGCAAGCACATTAAGTGCCTCTGGTTAACTCAAACTCTTAGAATAACAATAATAATGGCTATAATTCTTTATTTCTTTTTAATTACTTATATCCTGCCTTACTTATTTTTACAAACAACTCAAGGAGGTGAACATATCAACACACCTTCCTCCTCCTATTTTCCCCACAACAACCTTACAAGATGAGTTGGGCTGAGGGAGAGTGACTGGCCCAAAGTTACCCAGCTGACTTTTATGGCTAAGATAGGACTTGAACTCATTGTCTCCTGCTTTCTAGAATAGTGACTTGCCTACTTTAGAAATAATTAAACACATACCTAATATTTTTCTCTGGTGGTATTTCCTTTTCAAATATAAGGCAGAAGAAGAAGCAGAAGAGCAAAACCAGCAAACAAAATGATGAAAAGAATGAAAAGTACATTTTCTGACCCATTGCCATTTTGGATTCGAGACTGAAGATGATGAAAGGATTGTGAGATAATAGACAGCTTTCCCTTTGATTAAGTCTCTTTCTTCAATTCTGAGCAAAGCTCAAGCAATTCAATGGTTGCTTAGCAAATATATTTGAAGCTGATACTGACTCAGCTACATTCCTCCATATGCCAACAGCTAACGGTTATTACACAGAATGTCTGAATAACAATAATAATAATAATACCAAATTAATTCATATTTATTTAAAGAATGAATGAATAATAAATGAATATGAATGAATGAATTAGTAACAACTTTCTACAATGTCAGACAATTTGTTTATTTTAAAAATGTAATTTTTATATTTCTTTCTATAGGTCATTGAAGGCAATATGTAGTAACACCATTATGAAACAAAAGTAAAGAAAGATTGTACAAATAGAAATAGGAAAATAAGCAATGAAATTATACATGCTTCAACAATTGTGATAAAAATAAGAGAAGCAGTAATCAATATCATCTTCATCAAATTAATAACTAAAAAAATAGTTCTGCATCATCATGTTTAGAAGATATGAATAAATAGAATAAAATCATAGTGTTGGAAGTGACCTCAGAGATCTTCTAGTCCCATGATGGTGAACCTATGCCACATGTGGCATGCAGAGCCCTCTCTGTGGGCATGCCAGCCATCACTCCAGCCCAGTTCCATTGCGCATGCGTGCACGCCTCCCACTGGACAGCTGGTCTTTGTGTCTCTGCCGTGTATGCGTGGGGGGCGGGGCGCATATGGGGTGTGCACATGAGCATGCACGGGAGATCAGGGTGCATGCACAGTGGGTGCAAGAGATTTTCCAGTCCAAAACAGGGCACAGGGGCCTCACACTGTGCCACCGCGCCCTATTCTGGCTTCCAGGTTGGTGGAGGAGGCTTTCCAAGCCCAAAATAGGGTCCAGGGGGCTATGCAAGTATCCTGTTTTGGGCCTGGAAAGCCTCCTGGACCAACCTGGAAGCCAAAATGGGGCATGGGGGGGCACATGTGTGTGTGTGTGTGTGTGTGTGTGTGTGTGTGTGGGTGGGTGCTTGCATTGCATTTTGGGGGTTCGGGCACATGTGTTTGAATTCACACATGAGAGCTTGCTTTGGCCACTCGGCACCAAAAAGGTTAACCATTACTGTTCTAGTCAAACTCCTTGTCAAGGCAGAAGACCTGATATCATCCAAGGCAAATGGTTGTCCAATCTTTTCTTGAAAACCTCTACCAAAGGAGCACTCACAACTCTGGGAGGGAAGCTGTTCCATTGATTAATTGTTCTTACTATCAGGAAATATTTCTTTAGTTTCAGGTTGGATTGCTCTTTAACAAGTTACACCCCACTCATTGCTTCTTGTCCTACCCTCTGGTTCTTTGGAGAATAAGTCAACCCCTCTTCTCTTTGACAAGAACTGGAAAACAGTTATCATGTCACCCCTAAACCTTCTCTTTGTTAGGCTAGACATACCTAATTTCTTTAATAACCACTGACAGCACAATCTTATAAAAATCTACTCAGAATGAAAGTTTGAATTCATTGGGATATACATAGGATTGTTATTGGTTGCAAGAATGGGCAATAATTGTTTCCTTCATACTTTCCTTATGGAATTTTCAGAAGGTTGGGCAAAGTTAAAATATTATTTTCCATTCATAGGATGGTAGGGCTGCAAAAATTTGGGGAAACAAAATAATAATTTTCTTTCAATAGATCTCCCCAACATCATCTAAAAGCGTTTTTCCTTTAATAGTCAAAATTTATTTTCCTTTATTCTGAGTCTTAAATGCAGTCTGAAGAGCCTTTAAACTACTTAGGACAAATTGAGAATCCATTAAGCATTAGTTAAAATCAGAAGTAAGGTTGCTCCCTCAGTCTTAAGCCTATTAGGTCCTTTAGTCCTGGGATGATATACAGTTCACACTAAGCAAGGAAGAATTTGGTTGGAATCCTGCCTTATTTGTTTTGCAGTGAAATAAGAATTTGATCGATATAGCTGGAACAGTCCCATTTATCATGGTTGAGATGGTTGATTGTGCGCCACCAGTTTGGACTAGTTGATCCTGATTCTATCATTTCAACCTGTCGATTGTCTTCTGTTAACATGGAAATGCAGTCCTTTGTTATACTGACTGTAGTTCAGTTCCAGAGGGTTTTTTTCCCCCACACTTCCCATAATTTCACAATTGTCTTGTGCCTTTCGGCCTGGACTATTGATGGTTGTTGACATACTTGACATATACTGGTTATAAATAAATAAAATTGAATGACAAATAGTGAGAGTGTGATATAGGCAATTTCAGTGAAAGGTATTGCCCTATAAACATGTTGAAAATGTAGTAGTGAATCCTGTGAAGAAATTGAAAAACGATGAAGCTGCAGATACAGATAGGGTAAATATGGTAAGCCATGCTTTACTTATGCATTGGCTCTGTGCCTGGTTTAACATATATGTAACACTAGATCTGTTCAGATGACTGGAAAAATGTCAATATTATTCCATTAAAAAAAAGGGGCGGGGGGGGGCAGTAAGAGTAAAAATGAGTAAGGGGATTAGTTTGCTAAATTTGCTGTTAAATTGTTATCAAAAGGTGCAAGGCTGACAATGAGCAAAATTTCAGAAGTGCTATGTGAATTTAAATATGAAAGATGGTGTTCAAAATAGGTTTTTTTTCCTTTCTTCTGAAGACTAATCTTCAACAAGTCACTAAGAAATGCATGAATATAAGAAATGAAGTTTATTTTAATTGTGAATAGTCTAGTTTAATTCTTGCATGAATATAAAATGAAGGTTGATCGTTGAATGCAATAATAGTGGTATTTGATAAAACTACCATATGATGAAGCATTAACAAATGGTTTGACACTAACCAAAGGGGAAGGCAAAGATGTATAATGTTTCCTTTTGGGGTGGGTCCATATTTTGGATGATATACAAAAATGCTTATAATGACATTAGAACATTGTTGAATGTGAATGTATATGCACTAGTGTGCAGGCAATACAATGTTGATTGAGAACCTCAATGATTTTCAGGAAATTTGAGTGACTCAATGAGGAGCATGTATCTAAAACTTAATAAAACAAAAATCGTGGTTATGTCACAGAAAAATTGAGTGAATGATTGGAACTTATACATAGAAGACAAAAAGCTACTGTAGTGAGATAATTTGAGTATCTTGATAAAGGCTTAGTAAAGATGAGTAATTTTATAACACAGAATGCTGGTAAAAGGGAGAAGATAATGCAAGGGTCTATACCAAAAAATACATGTTTATTTTAAAGATCATGCTCTTTTGAAATGTTTCATTGTTACATGAAAAGTTGTAGCTACGTATGTCAAGAGAAGTATAAAATTCAGGAGGAATGGGTTACTCAAAGAGATGTGTGTGGTTAACTAGAAAAAATATGGTGAATATCTGAATGAATGCAGATTGAATGCAGAAGAGACTGATTTGTATGAAACAAGTAAACTGAGGTAATCTAGTTATAATAGTGAGCATTAACAAAGGCTGAATCACAAAACCAATGTAAAAAAAAATAGAATTGGTTAAGAGGGTAAGAAAAAACAGGAATATAGTAGCTGAACGGTGCTGATGATATCTTCAGAAATAAGAGGGAAGAAGTGGGAGAAAAACAAAAGCTAAATATATTAAGTGGTGTATCACTGTGATGGAAGCAATTATGGTTTCAAAGATGGAAAGTTATAGAGAAGGAAAATGAATGTTGGTGTTGGACCTGTCACAACTTAAATTCTAAACAAAAATGATCCTTGGTTCCATTTGTTGAGAAAGATATAATTTTATTAAACATTAAGTGTATTGCTGTATTGCATAGCCCAAATTGAGAATCGTGCACCAAAGTTTTACTTTTCTTTCCTTAACTGTCTCTCATTGCTACCCCAAAGTAACTGTTTAGGTTCAGGTAAGATGTTTTCATAACGGTCAAATTGCAAAAGAGCAATTTGTTATTCAGCTCCCTCCTTCTTCCAACTGGGTGTGATGACCCAGGGCACAGCATAGAGGTAACTCAGGCAGCTGGCAGTTCAACCCGTCCCTTAAATGGTTAAAATTTTTCCAAATGCTCCCACATTTCTGGCAAGTCCCAGAGCAAAGTGATGACATATACACACCTCAAGCAGCCTCTGTCTGCAAATAGTCCAGCCAAATGCTGTGAGCACCACGGCTACAAAGCAAGAAATCCAGCAGGGCCGGTCGTGGAATCCAGGGAGCAAGTAATGCAGAAATCCAGAAAGAAATGCAGGGAATCGAGGAAAATTCAAATGTCAGCACTCAACAGTCTCTGAATTCAGCATTTGTTCCCGACAAATGCTCCTCCCTACAGTGTCTCCTTAAGTCTCAGTCCCCAGGTGTGCTTTGTGAAGAGAGGTGGGGTGCTCTCCTACTGAGTAGTTGGCTTAGTCTGCGCTGTTCTTGCCTTCTTTCCACTCTCTGTGCTTGAGGATTAGGAGGGGTAGTCCTTGCTCATCACCTGAGCTCTGTCTCTCATGTTTGCTGCTTAGTGTCTCGTAGTCATCCTGCATCCCTGCCTCCCTGCCTACAAGCCATCCCAATCCTGAAAGCTCCTGGCCTAACTGGGCCTGTCCACCCCATTTTCCTCCCAAGCCAACAAGCCACCCCCTTGAACTTTGTCGGCTCCAGTTCAAACTCATCTTCCTCTGCAAATTCAGACTCCAACGGGGGCATGACACTGGGTAACCTTGAGGAGGCATCTTGAAAGGACACAGAATTTACTTTCATTTCCCCCAAACATTTCCCCTTCAATTCCCTCTCCTCACCACTCATGGCAGTCTGTCACCAGATAGCAGCAAAGCACAAGCAAGCATAAAGTGGAAGTTAACATTTAGTGTAAACCAGATTTAGTTATATTTTCTTATTTATTTAATATGCTTAATTTCTTTGATTTACAATTTCTTCCATCATTTCTGCACTTTGTGCAATGCTACTTACCCTGAAAAAGAAAAGTATGGTGCCCATCTATATGTTTATACATCTGTTTAGTTTTCATATGAACACAGCTATTATTTGCAAGCAGTGTTATAAAGCCCTAATGTTTCTCTTCTTACCACAAACAGCTAGCAATTACTGTATGCTATACATTATATATTATTAATGTTGATATTAATAATACATACATTATTTATCTATGAAAATTCATTAAAACATGATTTTGTAAATCCAAAAAGATTGTAATTAATTTCTCTTTTTTAAAAAAATGTCTTGTTAATTGTGATTCTGCTCATATTAGTCATAAACTTGGAAGAAACAATAATTAACAAAGAAAACAGATATTGCAGTACAGGAGATAATTTGATTCTGCAATACTGAGGAAAAATCTTCACCTGCTATATTATTTTAGCAAGTGTTATAAATTCTCCCATTAATTTCTTATATTGACACCTATGAAATCTTAGAGACATAGCAAGTAAGAGTTGAGGAATATTAAATGCTTTCAGATCTACCTATGGTAAAATGGGATTACCAAAAAGAACTCAATCTGAAGGTTTGGGGGAGTTGATTTGTTTAAGCTTATTTCTAGAAATTCATCTTCTATCCCTAAAGTCATTGGGAGATTAGCATCATATAAATTTTAAAAAGGAAGAATTTTATTGGCTGAAGAATTTAGTACCTTTTAAGGTGTGGAAGCATACAATTCTGAATTGCCAACCTTAGCCTTCTTCAGCCAATTGTGGGAAGGGGGAAATGCTCAAAATGTGTAGATATTGACATAATCAGCACAGTTTTGCTCCCAGCTCTTTCCAGTCTTCACATGTTTAGACAAAATGGGAGGGGGGAGGGAGTGGGAATCGTAGTTCATATAGTCCTCAAATTACAACTATTTAGTGATTGTTCAAAGTTACAATGGCACTGAAAAAAGTGACTTATGATCATTTTTCACACTTATGACTGCTGAGCATCACCATGATCATGTAATCAAAATTCAGATACTTGGAAACTAGCATGAATTTATGATAGTTCCAGGGTTCCAAGGTCATGTGATCATTTTTGTGACCTTCTGACAAGCAAAGTCAATGGGGAAATCAGATTCACTTAAAAAGTGTTACTAACTTAACAACTGAAATGATTCAATTAGCAACTGTGGCAAGAAAGAAATTGTTGTAAAATGGACAAAACTCACGTAACAATCATCTTGCTTAGCATCAGAAATCTTCAGGGGTGAAATGTAAATTTTTTTACTACCGGTTCTGTGGGTGTCGGTGGGTGGGTGGGTAATGTGTCTGGATGGGGGTGGCCAACTTTTCTTCGGCCGAAGAAAAAATGCTTTTAAAACTAAAAAAAAACACCTCTGACGATTACACGGCTCAGCTGGGCATGTGTGGGGGGGAGGAGGAGCAGGGATTTTTGCTACCAGTTCTCCGAACCACCTGCTGCCATTGCTACCGGATCGGGTGATCCGGACTGAACCGGGAGCATTTCACCCCTGAAAATTTTGGCTCATTTGTGTTCCTAAGTGAACTCATTTTTGTCACTCTCTATGATTCAAAAGTCAAATGACATCACACTACAATTTCAGAAGAATGACTGAATGGATTTTTGTCTTACTCCAAATGGTATATTTCATCATGACTGCATCTGAAATATAAGGTGTCTTTATCTCAAAAAGATTTTTGTCATCAGGGAATCAAGATGTCAACCCTGAAGCTGCCCCAACTGTGGCCATTTTCTTTTCTGTAGCTTTCCTCTAACTGGGAAGTTGCAACCAAAATAAATTTCTTCCCCCTGGGAATCAAGGACATTTGTGCAGGTGTTCCAAAACTAGAGATTGAAGTCACCTAGCAACTGGACTATATGCTGATTGGACCATGTGACTGGTGACTCGGGGGGGAAGTGACAAAATTTTACTTTTAATTGGGTGTAAAACTGGTGGGAATTTGGAGCTGGTTTTCCACCAAGCTTGTGCCAATTTGATATGTCCCAATAAAATGTTATTTGAGGAATATGCCTGCCTTTGAGTTCTCATTGTTGGGGATGTATTACTTGGAACCTTGACTCAAGACATATCACATAGCAACTGTGGCCTTCTGGTGCTTTGTTCTGCCTTTTTTCTACAGTGCATGCATAGATGTGAGGAGCTGTAACTTGATGGGCTTCATCCCCCAAGCTGAAGCCTGCAATGTGACATCAGGCTACTACAATTTCCATTGTGTGATGCCGCCTGTGTCATGGCATCTTTGTGCAGTGGATAACCTACATGCCTGCTTGTGGGACCTCTATATTTCACCATCTACACTTCATCCTGCAACTCTGTTGAACAGTAAGGAATATAAATTAACAGAAACAAACAAAAATTAAGCCAGAAATTCCTTTTCCTGTGCAAAATTGGAGAACTTGTATAGTGGTTATATTTAAGCATTTTACTAAATTAGAAAGCCCACAGGATGACTCTGAATCAGTCATTCTTTTTCATATGTCCCACTTCACAGGATTTGGGCACATAATTATTTAAATCTATTTAATCAACTTGAATGCCCAGAAAAATGATATAAACTTAATGTAGCAACAATGATAATAATTTCTATAATAATATTGTTGACAATAATGTTATTTTCCTTTCTTCATTACAAATAGAAAACTAGATTGGTCTTATCTATTGAGCTGGGAAATTACAACTGCAAAAATTTTCTACTTTCTAGCCAGAAAAAAAAGAAGAACCGTATTTGCTGTGAAAATGCTATTTTCCTTCTTCCCTGTCATCCTCTTTTCCATTTTGTGTTTGTCTTTTGGACTGTAAACAGGAGAGCAGATACAGGTTAAGTACTGATCATTATAAGCCATTTTAAAAGAGTTTTTTTTTCCCCTTGAAGAAATGAACCCTTTATATAAAGTTTAAGCTGATACCTTGGGTCTTTTATGCACTAAAGGAGGAAGTGATACCTAAACATTTGTTAGATAGCATCCCAGGTTGTCTATAACAAAACAGAAATCATTAGAGTGCTGAAAAGAAGATGGTAGCATAATGCCTGGTAAGTAAATATGGTAAGAAAAAAATAATTGAAGCATTTTTTCTGATCACATTTTTACTTGTGATCTTTTATACAATCATAGATGTAGGAGTTGAATCAGCTAAACTATTGCTATCAGGTATCAATTTATTCTGAGTGTTGAGAATGTTTGCATTTGTCCTCTGTTGATAGTTAAGAAAATTATTGATTTAATCGGAATAATGATAGGTCATCTAGAAAAGAAACATCTAAAGCAGGGATGTCAAATTGGTGGCCCATGGCCTCGATGTGTCACGTGCAGGCCATGCCTGTCCCAGCTCCGCAAAGGCAAAAAATGTTGCAATACATCATGATGCGTTACGTGACACAATTGAGTTTGACACCCATGATCTAAAGGTTCTTTCAACATGGATTTGCAACTCTTGGGCATTTTTAGCATCATTAACACATTAATTTGAAAGATGTCTGGCTTTTTATCTGTCCTATACAGATGCTTTTTTTCTTTTACATTCAATAGTGTTTCTAACTAAAGAAAAAATAGTGTAGATACACAGTTCTCTATAACCTACTTCCTTAATTTTCCTTTACTGCTTTATTTCAATTTTTCTCTTTACTAGTTAAGCAAACCAACTTATTTTTAGTAGTTAGGAACTTTTTCTGCTGCTGACACCATATATAATAATCTTTTTCAACCAGGAGCTGAAGGAATTGTTTAATAAATAATGACTTATTAACAAGATCTATGATGGGAAACCTATGGCATGTATGCCTGAAGTGGCATGCGGAGCCATGTCACCTAGTATGTGCAGCATTGCCCATTCCACTTCTGGATTTCTGGTGTGCACGCACACATGATGATCAGCTGGCCTTTGTGCATGTGGCAGTGCCAGAAACCAGAAGAGCTGGTCTTCCATTTTCTGGCATGAGCACACACGCTGGGCAGCTGATCAGCATTTGCGCATGCACAACAGTAACCGGAAGACTTGTTTGCCGGCGCACATGCACGCACTGGAAACTGGAAGAACCTTATCTGGCATGCGTATTCCCCCTGGGTATCTCCTCTTCCTGGCTGCAGCCCTGACAGCGTGCATGCATGAAGTGCTCCCTTTTCAGCACTCGATGCCGAAAAAGTTCGCCATCACTGAAATAGATAATACATAATGGCTGACACTGTCAGGCCCAAGGATCCAAGAATGACATGATAAATTACTTCAGAGTAGTTTCTTTATTGCTGCTTGCCTATAAACATAAATTGCCAATCTAATTTAAATAGATTCAAATCTTTGGTCTGGGTCCATACGAAAGTTGTTTTGTTTGTTTAGGATTCATTTAGCATTCTAAATCCGAAGGCGGAAACATAGATATATCAAAAGGAGGACACAATCCAATCCAATTCTACTCTTACCCTCTTCTATTCTGTACTGAAAATTCTGTGAATGTAGATGTTGAATTTAATTGTGCCATCTCTTCTATGGACACACACTTACCCTCCTCCAGGTTTTGACTTCCTTGCCTATTGAAGAGTTTCATCCCAATTCTGGATTGTTTCAGCTGATAAACCCACAATCTCTGACCGGAAGTGATTGTACTACAATAAGAATCACAGGGAAAATGTCAACTGTATCATTATAATGAAGGTTTTGCTTCCCTCCCTGAGAGAGAAACTAGTTGCTCAGGGCTGAGCACAATTCAAATGTTATTTTGAGCTAGATGTTGACATGTGTTGCAAACATATAACAAGAGCTCCTGAATAAAGAATGAATCATGATGAGAAAGACCAACTGTGGGAATGTCAAGGGTACACCTTTCTTAGTACAAGGCACTCTGGGAAGTCATGTGAAAGGCAGAGGTCAGCAGACACAGCTACATCGGACTACATTCATGTCAACAAATATAACTGCTGCAAAATTCTAAGTAAGTAACATTGTCCAAATGTTGCTGTTTCCACGCCACAAGTAGTACACCTGAATGAGTGATGAAATATTAAAAGGAAAGTTTGTTTTTCTCTATCAAATTTTTTTGCAAAAGTTGGAAGAGGAGGCTACTCTAGAAAAGACAAGAAGCAGCCCAATTTCAATTTATATCAATATGTAGCTGTATGAAGTACATCGTAAGAAGGGAAGATTGGCAAAAGTCTGTCTCATTGACAGGAAAATCATATCAGAGCTTACATTTCCTTGAAGAATGTGCCATTAAATATAATGTTGGCGTTTACCACTTCAATAATTTGCTGTTTTCAATGTTATCTTTAATAAATCAAAAGCATGGGAGTCATAATCTTCTACTCATAAACCCCACTCAATGACCATATCCTTTTAGTGCCTGAATTCTCAGTCAACTATATATCTGACATAGACCAAATGCATATACAGATTTGCCTGGAATAACAAGCATTCACAGGCATAATTGTGGCTGCGAAACTTCCCTTCCAAGGCAACCTATTCCACTGGATTATATTTAATTTGTTAAAAGAAAGAAAAGTTGATATATTGCAAGTAGAGCACTTCGAAGTCTCACACGCATTTACAGATGATTGCAACTGTGCTTTGTTTGGGAGTGCATTTATGAACAGAGATTTCACCTTAATTCTACAGATATATTTCTTTTAAATGCAATAATGTGGGAGAGGAAAGCAGAAAGAACTGTAAATCCTGGAATTAATGCAATTTTTCTCTTCCTTGTCTCTAACACAGTGATAGTGAAACTTTTCAGCAATGAGTGCTAAAAAGGGAGCATGCAGATGTCTGGGCTGCAACCCGGAAGATGAGCTGCCCAGGGCACATGTATGCGCCCGAAAATGAACTTCCGGTTTCAGCTATTGAACTTCCAGTTTGAGCCAGCTACTCTTCCGGGTTTCTGGCACGCATGCTGATGCAAGAAAATGAAAGACCAGTTCTTCTAGTTTCTGGCACTGCCGCATGCAAAAGGGCCAGCTGATCATCATGCGTGCATGTGCACCAGAAACCCGGATGAGGAACAGGCGACACCACCCATGACACTTTGGGCATGTGTGCCATAGGTTTGCCATGCTCTAATACACTGACACCTCAGGAACATTTGCAAGTCACATTCTCTCAGCCCAACCCACTTCACACGATTGTTGTTATGGGGAAAATAGGAGGAGGAAGGTATGTTGGATATGTTTGCCATCTTTAGTTATTTGAAAAAATATTAAAGGTGGAATATAAGTAAATAAATAACATAAAAATAAGCATGAATTCATCATACACATGCTGTTCTGGATTTAGACAAGTAGACTTTTTTAATTAATAACTCAGCAATTAGGAATATTTCCCATAAGAATTTACATGGATAACTTCATTAATAAAAAAAGGTAAGTCAGAATAACCTTGAAGAACGATTTAGGGGAAAAAAACAGAACTTATTTAATAGTAGAACAGTTAAAGATGACTTTATCACTTGTTATTTTTTTATCTTAAATATGCCTCTTTCTCTAACGGAAAAAAAGAAAATATAAAGAAGATAAGATGGCAGTAAACTTTGAGAAAACATAAATTTCTATTAATGAGACAAGACTCTGTTACTCATGTGTTTTCACTAGTGTCAATAAACGAGGATTAGAGCTGGTTAGTACTTAAATGAGGGGCCACAGGAAATAGTCTGAATATTTCTCTATATCGTGACAGAAAGAAATAGCAATCCATATCTATATTGCTGCCAGGAAAACCACATGGACATGTTTGTGTATTAATAAAATGCTGAAATCAGGTTGAATGAGTAACTACTGGGTGGTGATGTGTTTTTTGGCTAGGTATAAATTTGTGGAATAAAAGTTGAGCAGAACCATTTACAATATGAAGATGCCAGGTTGTCAATTCCTTTACTAAATCTGGAAAGATCTGCAAATTCATTTGGGTGATAAAAGAAATGTTAAGGATGTGCAAGGTTTAGGATTGCTTCATAATGATGAAAGTGAAGCATTTCTTTGAAAATGCTTTGCAATTTTCACCTGTACTTTTAAAAGAGAAGCAACCATTTTCATTCACCTTGAAACCTATTTCAATAGTTCCACAAGTGAGAGATCTTTGTTTATGTATAGAAGTCTCTCCCAGCTACAGAAACTAAGAATAGTTTTTGAAGATGACATCAGTAATCTTACTAAGAGGAGTTGTGTCACCTTTGTTACATGAAGTACTTTGCTGAAGAGGAAACAAGCTTTCTAACATCATTGTGTATTTGCTTGAGTCCAGGTTTGTTTCATGTGAATATCAAATAGCATAAATTTAGCTAATTTAGAAAACAGAAGTTTAAAACAAGTAATCCTGGATCAAAAGCTGATTTTGCAATTATTCAGAAGTTTAATTGAGAAATGTTTTTATATCTTATTTTCAAGATCTTTAGGATTTATTTTCAATTTTATCTTGGTATTTTTGAGCTTTATTTAGTGTAGTAATAACTATGTTGTTCTTGTTGATTCATATTTTACATTTTTCATTCTGGCAGCCTTAAGGCGAAGGAGAAAAATTATCCATCTTAAGTAATAATTTTATTTCAGTTTACTGCCGTCATAGACTAATCCAAGATTCAGTCTATATTCGCATTAAAATTATATTAAATGTAACACTAAAATTATATTAAATGTAACATATAACATTTCAACTAAGCTTTAATATCTAAAATTTAAATAAAGATTGGTCCTCTGGCTCTTCCATGATGCTGCACAAAACCTAGTTTCATACAAAATGTATTTTCTCCAAAGATAGTATCTGAGCATAGCCTGAATCTGGTTGAGTAGGATATCTACTAATCAGCGGTAGCATGAATCTGGTTTATGAATCTCTTCATAAAGGGAGCAACAAAGAGGAACATGAACTATATAGCTCCTCTATCTATACTAAAGCTCACCGTTATAGCAAACACAAAATCCCACCTTTTCTTATCACACATGAAAATTGGAGATGATAAATTGGTCTCCTACATGGTGGACTTGAGTATGCAATTACAATTGTAGTCTCATACTATTATCAAAATGCTATTCATAAATTCAGTGCATTTTTTAAAAAAATCTTTCAGAAAAATATATGATTGCATTATTGTGATGGATGAGTTCTTAATGATTATATTCTTGTTTTTAGTTAGCTGAATATTTCATATATCCTGAATAAGAATTCCACTACTGATAATTATTTTTTTTAAAAAAAACAAAACAGTTTCATTCAACTACCTCCAGTTCAAAACCCAAAAAAGTAAAAATAAATCACTAGCTATTATTTATCAAATAATATGCTGATTATGGGGATCAAAATGATAAAAAATACAATTGGAAAAATATTGTGAAATAGTTTCATACACTGAACTTAAATATCCTATTTTTTCTCTAATATTTTTTTTCTGAGCTGAAGTTGTAGATAATGCCAGATGGTGCAACTGTGGTTTTAAGTACTTGCAATTTTAAACCAATCTTCTTTTTGTAAAAGAGAAAGATGAGAGACAGTATGAAAGAATGATTTCAAGTGCATCTGTTGTAGACTGTTAATAGTGCTAAGTATTTTGTCCTATTTACCTTTTATGATGTTTTCTTTGGAGAAAGATTTGTGAAACAGCTATTGTAGTAAATTATTTGCCATGCAGAATTTGGTATCAAGGATTTAATCTCGGTTTAGTTATGAGGTAAATATGAGGTAAAGATCTTGAGATAATTTGGATTTATACTCTGCTCTTCTATTTGCAAGGTACAAAATTGCTTGCAACAATTGTGTATCATTTTGCCCAAAATCACACAACCAAAATTATTTTGACACTCTTGCAATCTACACATTATAATTCTGGCTGTCCCTTATAAATATATATTGGATAAATCAGTTTGCAAACTGATGTTTGACTACCATGAATAAGGACCAAAATAAGACTACTGGGAATGAGTGAAATTTCCTTGAGTGGTTTCCTACATTTGAAGAAGGCAAAAATAGCCTGCAGGACGAACAATTTCTAGGAAAACCTGATGGACACTAACAATAATAGAAACATGTGTTCATGTTCATGCAAAAAACAAAACAAAACACCAACAACACCTTCAAGGAGTAGTATGGAAAAACTGTCTTGCAACTAAGTTATGCATAGAATCTTGGAAAGGGCTTGGAAATAATACTCTTTTGGAAAAAATGTTCTTTGTATCCCACTTTTATTTTTTGGACAGATTATAGAACTGGAAACCTGAAGATTCAAACATTTTTGATGTGGCAAGTCATGTGTGAATTATAGGAAGAATTAATCATCACAACCTTGGAAAATGCAATGCACAGCTTAGAAGTTGAGTTACTTTGATCTGAGATAACACTCAGTTGACCTTGATTGATGTAAATACTTTGATGGGGGAACTGTGTTAATATTTTAATGAGGGACCATCCCAGAAGCCCACAGCTTTAGACTATACTGGGATATCAAAGAAACATCCTAGAAAAAGTCAAAAACAAGCCATTTTGATATGCTGCCAAGAAAATTGCATGAAATATCTATGTAAATCACCAGATTACAACTCAACTGGAATCAGCCAGGTATCAGCACCTAGTCAATATTACCTGGTGTTTAAAAGTCAAAGTCATTGAAATATGGATAGCATTTATATGGGAGTCTATCTGGAAATAATAAAGTTAAACTAGATTGAGAAATTAAACAACCCCCCCCCCACACACACACATACACACACACACAACTGAATGAAGGCAAAGTCAAATATTTTCCATATTTGTCATTTTCCCATAATGTAACTAGTAAATAAGATTGATCAATGAAGATGCTACCTGTATTTTATTTTATTTATTTTGTTTTATTTTATTTCTCCAGAAATATATTGTTCCAGCAAGTATCTGAAGATACTTTAGACTTTAAGATAGTTGGCAGGACTCAATTATCCCACAATTACACCCTTGTCTGATCCTTAAAAAATGCATGGCCATTTTTCTGAGTAGTGGAAGGACCAAAAAAGGTAGGGAAGGCATAAGATAAGAAATACTAATAGTTAGTTAGAAAGTTGTGACTTGTGATTTGTTAGATTTTAAGTCTAAGCTTCTGAGACCAATGATATAAGAGCTGCCAGTCACTTAAATGTCTAAAACAAATTGCCTCACACTTATCAGACTAGCTGTTCCCTATAGCAGGATTTCAACAAAGCATTGTGCAAGATCTGCAGGGATCTTTCTTTCTTTCTTTCTTTCTTTCTTTCTTTCTTTCTTTCTTTCTTTCTCTCTCTCTCTTTCTCTCTCTCTCTCTTTCTCTTTCTCTTCCTTCCTTCCTTCTTTCCCTCCCTCCCTCCCCTTTTCTTTCTTTCTTTCTTTCTTTCTTTCTTTCTCTCTCTCTCTCTCTCTCTCTCTCTCTCTCTCTCTCTCTCTCTCTCTCTCTCTCTCTCTCTCTCTCTCTCTCTCTCTCTCTCTCTCTCTCTTTCTTTGTGCCAGGAATGATTTCAATTCATAAGACTTTTGAAAGATGATTAGGAAAAGAAATATAGCTAAACAGGATGGACCTAATTGTATGGAGTAGTTTTCAAAACCTATAACCCCGATCTATCTTTTACCAAATTAAATGATTTTTTTCCCCAGTATTCCTTTTTTATACCTTAATGTTATTGAAGTCATGCAACAGGATTATTTTTAATTAGTGAAAGATTCAGATTCCCTGCTCAGATGTTTGCTTTCTTTAGAACAGGGTTATACCATCATTCTCATAGCTCTTAGTCTAATGGCCTGATGACTCCCATTAGCAAGTTGAGATGTGATTTTTGTCACTTCATTGTTGCTTGGTTGCTCTCAGGCAGATCACTTCAGCCATCAAGTGGACCTCCAGGGAATTCAATGAATTACATCTTAGCCAAGGAAGGGCACTAAAACAAGATACCAGCCAAGGCACAAGGCTAAGTATTTAAGCCTTGGAATTGAGGACTGACTAAAGCATTTACTATTAGTTAAGTCCTATTGTATACTTAGCTACAGTCTGTTGCTCTCAATAAAAGTCTTATTGATTAGCATGTGACTTTATTGTAGAGGGTTGGCTCCAAGACAATGACAAATCCAGAGGGAAAAAGGGAGGAAAGCACAGAGAAGATGTATGGTTGTGAAAAGAATAATTAATTCTAATTGTTATGGCCATTCACTAGCTTCTTCATAATAATACAAATCAAGTTTGAGAAAAGAGCTACCTGGGGAAACAGTTGTCAGAGATGATGTGAAGCTAATTCTGACATATGTGTATTAGGAATAGGGATAGTACACAAATTGCCTTGGTTTTTATTTAGCCAGTTCACACTTACCATATATACATGCATAGAATGTAATTTTGTTCAACTCTACACACTTGTAATTTTTGCATTCATAAGTCTCACAAAATCTATGCATACATTTGGAGAAAGGGTGCATAAAATGTTATCAGCTGCATGGTAAAATAAAAAATAAATCATTCCATGCTGTTTTCACATTCAGAAAACTTACTTCTAAAATAAAAAACAAAGCTAATGAAAACTTTAGCAATGAATGGCATATTGTTTTCTATATCAAATTAGATAACCTTTAATTTAGATATTTTCCTCATAATTTATCAGTACTATCTTGTACTACCTTATTCATGAGTACAGAGATCTGTATGTTGCTAGGATGTTAATGTCCAGATCAAAGATCCTAGCTTACACAGAATAACATGAGCATGCTTGAGAATAAAACTGAGTGTCAAACTCAGTTATAGTAGTGAACTGATTAAATATTCCAAAACTAAATAGTACACTCACTTTGGAGAAACATTTTACAACACTCAACATGGAAAAAAATGGATAAATATAACTGCATGGTGGGGACTAGATGGGAAAGCACAGAAAAAAAGTGATATTCAGTGAACATCTGCTTAGGAAAACATAGCAATAGCACAAAAGATATACCACTTCATAGTGCTTTTACACTACATGTGGATGTAGTTCCATTGAGGACTACACGTTGAGTGCAGTTGGCCAGCCAGTTATGTTGAGATCTTTCAAACAATTAGTTGGAAATTCCATCTTGATCTTCCATGACTACTCCATGACAGTTCAGGGAGCAAAATCATTGGATAACAGAGATAAGCAACACATTTATTTATTTATTTATTTATTTATTATTTATTTATTTATTTAATTTTGTCAAGCATATATAAGATTACAGATATAAGTATAATCATGATTATGAATAAATGAAATGGATACAAATAAATGGGGACATTAGGACAGGGACGGTAGGCATGTTGGTGCGCTTATGCACACCCCTTACAGACCACTTAGGAATGCGGTGAGGTCAACAGTAGACAGTCTAAGGTTAAAGTTGTAGGGGTTTTGGGGTGAAATCAGAGTGTCAGGTAGTGCATTCCACACATTGGCCACTCTGTTGCTGAAGTTGCATTTTCTGCAATCGAGTTTGGAGTGGTTTACCTTAAGTTTGTATCTGTTGTGTTATTTATATCTATTGTTAGCAGAAAGCCATGTAAATCTGGCTCTGTGGTCTTGCTTGGGGTGCACAGAGAAGCACACAGCTATTGGGCTGATTAGCACTCTGAAAGGTCTCCTCCACCTTTAATTAATTTTTAACATTAATTGCCTCCCCCCCCTTAAATTTTATGTATGGTATTTATGTTTTTAATATTTACTTGTACACCATCCATAGTCTCTCTGTAAGGGTGCTGGATAGTTTTAAAAATTTGTTTGATGAGCAAACAAACATTACGCTAATGCTGCTGCATAAATATTCATTGCTTAGTTATATTGTATTGGTGTAAAACTACAGTACATTATTCAACAGATTGGAGCTTTAACTGGAGATGCTTTCAATATCTCTTCAGTATATTAAAATCAACTATCATCCAAGGAATTCAACCATTTGTACAAGAGTGAGAACAACATTAGTTCCAGAATCCATCAAATTGTGCATTTATTGAAAAGGACATATCCGTAAATAAAGCATAGCTCTATTTTATATTTTTAAAAATGAGCATCCAAGAGCAGCAAATTTGTCTCTCTTTCCATTTGATAGGCAAATTGTGGAGTACCATTGCCCTTGGGCTAACCAGAGAGATGTCCTGGCACAGTTCAAGGTAGAAAAGCATCCAAGCCTCTCACACAAAAGATGCTGTAGGGCAGAACTGAACCATGTTGGCACAACTATTTGGATTTTATGGGATGTTTGTCTACCCTCTTGTGGTACTCTAAAATCATAATAATCAATCATTCTTCATATCAGCCATTATGTAGCAACATTTTTTATCTGAATGTGTCTGTCCCTTCTGGAAAATGCAACTCATGGGCAGATAATGATAAAACAAGAGAGGCTCTTCTGGCAAAGATGCTTTTGTGTTTTCTCAGAAATAATTAATGAAAAAAAAACGGAAAAACAAAACAAAACTGAATACAGATCATTTATTTGCCAATCTGAAGCTTAATTTCCAACCATGGGTAACAAAATGGCTGTTAAGAATCATCAAATGAAACCCTGAAAAATTGTCCAAAACTCAATTAGCATTTTCCTAGTTTTAGTCATATAAACAAAGGGCCTCTTTCCTTTTGAAAATAATTTCTATAACTATTCCAGAACAAATATACATATATTGGAAATATATTTAAACCATTGGAATAAGAGGCCAAAAATGGATGGTCCAAGATTTTATTTCTTCATATTCCTTGATGTTTCTTCAGATCATTATTCATACATATTTCTCTGATTCAGAGATTGCCAACTATACTATAAACTGTGTCCTATCAGACTTAAAATAGGCTCCAAATAAAATTAATCAGAATCTCCACAAAAAAGTGGTTTACCCCTGTATTAGATTACCTGGAGGTTCTTCTGACACCTTGTGTCTCAAGTTAGTATATTCTTTCTTTGAATTTTTAAAAGCAATTTTACCTCACCTACCTTTCATTCCAAATTGTTGTACTCTCACAATCCTGAAATGCAAATGAAACAGCAGGCTGGGTTGGGTAAACACCAGGTATCTGTGCCAATTACTCTAGAGTGTTATGATGATGACACCATTAGCAGTGCTCTGCTTGGCTGCTAGGAGGTTAGTGTCACAAAACCTTATTCATTGCTGAGATAACAACCTTATCAGTGTTGTGCTGCAACACCCAGATGCTTTTTAGACCAATGAAGACAACATTATCACTGCCATGGTATCATGGAAACCTACAATATCAAAGCTTGACATCAATGGCTTGCTGGCAGGATAATAGCAGGATTGTTGGGCAGCAAAATAGCTTCCTGGATTCCCATTGTTAAAGCCCATTTTCTCTTTTCTATACCTCCACCGAATGTTCTTCCTTTCCTCTATATCCTCTGTGTTATCTCCTATTTTGTTTGAATGTCTCTGCATCAGTCAAGACATCAAGAATCTGCATGTTTGCCTAGGATCATTGTTTTCTGGATTTTCTTAACTTGTCACAGCAAAATACAATTATGTATCCAACTTACTTTTATTTCAATTATGTATGTATTTTTAAGATTTGTATATAGGCACCCACCTTTCTTATTCATAAGCCTGAACCTTTGAACAAGCATAAAACTAACACAAAAACTTCCAGATAACACATTCCATAAATATAAGAAGGAACTTTTCTGGGCACCATCTCAACACACTGCCCTAACACTTGTGAGAAAAACCAGGTTTTCAAGGTTTTTTGGATGACCAGATGGGTAGGGGACTGCCAGATCTCAGGAGAAGGGTGTTGAAAAGGAGAGGGGCTGCTGTTGAGATGGTGCACTTCCTAGGAATCCTCTGATGGCAACACTGAAGGGAAGGAATGTAGAATGCCTACCCTGTCAGCTCTAGTGGAACAGGCAGATAGCCTCAGACAATGGCAGTCTGCAAATAACTTGATCCTTTGCCATTCAAGGCTTTAAAAGTGACAAGCCACAACATAAATTTCACTCTGAAAAAAAACTGGAAGCCAATGCAACCAATGATGTGAAACCTAGACAAATCTTTGGAAGCCTAAAACTAGATTTTCATCTTTTAAATCAAACAAAAACAAAGCAAAGCAAACAAAAGAAGAAAGATTACACAAAGGAGTGAGAAGAAAACAGGTAAATTCAAAATAAAATAAAAAGCAATTAACTTCTCCCCCCAAAAATGGTGGGGTAATCCTGCAGGCAATCCAGAAATTGTCTTACTGGGTATGTAAGCAATGTTTCTTGTTTTTCCATTGTTTCTCACTTTAAGGAAGAAGTTCAAAGAAGCAATATGTAAATGTATGTCTGTGACAGAATTCTGTCAGTTGTTATTAGTCTAAATTCAAGAGATAGACTAGCAGGATGAAAATTGTCTTTCTTAACTCCCAAATATTCCATGTCAACTTCATGCTGCAAGTGTACAATTTCTATATAACAGAAGTCATGGGCATGTCACACCTGGGTTCCATATAGCTTCTAAATAACAACCATGTTTTTCATGCCAAAAATATGATTCTCTGAAAGGTCTCTAATATTCTCCAATGATAACAGAAAGAAATTCTATGTTCATGAGTGTCAGAGGTAAATAGGTCTTTTTTCTAGATAATAGGATTTTTACCTCTTCCACTTTATCCATTCCCTACTCTCCTTCTACTCATTTTCTTTACTGATATCCTCCTGCTGATTTCCAGGGAGAGTACGAGATTTTCTTTACTTCCAAAAGTTTACAGTTTTATATAGCTTTAAGTTCCTTCTACTTTTTCCATCTTTCTTTGTATTGACCATTCTGTTGTGTGTACTGAGAAAACACAAGGAAGAAGGAAGGAATTTTGAAGCAATGTGATATACAACTGCACAAAGAATGTATTTGGTGCACTCCCGCATGTTGGTAAAATGACACACATAAAGAATATTGATTCATTGTGTGAGATAGATGGCTATATAAATATGTTTAATATGATTAATAAGTAAATAAAGACTATGTATTAATATCTAATAAGAACTATTCCCAACAAGACCAATTTGGTATGCAGCCCTCAACATATTTTGTTAGAAGAGATATGCAAAATATACACACACACACACAACTCAGGCACCTGATTCCCACTACCTCCAGAACCCACAAGAATGGAAGAAATAAAATAAAATGGTCTTCTGATTAGATGCACTGATTAGAAATAATATTGGGGGTCGTAAAATTTAAGGGACACAATGGAAAGTCTCCTGGAAAATGACTGGAAGGTGCTGAATGCACTCAATTCACTTCTTGCTCCTGAACTCCCAGTACAGAAATGTGCCCATACTCTACATCATTTTGGATTTCCATCTTACAAAGATTGGCACAGTCCTTAAACCAATGTTTCTCAGTCTGTTGACCTCAACTCCCAGACAAGCATTAGGTTGAGAAACAGCGCCTTAGCCTGTTAGCAATAGGACTTAGACTTACATACCATGTTACAGTGCTTTACAGCCCTGTCTAAGCAGTTTATAGAGTTAGCATATTGCTCCCAATTTGGCTCCTCATTTTACGAACCTCAAAAGGGTGGAAAGTTGAGTCAACCTTGAGCCTGTCAGGATGGAAGCAATAGAATATTTTCTATAGAGTGTTTTTGCAAAAAGTGAATCTAACAATATGTAGGATATAGAAAAATATGCATTAAAATTTATATATGCTTGCATGAACTTTTAATAAATCTAACTAATGCCAATATAAATTTTCAAAATATTTTTAAAATAGTATTATTAAATTGAACTCAGTATCTCAAAGCATTCCTTCATCTGACTGTCTGTCTATTTATCGATCTATCTATCTATCTATCCATCCATCCATCATATATCTATCATCTATCTTTCTATCTATCTATCCACATTGGTAGGGCCACCTGTCTCAAACAAAGTGATTCTGGGTTTTGTACAATAAAACCAGCAATTAAGTTAAAACAGAGTATAAAAAAGACTTAAAACAATTATATTAATTAAACATAAATAAGACCAAGATCACAAGAGGGTTAAAATCAGAATGTTATTTGTGATGCTGGCAGCATAAAGGCTTCCTGCTGTCAGGAGCTCCCCAGTTATGATAAAAACAAAAACTATTTATAGGGCTTTCTACAGGTCCTAAGCAGTGGTGAAATTCATTTTTTTTTTACTACCGATTCTGTGGGCATGGCTTGATGGGTGTGGTGTGGCTTGGTGGGCACGGCAGGGGAAGGATACTGCAAAATTTCCATTTCTACCCCATTCCTGGGGAAGGATATTGCAATATCCCCATTCCCACTCTACTCTGGGGCAGCTAGAGGTGATATTTGCCAGTTCTCCGAACTACTCAAAATTTCTACTACCAGTTCTCCAGAACCTGTCAGAACCTGCTGAATATCATACCTAGTCCTAAGGCTTGACTCTGACTTACCTAAAAAAAGATAATGTTCCAAAAAGCAGCAGAAAAGCCTCATCTTCTAGATTCTGTCAAGTTTGTTTGTTTGTTTGTTTGTTTGTTTGTTTGTTACATTTCTACACCACCCATTTCACCTAAGTGACTCCAGGTGGTTTAGACTAAACGAGATAAAGAGATATGAGATATGATACAATAAAGAAAAGGGAACTTCTTAGCAGACAGGACCCACAACATGCCTCTCCTGCTGTACAGATTGGATGGGTAGATGTAATCAGTGAGTGGCAGGCCCTCAGTTAGCCTGGGGGGCTTTAAAAGTCAAAACCAGTACCGGAGGCAAATTGGTAACCAATGCAACTCAAGAAGCAGAGTTGTAAAAACTGCCCTCCAAAGGGCACACATAATTGCTTCTGTGTTTTGTATCAGCGGAAGCTTCCAGAAACTGTTCAAAGACAGACCTGTGTAGAGCTTGTACTGTAGTCCATTTGGGAGATGACCATGACATAAATGAATGAAAAATGAATGGAAAAATAAAAGAATCACGTAAGAACATTACCCAGTTAATATTTCCTTTTAAAATGCCTTTTTTTTTCAAAAAAAAACCTTCACATTTAAAATGCTGTGGGGATGGGTGAAGAGGGAATAACCAAAAAAGCTGAAGTCTGCACCAAATAGCAATCCATTAAATTCTGTTCAACATACGGGAATTGAATTAATAAACAAGCACATCTTAATTTGAAAATAACAAGGTAATTTGGAAGTCCATAAATTAATAAAAAATTATGTGGGATCTTTTTAAAAAATAGATAGGCTGTTCTTTGTAACACATTTTTATTTAAGGCCGGAGTGATGAGGCTGCCTGTGGAAACAGCTGGTCACAGTAAAGAATAGTTACTACTACAACCAATTTGAAGTAGACTCATTCATGAGGATTTATGCTCAAACTGAGAATTGTGGCCCCAAAATGTACTAGCCTCATGGAAGAGGAAAATCCACAGTCTTATAGAGCTATTCAACCATATGTGGTCCTTCAGTTTCCACCAGGCCTACCTACCAGTGTTTGGATAGTATTTCTCAAATCTGTCTGTTTTAATATACAGTGTTCTTCTAGTGATGCTGATGGCAATCATACGTATGATTTGACTAATACTTGGAAACTAAAACACTTCTGCCTGGCTCTGAATCCTTGGGACGTGCCATGGAATACATCTTAATTAACAATAGAATCAAGAGCTCACTTTGTGAGCCAGCATAGATAAAATACTGTATAAACATAGAGTACATGTTAATCTTCCAGGACAACTAGGAAAACAAAAGCATGGGATATTAAGGTACAGGAGGAAGGAAAATAGTGCTATTGGATTAGACTGAAATTCAGTTCAATTCCATATTCCAGACACATATTTTGCAACTGGAATTTTTACTACTACTTTTTACTACTAAAAGCCATGACATACATACATATTCTTTGAGTCCTGAGCAAATGGACAATTTTATAACAGGGCCTTTTTGTACTATAATATTTCTGATCTACAGAAGTCAGTATAAGGATGAAGAATTTCTGCCTTCTGTTTGTGATAACGACTAGAATGAAAAATGAAATTGGACAAAGGCAAAATATTGGATCTTTGTTTACTGATTTTCTCTGCTTTAAATGTGAGTATACTGTTCATTACAGTCACTGACAAGAATATTACAATCAGTAGCAGATGGAACAAAATAAAACAGTATAGTTTAAGGTGAATATATACATATGTGTGTAAGTATATGTATACGTGTGTGTGTGTGTATGTATGTATGTATGTATGTATGTATGTATGTTTGTGTGTGTGTGTGTGTGTGTGTGTGTGTGTGTATATATATATATATAAATAAATATATCACAATAATTTCAAGATTATTTGTAACAATATGAAATATCTATATCAGCAAATTCCTCATCATTTATGAACAAAGCTGTTAAGTTACTCTATAATAATAGTAGGATATAATAATATTTTACATTTTGTCTTTTAAGAAAATTGTCCAGAATATACAATGTCGGTTGGCGGCCCACAGAGGGAGAGCCTTCTCTGTGACAGCACCAGCCCTTTGGAACGAGTTACCTCTGGGGTTACGCCAACTCCCCGACCTCTGAACCTTCAATTAAAAACTTTATTATTTAATCGTGCGGGACTAGCCTAAATGTATTTTAAATGTATTTTAATTATAGTTTTTAAATTTTAAAGGGTTTTATGTCGGTTTTGACCGTTTTAGTAAATTGGCCAATTAATATATTCGTTTTAAATGTTTTTAAATTTGTTATTTATATTATGTGTACTTTTGTGTTTTTTAATATGGCTGTAAACCGCCCTGAGTCCTTCGGGAGAAGGGCGGTATAGAAATTGGATTATAAATAAAAAAATAAATAAAAATAAATCAGATCCAATTCCAGTTTTAAGTAATAAAGTATGATATAGTATGGTGTGCAGGTACACACTTGCTGGAAACACAGAAACCCTACACATATCTGCTTTGCAGAGGGCAGTTATGCAAACTCTGAAAAAGAAAGTTGTTTCAAATTGTTTCTAATAGAAATTACATGTAAATTCACAGAAGCTCAGAATTCGGTTTTATTTTTTAAAATCTGGATTGCTGCATAGAAAGAATAAAGAAATAAGTAATGTTTCCTTATTGTTTAACAATTCGGTCTATAAGCAGAATTACTATTTACAAACAATGATAATTATAACTACTGGTCCTGTTGGGAAAAAGAATCAAATTGAAGAAAATGAGAGGGAGGGAGGGAGGGAGATCAAACTATCCAGTTTTTGAACCACAGAATAGTCAATTAGATAGAACCAGAACTTCATTAACAAGACGTAAGAGAATATATGCTCCCCAGTGACTGGTATTTGGGACAGGCAGGCTCTAATTCTGAAAACTAGCAACCAGGGACCACCATATCCTCTGAGAATTTGTCTAAATAGTGGCCATCTCTGCCTGTATGATAGATAATTCTACAATTTAAAAACACTTATAATTATACAATAGAATTTGCTCCCAGCAATTATAATAATAGAAACTAATTTCAAAAGTTTTAAAAGAGGACTGAACGTATTCATAGAGGACCAAATTATCAATAGCTATGAATATTAATAGTTGTTTACTACATACGCTGCATGCCTTATATTCTAAGGACTGAAAAGTAAAAAAAAAAAAAAAGAGGTTGTGTGAATTTTTAAATGCCCCCTCTGTAAAAGAGAGAATCCTGTAGAATTAGGGGTGAAATCTGACCGGTTCGGCCCGGTTTGGCTGAACCGCTAGGAATTATTGGCATCAGTTTGCCAAACTGATAGTAATCACCCCTTGTTGGCCCCACCCATGCCCGGCCGATCGCCACTCACCTCTTCCGGCTGCTTGATATTCCACATAATTCAATGTTAAATGCAGCAGAGAGAATGCTAACTTTTCTCCCTCCATTCAGAACAGAGCTGCTGCAGCCTGTCTCTTTAAGGCAGTCCCCAGGAGGGAAGGGGCTGGAAGGGAACCATAAAGGGATCAATAGCTCCATTCTGACTGGAGGGAGAAAAGTTAGCATTGTCTCTATTGCATTTAGCATTGAATTATGTGGAATATCAAACAGCCAGAAGAGGTGAGTGGCGATCGGCCAAGCATGGGTGGGGCCAACAAGGGGTGATTACTATCAGAATTCAATATTAAATGCAGCAGAGAAAATTCTAACTTTTCTCCTTCCATTCAGAACGGAGCTGCTGCAGTCTATCCATTTAAGGTAGTCCCCAAGAGGGAGTGGGATGGGGGGAGCAGCTGGAATGGAGCAATTTTCATGAAAGGCAGGAAAATGGGGAAGGAGATTTTCTTGCCTGTCAATCTCAGCACAGACTGAGGGAAAAATGGTAGGCAGGAATATTCCCCTCCCCATTTTCCTGCTATTCGCAACAAGGAGTGGCTGGGAAGGGAAGGGACCGGAAAGGAACCCCTCAACGTGAGTGATGTAAAGTTGGCTGTGCCCACCCAGTCACATGATCTCCCCCAACAAATGACATCCTCAGAACCGGTAGGGGAAATTTTTTAATTTCACCACTGGGCTCTTATTACAGTCTAATATTGTATACAGAAATGTGAACTTAATGTATTTTTTAAATTTATCATGATTAGTAAAATTATAAATGAAAATACATGTTTCATTATTACTAATATTGATATTGGAGATAACAATAGGGAATAATTCATTTCAATCAATCAATCAATTTCTATTTTCTCATTGACCATCAAATAGTTACATACATACATACATAAATACATACTGTACATACATACATTAGATTCTGTATAACATTTAAAATGAACTAAATGTGAAATGTACTTGTATTGTTGCAGTTTTCAGGTTAACAATATTTGATGGTTGGACTGCTTTATTCTGTTTCATAGTTAATATTCAATGGCCACAGATAACTACAGAAGTAGTGGTGCCCCAAATATCTATCTATGATTGCTATATTTGGGGGTGTTTATCCAGTCCTCTTTTGGTGTCATGAAATGTGATGGGACTTCTCTAAATTGGCTAATAATTGGTAGCTCCCAAATTGCGTTTTAAGCTCAAGGACCAGCTGGCTTCAGAAAAGCTAGCATAATCTAGTTGTATCAGAAGGTACTGGACAAGCTTGTTTGGAAGAGACACAGAGATTAAGAAATTTATCATATTTTATTGCTTCCATGAAGTATGATATGCCATTATTCATTTGAAATGCAGAACGCTGGTTGGTGCCTGGCAATATTCTGTAAGTTTAATTCCCTTACCACTGCCCAACCACATCTGGTACATTATTGTTTAAAATTGCATAAACATAAGCAGTATCTGCACAGGATATTAACATAAGAGAGTGAAATTAAACACAAAAAAATAAAAGGAGAAATCGTTTTAATGATTTCATAAATAAGCCTATTCCCCTCAAGTTCTTTGTTGCATGCTCCGGCCCCCCAGGATTTTCCCGTGACCCGAGTGGCCAGAGTACTCGGGACTTGGGCCTTCGGCTGATGTTATGTAATGCCAGGTCCGCGGTTAATAAAGCCCCCCTGATTTCAGATCTTATTCAGGAAGGGACCGCGGACGTTATGGGCATTACGGAGACCTGGTTGGGCACCGAAGGGGGGGTTCCCCTAGTGAAGATGTGCCCACCAGGTTTCCGAGCATTCCATCAGCCGAGGGCCCAGGGTAGGGGTGGCGGGGTGGCGGTTATTATTAAGGAGAGTCTAGAGCCGAGGGAGACCACTGTGCCTCAGATAGCTGGGTGTGAATCCCTCTTCATGAAGTGGGGTCGTAGGACTCAGGTGGGCTTGCTGATCACATACCTGGCTCCTTGCTGCGTGACAACAGCCCTGCCTGAGCTGTTGGAGCTGCTGGCCGGGTTGGCAGTTGAAACCCCTAGACTGTTGGTCATGGGGGATTTCAATTTGCCATCAGCCGGCGTAGCATCCTCGGCAGCTCAGGAGTTCATGGCTTCCATGACGGCCATGGACCTGATTCAATTAATTGACGGCCCTACCCACGTCGGGGGAGGCACCCTAGACTTGATTTTTATCTCTGGCCAGTGGTCTAATGATCTGGTTCTAAATGATTTAGCTGTCGAACCTTTGTCATGGTCAGATCATTTTCTCCTTCGTCTAGACTTTCTGACCGCTACCCACCACCGCAGGGAGACGGAACCAATGCGTTGGTTCCGTCCCAGGCGCCTGATGGACCCGGAAAGGTTCCTGACGGAGCTTGGGCCGTTTCCCGAGCACCTGGCCCACGACACGACTGAAGAACTAGTTGCGGCCTGGGAACAGGCCGCGGCTGGAGCTTTGGACCGTGTCGTGCCTTTGCGGCCTCTGACCCGGCGTCGGTCTCAACCAGCTCCTTGGTTCTCCGAGGAGCTGAGGGAGATGAAACGCCGGAGAAGACGCCTAGAGAGTGTCTGGAGATCCAGCCGTTCTGAGGCTGACCGGACACTAGTTAGGTCCTATAGTAGGACCTACCTAGTGGCAATGAGGGTTGCGAAGCGTTCCTACGTTTCCTCCCTCATTGCGTCGGCAGATAACCGCCCGGCCGCCCTGTTTCGGGTGACCCGCTCTCTCCTTCAACAGGAGGGGCGGGAGGACCCCCTACAAGGGCGTGCCGAGGAGTTTAACGGTTATCTATACGATAAAATCGTTCAGCTTCGGGACGGATTGGATCAAAATTGGGTAGATCCAGGCGAGGGTCCCGAGACCCGTCTTGTTGAGGTGGTTTGGGATGACTTTGATCCTGTGACTCCCGAGGACATGGACAGGTTGCTGGGTAGGCTGAATGCCACTACATGTTTACTGGATCCGTGCCCCTCCTGGTTAGTACTGGCTACTCAGGAGGTGACACGAGGCTGGCTCCGGGGGATTACAAATGCTTCTTTGTGGGAGGGGGTCTTTCCCGCTGCCTTGAAAGAGGCGGTGGTGAGACCTCTCCTCAAGAAGCCTTCCCTGGACCCAGCTGTTTTAGGGAATTACCGGCCAGTCTCCAATCTTCGCTTCACGGCGAAGGTTGTAGAGAGTGCGGTGGCATGTCAGCTACCCCAGCACCTGGATGAAGTTGTCTATCTAGACCCGTTCCAGTCCGGCTTCCGGCCCGGATACAGTACGGAGACAGCTTTGGTCGCACTGGTGGATGATCTCTGGAGGGCCAGGGATAAGGGTTACTCCTCTGCCCTGGTCCTATTAGACCTCTCAGCGGCTTTTGATACCATCGACCATGGTATCCTGCTGCGCCGGTTGGAGGGGTTGGGAGTGGGAGGCACCGTTTATCGGTGGTTCTCCTCCTACCTCTCTGACCGGACGCAGACGGTGTTGACAGGGGGGCAGAGATCGACTCCGAGGTGCCTCATGTGTGGGGTGCCGCAGGGGTCGATTCTCTCACCCCTCCTGTTCAACATCTATATGAAGCCACTGGGTGAGATCATCAGTGGCTTTGGGGTGAGATACCAACTGTACGCTGATGATACTCAGCTGTACTTTTCCACCCCGGGCCACCCCAGTGAAGCTGTCGAAGTACTGTCCCGGTGTTTGGAAGCCGTACGGGTCTGGATGGGGAGGAACAGGCTCAAACTTAATCCCTCCAAGACGGAGTGGCTGTGGATGCCGGCACCTCGGTACAGTCAGCTGCAGATGCGGCTGTCTGTCGGGGGTGAGTCACTGGCCCCGATGGAGAAGGTACGCAACTTGGGCGTGCTCCTGGATGGTCGGTTGTCCTTTGAAGACCATTTGGCGACCGTCTCCAGGAGAGCTTTTTATCAGGTTCGCCTGATCCGCCAGTTGCGTCCCTTCCTGGACCGGGATGCCTTATGCACGGTCACTCATGCTCTCGTAACTTCTCGCCTGGACTACTGCAATGCTCTCTACATGGGGCTCCCCTTGAAGAGCACCCGGAGACTTCAGCTAGTCCAGAATGCGGCTGCGCGGGTTATTGAGGGAGCGGCTCGGAGCTCCCACGTAACACCTATCCTGCGCAGACTGCACTGGCTACCTGTTGTCTTCCGGGTGCACTTCAAGGTATTGGTTACCACCTTTAAAGCGCTCCATGGCTTAGGGCTGGGCTATTTACGGGACCGTCTACTGCCGATCTCTATCTCCCATCGTCCGGTGCGTTCCCACAGAGAGGGACTCCTCAGGGTGCCGTCAGCCAAACAGTGTCGACTGGCGGCCCCCAGGGGGAGGGCCTTCTCTGTGGGGGCTCCGACCCTGTGGAACGAACTTCCCCTCGGGCTTCGACAACTATCTGACCTTAGGACCTTTCGCCGCGAACTTAAAACCTATTTATTTCGTATGGCTGGACTAGCTTGATTTTACTCTTAATTTTAATTGAATTTGATGGGTTTTTAAATTTTTGTAATTTTGTGGGGTGTATTGTTATTTTAAATTTTTGGGCAAATTTAAATCATTCTTTTAAGGGTTGTTTTTAGCTATTGTGTATGTTTGTATTTTATCTGCCTGTTCACCACCCTGAGTCCTTCGGGAGAAGGGCGGTATACAAATTAAAATATTATTATTATTATTATTATTATTATTATTATTATTATTATTATTATTATTATTATTATTATTATTATTATTATTATTATTATTATTATTATTATTATTTGTTGCATCATTTTGGGAATTACTTTTTTTCTGAAAATCAAAAATAAGGAACTTGCCTAATGTTAGCCCGTAAATTTTATTGCTAGAAATTATTTTTTGAAGAACATATTTTATTTCCAAACCCAAAGTGAATTGAAACTGAATGATGTATGAGTACACAGCATAAATCTAAAAGAGATTAAAATCACACACACCTTTAACCGCCCTGAGTCCCTTGGGAGATAGGGCGGTATATAGATATGATTAAATAAATAATAAATAAATAATAATAATAGCCATAAATGGCCCTATAGACATCTCTTTTGTCACCTACAGTGCCCTTCATCCCAAGCTGTTTTAATTTTTTAAATTAACATTTAGGAAAATAAAAATAAAAATTACCATGCTGACAAGCAAACCATCCATTTCCAGAATTTTTTTTTTTTAAATTTCAAAGAATGTTTCTGGATTCCATATAGACTCCATTGAAAATGTTAGTAGAAGTAGTGAAAGGCAGATGTAATCCTATGTAGGGCAGGGCTGTTGTCAAAAAAGATGGCGACCATGATCACATAATTGAAGCTGCCTTTGATTGTAAAGGAGCACCACCTTGACCATTTTGACCTCTTCACAAAAACACTAATTATTACAGGCCTGTCAAACTGGCGGCCCATGGACCAGATACAGGTGATGCCCATTCTGGCTCTGCAAAGGCAAAATACATCACAATCTGGCTCGTGACACAATCAAGTTTGACACCCGTGCTCTAATATATATCATCTCCCACAATTGGGACAAAAATACCCATGCACCCAGAAACTGAGAATATGTGGCGAGTTTCCTCAAGATAGTGAGCTGAAATGACAGGCAACAGCCTTAACAGTTTGCTTTTGGACTATTTTGGATTGGACTATTTTTACAGGCTGTAGTCATCTTGTGAATGAACAGGCTGATTATGACATTCATTTTTAATGCAGAAAATGTTCTCGGGACTGATGGATTTTACATATTAAATTTGTGCATTCATCTAAGTTTCCCATAAGACAGTAGTTTTTTGCAAATGTCACAAGGTCTGCAAAAATTGTTCTGAATAAGCTTTACCTGACTTGAGTCATTAATTATAATATCATTAAAATATTTATTTAAATATTTAAAGAAGACCCAGTAAGGTTTCGGCATTTTCTTTTGATAATTTATAAATATATCGAATTCTAGACTGGTATAGTTATATAATTGTGCCTAATCTCTGCTTAAATGATAAAAAACAATTTTTCTACTTTTACCAAAATTTACTGAGTGGTAAACAACTCTTTACCACTCTAACTCTTACTCAAAGAAAACTCAAGTGTTTGTCATACATCAGGTCCTGGAATCATGAGCTATCTTTAGAGGTTTAGTGGCAGATGCTTAGTGGCTACTTGCCAGCCCAGCTGATGTAGGAACTCAGAGACAGAAAACTTGAAAGCAGTTGATACACCCCGGTTATCAGCTATCAGTACTGTCAAATGCTAAATACCAGAGCATGTCAACTATCAGATGCTGCCAATTCTCGAAATCAAATGTGTCAGAAGCAAGCTGGAATACTTACAACTCTATAATTTATTTTATTACTGGCAATTTATCTCTAGAAAACATGCAACATTATATGTAAACAAATTGCAGGCATGTTCATCAAATTATGACATGTTTATTTCACATTAGGTAACACAAAAGCATTTAGGGATATTTAGCACCCTGACTTAATCAGACCTGGAACTGCTGTTTTAGATGCTTAGCTTCATCTCTATAAAGGTGTCAGATGGAAGGTATGTTTGGGCTAACTAGGTTATAGCTGTAGTTTTGCATCATATAAATTCCATAGTGTGATGTTGGTTTTGACAATACAAAAGTAAATGATTTGAATCTAGAAATTATCTAAGCAAGCAGCAATTACCTGTATACATGCATTAGTTTGCCTTTATCTATTTAATGAAGCCGTGTTTAAGGCAATTTAAGTTAGAGAATTTTGAGGGTCAAAATCCACATATTTGCAAGGAACCCAAGTTGAGGAAGATTGGTTGAAGGAAACATTGTTCCTCCTTCTGCCCTTCTTCCATTGTGGCTAATTCTTCCCCAGTACTGGTAATTCTGCATTCTAGCATTCTATGATAATTCCCAAAGAACTTCTGATTTGGGGAGTTTGAACATGGAAATCAGCTGGATGAAATTTGGATTCAAATATTTTGAGACTGTTCAACATCAGACTCTACAATAGGGAATTCTGAAATAATTAGAGAAAATACATTCCAGTTCTACATGTAAATATTTGCTCTAGCCTTTCCTTTTCTATTTTTCCATTTTTATTGTATAAAATTAAGATTTTATTTTCAAATGGCAATTGTAGCCTATATTCAGCCTAACTGGTTTTTGGTGATTCTAGTCAGTATGGAGACATTTAACATGACTTGCATACAAAGTATTTCCATTACTTTCATATGTCATTAAATGTTATTGATATCACATTTTAAGTAAAAATATGAGAATATGGGATACTTATAACAATTTTATCTCTTAAATTTCCATGTTGAGCTATTTCAATTAGCTTCCCATATATTATTCTTTTTTACAAGTTGTACTGGAAGATAGCAAAAGTTCTAAAAGAAATCAGCACATTATCTAACAAAATGAAATACAATGGTCGAAAAAGTAAGGTTCTACATTTAGGCATGAAAAACAAAATGCACAGGTACAGAATATGTGGTACCTCACTCAATAGTAGTAATTGTGAGAGGGATCTTGGAGTCCTAGTGGACAATCATTTAAATATGAGCCAGCAGTGTGCTGCAGCTGCCAAAAAAGCCAACACAGTTCTAGGCTGCATAAACAGAGGGATAGAATCAAGATCACATGAAGTGTTAATATCACTTTATAATGCCTTGGTAAGGCCACACTTGGAATATTGCATCCAGTTTTGGTCGCCACGATATGAAAAAGATGTTGAGACTCTAGGAAGAGTGCAGAGAAGAACAACAAAAATGATTAGGGGACTGGAAGCTAAAACATATAAAGAATGGTTGCTGGAATTGGGTATATCTAGTTTGATGAAAAAAAGGACTAGGGGTGACTTGATTATAGTGTTCCAATATCTCAGAGGCTGCCACAAAGAAGAGGGAGTCAAGTTATTCTCCAAAACACCTGAGGGCAAGACAAATGCAATGGCTGGAAAATAATCAAGAAGAGAAGCAACTCAGAACTAAGGAGAAATTTCCTGACAGTTAGAATAAATAATCAGTGGAACGACTTGCCTCCAGAAGTTGTGAATGCTCCAACAATGGAAGTTTTTAAGAAGAGATTGGATAACCATTTGTCTGAAGTGGTGTAGGGTTTCCTGCCTAAGCAGGGAGTTGGACTAGAAGGCCTCCAAGGTTCCTTCCAACTCTGTTGTTGTTGTTGTTGTTGTTGTTGTTATTATTATACATTTCATTGTATTGTTTTCATTGCTCATTTATACTCATTTTGGTCTTTCGATATAGGGGAAGTGTGTACATTAAGGATATACTAAAAGAAGATATGATGGCAAAAAGTTGAGGAACCCCCTGGGCTAGATGATTTCCAAGATCACATCGATAATTTAATATTATCCTTCAGGAGAAGGGAGAAGGGCGGTATAGAAATATAAACAAACAAACAAATAAATAAATAAATAAACAAATAAAATAATAAATAATACATTCAGCTTATTATTTCTTTGTGGTTTTCCTTGATATGAAGATAATTTTGTTTTATTTTTCACCAAAAGGTTAAAAAACTTTAAAGAAGAGTTATAACTCTTATGTGAGGTTCTGCAGTTTCTCCTGTGAACATTTCCATTCAGATATTTAAAAATGAAGTGCTGTTACCAACAAGCATACATGCGGCAAAAAAATATCATGCCCATAAAGCAGCTTCCTGTGTAGTTAAATCGTACCTTAGATGTGTTTACCTCCAAGCTACCAAAACATGAAGCAAGTGATGTATATGAATGATTGATTGATTTGGAAAGCAAGGCTGCATATTTCATTCAGTTCTGGAAATAAAGAAACTCAAGACACAAGAACTCAATTGAGGCCACAAACTTTAACCTTATTTACACACGGTTCTGCAAGGCATATATTTTTTCCTGCTGTCAGTCAATACATATAGGCAATGGTACCATCAGAACAGGGTTTGGAGGAAGAAACATGAACAGAAGGCCTCCATGTTCATCAAACCTTAACATTAAAATATCAAACATTAAAATATGTTAATATTTTAAAATAAATAAAGTATTTTCTAAAAAGGGACAAGAGGTCCACTATCTGAAATTTCCTAATGGCATCAGTGGCTAACTCTTGTGTTTGAAGAATCCATTAGCATATGCTACTGTGTGCTTAAAAATCTGACCAAGTTTAGCAGTATCTCCTCTGTGATGCACATTACAGACAAATGAAGGAAATATATTTTTATAAAAAGCTTGGCATGTCTCTAAAAAAGACTGAAAATTCTGAAAGTTGAAGTCCACATATCTTAAAGTTGCTTGGATTGAGAAACACTGCTCTAGAGAATCCTGATCTTTTCTCCTGAATCTAATAGTCTGGAAGGAAGCCACAAATTTTAAAATCTGCCTTTCTCTTTATTATTAATAATTCTTTTAAAATTTGTAAACACAGCAATTGCTAGTTTTTCCCCTCAAAATTAAAAAACAAAACAAAACAACCATTCTACGAACCAACAACTAGCAATAATATCTGTTCATTTTTTCTGGACAAAGGAGGTAAAAATCTCAAATTGTCAATAGCCTCCTAATGTAGATTTCCATACTAATACCTGCAGTAATAAAATCTTCCTTTTGGAATTAAAATGAAAGAAGTATTTCAGCTGTATTTAATGTATGTATGTATGTATGTATGTATGTATGTATGTATGTATGTAATGTGTGTGTGTGTTTTCACACATAACACACACACACACACACACACACACATCACATCATCTTGGATTAATTTTGTTCTGTTTCTGAAAAACCAAAATGAAGGCTGAAATACTTGGTATTTTTAGTTCAAGAGTGCTTTATGGGCATCCTTAGAAATTAAAAATAGTGGGTAACGACAATCAGACCTTTTTCTGCAAAATGTTTACTGAATTGTTTATCCTACCAAACTAAGAGTGGAAATAACAATTTCTTACAGTGCAGTTACTTTTTCAGCATCTTATACAACTCCTTATTGGAGAACAAGGCATAAAGAAAACCTATTCTATAATTCTAGTCAATGCAGATACTGAACGTGAATGAAATTGAAGCTACAACTCAAGTAGTATTTATTCATTCTTCCTTTGCAGATATTTGGAGGAGCAAAGGAAAAGTTGAATAAAAAAGTTAAGTTTTTGAATTATTAAATTCTGTATAGTTAGCAAATCAATTTCTGTAAGTACATGAAATACACACAGTCCTGTTTAAATGAAAAGGATTGGAATGGGATTTACCTTCTCTCCTAAAGAAACATGAACAGAATTTAAGAAGAGTAATTGAGTTTGATTTTGGCATTTGTAAATGTCAATCTATTCTGTGTTGCTAACACTTACAATTAATAGAAGAAAAACAAATGTTAAAGACTTCTTGCTGTATGATTTGTTGTTTGATATTATTTTTTCCTACTCCATCATTTATAGAATAGAATAGAATAGAATTTTATTGGCCAAGTGTGATTGGACACACAAGGAATTTGTCTTGGTGCATATGCTCTCAGTGTACATAAAAGAAAAGATACGTTCATCAAGGTACAACATTTACAACACAATTGATGATCAATATATCAATATAAATCATAAGGATTGCCAGCAACAAGTTATAGTCATACAGTCATAAGTGGAAAGAGATTGGTGATGGGAACTATGAAACGATTAATAGTAGTGCAGATTCAGTAAATAGTCTGACAGTGTTGATGGAATTATTTGTTTAGCAGAGTGATGGCCTTCGGGAAAAAACTGTTCTTGTGTCTAGTTGTTCTGGTGTGCAGTGCTCTATAGCGTCGTTTTGAGGGTAGGAGTTGAAACAGTTTCTGTCCAGGATGCGAGGGATCTGCAAATATTTTCACGGCTCTCTTCTTGATTCGTGCAGTATACAGGTCCTCAATGGAAGGCAGGTTGGTAGCAATTATTTTTTCTGCAGTTCTAATTATCCTCTGAAGTCTGTGTTTTTCTTGTTGGGTTGCAGAACCGAACCAGACAGTTATAGAGGTGCAAATGACAGACTCAATAATTCCTCTGTAGAATTGGATCAGCAGCTCCTTGGGCAGTTTGAGCTTACTGAGTTGGCGCAGAAAGAACATTCTTTGTTGTCCTTTTTTAATGATGTTTTTGATGTTAGCTGTCCATTTGAGATCTTGCGATATGATAGAACCCAGAAATTTGAAGGTTTCTACTGTTGATACTGTGTTGTCAAGTATTGTGAGAGGTGGAAGTATGGAAGGGTTTTTCCTAAAGTCTACCACCATTTCACCATTTATGTCATCTAAGTTCTCATTACTAATGTAGTACGTGGTAATTAATATCTTTTTTTACTTCCAGAATTTCCTATATAAATATGATTATAATCAGAAAGACAAAAATCCTAGAACTCTTTGCTCTTCTCAGAATACTACTTAATGGCTTTGAAATGACAAGTTACTGGAAATTATTTCTTCATAATATTTTTATTGTATTTTCTCTCTGCTTTGAAACCAAAAGAAGAGGCAATCAATATCAGTGGTTGTTCAGAAAAAACCTAAACTCCTTTGAGTTTGTCCAGAATGTCTTGTTTTGTTTTGTAATCAGTCAACAAATGACATTTATTGCAGAACTTTCTTTAGAAAACTGTACAAATATAGCAGCATAAGTATTTTAAAACGCTTGACATTGTTATTGTCAGGAGAATTTTGATTATATGAACTGGTCTAGGAAGTGACTGGCTTATTAATTTATTCTTAGACTTGCCACCATATAACTAATAGTTTCACATTCTTCTCTGAACTTAGAGCTTCATTATTCAGAATGTTGAACCATAATTCATATTTGATTCAGACTATTTTTGTTAACAGTCCCTTGGGATTTTTTTATATATCACCTCTTTATTCTGGTTTTGTAACATAATTTATTATACTGTAGTCGGTTTTAAAGAATTTATTATCTATATTCTTATGTGTAGGCTCGGTATGCAATTTGATGGAAACTGATATAAATGCTTTAAATAAATAAATACTGAAAAAAAGAGGTCCACTGAGGATTTTGGTTGTGTTTGACTTGCATGATCTCTTAATCTGTGGCAGATAATAAATATTGCTAATATATCTTATGGCTATTTCCAACGAACCATTGAGGTACATTCTGCATGTTGTATTAGATGATGTTTCGTGTTGAGTTTTCTTGTTATGCCAAGCAGATTTAGTGGAAAATAAGAATTAACTGCTAAATTGTACAGTCCCTTTTGACTTCATTTTCTCTTTACCTGTATTAAATAATTGCTACCAACTTGCCTTCCATTGAGGACCTGTATACTGCACGAATCAAGAAGAGGGCCGTGAAAATATTTGCAGATCCCTCGCATCCTGGACATAAACTGTTTCAACTCCTACCCTCAAAACGATGCTATAGAGCACTGCACACCAGAACAACTAGACACAAGAACAGTTTTTTTCCCGAAGGCCATCACTCTGCTAAACAAATAATTCCCTCAACACTGTCAGACTATTTACTGAATCTGCACTACTATTAATCGTTTCATAGTTCCCATCACCAATCTCTTTCCACTTATGACTGTATGACTATAACTTGTTGCTGGCAATCCTTATGATTTATATTGATATATTGACCATCAATTGTGTTGTAAATGTTGTACCTTGATGAACGTATCTTTTCTTTTATGTACACTGAGAGCATATGCACCAAGACAAATTCCTTGTGTGTCCAATCACACTTGGCCAATAAAAATTCTATTCTATTCTATTCTAAATCAATCATATGGAGACAAATCACCACACATGAACCCCAAAGGTGATGTACTAATAAGAGCATGCAAAAGAGTGATCATATAAAAGACATGAGGGGAACACAATATCTAGAAAATAATTAAAACAGCTGTTAGCACTAGTTAGATATCAATCAGTTTTGATGCATGTGCTTATTTTACATTTAGTAAGTAACTACTAACTTCAATGTTCAAATTTTGAAGTTGTTTAAGTTGTTTGCAATCACAGAACTGCATGATACATTTTTTTCTGGATTATACAGAATAGAACTGGGAGAGGCCTTGGAGGTCTTTTAATCCAATATCCTGTTCAAACAGGAGACCCTATACCATTTCAGACAAGTTGCTGTCCAGTTTCTTTTCTCTCTATGTATATCCAGCCTATTTCTCTCTCTAGGTTATGGACAAGGTATCTCAATTAACCTCAACATATTACTCCCTTCCCTCCAGTAGTGGGTTTTACCGTATATACTCGAGTATAAGCCGAGTTTTTCAGCACGTTTTTTGTGCTGAAAAACGTCCCCTCGGCTTATACTCGAGTATATACGGCTTATACTCGAGTTTTTTTTTTTTTTTTTTCACATTATACCGGCCGGCCCGAACTTGGCGGGCTTTGCTTTAGCTGGGAAGCCCTGCCGGTGCAGTGAGGGGGCGGGCGGGGGAAGCCGCCAGCCTCCTCGGCCGAGGGAGGGAGGGTTTCGCCGACCGGTAGGTGCCTCATTTCCCACCCTCGGCTTATACTCGAGTCCCCAGTTTACCCCAGTTTTTTGGGGTAAAATTGGGGACCTCGGCTTATACTCGGATTGGCTTATATTCGAGTATATACGGTAATTTAGTTTGCTACCAGTTCACTCATGCATGTGTGTGCTTACGTGTGTGCACAGGTGGTGGGTAGGTGGGCAGAGCCTCTGCCGCCACCATTACTGGTTCGCCTGATCCAGGGCAAATTGGTAGCAAACCACCACTGCTTCCCTCCCCTCCAAAACAACATTTCTGCAAAATCAGAATTACCATATTTTTCAGAGTATAAGGCGCTCTGGACTATAAGAGACACCTACCTTATTTGGTGAGGAAAACAAGAAAAAGAAATCTGCCTCTGCCTCCTAGCAATTTTGCAGCAAACAGCAAATAGCCTGCTTTACTTTCATTTTCGTTTTCAGCATAGCTTGATTAGCACAAGAAAAAAAAAATCTGCTCCCAGCAATTTACCTCCTTGCAGCAGAGGCCCGTGCAGCAATAGGCAATGGTAATCCCTGCAGCCTGAAACAGTCGGGAAGCCGATCCAACGGACAATCAACTTGTGCTAATTAGGCTGTGCTGAAGCTGAAATGAGCTGTTTCTTCTTGCTGCTTGCTACAAGGAGGTAAATTGCTGAGAGGCAGAGGCCAAAGGGTGGGGGCCAGTGAGTGGGCAGGGCTACATTCAGTGTATAAGACACACCTAAATATTCATCCCCTTTTAGCGGGGGGGGGGGAGGGGGAAATAGTGTGTCTTATACTCTGAAAAATACGGTAGCAATTTTTTAAAAATTACATTGTAACTTTCCTAACATACTTATTTTCTTTTGGGGCTTTCTTCTTAATATGGGAAAGAACTGAAGCTATTTATCTCTTCCATGGTAGAAAGAAAGTGATAAAGACCTATACATTTATCATATAAACCTCCTGCAGTTTGGCCTTTAGATTAAAATCTAGGCAACAACACGCAGAGAAAGTGCAGATGTATGCATCAAGTTCTAAGGGGAACAATTATAAGTCAGACATTACAATTAATGCATTAATTAAGTTTGGAACTTGGGAAGAAGGAATAAAAGCCAAATCCACCTTCTTTAAACATTTTCACCAGCTTTCACTAACAAATTCCTGGTTTCCAAAAGTCAATTCTAGAACTTGGAAAGGCAAAGGAAAACAATTTTAATTTTCCTCTAAATTTTTAATAGATTTTTTTCCCCACAGAGCAGCAGTGGTTCACCGAGAGAGATAATTTGTAAGCCACATATTTTTCTGCTTGAATTGGCATATTGCTTTATTTTTCTTCATATTATCAATCCTAACCCAATGTAAGTCAAAGGACAGGGTAGCAGAAATAACAGACATTATTGAGGTTGCCAACAAGTTTAATCCAAAGTTGGCTGCTGTTGTGAATATGAAAGTTTTTACTTAGGCACAATTTATGAAATTTATATAGAAGTGTGAACAAAAGTTTTAATAAGATGCACCTTTTTCTCAGGAAATTGGCATGTGTTGTTCCATATATCACTTGACAGTAAGTGGGGAAACTGCAGCATTTCTTTGGAGATAATCATTATTTCTACCCTAAAAGTAACATATGAACATCCCTAAATTAGATCGGAGCAAATTATCGGGAGTCATTCAAATCCTTGTCAAGTTTCACTGTGGGTGTGAAAATCACCCTGTATAGCTGTCAGTGGAAATGAATGTACTGCATGAATGGTGCGATATTTTTTGTTGTTGTTGTTTCCTTCAGTTCTTGTACTATATTTAAACCAAATGTTTTACCTGGTTTGGCAATTAAGAAAGTAGCACATTTATATGTTCCAAGCACTCCATAAATGTTTTGATTCAGAACTCAAATGTTTATAGTTTAGCCTTAAAGATCTCAAAATTTCTGTCTTGGAACAAACATCTGTGGAGTCTCTTATTTGTCATGAACAACATCCAGACTGACTGCAATCAATTGGCAATCATATCTCTTCTAAATTAAGAACATAAGAGTACATTCTGGGCATGCCCATGCATTTCAAAGCAAACAGAACTTGGCTGATGCAGGGGAACTGAGCTGTACAGTCTAATAAGAAGAGACCGCAGTAGAGTGGTACAGAACGGGAAAGAGGGAGGAAAGTAAGCGTACTTACTTTCAGGGTATAACACAAATTTGAATCTACTTTCCCCCATCTAACACAATATTATTACCACCACATCAGACTTTTTCCCCCTGCTGCTTTCTTTTGGCTCCTTCATTCTGAGACCACCACAAGACCACTGTCACCAGCCAATGCTATTGTAATGGATTTAAACCTGTGCTTTTAAAGGGCATTGCTCTCAATGGTAGGAAGCAGGCCAATTGCCATGGCTGAAGGCCAGATGAGTGAAGGAAAATACTGTTTTTCTCAATGCTCTTCATAAATATTAGCACACTGGTATTACATTTGAATGTGGTATAAGATTAAACTGAACTGTCAGTAGTCAAGGAGATGAAGAATGTTCCCTCTTCTTTTTAGTTCTCCTGATGCCACCAAATGACTAACATAAAAAAATTAGCCAAGATAACTTGGGATAAACAGACATTGGACCATAGGGTAATAGTTTTGCGTGATGCATAAAAACTAATAGAATAGAATTAGATAAATGCTTGAATAAACATTGGTATCTCTGAGTTTAAGAACATGGTATTTAACATCAATATCTTCCGTTTTATATTTTCAGGAAAAGAGAAGTGAACCATTCCATAACTGGTATCTATATCATGCTGGAGAAATATAATCATCTAAATTTGAAGAGAAGAATGTCTGCAGTGATAGATAGAATCCTCCATTCTTCCCTGCTGTCTTTTTCTTCCTTACACACACAGTTACACAATCACCACCATACTTTTGTTTCCCTACCTATTGTCTGCAGTCTTTTGCCAGCTGTTCGAACACAGCTGATCAATAAACACCTTTAAAATGTGCTACAAAGCCCTATTTCATTTATAACATCTTCTTTGAGATCCCTACACTCTAATATATAGTTCAGTGACAGCTAACCTTTTTGGCATCAAGTGCCAAACCTGGAGCATGCCTATGCGCATGCCGGAGCACCGGAACCTGGAAGAGAGCAGCTGGTCAATGTGCATGTGAGCAATGGCTAGCTCTGCTCCAGGGTTCCATTGTGCACATACGCGCCAGACAGCTGGTGCGCCAGAACCCAGAAGAGAGCAACTGGCCAGTGTGCATGCACACCACGCCAGTTGTCCAGTGTGCATGCACATGACAGAACCTGGAAGTACAGCTGGCGATGGTGCACGTGCCCACAGAGAGGGCTCTGCGTGCCACCTCTGGCACACATGCCATAGTTTCGCTATCACGTATATAGTTTATTGGTTGCTTCATAACTCATAAGATTTCGGCAATCTGAAATCTTCTGTGATAAACCAATTTTGAATTATTTTACCTTCTTCTTTTGGGTAACAGTTCTGAACTCTCTTTCTCCCACTCCAAACTTAACAGTGTATTTTTCATTTTATATTACTTCTCATAGACAGACATACAAACTTTAAAATTATCTCCACTAGAAATTTATACATTAAACCTGCTAGACAAGTAGGAGCAGGCAGCAGCCCAATGAAAGTTCTCTGCCAATTATTCAACAAACTATCACTCATTTGACTGAAGGAATGCAGTTAGCCCTAATGAAGGTGAAATCAGCTATCTATGTGATTTTTTTTTTCATTTTAATATTGATTACAGATTGATAATACAGATGTAATTTTATTTAGGGAAATTATAATTATAATATTATTTAGGAAGAAAAAAATTCAGGCAAGTTTAAAATTCCATTTAGATGGGAGAAGTTGGAAGAGGCAATAGCAGATATTCAAACCAAACTCTATCCAAAAAGCAAGACTTTTTCTGAAAAATTTAAAAAAGAATTGAATAAAATATAAATGAAAATGACAATCATAGATAAGAACAAATAAAAGCCACAATTATTATGAGACTGAAGAGGATTCCATTTTGGGTACTACAGGCATTGACATTCATTCATTCCTTCCTTCCTTCCTTCATTCATTCATTTATTTTTCATATTTCTCTCTGTTTTTTCCAAAAAAATTTCTAAAATCCCATTGTTAACTAGGTATTATAAATGTTTAATGTGGAATATAAATACAGCAAATACCCCTCAAAATATTTCATTGTCTGAAAAGTTAAAAGGTTCTGAAGAAAAATGAAAAATGAGAAAATTAGGAGAGATTAAAAAAAGAAATATAAATTAAGGGCATTTGCAGATGATTTGGTGTTAACTTTGGAAGATCTGCTAGAGGGAGTAGGAACATTAATGGGAAAATAAAAGGATTTTGGTATGTTAGCAGGTTTTAAGATTAATAATCAAAAGGCAAAAATTTTAATGGAAATGATACCAAATACTAGTTACAAAATTAAGTAAAAAGTTCTTAATTATTACTATGACAAATATGAATTCCATTCCTTCAAAATAATTATGTTGAAATGAAATTAAGGAAGACATGTTCTGATGGGAATAATTTAAATTGTCACTGTTGAGGAGTATCTCTATGATAAAAATGAATGTTTTGTCAAGAATGATATTTTTGTTTCAAACAATCCCTGTTTGACAATTGATGTGCCATTTAAACAATGGAAGCAAGTTACACCTAAATTTAATGGCAAAGGGAAAAAATGAGTTAAATATAAAATTTTACCAGATGAAATGAAAAAGGAGGATTGAAGTTACTAGATTTGAAATTGTGTTTTGCTGCTTGTTGTTTAGTCCGGATGAAACAATGGATGTTGTTTAGTCCGGATGAAACAATGGATGTACCGGTACAAAAGACTTTTAGAGTTAGAAGCTCAAGATCTGAGATTTGGATAGCATGTATATTTATGATACTATTTATAGATATTTATAGACACGCCATATAGAGAATATAGATTAGATGAAATTTTGTGCCAACAATTTTTGCCTGCAGAATGTTGCTGGAGGTGGGGGAGGTGAAAAATTGGTGCACAGATGCCCCAGGAGACCAAAAAATGTGTGAAAACTGTCTGATTTTCACCTCCCCCACCTCCAGAAGACTGATAAAAAGAAAGAGAGAGAGACAGAAAGAGAGAGAGAGAGAGAGAAGACACACACACACGGAGAGAGACTTGATCGTAAGCTCCTCGGAGCTGGAAAGAATTGCTGCAAAACTGAGTTTTCTGAAGTGGACCACTAGACTCCTAAGCAACTGAAAAAATGATCTAGTAAAAAGAAAAGTCAACCAAAAGAGCAACATGCAAACAAGCAAATAAAACACCCCAGGAGCAAAACAAATTAAAGTTTAATTGTGTGCATTGGTCAATGGACTTTTAAATTGGCCACTCCGACCTAGTCACATGACCTAGCCATGCCCATCCAGTCACATGACCACCTAGCCATGCCCACCCAGCTGGTCCGGCCCTCCAACAGTCTGAGGGACCATAAATTTTCCCCCTGTTTAGAAAGTTAAAGCCCCCTGCACTAAATGAATGATGGTAAATCAAGGATTACTTGTATAGATAGCAAAGATTATAGGAAGAAGAGTAATGCGTTGTTTTTTAAATCAAATCTTATATGTTGAAGTGATTTAAGTCAAATAGGTTTGTCCTGAAATCAGATCCTATCTTTCTCTGTTTTAAAATGTGTATTAAAATCTTTAAAACAGAGAAAGGTAGGATCTGATTTCAGGACAAACCTATTTGACTTAAATCACTTCAATATATAAGATTTGATTTTAAAAAAGAACTTATGTACTGGCTATTATGAATAAACACCAACACTCCTGCAGCTGGTTTCATTTTTTGCTAGTATGAGATCAATGTCCTATGAATGTTGGTTCTCTATAGGATATTAATCTTGACAAGTTTAATCTTGATACACTGAAATTTTTTTATTACATATATGAGATGGATTTTTCTTTTATTGTTATTCTCTGTTTTCAACATTAACTATCATTCAATATAGCTCTGCACTACCTATGAAAGGTATAATTTAAGACATTCATCTAGCACTGAACCATAGAGCAAAGCTTGAATGTCTTGATAAACTAAGTATTAATGCATAAAGAGCCTAGCATGAATGAAATGTGTGAAAACATAAAGCAAAGGTAGAGAATAGTCATTCAGTTATTAATCAAGTCAAACAACATTAACTCTATCTGAGCCAAATACAAGAAATACAAGAGTTAGGCTTTTTGCTTAAATGTGTTACCAGATCAAATAGGAAGATATAATAATAATAATAATAATAATAATAATAATAATAATAATAATAATAATAATAATAATAATAATAATAACAACAACAACAACAACAACAACAACAACAACAACAACAACAGAGTTGGAAAGGATCTTGGAGGTCTTCTAGTCCAACCCCATGCCCAGGCACGAAACCCTACACCATTTCAGACAAATGGTTATCCAACATTGTTGTTCCTGTCACTCAAATCACATGAAAAGCTGAATTAAGTTTAACCACAATACACCAAATATTATTACAATAGGTCACCACAACAGACATGAACACAGCTACAGCAACCATTGCCATACCTGATACTTAGGAGAAGGAGAGAGGATGCTGGAAAACAGTGCAGTGTGGTACGCCATCATGGGCTTCTGCCTGCTATCAGCAAAACTACAATATACACTTTGGATGTGTATCTCTGGAGTAATGCTACTTCTAAAAAGCCATTTAACTCCTAGCCACCTGCCACGTTTCATTTGGCTCCAACAATCCATTTCGTGAACACTGTATTGATAGCTTTCATATGTAAGTGTTGGAAATCTTCCCACATCACTTTCATTTTGGGATAGCAGCTGCCGATTGCCAAGTCCCTTTCATGGTTACATGAAAGAAGCAAGCTTGACTCAGAAGCTCTTCAGGAAAAACAGTTCTTGTCATTTGATCAATTCTAGCCAGTATTATACAAATCTGCTTTGGTTAGAATTCAGCTGTTTTCTGTTCGTCTCTCTGACATCCAGATTCCTTATTTCATTAGCTGTCTAAAACAATTGATTTTTATTTCCAAAAAATGATAGAAACTACTATACACCTTCAGGACAGAAAAATGCTTCAAGTAAATTCAAACCAACAAACAAATCAATATTTTGGGATATTTTAGAAAATGAAAGAAAATAAAAATTCAATCTACAACATTAGAGTTTGAAGATTTCAGTTTCAGATCATCTATCTGATATAGTTTCACCACCCTTAGCTAGAAGTATCTTATCCTTTAAGAAAATGGGGAAAACATAAAACATAAAAGTATCATCCTGGAAGAAGACAAATTATGTCATAGTTTTGGAGATAACAAAGTATCATACTGAAATTCACAATATGACAATACATAACAATCAAATTCCAATGGAAGAATAATTTGATATTTACTTTATGACATAAGTACCGTATCTCAAATAATTTAACAAGTAATTTTGGCACAGCCATCTTTGAATATGTTTTAATCTTGGGCTAGCATTGATTTATGTTTATTACCTTCCCTTTTATGTATCTGTGCATATGAGAACAGAACAGAAAAGAACAAAATGGAATAGAATAACAAAGTTGGAAGGGACCTTGGAGGTCTTCTAGTCCAATCCCCTGCTTAGGCAGGAAATCCTATACCATTTCAGACAAATGGTTATCCAATCTTTTCTTAAAAGCTTCCAATGTTGGAGCATTCACAACTTCTGGAGGCAAGTTGTTCCACTGATTAATTGTTCTAACTGTCAGGGAATTTCTTCTTAGTTCTAAATTGCTTCTCTCCTTGTTTAGTTACCATCCATTGCTTCTTGTCCTGCTCTCAGGTGTTTTGGAGAATAACTTGACTCCCTCTTCTTTGTGGCAGCCCCTGAGATATTGGAACACTGCTATCATGTCTCCCCTAGTCTTTCTTTTCATTAAACTAGACATACCCAGTTCCAGCAACCATTCTTTATATGTTTTAGCCTCCAGTCCCCACATCATCTTTGTTGCTCTTTTCTGCACTCTTTTTCACATTTGTGGCGACCAAAACTGAATGCAATATTCCAAGTGTGGCCTTACCAAGGCATTATAAAGTAGTATTAACACTTCATGTGATCTTGATTCTATCCTTCTGTTTATGCAGCCTAGAACTGTGTTGGCTTTTTTGGCAGCTGCAGGACACTGCTGGCTCATATTTAAATGATTGCCCACTAGTACTCCAAGATTTTTTTTTATTATTATTTACATTTATATCCCGCCCTTCTCCGAAGACTCAGGGTGGCTTACAGTGTATAAGGCAATAATCTCATTCTATTTGTATATTTACAAAGTCAACTTATTGCCCCCCCAACAATCTGGGTACTCATTTTACCTACCTTATAAAGGATGGAAGGCTGAGTCAACCTTGGGCCGGGCTTGAACCTGCAGTAATTGCAGGCTGCTGTGTTCTAATAACAGGCTTCTAACAGCCTGAGCTATCAAGATCCCTCTCACAGTTACTACCACTGAGCAAAGTATCACAGATACTATACTTGTACATTTTGTTTTTCAAGCCTAAATGTAGAACCTTACTTTTTCACCATTGAAATTAATTTTGTTAGATAGCACCCAATGTTTAAGTCTGTCAAGATTCTTCTGTATCTTAAACCTATCTTCTGGAGTGTTGGCTATTCCTGCCAGCTTGGTGTCATCTGAAAATTTGATAAGTTCCCCATCTATCCCCTTGTCCAAATCATTGATGAAGATGTTGAAGAGTATTGTGCCTAAAACACTGCACTGGGTATTCCACTGCATACTTCTCTCCATGTAAATGTAGTTCCATTTAGAACTACACGCTGGGTGCTCAAGATCCATATTCTGCTCAGTGTAAGTAATTCAAAAGACAATTGGAAGAGATGATTCTCCAGCCTCTGGCTGAAGTTTTTCAGAGAAGTCACTAATCTTCTATTGTTGAACAGCTCCTGCATATTTAATCCAGCAATTAATTCCCACAGTGGCCAATCAAATATCTTGTTTATGACAAGTACTGCAATTATCCCAATACTATTATAAAAACCTTCTCCTGTAACTAGAATATCACCTTCCCAATCCTGTTGCCCAATCAATGGTATTCAACTTGACTGACAATGACAGCAGAAACTTTAAATTAGATTTTGGTTTATTTTATAATATTCATACTAAGTCTGTAATGAAATGGATGGCACATATAGAAAATAAAATTCAATCTGGGAGGAAAGTGCTTAGTTCCATTTAGAAAAAAATAATGTGAAAAGAGTAAAGACAACTAAGAAGGGAGAAAAGAAATGGTGATTAATACATATGTATGAACTAATCCCTTCTACAATATATCTCTTATTTGATAAGAGGTGCTACAGTATGAGAAAATTTCTTTTCTCAGGCTCACATCCTCATCTGTAACTTGAGAACAATAATCACGACAAATGTGTAGTTTTGTTTAAAAAAATCCACAGAAAAATTCCATGTCCATCAAAAACCATATCTGGATGATACTTTTATCGGAAGCAGTTGTGTTTATAGAAAAAGATATGCAAATATGTATATTCTTCAGAACAGAGCACTGCTGATAATTTTATAAAAGTGAAGTGGATCAGATATTCTGAGTATATTAAATGTGAAAAAGTTAATTATTCTTAAAAGTATAGATAGATAGCATTGATGGCTGCATTTGGCTATTGGTTATTTTTGTTCTCTGTTGCATTAGCATTAGCATTAAATCTTCCCATGCTATATGTAGCATATTGGGCAGCAACAGACCTGCAGCATGTTGGGTTTATGGTGAATACTTTAATATCTTCCCATGTGATGTTTAAAGTCTTTAAGTCTCTTCATGGAAGACTTAAAGATTCTTCCCTGTTGTAAGAAGTTCATAATCTAGAATTTTAGACTAAAAAAAGAAAATAAGGAAAAATGATGAAGAGAGGAGAAAAATAAGACAAATATAAATAAGACAGTTGCTGAAGAAAAATTGAAGTACTGCTCAAGATCATGTCTTAATTCTAGAATTGCCAAATTGAAACCAGCTGTATTCACCTAAAACTGGAAATAAACTAAATTTAACCCAGGATGACCAATGAAATGCTATTTGTTTTTCCACCACTTTCGCTATTCTTTTCTTAAAAGAGAAAGAAAAGAGCCTGGTGTGATAAATGAAAATTGTAAGTACTGTACCTGTGTACATTAATTCTTTCTCAATTCCATTAAGAATCTACATAGAGAGAGCACATTTTTACACAGACATTACATCTATTTCTTTTATGGATTTTTGTGTGTATATACTGTACATGTGTGTCCCTTCAAATCAGTGTTGACCCTTGGCAACTGTCTGGACAAATCCCTGCAATTTTCTTGGCAAGATTTCAAAAGTGGTTTGTCATCACTGCCTTTCTAGGTCTTAGAGAGAACGACTGGCCCAAGGTCGACTCTGGGCCAAAGGCAGCACTCTTCTGGTCTGCTGGTTTTTACCCTGGTGCCTTAACAACCACACCAAACTGGTTCTCACTGAATAAATAAGAATTATTTGGAGGATTGAAGCAATCTGCTAAGGCAGCTGATGTAGAAGATGAATAAACTTTTCTTCAGGGCACGTAACTTGAAGTGATATTTGTCTTCTATAAACAAGAACACTTTCAGGATGTTTTGCTTAGGAGAAGAAACACAGAAATGAAAATGACATATATGCTTGCACAAAGATCAACACCAAAGCATTCAAGAGAGATGTTTTTAAAATATGCAAAATAAAAATGTTAGAGGCTTTTCAGGTTCGGGTATAGTTTTCCCACTAGAGGAACTGTATGCTTAAAGATGGTCTCCCCCCCCCACCCAAACAGAATCATATTCAATAGTGATGTACCTCTCTTGAAAACACTTTCATCTCTACTCTTAATTTTTAACTATTTTAACTAAAATCATGAACTGGGAATTGAGCAGGATAAAAAAAAAAGCGTTAACTCTGTGCAATGTTTATTCATAATACATATGCCCCATAAGCTTTTAGATGATAAAATTAATATGTGAATGAATGTCAGTATTTTATCTGGCTGCAAAATAGATATAAGGTAAGGAGATGGACCAATTCAGTGTTCTATACAGGGATGCTATCCAGCAGGTTCTGACAGATTCTGGAGAACCGGTAGCAGAAATTTTGTGTCGTATGGAGAACCAGCAAATACCACTTCTGGCAGAGTGCGGTGGGAGTGGAGATTTTGCAGTATCCTTCCCCTGCAATGCCCATCAAGCCACCCACCAAGCCACACCATACCCACCAAGCCACCCCCACAGAACCGGTAGTTAAAAAAATATGGATTTCACCACTGGTTCTATATAATATTCCATTTTTTCTTCAGTAATATACTGATCTGCCTATTTGACTATTGCTAGGAGTTTAGATCTGAAAAAGCCAAAGGGACATGAAAAGTAGGTATTAGCGTTTTAAATGTCCACAATTCAAAAGCCATAGTTATTTTGGACCCCAATCCCAGTATATCCATATGATAGACTTTTGAGTTAGAGACACCAAACCAACATTTTTTAAAAAATTCTGAGTGTAGAAGAAAATAAACTGAGAAAAGAATTCAAAAGAAACAGAAGAAAGTGAGTGACAGTTCCCAGCTTTTTTGGCTGTTGTTTTGTGACTCTCAGTGCCTCCTAGCACTGTTAGGTTCTAGTTCACAGTATATGTCCTTGCCCCACATTTCAAAAGAAACCATTTCCCTCTGAGGAACCAGGAACATCATACATTTGGAACTACATTTTCATCAGCCCAAACAGTGAAATAAAAAAAAATTGTCTAAAAATGACAAATGGGATTATCCTTGGATTGTGCAGAGAAGCATTTGAAGTCAATGTTGCTATTTCCAAGAGCGGAACACAAAAGTGACAAATATCTCCCCATATCCTGTGAGACACAAAAATGTCACAAAGATAGCAATTACCATATTTTTTGGAGTATAAGATGCACTTTTCCCCCCTAAAAGAGGCTGAAAATTTGGGTGCATCTTTTACTCCGAATGTAGCTTTTTCGAAGCTTTTTTCCCAGCCCTAATGAGGCATTAACAAGTGAAGTGATGTTTCACGCTTAGTCTGCTTTTCTTATTGCTTCTCTCTCTGAAGATCAGCTGTGACTTAGAAGCTGTTTTTCAGCCCTAATGAGGCGCTAGCGAGTGAAGCAATCTTCCTGCTTCGCCTGCTTTTTTCATTGCTTCTCTCTCCGAAGATCAGCTGTGTTTAGAAGCTGTTTTTTATCCTCAATGCTTAGAACCAGCGAATTAGTGTGCTGAAGCTGACCAGACTAAGGATGCTAGCCAGATGAATACCTGGTAGGCAGAATTTTTTTTCCCTATTTTCCTCCCCAAAATCTAAGGTGCATCTTATACTCTAGTGTGTTGTATACTCTGAAAAATACAGTAATCTTCTATCACACTTCCTGATTACATTTGAGTGGCAAAGTGAAAAACCAAGCAAATTGTCATCAAGTTTTAAAATCTAACTCTAGATGGAAGATGTCTTAAAATATATTTCACATATAGATCACTGCAGTATCAACGTCTTCTGATACTTAACTCGGAACTCTCTAATTTTCCACTGTGCTAGGGAATTGTATATTACAGAGCTACCATGTTCTTCCCTGTGTGCCAGGGAATTGTGCACTGAAGACATATTTTTCAGTGAATTATACACTTTCTTATGACAGTCACCCATTGGATTAGATCCAAGGATTGTGAACGCTGTTCATAGAACATTGATTTGGAAGCAATCTGAAAGACATCTGTTCCACTCTCTGATAGTGTACAAAATCTAGTAGCCCATTCAGAAAATCAAACTGAAGAGAATTGGCATGATATACTGATAAGGATTTCAGTGGAACCAGGGAGAAGCCGGTTCAGGTATATCCTTAGGAAACTCTCTGGGCAAGTGGGAGTCAATCTTAGTCTTTAGCCTTACAAGGTTGTTGTTATAATAAAATAAAGAAAAATCTTCAGAAAAGCTTTTTGCAATATAAAACACATAAATAAAAAATAAAAAAAACAGATAAATAGATTAGCAGTTCTATTCCACTGCTTCAAGTACAATTATATGGAACTTCATGGAAACAAAAACTGCAACTTCCTTAGTACATGTAACCCAATAGTTTAGTTCAGTTTACATGCAGAAACTGAAAATGTAGCCACATTATTTCTAATGCTTATTGAAACTGAGGAGTAGAGAAAGCGAAGAGGTCTGAAACTACTTCACCTTAATGTTAACACTAAATATGAAACATTTATGAGATTGTCGTGTCCTTGGTGTTCTCTGAGCTTGGTTATTTGCTTGCAGATGTTTCATTACCCAACCAGGTAACATTATCAGTGTTAGTGAATATGAGGTTTGCTTACTCCTTATATATAGTAACTTGCACTGTCGGTATTGGTCTGGTAGTGGTTTTCGCTTTGATAGTTCCTTAATTATTTTTTTCTGCTTGATTGCTTGTTTGGTTTTAATCTCTGCTTATTTCGGTATTGGTTGATGGTTAGGATATGTTCTCATCTTTTTGTTTCTTTGTTAGCTATTATTGTCTCTTCTGAATGGTGCATAAGTGGGCTTTATCTCTTTGTATCCATTGATGACTGATTATCTGTTTGTCAAACTTTCAGGATTTCCCTACCATTTTGGATTTAGTTTGGTCTACGATGCTCACAGTTTCATAATTTAAATCATAGTTGAGTTTGTCTATATGTTGTGAGACTAAGGAGTTTTCATTGTGTCTTTCTGACTTCTAATTGGTATTCATGGATATGCTTTGCTAGTCTTCTGCCTTTTTGTGCTACATAGTGACTGTTACAGTCCTTACACTATATATTGTAGATGATTCCTGTTCTTTCTTCTTGAACTATTTTGAGCTATTTTCTTCTCTTCTATTGGACATCCATAAGAGTAAAACAATAATTCACAGTACTTATGGAATTTGATCTATGTTCATTTATGCTTCTATCATACAGTATATGTAAAGAACATTCAGCACATACCAAATTAACCTTATGTGTCCATTATGTATATTTTGCATTGGTAGGTGAGGTAGGTATCGTTAGGACTAAGGTCTAATACTCATCAGCTCCAGTATTTGAAGAAAACATGAATGGAAGAAAATACAACAAATATTAGACACTAGGTCTATGTTGGTATACTGATTTTGATGCTGGAGAAGGCAGCTTTGATACCAAGAGTTTTGATTTTTGTGCATTTAATTTGCTTTTTCTTGTTATATCTCAATTCAGACTCAATTCTATTCTTCTGGATAAAGGTTTGGATTCTAAAAGGATGGAAACATTATTGCTGGGCTGATCATTGCCTGGGCAAGTGGTATTAAGTCTATTCTGTCAGAATATTCATGACTGGGAAGACATGGTAATAAGGCCAGACAATGAATAGGCATAGCAACTAAGCCAGCCAATTGGGAGCTGAGACAGAGTGGAGCCAAGGCATGTCTTAGACTGCAGCTTCTGAGTCTGTAAAGAGAAACTGAAACCAGTGTGTGTCTGTGCATGCTTGTCTGTTGATCTGATCTGAAATGCAACTGAATCTGCTGTTGGTATTATAAACTTACTTCATGTATTATTATTATTATTATTATTATTATTATTATTATTATTATTATTATTATTGTTGTTGTTGTTGTTGTTGTTGTTGTTGTTGTTGTTGCCATTTTTTAATATTTTTTTACAAGCATAATAAAAAAAATTATTGTGAACGAATTATTGGTCAGGTACATCTTTAAACATATCAAGTTTCACCTAAGTTATAATCTAATACAATGTATTTTCCTTCCTCTTCTTTAAATTCAATTATTTATTTGCACACAATCTGATTATAGAAGTAAATCAAATTCAACCCATTCAGGAGAATATTTAAATGAAGTCTAGTCCCGTGCTTAATCCCCTTCAACATCATTAATAAATTCTATTTATGTTTTATAATTTCACCACTCTTAGCTTTATATCTACATTACTAATCAGAGGTCATCCTATCTAAAATCTCTTTCTTAAAACTGCCCAGAGATCACATAGACAATTCCATGCTTCCCTCATCTTCCTCTGCCTCTAAATCAATAACATATATTTAAAGTTTTCCATCTAATCCATTTTAATATCAAGTAAAACATTTAACATTTGCAAGGATAGTCACTAATTCTTTCCCCCAGTTATTCTCCCAAAATATTAACTGTTTCCTTAGAAGTTTTATCAAATCCTTTCATTACCTTATTTATTTGCAAAAACAAAAAAGAATATTTTCCTCAGTATAATAATACTCATTTACCACTTATCCCAATTTATTCTAGTATTTTCCCTCCATTTCCGAAAACCTCAATTATTTTTATCATAGTTGTCACTCATATTTTAATATAAATATTAACATTTTCTAAAATGAATCTCTTAACATAACTCTAAAAGCAGCCATTAGTTCCTTTCAAAAAAATGTTGTGCGTCTACATCAGCAGCACCTTCTCCATGGGAATAGTCGACTATTCCATTCTTACTTTCCTTCTTTGCCTCTGAGTTCTTCTTAAATAAGAATCTCCACTTAAATCAATAATCCAAAGACACCATCTAAAAATCTCTTCTAAAACTGTTGTGTGGTCCCAACGACACCAATCTTCATGGGAATAGTCACAAGAAAGCTATTTGACTCTTGCTATTTTCCTCTGCCTCTAATTATAAAGGCAGCCATAAGTTCCTTCCAAAAAAGTGTCATGTACCCACACCCACAGAACTTTCTTCATGGGGAATAGTTTGCTATTCCATTCTTACAACTTTCTTTGCCTCTGGATTCTTGTTTAAATAGGGAATTCAATTTCCATAATTCAAAGAATTCATCTGAAACTCTTTTCTAAAACTGTTGTGTAGTCCCAGCAACCAATCCTGTAGCTGTCTTTCTCTGCCTCTAGATGTCTTTTTAAAACAGTTACTGCTCACAAATGATAAGTAGCCATTTTGGTGACAAAATTCTTTTGTTCTCAAATGCTTTGGTACGTGGAGGTTAATTTTCCAGGATTTTCCCTTAATTATGTTTATATCTTCCAGATTCTTATGTCCTATTAATATCTTTAGTATTCCATAAATTTAAAACAGAGGAATTTGAGATATTCACATAAAAAACTATTCAATAGCTTCTTTTACTTTTTTCTCCTATTTCTTTAATTTCCAGTTTAATCCATTAACACTTCCAAGAATCTCCAAACCATTATTTAGTTGGAAAAAGTTTATTTTTCTTTTCTTTATTTAAATGGGGCTCTGCTTCCATTCCAAGCCCTATCTTCTCTCTTTCACTTCCCGAATGTGTATTCTCCAAGTTGACTTTCACCTTCACTTGTTATTCAATTAGCCGTCAATCTACAAGTTCTCCCCAAGGCTTGTGCCTCTTTTAAATTCTTATTGTTCCTTCATGGGATCATCACTCACCCAACTTCAACAATTTGTTTCTTGATGGTTCTTCCTCCTGCCCACTCTTGTAGCTGCCGCAGCTTTGGTGCAGCTGCCATGATGGACTATGGCGCTGCATTCCTCTCCGCTTGGTTGGGGTAAAAAATCTTGAGCAATGGGAGTTTGCCAACTCCCTGTTCACTCTGGTGGCTCCCCCATTCTTCGCTGCTCCTTCGAGGCAGCTATGGTATGATCCGAGGTTTGGACGGAGTCCCTAGGTGGGGGGATATCGGCGCAAACCCCTGAGACATCGGGGTTTGCAACCCTCTTGCCCGCGATGCTGGCAACATCTCCCTTACTTCATGTATTATTGTGTATCTAAAGAAGTTAATGAATCCTGCTGCCTCAGTTTATCTGTGTGTGCTTCTGGATTTGTTTTTTGCAACAAACTCTGACATATTCTAAATGAGCCTACGCTCTCATTAGAAATAAGAAATGCTATTTGAAAGTGGTTTTGGATCCACCGCTGTAACTTGGCAATCTGCTGGTTTTGATGGTTAAGAGTGACAAGTTTAGGTTAATAAACCACCTGTAAAGGTTTCCCCTATCCAGTCATGTTTAACTCGGGGGAGGGGGTGTCATCTCGATTTCCTATCTGAGGGAACCAGCATTGTCCAAATATGCTTCTGTGGTCATCTAGCCAGCACGACTCTAGACCAAAACACACAGAATGCTGTTATCTTCCAACCAATGTGGTACCTAATTTCTACCTGCATTTGTATGTGTTCAAGCTGCTAGGTTGGCAGGAGCTGGGGCAAGAACCAGTTGTAAGACTTCCAAAATAAATTATGGAAAGGTACTTTATATGGAACAGGGCCTTCCCACCTCTGACACTACTGTGACACTACTTGTAGAATAACTACCAATAAATGTTCACATTTAGGTTAACTCTGACAGCAATCTCCCTCACAGTCATTCATCATAATTATTTCTAATGGTTATTCAAAACCATTAAAAATGTGAATGAATGATTTTGGATTCTTCCCTCTGGAATAGCAGCAATTGCCATCTCCACCAAAACAAATATTCCTTTTTATATATTCCACTCAAATAAATTGAATAACGTATCATTTACTTTTTATTTATTTGTGTTTCAGGTATACCTGATGTACGTATAATTTTCTCCTCCAGTTTTTCTCCACAATAATAGCCTTTCAGGGTAGATTGCAATGAGAGACAAGGACTGGCCAAGTCACCAGTGAACCTCCATGATTGAATAAGAGCTTGAGCGTAGTTTTTTTTTATATATATATAATCCTAGTTTACAAACTTGGCATGGACTCACTGGGGATGATAGGAAATTTGGCCTGCTTCTTCAAAGGTCTGGACAACATTGCATGCTCACATTGGCTTTTATCATTGTCAAAATTCTTTTGGACATACTTGAAAGGGACTGAATCTGTTGGTAGAATTTTATGTTGAAACTGTAAATTATAATTGTAGATACTCTGAAGAGAGGCTCAATTCACTTATCTGATTATGAATATTTGAAGGAACATGTGCTTGTTTGTTTAAGCCATGTTCTGCTTGTGATCTGAAGGGCATCTGGCATTTTCAGTGCCTCAAACCTCCATTTTAGAATTCCCTTTATAAAGAAATTTAGCTAATTCCCTGCTTTATGGCCATTAGGTATGATGTAGAATTTTAGATTTGAGTAATGGAGTTCAGTTATGTTAATATTTCAACCGACTCTAGCTACACTTCAGTAGCATTTAACACAAATCAGTTTCTGAAGCCAAGTCTCCACAAAAAGGGAACAGATGCATTACAAACAATGCCTACAGTGTAAATAACTCCAGATGCTTCAAGCAACCCAGCCAAACCATTGAGTTATTCCAAATTCTAACAGTCTGTTGTGAGATACATACATACATACATACATATATATATGTATAAAATTCCCAGTATCCAATGACCACTCAAGTAAAGACACCAGTGTTTAGACATTTGGCCTATAATTCAACAAGCCACAAAATGTTCAGTCAAAAACTGCCACAAAAATGAACACCATAAATTTATATTCAGACTTGTTCCATTGGAAGCCTCCCTAAGCTCAAATTTTCAGAACTGCTGTGACTTTGGTTTGTAGTCTTTTACCAAACAGATTGTTGATATTAGTGCAGGCAGAATACTGTCCTTCATTTTTTTAAAACCAATTTTCATTAAAGTTGATGGAAGAGAATTTGCTTTGAAATTATTTTAAAGGAGAAGATAAATCTGGACAAATGTTTATCATGGAATAAAATGTTCTTTATTATTTAATTGTAAGTTGACTCTTTGTACAAGAACACTAGCCTCCCTGGCATCCAATGTTAAATGTCATGAAAAGACATATTTTAACACATTTGTATGTAACTATATGTATGTGTATCTTTGAACACCCAAAAACTCAAGAAACCATGAAATTCCTTTATAAATCAAATTAATTAACTGGTTTCAAAAATTAATGTAGAGAGATTAAAATTTCTAGAATCAAATATCACTGTACAATGATATTGATCACATATATTTCATAATCAGAAAGAAGTATTTACAGGCATTGAACTGAATATTAGAACAAATAAAAAAATGGAAACAAAAGATTTGGCAGGCTTCTGGTGGAGTTTTTTTGTTTTTTTTTTACATTTATACCCCGCCCTTCTCCGAAGACTCAGGGCGGCTTACAATGTATAAGGCAATAGTCTCATTCTATTTGTATATTTTTTTACAAAGTCAACTTATTGCCCCCCCAACAATCTGGGTCCTCATTTTACCTACCTTATAAAGGGTGGAAGGCTGAGTCAACCTTGGGCCGGGCTCGAACCTGCAGTAATTGCAGGCTCTGTGTTCTAATAACAGGCTTCTCTACTGCCTGAGCTATCCCGGTTATTATGCAATAACCCAGTAAAGCAGGGGTGAAATTTACTTACCTTCCCTACTTGTTCGGAAGTGCATGCGCCACATGCATGCACGAACCTTCTGCACGTGTGCAGAGGGTAAAAACCAGATTGACTGGGCAGGTGGTTGGAGCCTTGCGCCGCCATTGCTACCGGTTCTCCAAACCACCCACCCCCATCACTACCAGTTCGGCTGAACCGGTCCAAACTGGTAGCGTTTCACCCCTGCAGTAAAGACCAAATTTGCATAGACTAGTTCCTTGGAACCTCTCCTGATAAGAAGAGGACAACTGAGGTTTTTAAAATGTAAAAAGAAATAAAACAAATTATAAATAAAAAGAGTCATCTGGATTTACAAAACGGGCTTGTTAAAGCCTTAAAGAACTCTGTGCAAGGAACAAATGAAGACAACTCAAATCCTGTGATATATATTTGAATAAATTGAGGATCAATACTTTTAGAAAGAAAAGGAAGGAATGCAAAGTTGGTTTAATGGATCAAGATTAAAATAAGATATATTGTGGGGGAAGCCAAGATCATTACTGATTGTTCTCATTCCCAAACCAGGCACTCTCTCCGCTACCTTCTCTCTTCAGAAAGAAGAAAGAGGAAAACAAAGGAAACTGAACAATAATTGACAATCTAGGACAGCACAAAAACATCAGAATAAAGTTGACTGCATTGAAGCTTGTTACAAAAAAGCAGTTAACATGCATTACGATATTCCAATACTGTAATATTAAATATAAGCACCAGCTCACTGCAAGAAATTAACTAATGTACAGCATAACTGAAGTTACGAGTGAAGATGCAAAATCAGCAAATAAGGAAAAGAGCCCAACAGTGCATCATCAAAATGGAAGATCAGATCTGAAAATAACATCAGCATGCTAAGATCAGACGCAAGCAAGCTACAGCAAATATAAAAGAAGAAGCTGAAGAACAAGACAACCAAAGAATACCTGATTAAGAAATATCTACAAACAAGGAAAGTTAAGGAAACACTAGAAATAATAAAGCAAATAATCACAGCCATAGCCAAGAAAATTAGCATATGGGAAGCTTGAATTGTACACCACAGGCAGTCTTTTCAATTTCAGTTGAATCAGAAGAGTTTTTACCAATCCATCAATGGAAACAATGCAGTGAACCAACTAATACCTGACAAAGAAGATACAATGGAGTTAAGGGCATAGCTATAGGACAATAACAAATTCTACATATAACAAGATTGTACCTTGGATAAGAAGGTGGATGAGGAAACAGTTTAAGTGAAAGAACTTGTAATACAACAGAAATAGTGAATAAAATGGTAAGGGATAAGGATAGGTCAGTACCAGTGGTGGGTTTCAAAACTTTTTACTACCGGTTCTGTGGGTGTGGCTTGGTGGGTGTGGTGTGGCTTGGTGGGTGTGGCTTGGTGGGCATGGCAGGGGAAGAATACTGTAAAATCTCCATTCCGACCCCAATCCAGGGGAAGGATACTGCAAAATCTCCATTCCCTCCCTATCAGCTGAGACTTGGGAGGCAGAGAATAGATGGGGGCTAGACAAGTCAGAATTTTTATTACCGGTTCTCTGGAGTACTCAAAATTTTCCTCTACCAGTTCTCCAGAACTGGTCAGAACCCACTGAAACCCACCTCTGATCAGTACTACCGAAGATGAACTGCATGATTTTTGGATGAAATTTCTCACTGGTCAATACACATTCATTGCCAAGCAGTTTAACAACATATTGCAAAGAGATGAAATTGCAGATTGATTAACATCTGACAAAATAAAATGATAATTTTTAAAAAATCGAACAAAAGTGGCACCAGACTACTACAGACCAGCCCTGCTTAGCAACAACTTTCACATTGCTAACCAGCATGGTAACTGATGAAATTCAACAGCATCTAGTTGAAAATACTCTCTTTCCATCTGAGCAGAAAAGAAACTATCAAAGCTGAACAATTCCTAATTGACAAGATGATTGGAAAACTAAGAGAAGGAAGACAAACATGAACATACCTTGGATTTATTATAAGAAGGCATTCAACTTCCTTCCATATGATTGGATATGAAGTGCCTAGAAATAACAGGAGTCAGTAGAAACATCAGAAGCTTGGCGCAAAAATCAATGGCACAATGGAAGATACAGTTGCTTGTCAATGTTGACAGACTGGGAGAGGTTAATGTTGAATGACAGAAATCTTTCAGGAAGTCTCACTATCAGCATTACTCTGTCAACAATACTGAACAAGACAGGTCATGGCTATCAAGCATCAAAAACATGTGTCAAACTATCACATCTCCTTTATGGATGATCTGAAGCTGTATGGAAAATACCATATGAAATAAAAGCACTACTCAACATTGTCTGAATATACAGCTAAGATATTGCAGTGGAGTTTGGACGGGACAAATTTGCCACCTTCACCAGTTTCCAGTGAAAACTGAAAGAATCAAGATGGAAATAACACTGAGAATCTGAATGAAGAGGATCACTATAAGTACCTGGTATATAACTCAGGTTCACAGCACCAATCACACTGAAGTTCAAAAGAAGGATAGTAGTGAATACATCAGAGGAGTAAAGAAGACTCAGTGATTGAAACACCAACAAGAGAATTAACACCTGGGCAATTACAGTAGATATACAGCTGGAATAATGATGTGGACTCAAGCAGAACTAGAACAGCGAGTAAGGAAGGATAGAAAAATAATTACAATGAACCATGCCCTTTATTCAGATAGCAATGTTGACAAACTCTACTTAGGAAGGAAAATAGGTGAGTGTGAAATATTACAAGTGCACCAGATATTTGAAGAAGAAAAAGGGGTATGGAAAGAATATCTGAAGGGCACTGAAGAAAATGCACTGAAGGTAATATACCAGGAAGGCTTAATGAATACCAAAGAGACAAACTGTCCGATAAGAAAGACCAAATGAAAGTTAGAAAAGGGACGTGGCAAGGCAAAGTATTACATAGTCAGCACACTAAAAAATCTATCAGGCAAAGCAGATAACAAGACCTGGCAATGGCTAAGAGCAGAAAAGCTGAAAAAAAGAGAAAATGGTTAATTCTGGTTGTACAATGCCAAAGGTTAAGAATAAATATACATTTAATAATAAATGTATATAAAGCCATAATTGAGAATACAGCAAAAGATAGAAAATGTTTCTGCAAAAAAACTAAAAAACAACAACAGTGGACCACATAGTAAGTCTCTGCAAGAAGAGTGCACAGATTAATTACAAACAATGTCATGACAAAGTAGCAATAATAGTGTATTGGAATACCTATAAGAAATACCATTTGCCTGCAAGCAAGAACTGGTGAGACATCAATATATAGAAAGTTATAGAAAATGAAGAAACCAAAGTGCTTTGGGACTTTAGAATTCAAACACATAAACACCTGCCACCCAGCACCCTGCCACCCAGGACGTAATGATTATTGCTAAAAAAGGACAAAGAAGTATGAATAGTGGACATTGCAATACCTGGAGACAGAAGAAAAAGTCCTGAAGAAAATAACTAAATATAAAGGCCTGGATGTCGAACTTTTCAATCTTGTGATGATACTTTTATTATTATTAAAAATCAACATCTGATTATTCCAAGTTTTGGGAAGGACTTGATAGGTGGGCAAAATGCCAAATTTAGTCTCAACATCTGGCTGACTGTGAGACTAACATAAAATATAATAATAACATCACAAATTCAATTTAAGGTAAAATGTTTGTAATAAAGCAGTATTTGGAGCAGAACTTTTGCCTAAAAATATTTTATTTTTATTTGTGCAGTTGGTTTCTCCATTTTCTTTACAACCATGGGACATGATCTATCTACATATTATCTTATCTTCCTTAATGGTCCTCCAAATCTGGAATGGGATGGATAAGAGGTGTTTTATGGTTCATAGAAAGTAAATGTAATTTGTTGCAGATGGAACTAAAATGAATTACTTTGATTTTATAGGATTTCAGTGCAAGTAAGAAAGAAGAGTTTATCTATCACATGGAAATTGTCAGTTGTGTCTATAAGGATGATCATTATAGCTTCTCTGTAACTTTTGATGCTCTTTCCTGTCTAAATAAATACTTCTAGGGTTCAGTTATAAAGTGCTGATGCATGCAACTTTTAAATTTTTTCATCTCTTCTCAAATTCACATGAGATATATATAAAATGCTTTAACAGCATCAAACTTACTAGCTTTCCAAATTTTAGATTGATGAACTGAGAGTACATTTATTTGGAGTCTTGGGACAGGTCCAAGTATGAATCTTTGGACAAATTGACTTTATGGGCTTCCCCTGCATGTTCTTTAATGATAGCAGATGCTCACTTTACTGATTACCTCAAGCTTGCTCTAATCAGCAGGTCAAATAGAGTGGTTCCTTGCTCTTTTCAGCCAACTTTTTTTCCCCTTCTAGTATGTTTAAATCTCTTACAGAATTTGGAGGACTCATGGAGAATATATCTTACCCCTTTCCTTCTTCAATCCACGTTTTTACGAATATGCTCTGCATTGTTGCTTCCACTAATACCACTGACAGTGGCGATCAATGGCTTTAAAAGAGATTTGTATGAACCACAAAGAGTCAAATGCTACCTCTATGGAGATAAATGCTCCTTTTGCTCTGCTGCAGCAACTCACAATAACACACCTCCTGGGGAAAGGTTTTACTCTGTACCGAGTTTATCACTTAGAGGGAGCATGATTTTAGCACTTTTCCAGGAGGAGGCACAGCCAGCTTTCATTTTACAGCAGAAACTCAATGATACAAACACTTTGTGAAGGGAAACTATTTGTTACCTGCTGAATGTTGCATCTTCGTCAATTCTCCTTTGCCTCTTCCCTCTATTTTTTTTATCCATATTTCTGCCTGCTAAGTTCCCAAAAGCTAGACCTGATATTTGGGCTTTTTGCCAGTTCCCTTCAGTTTCTTGTCAAGGTATATGTCAAACCAGTGAATACTTTTCATATTCTTTCAGGGAAAGATTTAGGTGGCTATCCCGCTACAGGTATGGATACAGACTCATAGGGCTTATAAAACAGCTTGAGAAGAAGCCTTTAGAGTAAAGAAGTTGTCATAAACTAAGCGGAATAAGAGTGGAGTAAAATCCATTCCATTTCCAGACAGAAATGGAAAGAACTCTAGATACAGTGAGGTGATTGATTCCCTCATATCAGAGGAAGTATTCAGCAGGTTCTGACCAGTTCTGGAGAACTGGTAGTGGAAATTTTAAGTAGTTTGGAGAACTGGTAAATACTACCTCTGACCCAAAAGAATTAATCAAACCTGAGAATGGAAATAATCTATTTCATCCTTACTTTTTCCCAATTTGTGTGGGCAAGCAATCTACATCTACATCTATATCTGCATCCATATATCTTTGGACAAGACAGTTCTTTTTATTACAGATAATGAATTACAGTTTTAAATAAAGTATGTTTTATTCAACAAGCATTCAAGCTTCAAAAATGAAATGGAACGGGATTGGAAAACTGAAAACTGCCAAACAATGGTAGAAAAAGTGAAACTTCAAATCCAGCGTTTTCCGAGCAAGCACATAATTATGTGCCCTGCTATATCCCATAACCAAAAATAAAAGTATTTTGTTTGGGAACAATCTTGTTCCAAAAATGAAAGCTAATGCAAATCAATCAATCAATCAATCAATCAATCAATCAATTCTATACCATTTCCTTTCCACACATTTACTATATGGAGAGCTTGAAAATAAATCTGTCTAGTTTTAGAGAAAAGCACTTCATTATAAAACCATTTCCCCCCATTCATTCATGTCTAATTCTCTGAGACTGCCTGAACAAATCACTGCCGTTTTCTTGAAAAGGTTTTTCAGATGTGGTTTTCCATTGCCTCCTTCCTAGGATTGAGAAAAAGGGACTGGCCCAAGGTCACTCAACTGGCTTTGTGCTTAAGATGGCACTAAAATTCAGGGTCTCCCAGTTTCTAATCAAATAGCTTAACCACTACATAACAAGAGTTATGCTGACAGCTTTAAATGTGTTGCCTATAATGCAGACAGGACACAGATGATCCGATGTGGCACAAAATGTTTATTCGTACTCCTTTGGGAAGAAATACACTGTTTTAAATTTCTCTTTATAAAATCTTTATCTGCTGCACACCTAAGCATGCCAGATTTAAAAATTCAGAGATTGTGGGTGAAGCACAGTGCAATGATATTTGTTACACAGAATCCTTTGCTATCACCTTAAACCAGCAAGCTCCAAAACTGTACACTGCAAGAAAACAGTACTGCACTATTATTCAGGCTAGATACCTGCATAATCTTTCCTTCCTTCATTTTCTGATATAAATTTACCAAAATCATTTAAACATTCATAAATAGGATGAATAAAATGTTTCAAAAATGACATATGGGATAATGTAAAGTTGATGGATCATCTATTTTTAGGAAAAATGCCAATTTCTTATGAGAAATAAAGTACATAAAAGCTGATGAAAAACCTGGCTCTCCTATTCATAACCAAAGTTATCTAGGGATTTCAAATGTGATTTCTTTCTTACTTTACTTCTCCAGACTTTGCTAGAAATGGCAGTTCTGCATCAGATATGATCAACCACTTATCAAACTGATTCCACCCTGGAAGAGAATTATCCAACAGAAGTAAGACTATTATTATGTCTGCATGAATTGCGATTTGAGTTTGCTTCTTTCAAGCAGATCAACTAACTCTTCTAGAAACAGAGTGTGTGTAAAAATTCCACTCTTGTAAAGGAAAGCTACAGAAAACATGAATGAGATATGGGGGAAAATCTCTTTTCCCCAGATATTTGCTGCCACACAAAGTAAGAGGCTAGATATATTAATAGTCTAAAAGCCATCTACTAGATTAGATCTTCTCTATTTTAATAAACATGTGAACAGAAGCATAATCCTTGACAGTATTGTTAAAAGTACATCCTGAGCTGCGGTGGCACAATGGTTAGAGTGCAATACTGCAGGCTACTTCTGCTGACTGCCGGCTACCTGAAATTTGGCAGTTCAAGTCTCACCAGGCTCAAGGTTGACTCAGCCTTCCATCCTTCTGAGGTGGGTAAAATGAGGACCCAGATTGTTGGGGACAATATGCTGACTCTGTAAACCACTTGGAGAGGGCTGTAAAGCACTGTAAAATAGTATGTAAGTCTAAGTGCTATTGCTATTGCTTCTGACTTTTGCATGGGTTGAAACTGAAATACTAGAACTGATTCTAGATTAAGGACAATGTATTATATATGGCTTAAAATTTGCATTTAAAGGCATCCACAACTGTTAACATCCCTCAGATATACACTTTTAACAATTCACATCTAGTGAATCCTCCACTTCATTCTGAAGTCATAGAATAAAGGCCATTTTTATTTGCCTTCAGCAATATGAACAAAATTACAATAATCATCCACCTGAATAAACCAAACAACCAGGAAGCCCAATCATTTTCATTTCCATTCTCCCCCCTCCCCCATCTCGTTGTCTCTCTTTCTCATTTAGCAATAATAGAAAAAAATAAATAAAAAGTTCTGTAGCCATTTTAAAAAGAACAGAGTACTTCCTGTTAATTTAATTCAGTCAGTGATTGTCAAATTGCACCCGTCACAAGTGTACAACCAAAGGACTTAAGGTACCCTCTGAGAATGCCTGAGGAGATGCAATGGGTAGAAAATGACTCATGAAACCCAACAAAGGGGGAAAGGGCTCCTTCACTAAAGGAAATAGGAGGAAGCCTGCAGAGAAAACTTCACTTAATCTGTGATTGATGTAATACTAATGAACAGAAGTGAAGGCAAGTCCTTTATTACTATTTATTTAATTATTTATTTAATTACCCCTTTTTTTTCCCTTGAAGGTGAAATATTTTCAGAGGCATTTTGAACAGACTTCTGTTTCATAAAAATCAGGGTTTGCTCTAGGAGAAAAGAGAGGAGGCATTCATAAGTATTGGGACATAAGGATGATACACATTTGAGAAAAGATAATTTTTTTAAAAAAGGGTTAAATCCTCTTCCTGGCAAAACAAGGAGGAAATATAGCCTTTCAAAAAAAAGGTCAAAAGATAATATATCTTTGAAATGTTGAAAAAAAGGGCCCCCAGTTTTCTTTCTAATTTTAGGAGATAATGTTTAGTGTCAATTCACAAAGCATCCCTGGCCTGCTCTCAAGTTGCCATAGGCCAGAAAAAATGGGGAACTGGTGAAACTGCATAACAGCAAAAAAACAGATGCACATTCCACGCTTATCTCTCTCAAGGCTGTATCCCAGGGATACCTGCAGCAGTCGAAGGGGCGTGACTTCTACAACCCCCGGAACTGCTCCGTTGGCAAATGTGATTGATGACACACCCTGAGGGGAGGGGGGAAACAGGGTCATAATTGGAGCGTAAATTATGTAGGGTCAGAGCTGCTTCACTTGGAAAGTGCTGACATGAAGCTCCTAATAAATACCTGGATTTCTTTTGAAGCTTGGCTCAAGAATCATGATTTAATTAGGGCATCTGTCAGAACCCTGACATTTAAGAGTTAATATATAGGAGATAAAATCCTATATAATGAATTGGCATATTTTAGAAATGTTTATTTGCTTTTACATAATGCAATAGTTAAATATATAGTGTTTATTAGAGGATATTTTCTTGAGGGATAGAAAGTAAATTTAAAATGAAGCAAAGCCATTCATGTCTTCTTTCAAAAATGGGCGTACTTCTGCTGTTACATATTTTATAGGCAACAATCCCAAAATTAATGGAGCCATATCACAAATGTATGCAGGACTGAGTGGGAAATGCACTTGGAGATGGTGTCTTTTTGTTTTTAAACCATGACAGGCTGTTTTTGAATATACAGTACTATATACATCAATACAACTATTTTTAACATGGTCGTGAATATCGCAATACAGTTTCCAGCCTATTTAGCATATCAAAATAAGATGTACATTTGGAGGTAAATGTGCTTTTCAATATGTATATAGTGACCTCTTTTATAGGAAATTTGGATTTCAAAATATGCCTTAAAATATTTTAGCTTCAGGCACTTCAGGCGTGACAGGACTTTGAAAGACAATATCATAATGGAATGCAGTACTGTTGACAGAAGCTTTATGATGCATTAGCCTTGGTTGAAGGCTTTACCTGGATTAGGATTAGCTTTTACTTTTGTCCCCAATGTCCCCTCACTGATGCCCTATATTGACACCCAGACCATGATTGCTTGCAAAGAAACCCTCATAAGCAGCTGCTCATGAATAATGAAGGATGCTGGCTGGGCATGCAAATGCCCAAACATTAGCTCCTTCTACATAAAGGTTCTGTTGCAAACCATAACATAATTTATTTCCTGACCATTTCATCCTGCCACAAAGGAAGACTTTGTTTTTCTCAAAGCTTTATTATTTATTTAGAATTTTAGGAGGTTATTTTAGAACTTGTTTTGTTCTTGCCTGATGGCTGGGAATGCTAGTGTTGCTCCTTCTTTCTTTCTTTCTTTCTTTCTTTCTTTCTTTCTTTCTTTCTTTCTTTCTTTCTTTCTTTCTTTCTTCCTTCCTTCCTTCCTTCCTTCCTTCCTTCCTTCCTTCCTTCCTTTCTTTCTTTCACTATATTTCTTCTTTACCTACCAGGTCTCTGATTTGAAAAACCCCATCCTAGGAGTTCTGTCACAATATATTTTCTTCTCACTTGTTAAAGAAAGAGAACCTGGAAACTTCTGAATAGTTTTGGAAATGAAGATTAGGACACACACATATACGTGCATCAACTTGTACAAAAAAGAAAGAAAGAAAGAAAGAAAGAAAGAAAGAAATACCATACTCTACCATGGAAAATCTCACCAGGCATTCATCTTGAAAAATCACAAAAAGAAATGTATTTTCCATAAAAAAAATAGAATAGCTTTTATAAAGGCGAAATAAGTATTCAGCACTGCTATGCAAACGGGGAGGTGGAACTTTGGGGAAATAATATTGAGAACAAGTTTAAAAATGTAATCCTGAATCTGCTTCAACACGGTAAGGCCATTATGTGTGAATTGCACAATGTCAGAACTTTATTATGAGTGTTATATACTGATCAACATCTGCTTCACACAGTTTATGATATAGGAGGTTAAAATAGATGGCTCCAGAGAGTTGGTGACAGCTGCAGGATAAGACAGATAGAGCTACTTGAACCCAGTAATAGTCCTTAGAAGGGTACAGGTATATTGCTTTACAGGTGTTTTGTTTTGTTTTTCACAGAAACCTAATCCTAAATGATGACATTTTACAGGACTAGAGTAACTTATTGCTTCATTTGACTCAATATTGTTAAATAATATTATTTAACAATTAATTTATTTATTTAAAATCAAATTATATTTTTAAGATTTCAAATTTACTATGTTCTGGAGTAGGCTATTCTGAATATACTTAAGAATTGAGGGATTATACAAAGGAGAGTAAAGGGTTAAGTGTTTTAGATAATTTTCACCCAGTGTACAATAGTCAGTCTCTTCAACATCCTACTCCAGAAACCAGTAATATCCACACACTTGGATGGTTTTGAAAAAGAATCAGAAAAATTATGATAGTCTCAATAGTCACAGCAAGCATATATGACCTTCAGTACAGTGATATCTCAGTTGGAAGGAATCTGGTAGGAAGATGCTACTTTTGTTTACCTAATGCATTTGTAAAGCCACTATGAGTCTTTCACTTGCAGGTTTCTCATCTGTAACTAGCAATCACCTGGGGACCAGAGCACTGGATCAGATGTGGCTTTTTGCTGATATATACTGGACATAAACTCAACTCTTACCCTCAAAATGACGCAATAGAGCACTGCACACCAGAACAAGTAGACACAAGAACAGTTTTTTCCCGAATGCCATCACTCTTCTAATAATTCCATCAACACTGTCAAACTAGTTACTAAGTCTTCATTACTATTAATATTCTTATCGTTCCTATCACCCATCTCCTCCCACTTATGACTGCATGACTGTAACCTTGTTGCTGGTATCCTTAAGATTTATATTGACTGTTTCCCTATGGTATAATTAAGTGTTGTACCTTATGATTCTTGACGAATGTATCTTATCCTTTTATGTACACTGAGAGCATATGCACCAAGACAAATTCTTTGTGTGTCCAATCACACTTGGCCAATAAAGAATTCTATTCTACTCTATATATTAGCACTCTATTCAAGATTGAGAAATGGAGATGAGTACCACCCCCTAAAGTCCGCTACAACTAGCAGAGTACAACCCACAAGGACTCCTTTACCTTAGTCCTCAAGATATAATATGAAGGATGTCCTACAAACCTGAACCAAGATGGTATTTTTTTTTAAAAAAATTTGGTCTTAAACTCCTATTTTTTTTTATTACTGATTACAATTGATGTTCCTAATTAATCAGAGTTTCATTTGATTAAGTCTTCTAATTATACCATGCAATCCTGACTGTAATGGGCCCAAGGCATAGCTTTTAATGTTTAGAATTATTATTTTATTTTAAATGCATAAAAAATTCTTAGTGCAGAGGTCTTCATTAGAAGAGATATTCTCTGTGCCTTACATTTTGGTTCTGGTTTTCATATCCGATCGTCATCTAGGACCGAACGAAAAGCTCTCACATAGGAAACTAGCATAAAATTGAAGAATCAAATGCTTTACTGTTCCAAAGTGGAATGAGAAGCAGTTAAGAAAGGATTTGGTTAAGCACCGAGAAAAAAAAATCATTGTAGATACAAATCACAACTAGCGATACTGTAATGCTGTTTTCCTTCTGACATAGATAATGGGATAAGTGGGCATGCTTAGAAATCACTAAAAAAGAAAAGTCTGAAGAGATGAATTGCTCTTCATGAAGTCAGCGTTCAGGTTATTTTCTACTGAGGTTCCTGCTGACATTGGCTGGGACTATAATGGTAAGCTTCTCTGTAGCTAAAATGAATCAGTTTCCTATAACACCTTTTTTCAAAGAAAAGTCTGTAGCTGCAGAATAAAATTCACCGCTTAATATAAATAAAAATGGAGCCTGAGTTTCTCATGATTTATCAGAAGATCTTGGGGTAACAGGCCTAGCTATTTAAGGGACCTTTTTTCTTGTTATGAACCCATTCAGCTGTTAAGAGATTTCTTTTGAAAATGGATCTGCTGTTAAAGATCTGTGTTTTTTGCATGTATGACAACCCCCTGTGTTGTTCTCACACTATGAAATGCATTCTCTCAGATGTTTCATGTGGGCTCTATTCAAATGCTATTTAAAAAGAAAAACCTGCAAACATCAAATGTATCTCTTACTCTAGATCAGTGATGGATAACCTTTTTTTTCCTCGGGTGCCAAAAGCACACGTGCATGTGCTCACACCCATAATGCAATGCCCCCAACAACACGCCCCTCCCCCCATGCACGTGCAACCCCCCTGTGCTGCCCCACTCCTCTGCACAGGTGCGACTCCCCACGCCCCATTTTGGGCCTAGCAGGCCTCCCTGAAGTCTCTGGAGGCTGGAAATGTCCTGTTTCCAGACTTCTGAGAAGCCCATTTTTCACCCTCCGTGTGAGCCCTGTACATACCTGGCATCCAAAATGGGCTGCGTAGAGACTCTTGGGATGGGAGGGGCAGCATGGGCATGTGTGTGGGTCTCCCATATGTGCAGCAAAGACCTGAAAATCAGGAGGCGTGTGCGCATGCACAGTGGAGCTGACCTAGGGCAACGGTTCACGTGCCCACAGAAATGGCTCCGTGTGCCACCTGTGGCACGCGTGCCATATGTTCGCCATCACAGCTCTAGATGTTTAATTAAATAATGTTAGGACTTATTTTACTGTTGATTTTAATTTTTGTTTTAGTTTCATATATTCTGTTGTTATTAATTTTTTGTTAGCTGCCTTGAGTACTATCAAAACTGTTAGGTGAGACACAAATAAAATCAGTCGATCCATCGTATTACTGTGAATATATTGACCCAGTGTGTAGCAGCTGCAGGAAAAGGCAAATCCTGTGCTGAAGATCATTATACATCATTTATTGTTTTTATAAAAATCTAAAGCTAGTACCTCACCTAGACTATGGAGCCCCAGATTATGTTTTTGAAATGTTATACATTTGGAAGAGGTTAACTAGAAACATCAAGAAAGTATAAAAATCCATACTGGCGAATATTTTTTAAAATGCTTTAGTTTAAAAGTTATGGATTGGGGGGGAAATAAGCAAAATGAGTGAAATCAGTTTTATAAAATTATATACAATATGAAGTAATTCAATACTAGTTATAATATTAGAACCAAGTTGTTTTAATGAAACTGAAAGGAAATTACTGTACAAATGCCCAGATAAATAATGCTAAAGCTGATGGTTTGTCTAAAAGCATTAAGATGATCACAGATATATTCAAATCCAGGTCTCAATATACATACATACATACATACATAAATCCTTATGATTTATATTGATATATTGACCATCAATTGTGTTGTAAATGTTGTACCTTGATGAACGTATCTTTTCTTTTATGTACACTGAGAGCATATGCACCAAGACAAATTCCTTGTGTGTCCAATCACACTTGGCCAATAAAAAAAAAATTCTATACATACATACATACATACATACATACATACATACATACATACATATATATATGTTGCAACTGATTTTGATACACTGCATCTCCTTGACAATGAAAGCTTCCTTAAAGGCTTGAACCCAAGAAATTTGGTGAATCCTCTAACTTGCCCCAGAAGAAATGAAGACTATCAAGGTTTTATGATTATAATACTTAATATATACAGTATTATTAGATACTATATTATCCATATAAATTAATCTATATTTTGAATTGAAATATTTTAAATAATTCATTCATTTTACATAAGTGCATGCATTAAATATAAGTAATTAACAGTTTTATTTAAGATTTTGAAGGAAGGGAGCAACATTTTAAGTGATTTCAATTATTAAGTGATTTCAATCTTAAGTGATTTCAATATAGTAGGCAAGCATTCTTTAAAATATCTTTCCATTTTTACTATGCTCATTTTATGTTTGGATTCTTTAAAGATATGAAGACATTTTTTTAACTGTAATTAGATCTTGGATGACAAAGACCCAATGTGGTTAAATTTCAATTTAACTCTGTATTCTTCTAATTTGATATAGATTTCTTTAATCTCATATTGTGGCCACTTACAGGAGATATTAACCATGAAATAGCTGGATGATTTTTCTTTTCTTTTCATTTTTTTAAGAGCCATTGCTAAAGATTCATGTGGAAGAAGTTATATAATCTGTAAGAAACAAGACTGAGCAGGACCATAATTTAACCTTCCCCTTTTAAAATTTTTAATGGCATCAGGAGTAAGTACTATTTAACTAGTCAACTCCAAATCCTATGAACATGTCTTCTGTAGAAGTATAATATGACTTAAGAGAGTGTGCAGGAAGAAAAAGTAATTATTTTTAGAAAGGCAGTCTGCTATTTCTAGGACATAGACTAACTTTCCACCAATAATTGGTTAAGTTCTCTCACTAGTGGTCAGCCACAATTCTTTTGAATTTGACATGAAGAAAATCTGTTCAAACTTGCCAGGGGCAGCTCTTATTGCATGCAGATTATATATTTTATGTGTTATCAGCCATGGATGTTTAATTTCCTATATTTCCCTAGGCTTTTCAATCTTTTTCATATCCATCAGTGCTATCTCAGGATCTATATTCTGTATTTGATTAATTTCCTATACAGACTGATTGGAATTCATCAAAAAAAAGCACACTTAAATGGTGAGATTTTATTTCTGAGTTTTACTGTTCAAATTAACAAGTTACAAAATTCAATTTGACAGCAACATTTTCAGACTTAAAGAACTGCCAATAATGGTACTGTCTTGCTAATAGATACCAAAGTATGCTTTAAGTCTTTCATGCTGGGTAAAGTTTCTAGCTTCTTCTTTTCGAAAACACTCAAATGAAATAAATTATATGCCTGATACTGATCAAACAGATTGGGTTTTGAATCTCAAAAGGAAAGACGACAAGTGTTTTGTGTGGCATAGGAGCCTAGAGTCTATTCCAATTGGATTCACACAAACATTTTTCATAGATTGTGCCAAGACAATAATATAATTTGTTTGATTTGGATCTGACGTAGTATATGAATTCAGTTATTGTGATATGTAACCTATGATTTATTCCTTAGATCAATATTTGAACTCAACTGTAATGAGATAAACTTTCATTCAAGGAGGTTTAGAAAACATGGCTGAGTTGCCTATGGCACGGAAGAACATGAAAAGCTTCCTCTTCTTTTGTCCTCCTAGAAGTGCATGTGTAGATAATGCACCTGGAAAAATAATCAGGTTGGAAAAAAAGTCCTACAAAAAAAAAATCCTACAACTTTATAGTTGCCACAGTGTTATTATTAAGTGCTTAGAAAACACTCCAAAATGTTTTGCAAAATTCCTTTCATCTTCATACAACAACTTTATCATGCTGACATTTTACAATTAAGGAACTGAGGCAGAGAGAAAACTACTGCACTGGGGGAGATTATCAGTTAGGTTTATGGCTTCAGTGACATTTGAAGTCACATACCCCAGGTTAAAAACAACAACAATGAATCATAGTGGAATACAGTAGGGTTGCATACAGTAAACCCACCCATTCTATGACTGTCTACTCAATATGACATGGAAAGTCTGAATTTGTATATACTTATGGGCAGTGAAGCTGTGATCACATGGAACATTGAATTTCATTCAGAACATTTTTGGACATCATGCACGAAGCCAACAAAACCCCAGCTCCTCCTTAATTCTTCAGTAGGAATTAAGTATATTATATGACTTCAATCATTATATTGTCTTTCAAGGCAAACATATTACTGAAAAATCCTGTGAATGGTTATTTGAAGTGCCACCAAAGTTATTCTAATGGCCCGTTCTTACTGAATTAGCAAGATTAACTCAGCAGTTGTGGATTTTAAGGTAAAAAAGTATCACCACCAAGAGTTTTCAAGAGCATTGACACTCCTCAATTAATATTTAAAAATTGAGTCCTCAATTAATATTCAAAAATTTGGAAACATAGAGGAGCTCCAAATTGTTCGAAATATACCTTGTTAGTATAGACCTGCTCAGAAGTAGTTTAATATTCCTGAATGACCCTGTTTGTTCTAGCAGCTCTAATCATAATCAACCATATTTACATAGAAGCTAGGGCCTTCAGGTGTATAGCATTCTGTTACAGAGCAATCAAACCAGATGTGGTATTCAGTTGGTTCAGACCGGTTCAGCTGAACCGGTAGCGGAAATTGCAGCTGGGCCTGTCCACCTGCCCCAGCTCTATGCCATTCTATTTAGGCACAATTTTGAGGCGGAGCGCATGTGTGGACGGTGCGCACACCAGCAAAGCGCATGCGCAGAAGGCCAGGCATATGCATGGACAGGGGCACACTCACATTTGTGAACCGGTAGGAAAAGTAAGTCAATACCACCCCTGAATCAAACTCTGAGCAACTTTTTAAACAACTTGATGTTGAATGTTTTGTGCGTTGTATCTATACTTGCAATGATTACCTTCATCTCTGAATTGTCTATGTTTCTTGACATTTTAGGTAAACCTTTGTCAGGCCACCTCATACTTATCTCCCCGTTTTATTTTCACACAAAGTTTAATAAACTTCATGGTGTTATAGGTTGAGGGGAGAAGGAACATTGGATACTTTAGAGTTCCACCCCTAATACGCCTACAAGACATCTAGGATAATTCTGGGGCTATACAGTCTCAACCCATCTGTGAGAAAAAACATATTTTCATTAAGTACCATGCAGATCCAAAGGACTTCCTATTTATTTATTTGTTTGTTTATTTTTCCCACCTTTATTATTTTTCAAGGCGGTAAACAATACTCCTTCCTCCTCCTTTTCTCCCAGTTTTTTAAAATTAATTTCAATTACAGACTTTATGTGACATCATGAACTTTAAGCAACTGAGGAATACTCTAGATTTAGCACATTTTAGATAGGAATTCATCGTTTTCAGATTTCATACTTCGATAAAAAAAATGTATTGAACCATAATTTGGTCTCAGTAGCTAGTAATTCAGAGATTTGTGTTTCATATATGTATGCAAGGTGCTGGCATGAAAAAAAATCTGTAGTATATCAATTATATATTGGGAAGCTGCTCACTGTACGTTTCCTCATCTAGTATTAATATAAATAAGCAGGTCCTGGAGTTGATGAATATCACCAGAAAAATATAAACTTTCACAGTTGTATCTAGATATTAATCACATTGTGGACTTTTGCAAAATTCAAAGAGAACAAAGAAACTGCACTTGGATTCAATATAAAAATTCAAGATTAATTTGACAGGAAAGATAAGAAACCAGGGTACATGGCATACTCGGGGTGGGGGAGAGAATATGAAAAAGCAACCAAAAGAAAGAAGGGAAAGTAGTCATTCAAGATGACATACAAATTGCAGAAAATCCTTAGAGGATATATAGGTTGCATTTTTAATGAGCTCAATTGTTTATAGAAATGTTTGTGGCTATAAGTCCAATTTATTTTTTTTAAGTTCATGGACATCCACTTTATGAACATGAATATATATATTGATATATATTCATATATCTATATCTATATCAAATTTGTGTTTTGCTGATAAAGAAATAAAGGGAGACTAGTATACATCTATTTCAAGCTATTTAGTTCTCATCAGCTAGCCATACCCTTACTCAGATTTGAACTTGGGCTGCCTGCATATTAGACAGTTGTATTAACCTCTGAACCAAAAGTTCTCCTCCCTTTATTAGCTGAGCCAGGGAAGAGATTAAGTGTTTTTCTGTTGATGCAAAACACAGCTTTGGTACAAAATAGTTTGCCGTGAAAGCGACTGCCTGAGGGCTCCTGGATTGGACTGAAAGGCGAAAGGGAAGCAGTATGCTTCCTCCCATATTGGGGCAGACCAGGTGCTTCGACAGAAAAACACTATCTATCTATCTATCTATCTATCTATCTATCTATCTATCTATCTATCTATCTATCTATCTATCGTGTGTGTGTGTGTGTGTGTGTGTTTGTGTGCATGTATGTATATATAATATATACTCTCTTCTGAGGAGGCATTTGTTTGACAAGTATTATTTAAAAATTAAGAGTTAGAAAGACTACATTGCTTTGATTATGAACACATAGACTTGAACAGTAATCAGTGTCCTAATAACTGTTCTTCAGAACTTCTGAAATCCTCCTAAGCAGACATCTTCCTGCTTTCCCTCAATTTAGGATTATTCTTTTTTAGTGCTTCTGCCCTGTGAATTCCACTTTAGTGGGTATAGCTATCACTGCCCTCTAGTGGACCACAATGGACTCTTGCTCCAAGTCTCATGGCTGTGAATTAAACATCTGGGAATAAAAAAGACTAGGTGCTTTTTTGCACAAAACATCCTAACATCTCTATAATAGAATGGCTAGAAACTTAATTTCTGTATTTAATTGTCACAGCTGATAGAGCAAAAGTAACTGAAAAGAAACCCACTTGAGAAAGCTAATCTTTTGGCAGAGGTAGATGGCAGGAAAGGCACAGTTGCACAGCTGCACAATTTTGACTTGCCCAGCTGAAGAACATTCAGGTTAAATCCGTTGTGAAAATGCAAATTTTCTAGCCAGCAAACTGATGAGGATGGGAGGCAGAGTACACTCACAATCTACAATCTTGCAATTCGGAAAGCACAATAAACAATTTTCATCATTGCTTTATCCACTAAATATAAGTTAGAAAACAGACCCCTCTGGATCTAAATTGGGCTATAAATTAAGAGCAGTGAGCATAGAGCAGCCTTTCTTAATATGATGTTGTAAATATAATTCCCAGAAGTTATAACACAAGTCAGTAGTCTGTGCCCTTGTCACTATCAGCAAGACTGTACCACTGAGATCTGACACCAAAATGGGCATTATGTTTATTTTTTGTCAGAACTAAGGATACAACTAGAGGCCTTATTGGAAAGCAAACCACTCCAATTTTGACTACTTAGCCCCATCCCTGAACTAGCAAAACTGTCTGACCTTGTACTAATAACAAAACAGCTGGATTTCAATTGCCCAGTTGCTGGTTCCCCAGGAAGGTGATTAGTAAAAGAGAATATGGGAACAGTTAAGTCCCAGTTTGATATCACTAGGAACTGATGTCAGGCTAGGAACTGTAAGACTATGTGTTCTACTGCTGCCTTAGGCATGAAGCCAGCTGGATGATTTTGGACCAGTCTCTCTCAGCCCTAGGAAGCACTCAATGACAAACCTTAGCAAGAAAACAGTAGGGACTTGTCCAGTCAATGACCAGAATTAAGACTGACTTAAAGGCACCAATAAAGAGAGTGATGGTGGGGAAATGGAAGTGTAATTGATGTAATGTCTGTTGCAATGTCATAACACAAGCCATGTGACTTACATACTTACATCCAACATTGGGTTGTAAGTACAAAAGTTTGAAGTTTGCATAATGGCATTGCACAACATGTTTCATCATAATCGTCAACATTAAAATATACAGTAAAGCAGATAGTTATAGGAAATAGAGTTGAGATGGGGATAAGAGATAAAGAAATTAAGACATATGTATCTGAACAGATATGTAGATAATATATGTATGCTAGAGCAAAGAAAATGATACATTCAATAGTATACTCATTCATATGAAATATCACGGTAGGGCAACATCATTGTGAGTGTTACTAATTTTTTGTGGAAAGAAATGAATATCTGGTACTGGAGCTGGTAGTGATAAAAAGTAGTACACTGCAAAAGTTGCCATTTTCTAATTTATACTGGTTAATTAATTCTCCATACTTTCAGAATATAGACTTCCAAGCCCCACATGTAAATGTATATGCATGTTTAATCTTTGTGTGCACTGATGATAGATAGATAGATGATAGACAGACAGACAGACAGACAGACAGACAGATAGATAGACAGACAGATAGATAGATAGAAAGAAAGAAAGAAAGAAAGAAAGAAAGAAAGAAAGAAAGAAAGAAAGATAGAAAAATAGAGCTATTTTGCATCATCCCACCACCAATATTTCCTGGTTACATTGTTCAGAGAATATCTTTTTAACAGCATAGCATAGCATCAAAGAATTTCAGGCTTATATATTGCCCCATAGTGCTTTACAGCATTTTCTGGGCAGCTAACAATGTAAGCATTATTTGCATATTGCCTCCCACAATCTGGGTCCTCATTTTACTGATCTTGGTAAAATGAAAGGCTGAGTCAACCTGTCAGGATGAAACTCTGGCCTGTGGGCAGAATTTGCCTACAATACTGCTCTTTAACCACTGTGTCACCAGGGCTCCTAATAAACTTGTGGTGTCCAATTGTCCCTTGCTATACATGACATCAAGGGATGCGGTGGCTCAGGGGCTAGGACATTGAGCTTGTCAATCGAAAGGTCGGCAGCTCAGCGATTCGAATCCCTAGTGCTGCCGTGTGACGGGGTGAGCTCCCGTTACTTGTCCCAGCTTCTGCCAACCTAGCAGTTTCGAAAGCACGTAAAAATGCAAGTAGAAAAAATAGGGACCCCCTTTGGTGGGAAGGTAACAGCGTTCCGTGCGCCTTTGGCGTGGAGTCATGCCGGCCACATGGCCATGGAGACATCTTCAGACAGCGCTGGCTCTTCGGCTTTGAAACGGAGATGAGCACCGACCTAGAGTCAGCAACGACTAGCACGTATGTGCGACGGGAACCTTTACCTTTACCTATACAAGACATCATTTATTTTCCAGGTCTAACTTTCTTTTCAAAACACCAAGGGCCATCCAGATTCAAAAACAAATGTACCCCATTTTTATATTAAATTATTGAACCTTAAAAGAACAGTAGTATATTCTATGCTCAGATTATTCTTCTTACCAGGGCAAAAAGAATCCTTTGTGTCAAATGAAGTAGTCTGTCTTTCTCCTTATTAGGCAAACACTAGTTAAGGCCTATAAGAACTGTGACCCAGTCAGGGGCACCATGCTGTTTTAAAGCAAAGCTGATCACTTCTGACTCTTTAGCAAAAATTTAATGCGAGCCTTGCAGTATTAAGACGCATGTGGTACTTACTGTCTGTTAGTGAACCACACTAGTTTAATAAAAACATACTAGGCATATGTAGTCCAAAATGCATTCCAAAAAGGTGGCTGAGCTTATATTCAAGTCAGTAGGCACAGGACTGCAAACGTATTAAACAAAGGCCTCGTACAAGGAGTAGACTAGGTACACAAAATCCGAACAATACAGCTTTGCTTCTTTGAAAGAAGCTCTGTCACTTACTCATGCCTTTCTTTAATTTAGTAGTATGTTCAGTCGGCTTTCTTCTTAACCAGAAATTAGGTGAGCAAATCACAAACTCTTGTGAGAAGGATGCTACAGTAATAACAGTATTCTCTTTCTCATTTAGTTTGTTTTCGTATTCAGAAGACAAAATAGGTGTCTCTTCAGAGATTGGAGGCACAATGTAATTTGGACCAGCATGTAATGGCTTCCCCAGATGCTGGCTCAGAAAGCAAGGAAGAGCCAGTTTCAAGGGTTTCGGAGTGGAGTGTGGAGGAGCATTGCAAAGACTTGGGAGTGAATGGTGAAAGGAGGAGGAGAGGCTAGAACCTCAGAAGGGCATTGGAGGGTGTCCAGGAGAATGCCTGGCTGAAGAGGAGAGAGAAGAGACACAGCTGCAGCTGGGAAATTTGGATGACCATCCAGAAGTGCAGGGTGAAGAAGGAACAGAGCTGCAGTCAGTTAGTGAGTGAGGATGAGGAAGAACTGCCTCCTCTCCAGATCCAAGGGTACACAGAACTGAATGTACCAAGATGCAAAGGAGGTTGGTGAGGCTATTCACAAGGAGGCAGACTCACTCCTCCTAACCCACTGGCTGGCAGCTACTTAGGCCAGTGTGTGGGGTCAAACAACGCTGGAGACACCCACCCATTTCCTCCTGTTTGTATGGTCTGACTTTGTGGCATCTGCTTTCATGATTCTAGACCTATGCCTTGTTTCCTGACCTCGTAATTGGACCTTGAATTTTGCACTTGGATTCTGGACTTGGACCTTGGCCTTTGTTATTGTGCTTGGCCTTTGGACTGTGCCTGGACTTCAGAGCTTGTGTGTGGATTTGCAGATTTATGCCTTGCGCCTGGACTTTGCATTTGCCTTTAACTCTGTGTCTTGGTTGTGCAAACTTGAATTTATTGGGACTTTACATTTCTTGAGAATGAGATCTGGGGAAACTTTAGAGGCTTGCAGTGTGTCAATAAAGTGTATTTGTGTGTGGACTAGGACAGGACATGGAGCTACAATAGAATGGATAGTTAAACAAGGTAATAGTTATGTTACATATTTGGGTGGAAACAGGATTTTCTATATTTTCCAAGTTCTGAGAGGCTAAACAATGTTAAATTATTTAATACCAATTCACAATGCTGGTGGTTAAGATTGTTGCTATAGGGTGTCCCATGAAGCTTCTAAAGGGGTTAAGATCTACATTCTGATAGGGATTCAAACTTTTTGCTTTAAAATTATTGGTGGACATGGCACTGTTTTAAGGATGTAATATACTGCTGGTGAAAAAAGATAAAGATTCTTTTTAAACTATCTCTCATTATGTATGTTATCTATGTATGAATATTTTATTTTATTTTTTAACAAAAATCATTTTAATAGAATTTTAATAATCTGACAGCATCTGAAGTCACTATTTGACAGTTTTCAAAGAAATAATTAAAAAAAAATAGCAGCAGCCAATAGCAGTTGTAAAGTTACATATGATTCATGGAGCAAATGTGTTTTCACGTATTACTGAATTTTAGATTTCTTCTGAGAATTCCTTGTGCCTCAAGATATAGCTCCCCCCTTGCCCTACACTGGCACAAGGTCTGTGCCATTCCTCCAAAGCCATAAAATAGCTGTCCAAGAGACTCTGATCTCACTGTATAAATTAAATTCAAAGATGAACACCTAAGGATATGTAATAACATGAGCCCAGAAGAACCTGTTTTCAGACAATAAATCAAATGCACTTAAGCAGGCATGAAACTACCTTGGGCTTTTAGAACATGCTGGTGGAAAGTGTGCTTATATATACAGTTGAGTAAATATTAGTTCATCTGGTTTACATGTACTAAAAAATCAGGTCAATTTTAATCATAATCTTAAACCACCTCTGACTAAATGTATCTATTAACCCTTTGCCGTAGTCCATAAAAAAGCATAACAATGGATACTACTAGGACTATATATTGTAAAGTTACATTATGACATTCTTGCAAGTATTTTCCCCCTCATTTCTTTTTACTTTCTGGGAAATTAGGGAGTATCCCTTCTGAAATTCTTCGTGCCCTCCCTCTGTTTCTGTAGACTGAGATTCCTTTGGAATGATCATTGGTCAGTCTGCAGCTCTTTCTCCACAGTCCTAAGGTCATTTCTACATACCATTATAGTGTCAAACAGATGGGTCAAGTGAAACCACGATTTCTTTTAATATTTAAATACACACGATGGTTCTTCATTCCAAGATTATTTTACATTATATTATTTCATATATTCCTAAAACTAGAGAACTCAAAGCCTTGTTCAATACAGGAATCCAAATTAAAACCATCCATAACAGATGAGTCTCCAGCTCCTACTCAAACAAGTATAGTAAACAAGAACTTAACACCTCTTTGGGAATTAGTTTCACTAATGAACTGCTCTTCAACTGGAATCTATGTACCATTATTCAGTGAGCAGCTTTCTAGATGTCAGTGAACAAACATTGACAATCTTCCATGCTATTATAGCCTCCTCTCAATCTTTTCTTTCATGGATTTCCTAGTGAAATACAATCACAATTTTCTAGTGTTCTAGTCTGAGCAGGTTCCTCTTACCCTTGCCAGTTCTAGCTTTGATAAATAGGCCTTCATTTCTAGGCCTTATTGTCACTGCCATTATCTGATCCTATTTGTTTCAATCCTTCTTAAAGTGTGGAATCCAGAACTAGAAACAATATTCAAAGCATGATCTGGCCAGCACTGAATAAGAAGGAACAACTGCTTTACTTTAAACAAGTAAACGTATAGTCAAGGCTATGGTTTTCCCTGTTGCAATGTATGGCTGTGAAAGCTGGATTATAAGAAAGGCTGAACGCAGAAGAATTGAAGCCTTTGAACTATGGTTCTGGAGAAGACTCCTGCGAGTCCCTTGGATTGCAAGGTGATCAAAGCGGTCAGTCCTAGAGGAGATCAACCCTGACTGCTCTTTAGAAGGCCAGATCCTGAAGATGAAACTCAAATACTTTGACCACCTAATGAGAAGGAAGAACTCACTGTAAAAGAGTCTTCAATGAACTTTTCCTCACCGGAAAAGAGAGGGAAAGACTGAGAGTAAAAGAAGAAGGGAACGACAGAGAATGAGGTCACTGAAGCAGTAGGCATGAGCTTAAATGGACTCCAGAGGATGGTAGAGGACAGGAAGGCCTGGAGGAACGTTGTCCATGGGACATGATGGGTCAGACACTACTTTGCAACTAACAACAACAACAACAAAACCATTAAACTAAAACCTATATTTCTGTTAACGGCAGCCTTCTCCCTTGAAGTTACATAACATTGGTGATCCCTGTTCAATTTGTAATGAATTACATTCCACATTTGTTCAATTATTATTCTAACTATAAGTTCTTTTCTAATTTCTCTGATAGAGGTCTTTCATAGAACCTTCCATATAATAAACCAAGGATGTCAGATGTTGGGTAACTCTTTTCAATATTATAAATAAAGGACCTTTACTGATCCTATAGTTATATACATAACATTCCCCAGAAGGGTATGAGTTGGGGGTCACATTTGCTATTTCTAATAGCATACATTCTTTCCAACTTTCTTGATCATCACACCATTGTTTCCATTAACTTTCATCCAAAGCAATTTTATGTCCAATTCAGGAACCGTGTTATACCATTTTTCTGTAGATTGTAGCAAGTTCTTGTAGTATGGATAATTATGCACCATTAGGTTCTAGTCTTTATTTTCCCCCTATGTTTGTTTTCTTATATACTAAGAGTTTGTATTCACAGGGGAACAATAGTTTTATAGGAACATCATAAACAGGGGTGAAATTCAAAATTTTTCCCTACCGGTTCTGTGGGCGTGGCATGGTGGGCATGGCAGGGAAAGGATATTGCAAAATCTCCATTCCCATCCTACTCTAGGGGAAGGGTACTACAACATTCCCATTTCCTCCCGATCAGCTGGGAGGAAGAGAATAGATGGGGGCGGGGCCAGCCAGAGGTGGTATTTGCTGGTTCTCCGAAATACTCAACATTTCTGCTATCTGTTCTCCAGAAACTGTTATGACCTGCTGGATTTCACCTCTGATCATAAACTGTATTGAGCAACAGTCTTGTTGCTTAATACAGCCTTTATTAAAAACAATGCATTAACCCACATGCAGTGGCTACAATAATACAATGTTTGAATATGTACTTACAGATGGTCCTCATCTTCCAAGCAATCCAATTATGGTCATTTATATGCACTTTATATAAGTAGTGTATTATTATCTGATTTCCTGATTATCTGATGTATTGTAGTAATCCATTTTCAACATTCCCAAATGCAGTGGCAATCACTGGGAGTGACTTGGATTGACTGAGGTGAATTGACTGAGACTTTTTAAATAGTGTTTTTATTGTAATGTATTGTATTATTTTATCTGCCTGTTCACCGCCCTGAGTCGTTCGGGAGAAGGGCGGTATAAAAATTATATTATTATTATTATTATTATTATTATTATTATTATTATTATTATTATTATTATTATTATTATTATTATTATTATTATTATTATTATTATGAGATAGGTATTTTATAAAATCCCTTCTCTCTCTTTTCTTTTTATTTTGATCTACTTCCTCTTTCCTCCAGAAATCTACTTGTACTTTGCTTGCCTGTGGAAGGATGACACATCAGAGTAGTTGTTATGCTATTGCGCTGAGCCCTCTATTTTCTTTTTTGGTTTAGTATTACATTCTTTCATTTTTCCTCTTTCAGTGGTGGAATATTCTGGCCTATGACACTGAAACTTTACTCTCTGACTGAAGGAACAGCTCCATTAAATATTCTAGAAACTCTAAATCAGCAATCCCTTTCTGGGATCCGAAGTCAAAAAGTGTTGAAACGAGGACAGAAAAAGAAAACAATTCCATGCAGAAAGTGAGAAACAATTGCATTAAAAGGCTGATCTAACCATCAAATTCACATATGCCATTTATATCCAGAGAATGCATGTGAGAACTATGGATGAAAGAAATATGTGTTTAACCTGAAAACTCAGAAAGACTAGTTTACTTGCGTGTAGCTATAGCTAACTATAGCTATTAACAATAGCTAACTAGTTTATTTATGGAGTTTATTTGCATGAAAATAAGTGGATTTTGAGTGGATTATGGAAACACAAACATGAAATTTAAGGAGGGAAGATGAGTTTAGGTGTTGTGCCTCGCCCGCCCCCCTCTCCACAGCCGGGCCCCTCCCATCTCCTGCTATTTTAGCCAGAGACTGATAATGAAGACGAATGGCGTGACATGCCTCCAGCCCCCAGTCCTGGCACCATGCCCGGACAGACCGAGCAAATAAACCTCCCCCCCACAGTGTGTGAGCATGATGAGCATGAAGCCAGTCATGAGCTAGAATTGCCGGCAGCTGGGCAGGCAGACGAAGGGTGGACAGATCCACGCTTCTGCAGAATGGAGAGGTGACGTCAGCAAAAGGAAGGGAGGGGCAGGCCTGGATAAGTGCTGAGTCATGGAGCCACACCCCATGGCCTGTATAAAGGATCTGCTTTCTGGCATTCTTTGAGTCAGGCAAAGTCTAATCTGGTTGCTGAAGTGACACCTTGGATTCCTGCCTGCCCTGAGAACTCTGACAGGACTTTGGCAAAGCTGCAGAGGCTTCGTGGCCACGCTTGAGACAGACTTTACAGACCCAGCCGTCAGCGAAGGAGTGGGACACGACATTAGGGCAAAAAGTTGACTCTTTTAGTTTGTTCTGCAGTATGTATCATAGCTTCTTGCACAATAAGAACTAAGACTGAATCTCAAGATTAACCACATTAAAATCTATTTTTCCCGTGATTAGTAGTTTAGCATCAAATTATATTGAAAGATGATGTTTGGAAAGATGATGTGTTACGGTGCTTATTTTTTGTTTGTTTTGGTTTTTAATCTGGAGTTAAACTTTAAAGTAGATTACTAGAATAGAGACGGTAGCTAAAGTAGATTGATTAAGCAAAGCCTATGTAGATTTACTCATATTGTCTCTGTCTTTTTAAAAAAAATCTTGCTAGGAGATGACAAGAATGCCAATTTTTAGATATATCACCTTGAAAAAGAATGAGGGCATTATTTTTATTGAGAAATGAGAGCAAAGAAATCTTTAATAGTAGTATGAGAAACAGGTGCAGATAAGATGAAGGGATATCTTGGAATGATAATTTAAAAACTTTTTGTAATTAGAACTTCCTGAAGCTCATAAAGTTATAGTCATATGAGATTTCACTCAATATTCAGTCATAAATGCATATCATTGGAGAATAATTCATTTTCAGGACTGGAATATTCCAAATCAATGAGACTCCTTCTATTCAGACAGGAGATGGATAGCTGGATCCATCATCACAAATACATTTAAAAGAGTGGAAAGGAAGGAAGGAAGGAAGGAAGGAAGGAAGGAAGGAAGGAAGGAAGGAAGGAAGGAAGGAAGGAAGGAAGGAAGGAGTTAAGGTGACTTTAGTCAGACTTTAGTCAGTCTGCAATGTTAATGAGAGCAGAGATGATATATTCAAGCTGTTTAACATTTAGGGGAATAGAAAAATAACATAATGTATGGTGACTGTTTAGAAGTTACATATCCTGCTTTGCATATTGGATTTAATTCATCAGGCCTGGATTTACTTTCCTCTCTGAGCTCATAGAATAATGGTATGTAGCATTGACCAAGAGAGACAGGAGGAAGAGCTACAGATTGGATAACCAGCATTTAAAAGATGTCTCAACACAGAGAAGGGGCCATTGAATAGAAAGTGTTTCAGAAAAGGTTCTCCTAGTGTTCTGCAGAGAAAAAGGAAAGGAGAGAAATACTGTCAGACTGGCAAGATTATGTTAATGTAACCTAACAATAAAGATAGAGCTAGTTCATTGTGCTTCTTGCCTAAACTTCTTACCTAAACTGTTAGTTATAGGACTGACACAGTTGATATGGCACACTGGAATTTTTCAACCTTTCTACTCTTTCCTCTTCTCCTATCAGAACACTCCAGACAGTTAACATCATTGCACAGAGGATCATTGGTTGCCCTCTCCCCTCTTTGAAAGAGCTTTATAGCTCCTGCTGCCTTAAGAAAGTTCAAAATATTCTTAAAGATCCATCTCATCCTGGGCACTCTTTTTTGAACTTTTACCATCTGGCAGACAATACAGGATAATGAAAACAAGGACAAATAGGCTGAAAAACAGCTTCTATCCCAGAGTAGTAACTATATTGAATTCTACTGTATAGTGCAATATTAATGCAATATTATATGCTATACAGTTTTCAATTCAATTGTATAGAATGTGAAGGATGTGTGTTTTGTTTTATGTATAATGTACACTGAAGATGGCATTTAATTTCATTGTATGAGGTGCAATGACAATAAAGAATTACGATTACTATCACACTATTACTATTAATGGAGTCAAACAACGAAAACATTGCCTGTAGAGTGTCATATATCATATATATTCAGTGTGATGTAGCTCTAGCCTGAAAAACATTTAATCAGAACTATATATCCAATCCAGAGAATGAGGTGGCTGGATGGCGTCACTGAAGCAGTAGGTGTGAGCTTAAATGGACTCCAGAGGATGGTAGAGGACAGGAAGGCCTGGAGGAACGTTGTTCATGGGGTCACGATGGGTCAGACATGACTTCACAATTAACAACAATATATCCAATCATTTAATATAGGAGCTAAAGTTTAATATAGGAGCTAAACTTTAACAGCATATTAGTTTAAGGTTCTGCTGGATTTGGGACACCACCATCAAAAACTACTTATGTGTTTTTGATGAAATATTTATAAATTTTAAAAGGATCCTAGATCTACAAAATCTCTCTCTTTCTCTCTCTCTACCTCCCTCCCTCCCCACTCTGTCTCCCTCCCTCCCTCTGTCTCTGTCTCCCTCTCTCCTCTCTTTCTCTTTCTCTTTCTCTCTCTCTCTCTCTCTCTTTCTTTTTCTTTTTCTTGTCCCTCTAAGGGAGAAAATATTGGCTTTATATAATCTATAATTTTCCATTAAAGAAAAGAGAAAAATACTTTTGGGATTCTGGTGACAAGAGAGTATAATGTCTTGAAAGGCATAAAAAAATATGCATTTCTGGACATGTTTGCAAAGTCAAATGTGCTAGAGATGATAGAAAATATGCAAACTGACTCTGGCTTCTCAAATATTGGATTCTGAAGAAAGGATAGGAAATACATTAAAAAATATTTGACACTATATCAATATGAAATGTTTAATAAATGGTAAATATTTGATATATGTGTAAAAGAGAGGTGTGTTTCAAAGAGAAGAATACCACAATGGAGGGAAATGCCTATGAAAACTATCTAAATTCAGAAGTGAATATAGCAGGTTTCCCATTAAATGGAACTGACGATGATGAATATACCTACCTGGATTGAATAGAATTAGTATTCTAATTCTATTAGAATTAGATTTGGGATGTAATTGAAAGTATTGCTTAGGACGTATAGGACATCTTATCAATCAAGTAATGTTGCCCATGTCTCAAGAGCTCCTATGAGGAAGCTGCTGTCACTAGCACCTCTCTGCTTCTGATTAATATCATTAGTAAGATAGAGCTGCCATTTTAACATTTTTAAACCATCCTGTCTACTGGGGATTATTGCTATGGTTGATTGGTTTTCTTTTAAATGAAAATAATTTTATTATTTACTTTTTTATGCCTTGTCTTGCTTCTTCTGCAAAATGAATAATATAAAAATAAAACAAAAACTCACATTTCATACAATTTCTGAATCATGTGGCATTTAAAGGTACCACAATTTACATTTGCTTTTGTATGATATTATTATTCACTTGATGTTTTCTATACAATTATTCTTCATATACTCATAATTGTAACTTTTTCCTTTACCTATGAACTAAATGTTAAATCATAACATACAGAAATAAATGAAATCCAAGATTAATTCTTTTCCACTCTGCATATTGGTAAGGGAAGTGGACTTTTTCCTCTAAAGCATTCTCTTATTCAGAAATGTGTTGAGATAATTTAGAAGGGATACATTCTTGAAATATTTAAAAACAAACAAACAGATGGAATATCAAGGGATTAAACAATGTGCAGAATCCTAGAAGGAATGTTTTGGATATTAGAATAAGAATTATTGGTGAGAAAATATCAAATATAGAAATTGTCATATATGTTTGCTTGCTTGTTTTACTTACTTGTTCTATTTGATTTACTTATGCTAAACTTCAAATGACTAAAAATGATGAAATTATTTTAACCTGTACTTAAAAATAACCTCCCCAGATTCAGTTAGCAATGAAAAGCTAGTTAGTTGAAGCGGTGGGATTAAAAAAAAGTTTCTGCAGATGATATGAACATATGACAATATGAGTAGGTTTGAATTTTAGAAGTTATGGAGCTGAAAGTTAGCTGCTGAATGCCATAAGAATACTATAAAATATGATGGAAATATAGCATGGGTGATAAAAAATAGAATGCTTATTAAATGGTTTATTTAACAGGAAGGAAGACAATGATGTGTGATAAATATTTATGGACACAATAAATGTTTGGGAAATGCTTGAGGCATATTAGGGATGGAAATGCAGATGATGTTATGGTCTTGGCTGACAACTCAGATGATTTTCAGTAAATTTTAGAAAGTTTAATTTAGGGATTTTAAAACATTTTTCATGGTGCTGAACCTATTAATTAAAAAATCCTCGAATCCCTATTTGAGATAAAATACCATTTTAAAAATCCTCCTTTAATGCAACAAATGTTATGGTTAAGAACTGGATACATTAGGAGAATCATAGAAGCAAGTCAGTTGCTGTGGCAATGGATACTTGAGAATTAAAATAAGAAAACATTATGTCAAGGATGAATGGGTGCTGAATGAATATAGGTAGAATGCAAAAGAAAATGACCAGTATGAAATAAGTAGTTTGGTCACCTGGAAAAACTGAATTGGGACTGAACTGCAAATCAAATATATGAAGGAAGAGAGAATAAGTGCCGAAAAAGTTAGCCATGACTGGAATAGGGTCTCCTACTTGAGCAGGGGGTTAGACTAGAAGACCTCCAAGGTCCCTTCCAACTCTGTTGTTCTGTATTTCTACGCTGAAAATGAAGTAAGAGATATACCTTGATTAGCTGATATAAATACAGATTCTTCCAATATTATTCTTTTTTTTTTAATGAAGACTTGCACATATATAAGAAACTCTTTCAGAGTGGGGTTTAATCTTAATTCTCCAGGAGTAGAGATCAGAAGTGGTTGAAATTATATTGGACAATCCCCACTAGAGATTTCTGGAATCTCTGGAGGCAGAACTGAATATTTTTCAATGCATATCTACCCAGGCTGAATTCAATAAAATTTACTCATACTAAAGCAGATAGCTATGCAGCCTCAATGGCCCTTCCATTTCTTATGGCATCATTATCTATCTATCTATCCATCGAACATACAAAAATAATGCTATCATGTGAAATGAAAAAGCCATTGAGACTGTAGTACTGTCTACTTTTATTATGAATGTGCATATGTCTATGATATAAATAGATTGTATTTCAATCTTTCAAATAATAACGATCTTTTTCTAAAATCTGCAGGTGTTTTTTAAGCTGCCAAAAATCATAGCTCTTTTAAATACTTCAGCACAAAGCCCCATCTCAAACTGGTTTAAATACTCTCAATGTGTGGGTGAAGCAGATTTACTCATCATAGCCCCATTTTTCAAACATCCAAACCACTAGAGGTAAGTGCCTCTTTCAGTCTCATCTCTTTATTCTGATTTTTCTGAATTCAACTGATTAATTATCGACCATTATATTCCCTATGGAATTGTACTTTATCTGCTCAAAAGCCCAATCTGATTATGATTGGCTCTATATATTTTTCAAACTATAGTGCATATTTGTAGGTATGCGTGCTCACAAATGTACATATGCATGGGGCTTGCCTGATTGACAACATCAGGCAAACAATGCAGAAATGAAGAGTATACTTTTTATGAATAGATTTGAAAGTTCTAACATTTGCATCCATTTTATGACTTCTCCCCCAAGAAACATGAATGTAAATAAGTGCAAAGCTCTATAAATAAGTCTGACAGTCCTTCATGAATGAAGTACATAATTGTAGGGAAAGATTTTAATACGTATTGGTTCCTGAACACAGGAAAGTTACACTTATTATTTTTTCATTGTGACAGCTTGAGAAAGAACAAACATGATTTTGGAAAGAGCTATTCCACTTGGGTAGCTGACAGGTGTTTTTTTTTTCTCCCTTTAGGACTGTAGTACTCAAAAATTATTTGAAAAAATGCTTCAAACCTTGCATGGTTATAAAGACAACAGCTACTTACTGTTCATTAGGTTCAAATACTTCTTGCGGCTCCCTAGGTGGCTCAGTGACTAAGACGCTGAGCTTGTCGATCAGAAAGGTCGGAGGTTCGAATCCCTAGTATACAGTAGGTCTCCTGCATGAGCAGGGGGTTGGACTAGATGACCTCCAAGGTCCTTTCCAACTCTGTTACTGCTACTTCTTCCAAATCCTTATGTGTGTACTTAATTTTTTTTTCTGCACAGTTTCACATTGAGCAACTTTTTCCTGTCTGAAATTCACTAGATATATTTGGGAGAACAAATCCCTCATGGAAATTGCAGTTCCAATACTTCTGATGGTTAATAGGTTAGAGAAATTTAATTAAACTTAGATGAGCTTCTACTTGGGACCTTACATATTTTGTGCCGAGGGCTAAAAATCTACTAGAATATGCTCCTAATCAGTAAAGGAAGTGTCAGAACTGTATATTTCAGGAAAGGACCCAGAAAGAGAAAAGGTGATATTAGCTGGGCAGTGAAAATCTACTAAGGAAAAACAGATGAAAAATTAGCACCTATTCATTTATCTAAATTCTTCTGAATAAATTATTCTTTTGAATAAACTGAATCTGAAGACATTTCAAAAGAATGCAGTATATGAATTTGACATGAAGATATCACCAAAATTATCAGGCTTGGTTTTCTTTTTGTTTCTTGCTTGTGGTGCATGGGTTATTTTCCCACTTTATTAAAATTGGTATCTTAATTCTTTTTGATCATTGGTGCATTATTTATCTATTTTATTACCATTCTATACAACCCCCATCAAAAATATGATTTTTTCACCATGGTAATTCAATAATATGGCATTGAAATTTAACATAATCGTAGCAGGTTCTAGGAATCAACAATAGAGTGCAGAGCTACCCCTATTAAAAAGCAAAAAGCAGGATCTGTACTGTCATTGTTGTGGTCCAACACCAGCCTGCGGAGGTGGCAGCAGAGTTGGACAGTGAAGAGGCTGGGGAGCAACATAGGCCAGTCCTGGAGTCTGAGAAAGGCTCAGACGAGGGCTCTGTGTTGGAGGCAGAGATGGGGCCAGGGTCATCTGGGAGTTATACACGGACTCCAGAGCCTCCAAAGTCAGACATCAGAGAGACAGAGGAATAGAAGGAGCCCATTCCTAGTACACCCATGCGCAAAGCTGTCAGAAGGCAAGAACAGTTAAAACAAAAGGGACGACTCAGGAGTAAGGCCTGGAGATAATTGGCCCCTCCCATAAGGCTTAAAAGAGGAGCAAAGGCATATGGGTCCCTTGCAGGAAAGCAACGTTGTTAATTCTGTTCCCAGTCAGCATCTCTGTTTGATTCTGGACTCCCTGTGGCTTTGCCAAGTAGGTCTTAGGTAGCGTGTCAAGGGAGATAAAGGTTGGTGATTATCCCGAAGGACTTCTCCCAAAGGACTTTTTGCAACTAATTGGGACTCAGCTGTGAATGAAGAATGAATGTAATTCACAGCTGTTGCAATAAAAAAGGTTTTTGGGACTACTTGTTTGTTTTAATGACTCAGGAAGCCGAGGTCACAACAGAGGTTTTTGCAGCCAGTGCCCATAAACAACAAAAGGTGCTCTTGTCTCTGGGGGCTGGCTGCAAATGCCCCATGCTGTAAACTCTCTACACCAAAATCCTGTTTAGATTTTGGGATGGATGCAGCATGGGGAATTCAGAAATGAGAGAGAGTCCTCTTGCCACTCCATTGGCTTAATGACCTGAGAGATCCCTTAATGACAACAACCAGCAGTGCTGCGATTGCAGCCATTTAGTGAAGTAATCACATAACATCTCACTTAATAAACACTTCAAGCAATGACCAAAGATTCAGGGCTAAATTGTGATTTTGAATACTACCTATAAGAAGAAAATAAAAGACAGGCTGAACATGTCTGGTGGAAATAGATGTGACAATCAATAACAGGTGTGAGAAAAAAGGTAATATGTGAGGAGAAAAACTCACATATTACTTTTGGAGGGAAAAGAAAAGAGAAAGAGTGGGAGGCCTGATGCTGTGTTTTCTTGTTCATTACAGTATTTGATTTTACTTCTGCATCTCCATTAGCAAAGACTAGCTTTTTTAAAGACTGTAGTATGTGAATATTATCTCTGCTCTTATAATTTAGTTTTCTAATTAATTTTTGTGACTGTGTATCCAAAATTAAATAGACAAACAGAAATGGCAAGGGAAATAGGGAGAATTGTTGTAAATGTTTTCCTGAAACAACTATAATATTTTCTGAGGACGATAGGAAGGAAACAGTGGGGATACCAACATCCAGTTACTATCTCCACAAGTCCTTTAAAAAAAATCAATAAGGTCAGGAGAGATGTATACATTGTCACAGTAGACTACTGAATGTAAGCACAGTTTTAAATCAAATAACTTGCAGCTGTTCAGTTTATTTCTGCATTTCTCAGAGAAAACCTCATATTAAATATGATAAGCAGCACACGTAATCAAAGAAGAGAGGCTGGCACGTTTCCAGCCCATGTTCTCAGGGAGTAGTCAGGCATCGAAGCTGTTTGAGCATACTTTAATAAAAAATCTGATTCTTATCTGTACATTTTTATTAATCTAAGTTCAGCAGCACACTGTGGAAAAAAAATGGATGTGTTCAGCACACTAATGTCTGCTTCTATATCTCCTCTATAAATTCATCCAAGATTGGCTTCATCCGATTTTATGTACAGTGTGGTGTTCAAAGTAAATCTGGATCAGTTTTAGCATGGGGCAACACCATGCATAAAATTAACTTTGTGCACGCTGCTAAGAGATAATTGGCTAAAACAAAACTGAAAGAGATTGATCTTTTCATTGATCTAAGTTAGTAGAGTGGGAACACTTGGCACCTTTATTCCCAATGTATTTTTCCATGAACAGGAAGCAGAAGGTATTCAGTGAACCTGTTCACATTTTTAAAAATCCAAGTAGAAACTTCGGGTTCAAAATTGCACAAAGGATGCTATTTTCATTCAAGAGAATCTGAGCATGTTCTTGCTGTATATTAAACACTTAGCTTGGAGATATTAAAAACATCAGGTGTGCTGTGAACCTAGCCCATCTCTCTTTATATTTTTCAGATCTAGCAGTGTTTTCTGCATATGACCCAATGGAATTTGTGTATATGCAGCTTTCAAGCAATCCGTTGTTTGGGTAGATACAGCATATAGCTGCTGGATGAGTAAACATAACTCTGCCACCTTATCATCATGGGAAAAATAAAAGTGCATCTCTGTAGCTTGCTTAGGTTTATCTGCATACGGTCTCATTACAATTTTTGCCAAATCATTCTACTGCGGTTGATGTGGAATTTTAAAATAAATTTAAGCAGTTCTTGCAGCAGGTTAGCAACTTCTGTTGTGGCAGCTTAAACAATGTTTTTGAAAGCCGATTTAACTCTCTTAATTTTCCCAACTGTGACCTATGACAGGTGATGTGTGATGTGTGAAATTCCAAAAACATGGCAGATATAATTCCTGGCATAAAAAAGCACTCCATTACCACTTTCAAGACTAGTAAATACACCATATGCTCAGAAAATTTTGTCCAGCTTTAGAATTACTGTTTCATCTTACCCATTGCCAGCTTAAGACGGTGCAGATTTTTGATCTCCCAATAAAGTTGTTTGTTTTTTGTTATTACAATCATGAGCAGTTTCGCTAAGAAATTATGAATGCAATAATGAAAAACAAACAACTATATTAGGAGCTCAAAAATCTGCACTGTCCTAAGCTGGTGATGGGAAAGATGAGAAAGAATAGAATAGAATAGAATAGAATAGAATAGAATAGAATAGAATAGAATAGAATAGAATAGAATAGAATAGAATAGAATAGAATTCTTTATTGGCCAAGTGTGATTGGACACACGAGGAATTTGCCTTCTGTGCATAATCTCTTAGTGTACATAAAAATACTTTTAAAATAATGGCAGAGAGCTACAAGTGTATCTATTCCTACAAACAAAGTCTTTTATCACAGGACATGCTAGTCTTTATCATCTCCTGGTGCCTATCATAGGCAGCTCACTAGAACGATGCTGGAGAAACTAAGCAACAACTAAACAAAGGCCATGAAGGAGAAAGTTTATGTCTGTAGCCATTTTTCCACTAAGATTTTTAGTCACAGAGAAGCAACAGCTTATTCTCCAATAGTCATGTGGGGGCAACACTATTCAGGAGAATTTTCCATTGACCATTGGAAATAGTTGATATGACTGCTTTTTCCCCACAAATCCTGTTGTGCAGCAATCCCCATTTCTGGAAGTGAGTTTTTTGGGAACAGCATGAGACAGAATAACATTCATATGCTCTTCAACCAAATTTAAAGTATCACAGTATGGAATTGTATTAGCAATCTGATATCTTGAGAAATAATCAACTGGATTATTTCTGCCTGAACAATAAAGCCCTTTGTAGTTGTATCTTTGCAATTTCAGCTTCTACTGTTCAACAGCCAGAGGAAATTGAAAAAAAAGAAACACAAGTTGTTGAACATAGGTTGAAGAGGCTTATAAAAAGAAGAGCCACATAGGTACAAATGAAGGCTGGAACATGTAGGTCACACCGAGAACTTGTCTTTCAGTTCAGGAGTACCCTTTTTATTATTTAAACTCATATTTCGTGGTCTGGGATTGTAAAAGCACAGGATCAGGTTGGTCGACACAGTTAGGTATAATTGTCATTCAGTTTCTTTTTGACGTGCCTGCTAGAAACTACATTGTTCTAAATCCATTTTGTCCTCTTGACTGAGATATTGGTGGAAATTTTGCTTTTTCATAATCTTCAGCACTTTCTGCATCAGGCATGGTTTTAAAATTGAAAGTCTGTAGAGATTCTCAATCATCCAGGTCATGGTTGTCCCAAAGGTGCTTTTTTTCAGGAGGCAACTGGACTTCTTTGTTTTTTCTTTGAAGACGTTTCACTTCTCATCCAAGAAGCTTCTTCAGCTGTGACAGGATAGTGGGGGATGGAAGGATTTATATTCCTTGCGGACAGCTGGCCCCTTTAAAAATGAAGTTCACTTCCAAGATAATGTAACATTGTTGCCCTCCTAGTGGTAGAATCATTTCCCTTAAGAGCAAGGAATTGATTTTCTAAAGTTTGCTTCCAATGCTCCCATCCAAGTCCCAAGCTAGCCAGAGAATCAGGCAAGGCGAACTCAGGAAAAATAGGAAGCATTCAGATAGTGCTAGGCCATTACCCAATAGCTCAAACAATGGTGGTATTCAGCCGGTTCTATCTGTTCAAGTGAACTGGTAGGAGCGACTGCGGGATGCCCCGCCCACCCACGCAGACATCATGATGTCCCATTTTTCCATATTTTCGAGGATCTACACATGTGCAGAAGATCTTGCACATGGGCGGAAGATGTGCACATGCACATTTGTGAACCAGTAGGGAAGGGAAGGGAACCACCGCTGAGCTCAAAGTTTGTCATAGGGGGATGTGTATGTGTGGAAGGCAAAAAAATATGAAAGTTGGCTACTTCCATCATCTAAATCAGCATTTTAAATCACTGTTCCTGTGCTGGCTGAGGAATTGTAGTAGCTGGGGTCCACACTTCCAAAAGCTGCCAAGGAGGAAAGTGTTTCTCTAAATCTTTAATAAAGAATGTTATCTTATCTTTCATGTGAAGCTATCTCATCAAAATCTGATCCCACCTTCTTTGCTATAGAGTGAATGTGTGTGGGGAGGTGGTTGCTGGGTACCTCTGTTGGCTCTGAATTTGAGGTTGGAAGACAGGGAAGTAAAGTAGATTCATGTTGTCTGCTTGTCTTATAAAATCTAGATTGACTATGAAATTTGCAAGTGAGAGAATTCTGATGAATCTGTAGTCATGTATCTTATGCTTAAATAACCTAAAGTAATAGTGCCATAACTGTGATTCTTATTTCTCTTCAGAATTAACTTGTTGCTATAAATCAAGTGGCCATTGAAAAAGAATTGTCTATCCAGCTGCTTGGCAGCACTAATAAGTACTGATAGACTGATAGGAACTAGCAGAAGCCCTTAGCTTAGGGAGCTTACAATGTTCCAGTCATGCTATTTGGCACATTTATGCAATATTTGCTAAGAACAATATTATCCTAAACATTTCCTAATTGTTATGCTGGATTAGTTAAAGCATGTTATTGACCAATCTTCTGCAATATTCATAAAACTTCAGAGAGGATTACAGAGGAACAAATAAATATATAGAGTCTGTCCACCATTTAAATAATAAATATTTAGTCAGCTCATTCTCACTCCCCCAAAATTGTGTTAAATATATGTGGGGATTTTTTTCAATAAATCTTTAATATCTTGGTACATGTTTATTTGCTTCAGAAATTGAAGGGAATTATTGGAAGGCTTTGTAAATCACAAAAAAACAGACAGTTGAAAACACGTATTATTTTTTTCACTAATTTAAAACTCACTATAACATTATATTGGATATTCCTCTCCTTTTTTTTCTTTTTCTTAAGCTTATCCATCATTAACATTTTACAAATTAATATATGCCTATGTTTACTCTTTCCAGTCTATGAACAGTGTATTTTTCTTTTCCTTTTGCTAAAAGGAAGCTAATATAAAAGCTAAGTTGCATTTTCATTTATATGATCAGTAGTCTTGAATGAAAAATGACATAGCTTGCATTAAACATGTTGGGTAACTCACCATGCATATATTTATAGAAAACTGCCAGTTTGTTGAACTACCATATATACTCATGTATAAGCCCATCTGCAGATAACAGGATCCTTGCATTTTTTAACCATTTAAATCCATTAAATTGCACCATCTGCAGATAAGCTGACTCATATTTTTCATGGTATTTGGGTTAAAAATTCAAGGATCTGCTTATCCACAGCTGGGCTTATTAAGACTACAAAGAAGTCAAATGAACATGATGCTAACATAATGCCACCCCTTTTTGTATTATGCATCCCAGAACTATTATTGATGTGCTTGGGAAAATGCAAGAATCCATCATATTTGCTGTGGTTAATTTATATCCAATTAGTTCATATCCAGTCTGTTCTCTGTTAAAAAAAGATCTTCTTAAAGAGATATAGATTATACAATATTAAGAGCCTTAAATTAAACAAAACTAAGTTAAAGAAGAAATGGCTCCACATCCATTTTAACCCCATACCAGGTTCTGAATAATTTACAGAGCATTATAAGAGTGGGAACTGCACAAATGTCTGGAGGATATCATTCTAATGGACAGGCACCATGCAACTGAATAAGTCTGCTTATGTATCCAGGGTTAAAAGAAATGAATCCCTCATCCTACTTTCACCAATTATCTGAATTCCAGACAATTTTGTAATATTTTTGTACATTTTTCTGAACAGTTAGAAAGTGCTTCCCAAAGTGCTTTTCTTCATTACCCAAAACAGCTTACCAAAAAGTAAGCTGTTATTATTATCTTATTTAAACATCCCATGGTGATTGGGTAATGGATTTGTGTATCATTATGAAACAAAATAGGGAACGTGGTGACTCAGTGGCTAAAACGCTGAGCTTGTTGATCGAAAGGTTGGCAGTTCAGTGGTTCGAATCCCTAGTGCCGCGTAATGGGGTGAACTCCCATTACTTGTCCCAGCTTCTGCCAACCTAGCAGTTCGAAAGCATATAAAAATGCCAATAGGAAAATAGGGACCACCTTTGGTGGGAAGGTAACAGCGTTCCATGCACCTTTGGCATTTAGTCATGCCGGCCACATGACCATGGAGACGTCTTTGGACAGCACTGGCTCTTTGGCTTTGAAACGGAGATTAGCCCCGCCCTCTAGAGTCAGGAATGAGTAGCATATATGTGAGAGGGGAACTTTTACCTTTACCTTTTACCAAACAAAAGGAACTTTATCCAATTTGGGTAATTTACTCAAGTTTGGGAAACACTGAATAGAATATTCTGGTAAGAGCTTGTGTTTTCAAGCAACAGAAATAGCCCCAATAGTCTATTTTCTTCCTGGCAAATCTGTAGTTATTCAATACTTGTCAAAATACTTACAGTTTTTGCTTGATCAGTTTCTAAATGTTGGTAGGGAAAAGGGGGAAGAGTGTAAAGAAGTATTTAAAAAGTTTATACTTTTTCAGCCTAGGGTGGTCACACAGTCAGTAGCAGCAGAAATGATAGCAATAGACTGCCTAGGGGATTTGATCCCACAGTCATGCTGGTTGATCCAAAGAAACTCTTAATATTAATTCAATATTAACATTAACTCATATTGGCAGAAGTATTAGCTCATTTTCATCCAGCTCCTTCCTTGCTGCAAGCTGTAACTATTAAAAACCTGGCTAAATGATATTCTTACAGGCTCTTAACAATAATAAAAAGACCATGAGAGGAATTTGAAACTTAAACCAAGACAAGAAAGCACTCATCTCTGCTGCTATTCGGAGAAGTTCATTTGGCTGCATAAAGTCAAACACTGGGGGCTGATTTTGAAAAGGGAGAATGAAAATGTCATGCACGTTAATAACATTCATAGATCATTGTAATAATAATAATGCTTACACTCTTCAAGCACCTTCCATCCAGAGGTGTCAAATCATTCTCTAAAAGATGGCTAAGTATTACCATCCTCAATTTACTCATAGAAGCACCAAAGTCATACAAGAGGTCACTGTGAAAGCTGGCATAGAATACTCTAATTTCGATTCTGAGAGAGATGCCACCTGGATAAGAAATGTTTCTAAACTCTGCTTTTTATAGAGACAAGCAGATTTGGGAAGTACTGATGCAACCTGATCCCCAGTGGTGCATATCAAGGCAGTTTCCTTATGCAGAAATTATTAAGGTTGATAGAAATTAATGTCCTTCTTAGCTTGAGAAGAAACAAGAACCTAGCATTATAGCTGAAAACCAAAATTGAGGAAGGGATTAATGCAAGAACCGGGGGAATACAAGACTGGATGGAAAAACATGTACATTTTCTCGTGTAAATGTGAATATGGAACTCATATTTGATATGCTTTGTGAAAAAGATTTTCAGTACATGTGCTCTTCCGTGTAAATAAGATTTCAACATAAAGTGGCAGAATTCACTGCAAATATAAAACCCAAAATTATTCAGTTGGCTGAGAGATTAATTATTAATGGGAAAAAAATGTACATCATTTTGATTTTATTCATCTAATAAGATTCTATTCCAGAGATCTATTTTATGATATCCATTCCACAAAACAAAACTATGAAATGAAAGGCTGAGGTCAGAGCAGCCAGGCTCAAAAAAACCATTCCTAACATATCACTCACTAAAAATGTTCCTCATTAAAAGGGAACATTTTGTCACAAAAAAAAGTTCTCCATATTTTATTTAAGGTAGCAGATCAAAGAAGGTCATATTACTTTTACTAAGTATAAACCAAGAATATGGCAGAGCATACTTATTCCTCTATATCAATTTTCTTTCTGAGTAATCCCAGACAGATAATGGAAAAGAAGAGGCACTATATAAAATCTACTTCTCTTTAAGCTCTCAGAACAGAGATATATGTATAGGTATATTATGTCATGTCCCCAAGTACATAGTCAACTAAAGGGCAAAGGTCCATGAATTCAATTCCCAGTAGAGCTACTGAACCCACAAGATAACTTCTGCCTACCTATATCTGAAGAGTTCCCAAAACAGGATAAAACTGGTCATGTGATGCCTCCAGGTGGTCAATGGAACTGAAAATACCTTACAGTATATACACTATATAAAAATAGAAACATTTCCCCATTCCTTCCAGGGGAGGGTAGTGTACATGCTGGTATGACATAATGTAACATCAATATCTCTCTGCTCAGACAGTATAAGGGAAGGTTGCCTGTATACGTCATTCTGATAAAGCTGCTATAGGTATATGCTTTACTTTTTATATATTGACTTCTTTTTTGACATTTTCAATTAGCCAGTGTGCATCAGAAATACTGTCTTGTGTTGCTCACATTTTCTAAAGCCAGTTTCAACAAACAGCATCTTTATTTCCAAAGAAGTTATTATGTCAATTCCTATGCCTTCCAGCTTGGTAATAACTGGAGTGCTGATCTGATTTCTCTTTCTAAATATATTTTTTTATTTACAAGCAGTAGGAAGTATCTCCTAAGGTGTCTTGTCTTGGATGCTGACTTTCTACCATATGTATTTCAGTATAGTTCTATTATTGATCTTCTTTGAATCAGTTACTGTCTGTTTATTGGCATCCTTTAGAATACCAGTTCAATGTTGAAATGTCTGCTTCATCTTCATAGTCTCCTCATAGATTTCAATCCACTCTTTGTCTGGTTCCAAATAATAAGAATCAGGACTTTAGAGCTATTCCTAATATTTCTTTAAAATGGGGATCTGTGTCAAGATCACAATAGTCTTTAGCTTCACTTTGAACTGGAACTTGCACATGAGTGATTCATGATCTGTTCCATAGTCAGCTGATGGCCAGATGTTTCATATTATGAGTTCTTCCACTTCTTACCAATAATACAGTCAATTGATTTGTGTATATAGCACTCCATCTAATGATATCCATGTTTATAGAGATTGGAAGACTGCAATAATAATGAAAGGAAAAATCACTAAATGGCATAAATTAGTATGTCATTTTCCAGCTTCATTTTGATCTCCTGACCTAAGCTATATAATACAACTACATTTTTTCCTTAGTATTTCTAACTTTGACATTCACAAGCAGCACGTCTTGCTTGCATGTTTTGTCAATTTAATAAAAATAATCTACTTCCTCTTCTTTTATGTTCCATCAGTAGTTGGAACATAAACAAAGACAATTATAAAAGTAAAGGACTGTCCATAAAGTCTAATGTATATTAGTTCATCATTTATTGGATTGTAGTTCTTGCTACTGTTCTTGCTATACCCTTACTAAACATAAAAGTATCAAAGTCCCTTGCTTTTCCTGTTCTATTTGTAGGCAGTATGTTCTTCCGACTATCGAATTCTAGTCCATCTCAAATTGCTGATGTCTAAGATGTCACTGTGTAGTCGATTCATTTCAGCTTTCACTGTATTAAGCTTGTTAATGTTAATGTTTCTTATTTGATTCATTCCTAATGTAATCCTGTCTTTGCAGGTTTGGTGGTTAGAATGCAGTATTGCAGATTAATTCACTGTTTGCTGCCAGGAGTTTGATTCTGACCAGCTCAAGGTAGACTCAGCCTTCCATTCTTCTGAAGTCGGTAAAATGAGGACGCATATTGTTGGGGGCAATATGCTGACTCTAAACCACTTAGAGAGGGCTGTAAAGCATTATGAAGCAGCATATAAGAAGCACGGTAGTCTAAGTGCTATTGGTATTGCTATCTTCCTATATCATTGTTACCTAATATAGGTTCTCTTCTTGTCTCTTAGAGAGGCAGCTGCAGTAAACTGACATATCTTGGGTGACTGCTGGAATTATATATATGCTTAAAATATACTCCTGTCATTCTTTGCTTGTTTTTCAGAGTAACAGAGAGCTATGGAGTGCAACACAGTACAACTGTTAAGTATTTGTCACCATTTTACCTTTTGTTATGAAATGAAACTACAGAAACTGTTATTAATGCATTGATGAAAGAATTATATTGTATTATTTTTCTGTCATCCCTGGGAAACACCTCCCCAAAATCTTATTTTACAAACCTATGTCTCTCAGCAATTTTACACTATTTATAATACCTGAAAAAAGCACAGGACTTTGAGTTAGGTGATAAAATTAGTATCATATTTTTTACCGGAGATTGGAATGGTAGAATACAAGTATCAAGTCACAATGCTATTTCTTTATTCATATATGAATGTCACTGCAATCAAAATGATGGTTTCTTATTATGTCAATAATGCTGTTGGCCTCAAAAGAGCCTTAGATTTTCCAGATGTAGTAAAAAAAAACAACTAGATGAAAAGGAGCCCCTGAAAACTCAGTACTCAGTAACTATGGAATTCTGATTGTCTTTTGGGGAAGAAAAGAGTAGCTTAAAAAAAAAGTATTTCCTACCTTAACCCACACTTGAAAAGGTTCAAAAGATCTCCAAATAATAAAGTTACTGTGTCATTGCTCAATGTTCTTACCAATCTGTGTATTTGCCATATGGTATAACTTGATTCAAAGGGGATGCAGTGGCTCAGTGCCTAAGACACTGACCTTGTTGATTAGAAAGGTTGGCAGTTCAGTGGTTTAAATCCCTAATGCCGCATAATGGAGTTACTTGCCTAGCTTCTGCCAACCTAGCAGTTCGAAACCACGTAAAAACTGCAAGCAGAAAAAATAGGGTGGGAAGGTAACAGCATTCTGTGCACCTTTGGCATTTAGTCATGCTGGCCAGAAGACCACGGAGATGTTTTTGGATAGCGCTGGCTCTTCAGCTTTGAAACAGAGATGAGCACCACCCCTTAGAGTTAGCATGTATCTGAGAGGGGAATCTTTACCTTTACCTTATAAAGTGTTACTTGACTCAGTAACTCTGAATTTAGCTACTAAGTCAAACAAAATTCCAAATTGACCAAAGCAGAAGTCAATTTCTATTGTGGACTATTTTCAATGCAACATAAACATTTAATGAACAGATTAATGATACAGATATAAATAGCTTCATTTTTAAGATATAAATTAAAATATGTACCTCTGGTACACAAGAAGTTAACTCTTAGTTATATAAATGTGACTTGAATAGGCAATGTAGGATAAAGGCCATTATTGCCTGTAGCAGGAACCAGGAACATACTTGCAGCTAAATTCATCACGCTTGTCTATTACTGTCAGCCTTGTGAGATAATCCAGAGAGGACGCACACCCAGATGAACAAATTCTATTTGATTGCAAGGTTACAAATATTGCATGGAATCTTGAAGGTCTGAAATACATTTCTCCCTGTGACTTTTGCAGCCTAAGAAACTGGGAAGGTCCCTTCTGAGACATTTGCCATACCATATTCCTTTTGTGGTGTGGGAAGCCTCCCTGCCCCACCCTGGAAGAATGAATATTTTGAGTAATATTAAAAACACAGGATAGAATATTTCCCCTAAAGGAGGAAAAAAAAAACCTTAAAGGAGGCAGAAACTACCCCACTTTCCCTGCCCTAATCAGAAACTGAGGAGGCCAGCTTTTAGAAATTCAGATTTGGTAATCCATTCAGAAAGACTGGGTCAGGCAGAAACTTCAGATAAGCAGTACAATAATCAACATAATCAATCCAAAGGTTGATAAAATTAACTCAGACAAACACCTAGGATTTTTATTTCCCCTTTTGCCTATAGAGCCAGCCATGACCCCTACATAGGAATCCAGAATGTACTGTATAAAAACCCACCCATTCTAAACTCCATTTTGTGAACTGTCCCAGAATCACATGCTGTTGGTAGTTCTGTTCATCAATAAACCAACTTTCCTTTCAATCAGCCTCCATTTTATTCCCAGTTTGGACCTGGACCTGGATTTTTCTTCCAACAGTGGGATAAGCTGTTTATTATCTGGCTGCTCCCCTCACTGTGCCTATTTGCCCTGAAGGCCATTCCCACATACTATGAGTTGTTTTCAGATTTCCTCCCTCCACCTTTTTGGATCAGTCATGCTAAACTTATCTAATCATCTATATATCTTTTTTTCTTTAGTTTTCCACTACTTTGGGATACATATAGTGTATATCCACACATAGACCTAGATAGACACTCTCTCTCTCTCTCTCTCTCTCTCTCTCTCTCTCTCTCTCTCTCTCTCTCTCTCCCTCCCTCCCTCCTTCCCTCCCTCCCCCCCTCACACACACAGCTAAATATTGCTCATTCATGGCTAAGATGGATAGTTCAGCAGAATCTAGAGATGCATAATTCCTCTTCACTCTTTATATAAAAATGTGAGAATGACACAAACTAGAAGAATCGCTACTGCTTGAACATCACCTGGATTCATAAGGTCTGCATTAGATGTTGAGGAACCAGGACAAACTGATGATAAGTGAGCTGCTAGAACAACCTTTTCATGGATGAGACAAGAGAACCTGGAATTGATGGAATGTTACTACAATGTAGACCTAATGAAAGGAGCTAGATCAGGGAACTATGGATGGACAGAAGACCTGAATCCACACTAACTGAGAAACAGCTAGTTACCCGCCATAGTAAAAAGAAAGCTGCTTCAAGAAGACCTGGAAGAACAACTGAATATGTAACCAACCCCTGAAGCTGAAAACATTATTACCACCCTCTCCATTGTAGAGCACAACAGAATAATAGAGTTGGGAGGGCCCTTGGAAGTCTTCTAGTCCAACCTCCTGCTTAAACAGATTATTCTATACCATTTAAGACAAATGTTTGTCCAATCGCTTCTTAAAAAACCCCAGTGATGGAGCATCTTCTGAAGGCAAGCTGTTCCCCTGATTAATTGTTCTCACATAAACTGTTTCAACTCCTACCCTCAAAACAACGTTACAGAGCACTGCACACCAGAACAACTAGACACAAGAACAGTTTTTTCCTGAATTCCATCACTCTGCTAAACAAATAATTCCCTCAACACTGTTAAACTATTTACTAGTCTGCACTAGTATTAACCTTCTCATCATTCCTATCATCCATCTCCTCCATTTATGACTGTATGACTGTAACCTTGTTGCTGGGATCCTTATGATTTATACTGACTGTTTCCTAATATGATTTGATTGCTTATTTGTACCCTATGACTATCATTAAGTGTTGTACCTTATGATTCTTGATGAATGTATCTTGTCTTTTATGTACACTGAGAGTATATGCACCATGACAAATTCCTTGTGTGTCCAATCACACGTGGCCAATAAATAATTCTATTCTATTCTATTCTATTCTATTCTATTCTGTTCTATTCTATTCTATTCTATTCTATTCTATTCTATTCTATTCTATTCTATTCTATTCTATTCACTGTCAGGAAATTTCTCTTTATTTCTAGGTTGGTTCTTTCCTTGATTAGTTTCCATCTGTTCAAGAGCTTTGGAGAATAGTTGCCCTCCTCTTGTCTGTGGAAATCCCTTAGGTATTGGAACACTGTTATCATGTCACCCCTAACTGACAGGGAAGGAAGATCAAGCAGGGGAAGTGCCATGGAAGACAAAATCTTGCAACAGATAACCAAAGTGGCAGGCATTGCAAAATCCTACCAATGGCTGGTAAGGGCTGGAGTAAAAGAAAGCATCAAACACTGTTTCATTTATGCTACATGATTACAAGTATTTACAATATGATTTTTAAGGAGTTGAAATCAGAAATACCCCCTAGTTTTAAATATTTAGAAATAGTGTATATCATGGAATTCAATAAAGAGGAAGTTAGAAAGTATTATTTATACCTATTGATTTTTTTTTTACTATTTGTTCTCTATTTTCTTTTTCTTGTATTTTTAAATAACAAAAAATGCAGATGTTGGCATTTATAGTAGCTCAGAGATTCAAATCCTTTCTTTAAAATAATTTAATCCATAAATTCTTATCAATTATATATTAAAATCTTTCTTTTAGTATATTCTCAATAAATTGTTTGGTTCAAAAATGTAAACGATGTTTGAAATCATCTACTGTTAATCACATCTACTGTGGCCACTAATTACTGTTAAACTAGAGCTTCCACATTTGGGCATATCAAGAAAGAACTAGACAAAACTCTAAATTATAGCCATCCAGATATTTGTAGCACAGATACTACAGCTTTAGTTAAGGATTTTCCTAAAGCTGACAAATTCTAAAGAATATGAGTTCTGTGTGTCTATTTTGTACTTTCTTTAATAGTCTAAATTTTATTTTTTAGTAACTCCTCAATAAATTTTGAAATTCCTAATTGCTTACTGCAGTAGCTCTTCCTGATACTACAGAATGAATTGGGACTAACAGAACTTTGAATTTTCAAGTCTATCATGTATAAATGACAACTTCTTTCTTTGAAGGATCCTTATGAATGAAGGCCAAATGCCAAACTGCATAGAATTCATTGCAGGAACTTTTGAGATACACACTCTTAAACATTTTTCATGAAATATAAGCAAATCTTGGTTAAGAGATTAAATCAGCCAAACTTCACCAAAACTGCTCCAAGATTTACTGTTTCTTTATTTTTAGATGTTGTATTAAAAAACATGCCCGTGACTATATGATTTGAAAAAGAATTAAATGAAATTTTCAACAAAAATTATAGTATCTGTCACAAATTTTCAATTTGCTAGGTAAACAAAGCTTTATGCAAAGAAGCAACTGATGGCAAAATGGAATATGGGAGTAAGTATGGGAGTAATAGCTGAATTCATTCATCAAATGTAGAACGTAAACAGTCTGAAATGAGATAAAGCACCTTTGTGCAAGAGTTCTTTATCTGCCAAGATTCTTTAAATAAGAATCTAACTCAGACTATGGTTTCTGCTTTCCAATTTTACAGCAGGAAGGATTTGGATAAAAGCTCCAACTGTCTCATCCAGTTATTTAAAAATTCTCACTAAGCAAGTTAAATCCTTTATGAAACCAGATATGTATATTGTTTCAGAAGTTTTATATCATATGGAGCTCTTTCTGTATTCACAATGCATTAAAACATAATCAGCTCATTACACCTTCTTATATTTTTGCATTCTATCATTATTATCTAAAAACACCTCCTGCATTAAGCCAGTTAAACTAATCTCACTTATAACAGCATGATGTCAACTCTTATCCCAAGGGTTATTTAAAAATTGAGAGTTTGGTAAGTACTTATTATTTTACTTCTTTTTTGATGTGGTACTGTTTTTCCTATATTCTATATTCTGCTTAATCTTCTGCCACCTTTTCTACTTCTAGGAATTGTATAAAGGGAGAAAAAAAAAACAATACAATTAACCAAATTTACAATATTCACCCATTTCAAACTAGAATTCTAATCCCTAGAACCATGTTTCTCAATCTCAGCAATTTTAAGACAAGTGGACTTCTTGCTGCAGAATTCTAGAACTTGAAGTTAAGAATAACTGGTGTAGAATATGAGAACAATCCCAACTGAATCCATCCTCCTTTAGAATGAGTTAACCCTCTCACTTGCTTTGCTTAACGGCAAGGAGGGGCCAAGTTATTTCCAGTGCCTACAGATGCTGATTTTTTATATTTATGATTTACCATTTGAATGCAAGGTCAGCCATTTCTTGACCTCCGAATGTAAGGAAACAGAGGTATGCATAATAATTGCATGGAACCTCTGAACTGGTTGTTCCTGACGCATGCTGACCGAAGATACTGATTTTCAGAATGAGACTAACGGCACTTATATCGCTTTTAGCCCTACAGAAAACCCACGATACTCAGAAACCTATTAATCAAGATTTTTTTTCCCCAAATTCTCAGATCAGTGTCCAAGATTTTAGAAAAGCTTATTTAATTTCTCAGAGGTATCATCCATCCAAGCATGTTCAAAGAAAGAACTGAAAGTTTGATCTCTAATATATTTATATAGGCTTTAAAAAAAAAAAACTATCCTAGTTTCAAGTGTTGATGACGAACAAATCCTTCATCAACAGGGAATAAAATACTGAGATACAGCATATGTTCAAATGTCGCAGTTTGCTTTCTCAGCAGGTAAGATGCAAATTCTTTCTATAAGGGTTTGAGAAATTATTTAATTTGAATCCTCCGAAATAAGGTGGCTCTGGAGCAGAGAAGTGGGGGAAAATATATTTTTCTCTCAATATTTTGAATTTACTATAAAAATGAGTGTGTTTCAATCACCAAACCAGCACAGGTATAATAGCAACATTAAGCAGCATCAAATACAGACTATCTTAAAAATGTACATTTTTATTAATGACTGGCAGTCTTCCCATAACTTGGGAAGATTAAAAGAGCTGGATGTTTTTCTGTTCTTTTCCCATGCTCATGTTTCCTACATTCTTTTGTATTCGGTGTGGCCTTCACTGATATCTGCAGGAATTTATTTTCTTTATGGCCCCCTGGAGTGAATGTACTGCTATTTTTCTAACTTGCATTCACAGGAGAAATATGAAAGCTAAGAGGCGCACTGTATAAATAAACATGGAATGGGAACATGAGAGCCAAACACAAGAAATCTGATGCATGCTAGAGACACAATAAAGCATAACAAATAGTAAGCTGTGCTTTGCCCATGGCGACTTTCAGCTATGTCTATAATTATATAATACAACAGTCACTGATTCCTTAGTTGTGGATCAATGCTACATTTTAGATCTTCTACCTCCATTGCTATAAAAATATTCAATTGTATTTAAAAGTAGACTTTGTACTGCCCTTAGATATAGGTAGAGCTAAAGGTTTCCCCTGTCCAGTTATGTCTGACTTTAAGAGGCAGTGCTCATCTCCATTTCTTCGCCGAGGGAGCCAGTGTTGTCTGAAAACACTTCCGTGTTCCTGTGGCCAGCATGACTATGCAACAAGGTGCACAGAATGCCGTTACCTTCCCATTGAAGTGGTACCTCTTCATCTACTTGCATTTGCACGCTTTTGAACGATTAGGTTGGCAGGAGCTGGGAAAAGTAATAGGAACTTATCCCGTTGCACAGCACTTGGGTCTAGAACCTGGGCTATCAGCTTTCCAGCTGAAAAGCTCAGCATCTTTAACTGCTGAAACATAATCCCCATGCTCTTAGACATAAGCACATAATACATAAAAACACTGAATGCTAAATATTACTATACTGGCTCAAATGTCTTATTTGACAGTGGTTGGCAACAATGACCATCACAACTTTTCAAAACAATGCCTGGGAAGTTTACAAGCATCACATGATGAAGCTAGGCTAAATATATAAAACGTGCTTATGCTAAACAGCAGATTTTCACAGATATATTGAATACATGAATGTCATATGACTTTTGAAGGAACAGGAGGAATAAATATAACATGCTTTAATTTAACAGCATCATCTTTGCAAAGCTTTGTACTCTTTCTCCAACTGGTCCATTCATTCTCTAATGCCATAGCTTTTTGAAAGTAAATGGTTTGAACATTCTTTATCAGATGAGATTCACAAATAGAAAAAAAAGCTAGTGTAAGGTATGCTTATCTTCCGTGTTAGTTTCAGGTCTAAAGATAGCTCTCACAGAGACCCAATAATATATAATGCTGGCCAAAGATTCGTTTTGTTCAGATATTAACCCACAATTTAAAACTTCTACAAGAGATCTTGAATTCCCCTCTTCATAGTGTATAGTACAGCCATAATAGTAGCTGAAGAAAGAAATAAGGAGATCTCATGGACTGATTAAGGAAAATATTTTACATATAACTTTTGTTCAGTCACTGAGTGTTGCAAAAGGTTTAAAAAACTATGTGCTTTAACCATTTTTTTGGGGTGGGGGGATGTTTTCTTTTAAAGTACAAAATGTAGAATGCATATAGGTAACATAGTGTAGTTTGTTGCAGCACAAGCAGACTATTAAGCAGGATTCAAAATGTTTTTTATATATATATACACATAAGGCATACAATACCCTTGTAGGTTTTTCCACGTTGTAGAGAAGAGAAATAGCAAGTACAAACACAGTACAAAATGGAAGCACAAAATGGATAAGGCAAAATGGAGGAGAACAAAATCGAGGACAGAGAAGCTAGTGCCCTCAGGCTTATATATAGAACAGTTAAGCCACACCCAGGCTCCAAACTGTCTCTTATGATCCCATACAACAAATACTATGTTTCGGAGACGACTTCCGGTATCCAGCGGCAACGGACGTCTGGAAGGCTTCTCCTGCCTCCAGCGCCCGAATCCGGCCGCCGCCGAGGCCCTCAGGGGCCAGGTGTTCCGAAAAGGACACCTGCCGTACGGACGGCTCGCCAGGGGTCTCCCAGCCGACATACAGGACTGTGGGGACCGATGCTGGCGCGTCCTAGGCTCGGCGGGGTTCGAGGCCACAGGCGCGCCATTATTTTGGTCGTCGCCTGGGCCGCTGTGCCCGGTGACACCGGGGCATTGGATTTATAACTGCAGCAGCCTGGTGGTGAACAGGGCACGGAGAAGAATTGAGGAGGAGAAGGGAAGGGAATATCGGTAAACGTGAGTGGACTGCTCCGAGTGCGGGGGTTTTTCTCCCCTGCGGTTGGAAGGAGCACGAGTTATTCTGGAGAGAGGAGAACTTAAAATAAGAAGATTACGGTTTTGTGGAGCTCTGGAGAAGAGGTGATGGAGAAATTTAGGAGGGAAGGTTTGAGGCCCCTCCTTCTGGGGAACAGTGGTGGCGTCCAGCTTCCGCCTTCACTATGAGAATTTTGATGACATCACTTCCCTTGACTTCCTGGTTGACTAACTGTACTCTGGACTCGTTGCTCCTGTGAGTGCCCCTGGTGGATCCGGAGGAAATTACAAGGATACCGTGCCTGCCTGAGGATTTTGTATTTTTTTTCCTTAATGGCAAAGGTCAGAGACCAACTGCTGGAGAGATGGAGAGAATTTTGGAAAAGTTATCTAATATGGACAAGAAATTGGATGAAATAAGAGCAGAAATTGTGACTATCCAAAAGGATTTAAAGGATACTCAACAAGTTTCAGCAGAAAACAAGCAGAAAGTGGAAGGTTTGGAGGGTGAGATGCGGGCAGTGCAGAAAAGAGAGGAGACGACAGGCAATGCTGTGCTTGGACTACAGATGGATAAAATGTCTTATTTCCTTAGGTTTCAAAATTTGGAAGAAGTGGACCAAGAAGACTTGAGAGATGTTGTGACTAAATTGTTGGGAGAATTTCTTGGGAGAGGTGTTGATTTCATGAATTGGGATGTGGATCGAGTTTATAGAGTTAATTAGCAATATGCACGCACGCATGCAGTTCCCAGAGAGGTTCATGTCAAATTTGTGAGAAGAGGCGAGATGAAATTCTTAGAAAACATAGGAGTGGGGCACTGATTTACAGGGGCAGGGAGATAGCCATTCTGAGGCAGATTCCCAGACAGGTACGTGAAAAAGAAAGAAATATTATTTTTGTCAAGCAAATTGTACCAGAAGGAGTGGGCTTCAGATGGCTGATGCCAGAGGATTGATGATTTTCGGGAGGGCATTACGAAAAAATCAGTACAATTGCGGAGGCTACGGCCTATGTGGAGGAACACAAAGCCTTCCTGGAATCAGATGACCCAGGAATTGAAGAAGGGGAGGTTATAGATCATGGGGCTGAAGCGGCTGCCGCTGTTGCGGCCCTGGAGTTGGGTCAGGCTGAACCCAGAGTTCTGAGATCCAAAACTAGGAAGTGATAAAGATATTTGGGATTGTGTTGGTTTTCCTTATTCTCTTTTGTACGATATTCTGTTTATTCTTGACTCTTCTTTATTACGTATTTAAAATTTGCAAACTTAGCTACTTCGTGTCACCTGCTTGCCTTATGGCTGTTGTATGTGTTAAAAAATTTGAGTAAAATTCTTATTTTAGATAAGAAAAATGAAAATTTACCATACCTGATATGTATTTGTATAAACCTTTTTTGACTAATAAAAACTTTTTGAATAAAAAAAAACAAATACTATGTTTCAGTTACCAAACAACCCTCATTGGCTGATCTGTTGCTATGCCCTATTCCAGTTCATGAATATATTCTGACACATACCAGCATTACTTTTTTGGCATGGGAAAGTTACCCAATTAAAGGGTGTCAAGGCTTGCCCCTATTTCTTATTCTGGATGGTAGACAAGTATGGATCCCTTCTCTTCCTCTGGCCCCTTCTCTGTTTAAAGCTAGTTGTACTTTTTTCAGTAGCACTAGATTTCACAAAAGATAATGTTGAAAAGGCACTATGTAGATGAAACCATCTCTATCTATTGGACTTGATGGACTATGTGCATACTTCTTAAAAAAGCGTTCCATTGTTGTGCCCAATGCACATTTTGAAGACACTGTTTATCATCTTTTGGGGACTAGAACTGATTATGCAGAAAAAGTGCAGAATATTAGAAAGATGTATAACAGAGAACACCAAACTCAGTTCCTCCATTGTTGTTGTTATTTGCAAAGTCATATCTGACCCATTGTGACCCCATGGACAACATTCCTCCAGGCTTTCCTGTCCTCTACCATCCTCTGGAGTCCATTTAAGCTCAAGCCAACTGCTTCAAGCCGACTGCTCCAGCCACTTCATTCTCTGTTGTTCCCTTCTTCTTTTGCCCTTAATCTTTCCCAGCATTAGGCTCTTCTCCAGTGAGTCCTTCCTTCTCATTAGGTGGCCAAAGTATTTCAGTTTCATCTTCAGGATCTGGCCTTCTAAAGAGCAGTCAGAGTTGATCTCCTCTAGGACTGACGGTTTGATCACCTTGCAGTCCAAGGGACTTGCAGGAGTCTTCTCCAGCACCAGAGTTCAAAGGCCTCAATTCTTTGGTGCTCAGCCTTTCTTATGGTCCAACTTTCATAGCCATACACTGCAACTGGGAAAACCATAGCCTTGACTACACTTTTGTTGGCAGGGTGATGTCTCTGCTTTTTAGTAAGCTATCTAGATTTGTCATAGTTTTCCTCCCCAGGAGCAAGCGTCTTTTAATTTATTGAGTTCCTCCATTAATCTCCAACAAAAAATAAGACTAAATGCTACTATCAAGAAAAAAAAAGATGGAAAATTCCAGGCACCCATAAGGTAGGTAGAAAGATGGAAGCCATTTTCCAGGAAAAGAAAACTCAAGCAAAACGCAAGACATATTTTGCCACAGCATGTATGTCTGACTTATTACTGTGTCCTCATTCAATGGCAGCATTCCAAAAAGCACAGACTCCAGATGGTTCTCCTCCCTGATTGCTCCAATTCTCATTTCTAAAGAACCAATCATTCCAAAGCACTATTATATAGCTGGAGAAATCAGATAAAAGGGGGGGGGGAAACCAGAGAATTGCACCCACACAGCCATTTTCTTTATTAGTTTGGGCTTCTAATAAAGGGCTGAGTATCGAGTGCAGCTTTCAGCTTTGTAGCCATCGGTGCCATTATTTAAATGCTAACTTGGGACACAGTGAAAGCTATATTTGATTTATACAATACCTTATAAACAGTGTTACCCGTAAAAGCTTCTCAAGTCAAATCTAATTAAACAGAAATATCTCAAAGATTTCTCCCTGTCTTCCTGGAAAAAGGAAAAGAGAAATTTGAGGAACTAGAATTTGCTGATGTTATTGCTGGTTCCAGGGGATGTGGAATGCAGAAGTGCAATCTTAATTTCACACTATGCATTAAAAAGGGAAATAAAATGGCCCCAGCATTTCTTTCTTAATTGGACTGCAAAGTGCCAGAGGCTTGGATTTTGTGTATTATTCTTCAAAAATAATATTTCATCCCCATATTAAATATCAAGCAATAGCATTAGTTTTGGTCTTACAGTTTTTTTTTCTCCAAACAAGAGTCCTACCAAACTGAATGGAATATTCCATTAATTGCATAAAGACTTTCTTCTAGACTTACTAGACCTTGGATACAAGAGACTTGGAAAGTCATCTCTTAAATCCATTCTGAAAAGCTAAAGTTTGAAGGAAATAAAATACTATGATGAGCCATTTAGGCAGTGTGTGTGTGTGTGTGTGTGTGTGTGTGTGTGTGTGTGAGAGAGAGAGAGAGAGAGAGAGAGAACAGTTAGTTATGCAAGACTCAAATTTTCCTTTCACTGGATACTTTATAATCAGCAAAATGGCTACCAGACTTTTCCAGAAATATGTTTTTACTTAACTTTGGACACATAAACCAACTTTGTATTCTTTCCTTTTACTTCTGACAATCCTTATCTTTAATTCATTCAAATGTTGCCAGTCTGAATTTAAACATACCATCTACCTCTGGTCCATAGTTTATTTTTGAGCTTGACTAATTCTGCCTCATCTCATTCACAAGTGACTCTGAAATAGCAGCATGGAATAATTTGTTGTAATGAAGCTACATTTGGCATTAATATTATCACAATTTTAGACGCACAGGAGTCAATCAATCACTTGATTTTTTTTTTTATAGTCACAGATCAGCAAGAAAAGCAGGAGTTGTCCAAGAGACTGACATCTTTAGATATGTGGCAGAAATTCAGATTTTTTTAATGTGCTTTGGGGTGGGAGGAGTTGTGGGAGAAACAAAGAAACAAACGAAAAACCTGGAATGCAGACCTGTCTAAAAGTAAAATTCCATTTTCCTAATAAATGAATAAATAGATAACTGGTTTAAAGAAAACTTTATGAAAATAAAAATACATCTCAAATAAGAGAAATAAGAATGCATTCATTAGTTTCTTATATAAATAGTACGCATCATTTTCTGGTCCAAAATGGAGACCGGCATTAGGGTCTGCTCCTGATGATTAATTTACATGTGCTTGTTCATGATGGGTAGAATGTGTAAGAATGAATAGTCCAACCTAAAAACACCACAAAAAGTCCATTCCTATTATTGTAGTTAAGCAAAATGATTTTCCAACCATGTTTACAATGAGTCACAAAGGCTGAGTTGGAATGCTGCATTACTTGTTGTTATTGCTAATCAGCACAACAATTTATAGAAAATAATGCTTGTTTCTGAAATAACTTTTATTGTAGGATGGACACACTAGTTACAGTTGGAAATTGCCTTTATTTAATCAGAGCTCAAGGTATTCTGGCATTAACAATGGAATTTAACAAAGGGAAATGTTCACCTTCTTTAAAGTACTTTTGGTACTTTCAAAATAGGGATAATAGAGGTGTTTAGCCAATTGGTAGACTACCTTGCACTTGAGTCTTTCAACAATGAAAAGGTCATCATAAAGAGTATTCTAGTTTAAATATTCCCCTGATCATCCTGAAGGATTCATATTTATCTGGTGATATATATGTAAGTACAAAAAGAGAGGAAATTGATGAGTTTTAAAGTCAAGTTCAATCTGCAATTAATAGAAAGGCAAGCAAGGTAGGAGACTAAAATGCCAAAGTTGGAACTACTAAGGGGATAATGTAATTGGATTATATGGTTTAGAAACAGAAATAAAGCAGAACAGTTCCTCTGAACCAGAATTAGGCCTACTTACTATATCACCATACAGAAGAAACAGAAATCAAATTAACTATATTATTGGCACAAGGAAGTGGTAAAGCAGTTATAACAGGCCAGGATCTGACTATGGAACAAGTTACAATTTTTTTTTCTGCAAGCTGCAATTCAATGTGAAAAGAAAGAGGAAAGCCAACCAGTTGCTCTAATGGGATTTTGAGAATGCCCCATCATTTTCAATGAGAACACTGAATCTTTCTGAAGTCCTAAACGTCGCTGATAGAGATGAATTGTGAAATTAAATAGAAATTTATTTCTTAGTGAGATGGGCGGCATATAAACTTACTATATACAGTAAATAAATATATTGTTATGGGTGAATGTGAAAGGAGACTGAAAGGAGCCCAGGAGGCAAGAAAGAAAACTGGATGGTAGAACAGAAGGTAAACATTACCAAGAAAAATATAAATCACAGAAAGGAACTTAACAAAGAATTTCAGAGAGCTACAAACTCATCCTTAAAAAACACACACACAAAAACCCACCAAAAAGATAAATATGCAATAGTATCTTCCCTAAATTTTATTTTCGGGAAGGAGGAAAATATTTTTAACATGATAGAGAGTATATAATCATGAAAAAAATCCTAAGAACTGAAATATTAGGGTTCTTATTATCAACATTCTATTTGTATGTCAGCCAAAAATAATCAAATCAAGTGAAATCAAGTGCTTTACGTATACATTTGCGTACTTGCCTTTGCTTATTAGATTAGAACTGACTGTACATAGATCAAATGAGTACTTTGACACATTATAACAGATTAAACTGACATATGATTGCTGACTAGCTAATCACTTTTTCAGTAACATCCAACCCTACCCTCTGCTCAGCAACCCAAAAACACCCTTTTAGCTAGAATAATTCAAAACAAAGTCACATATTTATTTAATCTTTGTTAGTTGTTCATATCTCTTACTAAAATATTTGATTCAATGAGAACCTTTTAAAAATAAGGAATTATTTAGCTCTTCTATATTAAGTATATACACACCTGCATATATTAGAAATAGTTCATATAAATATAACATAATAGGTAAAAAATGGCACCAACTACAATATGTGTGTCTAACTATCAATTAAGTCTTAATTCTCCATAAAAATCTAAGATACAGGCAGGTACCATATCTGGATATAAGAAAATCCAGCTATCCACGTGTATGTACTGTATATGATGTTAATAAAGACTTATATTTGGAACAGAATTATAATCCATTGCCTCCAGATTATTTAGGTCAGTGGTCACCAACTGGTGGTCCATGGACCACCGGTGGTCCACGAGAAAAGTTTGGTGGTCCACAGAAAAATTATTTGCATTTTTTATATTGCACTAAATCAGGGGTCCTTAAACTACGGCCCCTGGGACGGATACGTGCAATGAACACTTGTGTTGCTGCAGAGACTCTCCCCCTTCGGGGTCTTTTTGTGTGGGTCAGAGTGGGGAAGAAATTCTGACTCGAGGTCTGCTTCGGCCTCCTGGTGCGGGGCTTTGGACGAAAGCTGGAGGGAAGTGCCACTGGTGGTGAAGAGCCGGAGGTCCTTGTTGCAGTGGTTACTTCATCATGGCCTGGAACCTGCTGACCATCTCAGCCCGCTGAGCCTCCAGGCACCGGTACCTGTCCTTGAACTCCCACGGGTCTTCCCTCTGCTTGGAAAGCCTATGCTCATAGTCTTCAGTGAGGTGCTTCTGCTGAGCCTCCTTCTCAGTCTGATTCAATTTGAACTGAGCTGTTTTACCAACTCTTTCTCATGGTGGCTGCTTCGCTCCAACAACTGCTTCCTGTTGGAGCCCCAAGGAGCCCGGGTGGGCAGGCGAGGAGTGGCTGGGAGGGGAGGGGCAAGTAGAGGCCGAAAGGTGCTCCTGGATGCAAGGGACATCGAGTTGGCCACGCCCACCCAGTCACATGATCACCTAGCCACGGCCACCCATCCAGTCATTAAGCAGATCATATTAGTGGTCTGCGAGATTTTAAATTATGAATTTAGTGGTCCCTGAGGTCTGAAAGGTTGGTGACCCCTGATTTAGGTACAAGCAATTTATAAACTCCAGGAGAGGTTTATAAAGGGGTAGAAAATGTTTTTCATGTATCTAGCAAAATGGTTTAAGTTAGATGGATCCATTGAATAAAACCCAGAATGCCTTAAAAGTTCTCTGTACTCTGCTGAAACTAAAAAATGAGTTTTGGCCATAAGAAAAAATTTAGAAACAAGAGACTTGGCGATGCTTTGATTTTCCACAATAGAACAACAGATAGCCATCACCATTATCTATCACCCAAACCATCAAACTTCCACCAAAAAGCATTAAAAAAATCTCCAAACCTTCTGCATCACTTAAACTACAGGTTTCAGGCTAAGAGACTGGCTAACTATTTTAATCTCTTCAATTACCACATTCTACTATGCAAGTTTTATTAATCCTTTTACCTAAAAATTAATCTTGTTTATTAAAACCTTGCTTACTTAGCAAGAACTAAAGGGGAAAAAAGTCTGCTTCTACAAGCTTAGTGAGGGGTTTTGTTTTGTTTTTTCCTTGAATATAAAAGTGATTGGTGGATGCAAAAAAAAAAAAAGGAACAAAATATACTACTACTTTATTGAATAGTAACTTAAGTAATAAATAATATTACACAGCATACACATACTCCAAAGCCATATTTACAGATATATTTTTATCTTAATAGCATTCTGATTCACCACATTGACAAGATATTAGATCATGCACAGTGTGTATTATGCAGAGTGCTTAACCAACCAATATTGTAGCAGTATGTTTTTTATAGAAACAGCCTTAGCTGAATTAGCAACATAAGTGTGCAAAGTATGCATGCCCTATCCTTCGCATTACATACCTGCAAAAGAACACAAAATATGCAAAACAATACAAAATTGCCTACCTTTTCACATGGACTCCATTCTCCTCAGAACAATGTGAAAAAACAGTACATCAACAGAAAATTTGGCAGGTATACATGTGTAAACTATTCATTGTCTTCCGTCTAGTTGTGTGATTGTTTTGTTCCTCTCAAAGTGTAACTTCTTTATCACCCTAGCCAGTCTTGACCACTCACAGAAGGCTAATGATTGGTCCCTGATGGTATACTGGCCAAGCTAAAACAATCTGGAAAAAGCAACACACAAGCAAGAGGTCCTATGTAAACCCAACACAGGTAAGTTCTAAGTGTCTTTATGCTATGGTGTAACATTTTTTTGATATGAGGGCCATAAGGCAAGCATTTAGAGAGGAAAAGCTGGATGAATTCAAAGAAAGTTTTAGCTACCATGGACTTGAATAGTTCACAGGGTGCTGATAGGAAGCATTTGAAGACAGAGACACAACAGTCGGCCAAAACAGTTCAAGGTCCAGAGTTAAACCATATCCTGGCTTGTGAATTCTGGGAGCTGAGGTCCACACTTCTTCAATTGCCAAGGATGAGAAACATTGGCCTAGAACATTCCACAAGTTAGGGATCAAAATGTATTGCAAGCAGCAAGAGAGCAGTGGATAGGATACCATAAAGCACAGAATTGTTTCCAAATAAGGAGGGGGGGAGAGTGGAGAAACTGAAGATTGTTCTAATATAGCCGCAATTATTGTTCTTTTCTCTTGAGAAAATGACTGCTGGTGCCAGAGCCTCTGTGCTCTACTAAAATCTGGCCTTCATTATCCAACTTCAGCTCCCATCAACCTTGGAGAACATGGCTAAAGGTGAAGGGAATGAACGGGCAGTCCAGCAACTTTTGGAGGATTCCATGTTGCCATCCCTTGAATTTTAAACTCAGTCTTTTAGAATCGATGATACAAAACAGTCTGTTAGATACATGTCAGGTTTGCAATTTTATAAACCTGTTTGGTCCATTTTTACCCATATTTCTGAGAATTCAAAGCATATAAAATGAAAGAAATTCACGGTTATTTTTCAGACATGAAAATTTCCTGATGATGCCTTTAGTATTTATTGATATTAAATTTACTATATTGCCAGTTGGGGATGCGGTGGCTCAGAAGGCTAAGATGCTGAGCTTGTCGATCGAAAGGTTGCCAGTTCAGCGGTTTGAATCCCTAGTGCCGCATAATGGAGTGAGCTCCCATTACTTGTTCCAGCTTCAGCCAACCTAGCAGTTTGAAAGCACGTAAAAAATGCAAGTAGAAAAATAGGGACCACCTTTAGTGGGAAGGTAACAGCGTTCTGTGTGCCTTTGGCATTTAGTCATGCCGGTCACATGACCACAGAGACGTCTTCGGACAGCACTGGCTCTTCAGCTTTGAAACGGAGATGACCACCGCCCCCTAGAGTCAGAATCAACAAGCACATATGTGCAAGGGGAACCTTTACCTTTTTATACTGCCAGTATCTTTCCCAAATATATTTAATTTTGTATGTTTTTGAAATCAATATAATTTTTCACTTATTAGCCTAGGAAATGTGAACTATAGACCTGTTTGCTAAAAACACAGGCCAGCAAAAAATCATCCTACCCAAAACTGGTGCCTGTTTTCAAGAAATGCATTATCCACCATTCATTGTCTCTTCTTCTAGGACAAATCTCATGCTCGTATGATTGCAGCACTGAAAGTGTTGCCCATAATTCCCACTCCTTGATCTTAGACTCCCCCACTTCTTTTCCTGTCCTCACCATGTAGCCTTATCCCTGTCATGCCCCTGTCGGAGTCTGAATCCGAAGGGGAACAGCTGACAGAGAGCAAAAGAGCTCCATTGGGTGTAGAAGAAAATGGGGAAGGGCAAAGTCAGGCTGGGCAGAGCAGGGAAAGGGAGTTCAGATGAGGACCAAGGACCAACCCCTCCTCATCCTAGGCAGTGCAGGGAAGTATGGAGAAGAGAGCAACATGGGTTGTGGGACTTATGGGGGAGGAAAGGACCCCTATGCCCTTCACAAGACATACCTGCTGATGGAGTTTAAAGGAGAGGCAAATGGAGGGGGCAGTTGTCGGGAACAAATGCTGAGTTCATCGTGTTCACTCTTTATCTGAGTTCCTGGCATCCTCCCAACTGGTTTGATTTACTGCATGCTACTTCATTTCTGGAATTCCTTATCTTGCTGCCCTGCTGGACTAATTCGGGAGAAGGGCGGTATAAAAATTGAATAAAATAAATAAAATAAATAAAATAAATTACCTTATCTTGCCTTGTTGGATTCATAGTTAGAAGTTTTCTGCTTACAACGTTTGCTACTGAAGTATTGTCAGCCAAAGATTATTATAGGTTGGTAGAAGAGCTCTCTCCAGCCCAGAGAGTTGAAAGGGACATTGGGGGCACAGTTGGTGATAATAAAGGGACTCATACCGGTTCTCTGGCTGTGTTATCTTTGTGTCATGCCCTGGGTCATCACAATCCCTTTCTCTGCTTCCCCCTAATGATGTAACTCCCCCCTTTTTATCTTGGATTCATGAACTTCACTCTTTCATGTGTCTTCTCACATGCATTAAACTTCCATTCTGCAATTCCATATCCTCAAGGGCACTTAATCAGCTCCCTCATTTGCCTAGCAAAAACCTGCACAACTTTAGAAACATCACATCCTCTTGCCGTGGATTTCTAGAACCAGTTACAGTGATTGTAATACAGTATGCACAAAAATGGATTACAAATATGACGGTATTCTGAAGAGAAAAAAGTTGTGGGTTTAGTGGAAGCGCTATCATAGGCATCTTTAATAGTCTGGGTATATTTTTTTAAAAAAATGTTCTTACTGTATTACCTGTATTCTAAAAGCCCCCCCACCCCCAAGTCAAAAAGTGCTTTGCTTTAAAAAGGTCACATAGGCCTGCTGAGCTAGAGGCAAAGGGGTTTTGGATCTTTGCTTCATGTTGATTTTAGTTTCTAAAAAAAAACCCCCAATAATAATAACTGTGCCAGTTGGCTTCAAGATAGCTTTAGTAACTGACTGTCTCTGCATAAAGTTTCTCTAAATCATGATTTTGATTATCCAACCATGGAACTGGCAGCTGAGTAAAATACAAAGGGGGAAAAAGTACAACTGAGCAACTGTACAATGAAGTACACAAAAGGGTATTTTCTCAAGCATGTATGAGTGAGAGATGACTAAGAACAGATTCTATTTATCAACAGCCCATTTAAACGGCAGGGATCTGACGGTTTATTTAATTTAAAATGAGGACTCTCCTGCTCACGTTAAAAGGCTTCATAAGAAGCTGTCTGCATAAAAATAGGATATCATGTTTTGCCAATCTGCTCTCCCCATGTTGCCACAGTTCAGACAGACTGAAATAGGGCAAGCTTTGCAATTCACTTTTGCTTGAATACATTAGCATGTGTAGTGAGTAAAATGCTGCATCAACTGGTCCAAAAAGAAAAATCAGGACTTGGTGCTGAATGTGGTTTGCAAATATATCATGCCATAAATTTGTACGCTTAAGTAATAGTTCCAATTTGCTTTCAAAGGAATGGCTCTAATACTAATTGCACTATTACTATTAATAATATTACTTAATGTTAATATTAGGATTAATACTAACTTTAATTCTAATACGAATGACTCTAATACTAATTATCCAGTAACTGAATTTGTTACACTTAACAGAGGGAAAGTTTTGTTATAAATGAAGATCATCCAATAAATATGTTACTGGCTTATTCCTCTATGATGCAGTCATCTAATTTCAGTACAAAAGATTCTAAACTTTTATTGCAAGGGCATAGATTAATTCAGTTAATTAGTCTGGTTTGAGCTACACATCTATTCAAATGGGAAGAATTAGTAATTTACTGGGCTTTATATTGTTAAAACCATACATGAAAATTACAATAGCAAATAGAAGACAACAATGAAATATTTTAGGGTTTTATTATTCTTAAATTGATTCACAAATCAACAAAAGGAGAAAGAAAGAATGGCATCAGAATACTTTTCCAAAATACTGTATATTTTAGCAAAATCCTTAATTGATTATTACAGCTGCAGCACTATTTTTTTTTTTTATTGTAAATTGTTCTTGGTGAAAGCTATACATATTCTTTCTCAAAAGATTGCAAGATGAGAAAGTGGAAAGTTTAAGACTGCACAGATTTCTGAGACCTAATAGGCAGCAGTCAGTTCATGATTCCATGATTATTGTATTCCAACGCATTTGGGGTACCACATGGACTGTTGTTTCCACCTTCTCATCTTATTTATGGCAGCAAACATATTAAACAAAACAGACGAGACTTTTAAATTCTACATAGTTGCTCAAGATATAGGGGCTGTGAATTATTAATACAGTTCAGACTCATAATTATTTCATTTATATTGCAAATCTAGTTTTTAACCATATATGCAATAATATCTGACTGTGATTATCAAGATTGTCATATGTTCATCATTAAATTTATCTTGATATTTTCTCTTTTTATCTAACCAGCCTGGTTTAAACAATTGACTATTTGTCATGTGCTCAGACATTGCTTACTTTAATGTTGAAAAAAAAAGTTAAAGCACTGTGATATGCATCTTTAATCACTTTTCATTATGGCTTATGCTCAGAAACATATATTGTTAATTATTATTTGTGAACAAAACCATCTGATTTAGAAGTTTAGAATGATCAAAATCAACACCAGTCATATCAGAAAAAGATGGATGAGATTGTGATGTATGTACTGAAAAATATCTTGCATTAAAGATGCCACATTTTCTTGACACACTTTAATTACATGTTTGTCTTAACATTTGGAAGAATTTGAAGTTTAATATAGAAGAAAATAAACAGGATACCATTCCATCAATATTTTGCATTTTAGCTTACTCAGTAGGTACAATAGTATGTGATGCAGGATTATTCTGTAAGAAATTCTGCCTGAAGAATGAATTGGCTAAATGACAAGTCCTTTTCCTCTTAGAGTCAGTCATTGTAGGTGTCTGACATTTCCACTATTGAAAAATACTGCAAAAGCGACAGCGCCAAACAATACCGAAGACATGGTGAAAAGAGATTTTAATGCTACGCCATTATAGCAGCTGACATTTTTACTGCACAGCACGTATGCTTACTGAATAATGTGTATAGGTTTAATGTCTCAGGATTGTAATATCCAAGGTGGGGATATTGAATATTCAATTAAATTTTTGTTTAGGACATTGGCTTATTTTAATTAACAACTTCTCCCTTTCACCTATCCCCCCTTCTTATATTTACAACTGGGAAGATTGAAAGACAGCATGAGTGCCTGGCATGTAAGATGCTTTCAAAAACTATAGAGTCCTGGGGCCATTTCTTCCATGCAACCCAATTCTCTATGGGTTTATTAGAAGCAACTTCTATTGTAGTCAATGGAGCATGATCCTCACAGGTATGCACATACATCTGCAGCTTGAGCATCTGTGTTTGAAATCATTAGCACTTATTTTTATTGCAAGTGTTATCTCCTAGTACTATCTAAATGTACCCAGGAGGACTTCTGCTTGTATCAGCCCATCTGTGACTTGGGGAAACATTTCTTCAGATACTTTTCATACATTTCACATCCATAAGAGGGGAAAAAAAGTTTCTTCAGAGGCTTTTTGGGTAGCAGTGGCAGACAGGTGGTTCTGAAAAGGTAAAACTAACAATTGTGCTGGAACAAGGAGGTAGCAAATTGATCAAACCTTAAACTTCCCCTCTGGATCTAGGAGAGAACCAGGATTGTCTACAAGTGCTCCATAGAACGGCTCCCCTTTAGGAGACCATAAAATAGTTTTAGAGTGCTGGGAGCTGAGAGATTACCATCAGAGCCCTTATACAGACACGTGTGCATGATTCCTCTTTTATCAGTTCTGGAAATGGCTTGTTCATGGCTTTTTGAATATTGAGAACCTTTGGAAAGACAAGTTTCAATATACTGGTTCTTCTAATATAATGAACTAACTTCTATCCTTGAATAAAGAGGTTTCTAGCAAGTTTAAGGACTTTAAAAAATCTTTTTTTGGGGGGTGGGGTAAACAGCAAAGGGGTGATTAGATCACTGATTTTGGGAATTTATAAGCTGACCAAGGAGCTCAGTGGATTTGCAATAAGAATTTGAAATTAATTATGAGAATTTTTCCTGTGGGTTGTTTAAATTTTTATAAAAATGTGTATGAAGATTCTGAAATTAAGTGTAAGAAATCTTCCCAGAGGAAAGTATTGTTGATTAGAAAGAAAACATGATAAGAGGAAACTTTGAAGGTTGGACACTAAAGGGAATCAGAAAAAACTAAAAATTATAATTAAGTGAGAAGAGACCAATTAATATAAAATGGAGCAAAAATATCAGATTTTGGAAGAATTCAAGGAACAGTGCACTCAGAATGCACTCTCTTAAGATTTTTTTAATATATATAAATATGAATTTAAAAGACGTTATAGCAGAGGAACAGATTTTACTGGATAAAACAGACACCAAGTTGATTCAAATGTGGTTCTGAAAGTAAATTTTAAAATGTTGGCCTACAACAATGCGAGGGGGAAAAAGATGCTACACTGGATTTACAAAAGAAGTAGGCTGATCTCTTAAAAATAAAATGGAACATAAAAAAAAATAAAACAGAAGACTGGCTTGGATAATTTTCTTGTTTTGGATTTATCAAAGAAATGTGTTAAACTCACAAAGGATTTTTTGACAGAAACAAAAAGAAAATGGTAAGAAATAAACATTGAGATACTATTTAAAGGGGCTAAAGATCAAGAGTCTTAAAAGTAAAACAAAGGAATACAAAGTTGATTAATTTCATCGAGATTAAATATATGTTTTGTTGTTTCTAGTAATACTTAGTGGACTTTTTTGATTAGGACAAAATGACAAGGCTTTAAAGACCTGTTTATAAGATAAATATATATATATAATCTTAAATTATATATATAATTGATTAATACACACACACACACACACGTATACATCTCTCTCTTTCTCTTAATAGACAGGACTGAATGATGAGGCTTTGTAATTTATTGATAAGAGATCAAGAAATAAAAGAGATATCTTGTTGAAATATCAAAGAAAGTGACAAATTACTGAAGTTGTTTGTACTTGTCTTGAAGGAAGGAGAAGTCACTTCTTTGGAAATATCTTTTTTCTGTATTTTTTCCTCTACATTTTAATTTTTTATATACTGTATTTTTCTTGATTCCTATTAGTTTTTTTTATTTTTGCATCTTTAAATGTCATTTAAATTATTATTAAAAAAGAAATAGATGAAGTATTTTCCTTCTAAAGAGGATATTATAGAAAATATTGTATCCTTTAGGCACTCAGTTAAAACTTACTTGTTTGCCTAGTTTTATTGATAAACTTTATTTTATGTCTGTGCTGACTTTCAACATTTTATTTAAATATGTTATTTTAGTATTTATTTTTCATGTTTTATGTTTATTTTGAACAATTGCAGAGTTATTGAGAACTATAGAAGTCATTTCAATGGCAATGTCATTATGGCACTCTTGTTTGGATCATCTGTTTAATTTTATCTCTAAATTTAAAAGTGATCAGATTTCCTTCTTTGAATTGGAGATGATATACTAAATTATATCGCCTATCTGACTTTTATATTTGGCTCTTTCTCTAAAACAATGTGGTAAAACTTTGGTGCTGTAAAGAGGAAGAGGCACTTTGGATCCAAAAACTACAACATGCTCCTAAATAGCTGAATTTTCCCCAATTGCTTCCTAAGGTGATGTTTTTAACCACACCTTGCTTAAAGCCAGAGTAAGACTAACAGATTGTTAGGATAATGGAAGTTTACAGCATCAGCATCTTTGGAGTAACTTAGTAAGATCAGTTTGTAAATCATGACTAGTGATTTTATTGGGTTTTTAATTTTTGTTTTAGTTTGGCTGGGGCCATCTTTGAGGTTTCAGGGTTGCCACTAGATGTGAGGGGGAGGGAAATAGTTAGCTGAAGTTTTGCATTCAAAACAAAAGGTTTTCCTGTGGGAACCAAGGTCATTCCAACAGGTGGGTGGGAGAGGAGGAATGAAATAACCAAGCAACTAGCCAGTACCTCAATTGGACCATGTGACTGATGACTTGGGGAAAGGGGAAAAACTTTCTCTTTTAATTAGGTGTAAATGGTGGGAACTTTCAGAGTCGGTTTTTACAGTTGTGCCAATATGATGCATCCAATAAATTTGTTCTTTGAGGAATCTACTTGGAGTTCCACTTTCTATGGGTGCATTACTTTAAATGCTGACATGTTTTAATGTTTTATGTTACTTATGTTTCAGTTACTACATATGTTTGGAAAGGTGATAGATGATGATGTTCAACTGCTCAGTTGCACCAGCAGTAAAACAGTGTTCTAATTTCTATAGTTGAAGACTGATATAAACAAATTACTTATAAATAGGCAATTAGGAAATAGTTAATCCAAGTGACAAATTCACTTTAAAGACACTATTCAGATTTTCTGCCCTTTGTTCTTTTTAATTACTCTGCTAGAATATGCTATTTGAAGACTTAATCCATCAGTGCATTTGAAACTATTGGATTGAAAGTATGTCAGAAACATTGGACAAAGAAAAAAAGATAAAAACACAATGCTCAGTCACCTTTGGGTACTAATGGGGAGAAGGATTTTCTAGTAGATTTTGATGTTAACCTCCAAGGGGGCTCATAGCCACAGGCATACTTCCATATGCTTGACTTTCTCGATCTCTGCAACAATTAAAGCTTTTGCATATTTCCAGAAGGTGAGTGCCATTTGAATTGACAAACTGGGATTTCTCCAAGGTACTTCACACTCCACCATAACCCTGCTTAAACTTTAAACACCACAGTATGTTGCCTTAGGGTCTGCAACTAGCAAAGGCAAGGAACATGAGCCCAGGTCTCCTGTCAGATGGCATAGTCAAAGAAAATATTAAACAGAGTCATTTCCATGCCCATTAAGCAGGGGCACTGGAAAGCCAAAGGGAAGAGAAATCTAATTTTTATTATCATAGCTGTACACAGCTGGAAGACATGTCCTAGGAGAAGCCATTGTCTTTGTAGATCACTGTGCAGGAAGTCATGCCAAGCATGCAAGAATTCTTTGCAAGTTCATAAAAAAATCATGCCTTCTTTCTTGTATCCAATTTTCCAGATGTTCCCTTCTGAGTGCCAAGGCCAGCTTCTTTCCAATATATCACTGTCCTGATTTTTGTTACAACGACAGTTTTGAGAATTTATGGAACTTATTCCTATTGTCCACAAACCCATTCCCTTTAATTGACATTGAAAGTTAGGCTACTGGATTAGATGGAAGAATCAGATGTGTTTATAAGAAGAACATGTATTTTTTATGAGGAACCCAAAATACTAATCATGACAATGAGGGAGAGAGGGAGGGAAGAGCCTTTTGGTTCTACAAAGAATATCCAATAAATGTGTAAAGTTAATTATACATAAGGAAATATTAAGTTTGGCATGTAAACCTTAAGGAAAAAAATAACCCTCCAAAGCTTTTTCCTCCAAAGTTCATTTACATAAGTTACATTATTCACTACAAAAAGGCTTTCAGCTCTATTATGAGGTTTAGTACAAAACCAATTTTTATACATGGAACTCCAAAGCAGCTAGCATTTGGCAACTGGTCTCCTGAAAGATGATGGCCCATGTGCAGCATCACATAAAATTGTATTCTTCTAGATTACATTAGATGTTTTGGAAGAAATGCTTAATTTGTTATGCAACTGGGCATTTCAAACTATGCAAACTTCGGTTGATGAAAAAAAAAGTAACTACAATCATACAGTGCTAAAACATAAAATGACACATGGTATCATAGAAGTTCAAGAAATCTAGTGCGATACATACTCAGTGCAAACTCTGCTGGAGCATCTTTAATAGATGTCCATCCATTCTTAAAGATCAGGAAGTTTTTCTGATGTCTGACTGAACCTACTTTCTCATTGGTCCAACCTAGTGCCTCTGGTCCTGACCTCTGAAGCAAGTAAGTCTTATTCTATGAACAATCCTTCAGATATTTGATGACTACCAATAATCTTGGTAGAGAATAATACCGTGTAAATAATCTTGGTCATGTCAAGGATGATGCATCTATTCCTCTACTAAGCTGCATTGGGTACCAGTTTGCTTCCAGGTCCAATTCAAGGTATTGATTATGATCTTTAATGTTGATTATGGCATAGTTTAGGTTAACCGAGAAACCACCCTTTTCCATTGCACCTGGTCAGATGAAAAGGGTATGTTACAGACCCCATCAGTTTCAGGATTTTGACTAACAGGAAGAGAACCTTCTCTGCCGTTGTATTCATCTTTGGAACATTCTTTCCCCAGAGACGAGGCAGATCCTTATTCTCCTGTGTTTTATAAATATCTAAAGATCGGGCTTTGCCATCTTGCTTGGGGCTCACAGAGGAGCACACAGCCATGTGGTTGGTTCACATCATCCTTCCACCTTTTAATTCTGAATTTTAACTATCTTTGCCTTGTATATAATTTTTATAAGCAGTTTTTGTAATTTAATATTTTACTTCTATACCATCCAGTGTCCAGTGTAAGGGAGTTTGGGCAGTTTCAAAATTTGAAAACTAACTAAATAAATATTTCCCTTTAGTTATAGCTTCTATGTACAAAACACTCCCAGTTCTTTTAACCATTCTGTTTAAAAGCTGGTTTTCAGATTCTTTATCATCTTGTAAGCCTTCTTCTGAAATTGCTCCAATTGGTCATTGCCCTTTTTGAAGTGGGCTGCACAGAATTCAACACATAGTAGTAACTTTCCATGGTCTTCTTAATGCATCTCAAAATAGCATTTGCTTTTTTAGCCCAACATTATTGTCTTAACTCATATTAGCAAGGGCATTTTACTTTAAAGATCCACTTTAAAGGTACTACTGCAATCTAGGTCTCTTCTGTCCTGTGGTTTTCATTTTTCTACCTAAGTGTAGAACTTCATATTCCTTTGTGTTAAATGCCATCATATTCATTTCAACCTACTAATCAAGTCTGCCTAAATCTTTCTGAGTCTTCTCCTTTTCATTTAAAGTATTAACTACCCACCTAGCTTTGTGTTAACTCCCTCATCTAAGGCCATGATAAAAATGTTAAACATAACAGAGTCTAAAACAGAATATTGTTTACACTGCAGTCAATATTTTCCTTCAAAATAAAATTAAGCCATTAATAAGCAATCTTTGGTTTCAACCAATTATGAATCTACATAATAGTGGTATTTTGTAGTGGCTACACTACATTGTAGTTCACACATTACCATTTTAGCAACCACAGTTCTGACTAGCAACTCCATCACTAAGTACTGTGATTACTAAGTGGACAATCACATGACCACAATGGACTTATGACATCACTTCCCCTTACTGTTAAGAAAGATGTCACATGAACACAAGATGTGATTTTAATTCCTTGTTCTCCATTAACTCCACTTGTCACAATCCAGTTGTGAAGCTTGCCATGGTTGTAAATGTGAGGACTGTTCACAAAGGTGGTTTACACTGTTATAACTTGGAATGGTCACTAAAAAAGGCAATTGGTAAACAAGGAATACTCGTATTGAGAACTTTTTGACAGATCAGATCAAATGATATGCTGAGGTCCAGATACACTTTGTCTAGGGAATTTCCTTGATTGTGTAAGTTAGTAAAACTATTAAAGAAGATATAAGGTTAGCCTGGCATGATCTGTTTGCAACATATTCTGTCAACTTCTTTTAATTACAGCATGCCTAAGTGCTCACAAATGTGCTGCTTAATGATCTGTTAGAACTCCTTGTCCAGTATAGACATCAAACTGATAGGTCTGTAATTTCTTAAATTGTCCTTTTGGGAGTGTAAACTGAAATTTTTGACTATTCCAGACTAGAATAAGGAGGTTAAATTGTCGTGCTCTAAAGTCTGAACTATATTATTTATTTGGTCTCTGTGAAACTTTGAGTCAATTGTTTAATCAATTCAATACATTAGATAGAATCAAGCACCTCTAAACTGATTTTAAGATTAAAGACTGAGTCATCAAATTACATTAACAATTTGAATCAAAACACATAGCCAAGTCAAATCTGAGGTGATTTCCATAAATATATTATGCATATTCTTCCTCCTTTTTATCTTTCCTGAACAATTCAGTGTGACTCAATGTTTCTTTCTAATGTACTCATCACAAACTTCTGCTCCATTAGGAGGAAGCTGAAATTTTGTCATAATGATATAATTCTGTCCAATTCTAACCTTGCTTACTTCTAAACTCTGTCCCAATGGCAATAAACTTCTAATAATCCTTCTAATAGTATATTTGCTTTCTTAAGTTAATCCCATTTTTCACAAAATCTTTGCTTTTGATTAGGTTCCACAAACTTATATGATTTGTTTAGTCTTTGCAGTTGCAAATAAAGCCTGCTGAATGAAAATGGCTGCATTATTTAAGTTTATTGAATATCTGACGCTGGGGAATGTACAACTCATGAAATTTTCAGCGAGGGAGTATAAATGAGACTTTGGATACATTTTTAAAATGTGAATGATCAAAATTTTATACAGTGAATGCAAGTGCCGACTCTGGCTATAGCATAGTTAATTTAAAGTGAAGTTCTACCAGGAAAGCAGCTGTAAACCTGTAATGTATATTTATTGCTTCTGGATAATGTGCTCACATTTGTAAGCTAAAAATTGCTGCCTGATCTTACCTTCCCATCCAGAAAATTGACGTTAAGAGAGGCTTTCTGGGACTTTTTCCAGTTGCGTTTAGATTACTTTAGGCTAACCTTTAAAGCAGAGCATGTAAAATTTCTACATCAAATTAATGAGAGCTCTGGATCCAGCCATTTGGACAGAGGGCAAAACATTTATCTCACTGCTTTCATCAGCGTAGGATATTAACCTAGGTGAACCAAGCAGGACCTTTGACTGCTTCTATGTTCTCTAGGAAATAATGCAGCTGGTGATAGGGCAGATAACAGCTACATCCTTTATTAGGACAGGAATACACTTGTTCTCTGCTTAGAAGAATGTGAACAATACCTCTCACACTCTAGGATTAATTCTGAGATACTATTAAACGCGATAATAGAATTGATTGCTTTTGTCCAGAAAAAAATTACCAAATTCCTTGATGGGAATGTAGAAATATACAGTATGTGAGCATGAGTTTTTTTGATACCAAATTTTTCAGATGAGGCATGAGCAACAGTCTTAAATGTCCAGCTACTTCAGATCCTTGATATTTTCAGGATAATTAATATCATTCACCAAGCTTGTAGTTTGCCTTGTGTTATGGAGAAATTAAAGGTTATGAAGTAAAAAAGGAATTATCTAGAGCATGGGACTCCAATCCCTGGTCCACAGACTGGTACTGGTTCAGGACCCATTGGGAACCAAGCCACACAAGTGGCAGGCGAGTGTACAAAACTCCATTTGTGCAAGTATGGGATTAGGTGGGGCACAAAAAAACATACCCTCCTCCCTACCACTGCCCATTGCCACCCTCTTGCTGATCTAGAAGTCATGTGATAATAATTTAAAAAGAAAATAATGAGGTTCCACTCAGAGCACACTAGAAAGTTTATGTGTAGCTTTAGTTGCAGAGAAAAAGATTTTCTCCATCATTCTGCCTGCAAAAAATCATCCAAGAGGGCTATGGGAAAGAGGCATCCACTAACAGTCCTTGAAAGTCTTACTGTAGCCTCAGCAACAAATTGGTGGATTTGCCAATATTTTTCTCAAATTACAAGAAAATTGAAGACAGCATTAATGAGAAAAGAAGGGAAGTATATTGTTTTGTTTTGTTTGTTCACGTTCTGTGGGATTCGTTCTTTCTTATTTCTTTTCATGATGTGGACAAAGTATGTGACTGAGTTCAGACCTTTGCTAGAATAGTGGATTTTTCTTTCAGGACATAATGCAGGTGTTTTTTGTTTTTTTTTACTGTTTCATCTGGCTGCACCAGTTATGCCCTCTTCTAAATTGAGAGGCCCTTCAGAAAGTCATTCATGTCCTGGACTATTGCAATGCACTCTACATAGGACTGCCCTTGAAATCTATCTAGAAGGATCAAGTGGTCCAAACTAAAGTAGTACAGACAGTGATGGGCATAAATAATTATGGCCATGTATCATCTCTGCTCTGTGAGTTGCACTGGATGCCAGTTTGTTTCTGGATACAATTTCAAGTAGCTAGTTGTAATTCAAATCCAGTTAGGTAGGATGGGCAAGCTTCAGGTCCCATTGGTCAAAGAATGCCGATTAGCAGGGCCTAGAAGAAGTACTTTTCTTATTGTAGCACCCATCTTATGGAACATTCTCCTTCTGGAGATCAGAATGGCCCTGACCCTCCTGGCCTCTTTTTAAGGTTCTAAAGACTTGATTCTATGCCCAGGCCTTGAGCCCAGAGTGTGTTCAAGGACCTGCTTCTTGATTATGTTAATGATTTGAGTTTGTTGTTTTTCAGTTTCTTTGTATTTTAATTTTTGCAATGTTTGTACTTGTTTTATTTTATTTTATTTTACTGTTTTCTGCCCAGAATCATTAATTGTGACAGTCAGCCATATAAATTGAATGAAGAAATGTGTAAAATAAAGACCTACATGGCCAAGAACCTGGTCCCTTGAGGAACCACCTAATCTCCCATAGTATTCATCAGCTAATTCTACATAGTAGGTTTGATGCATTGTGGATTCTTTCAACTAAAATAGTGTCAGGCCACAGAAGGATGCCTTCTCTGTTCTAGTACCTGCACTTGAAAAGAATTTTCCCCATATTTTGATGGCCTACCTAAGACAGCCTTGCAGACTTGGCTGTGTGCCCAAGCCTTTGATGAGAGTGATTGAAGCTGCCTTCTGTGTAATGTGGGTTTGCTTTGATTGATGTCTGGTTTGTGCCATTGTTTGTTCTTTGTTTTTAGCATTGTATTATTTGATTGCTCTTAGTGCTTTTATCTGTGAACTGATTAAGTTTCTGGGAGTCAGGTGATTTAAAAAAACTTGGTCCCTTAAGACAAAGAATTCTGTATAATCATGGATGTTTGCCTTCCTTTAAAAAAAAACACTGTAGATACTTACATGCATAGTCAGGATGAGGATAAATTCTTTCTCATGTACCTGCCCAATTATTACTCAAATTATTTCCAAAGGCCATTTTCCAAGTTCTCTTGTTTTCTGAAGTGAAGCACTTGACAAGTTGAAAGAGGAAATTTTAAATTTTGGGTCCTAGACCATGAAAAGCAACTAAGATACAGCCTATTATAAACTATTTACTTTCCAGAAACCAAATTGATGTGATTAAAAAAAAAGTCTCTCCAAGGATATCAATACAAAATTTAATTGGTGGTACAAGTTCTAAATAACATATCAACATGTTTTTTTTCCACATGGATTTCACAGAATATATAAATAGAGGTCTCACAAATTTATGACTTATCCTTGAATTTCAGAGACCCACTGTTGAATTAATTGTCCTGCCAAGTAATTTGCCTCTGAGTCTCATCAGTTTGTCTTCTGAGAAAAGAGTAAACAAGAAAACATCTTGTAAATAAAAACTAGCATGTCAGTGAAAAGAATGGCTAATTTCCCTAGAATCCATATACAATGTTTTTTTGTATGTTTGTTTACATTTTTGTAGAGAAAATAACCAGTAACATGAGCCACACTTGCCTTATAAAGTGGAATAATTCAGACTAGATATCAGTAACATCTGAAGGTCTAAAAGCCACCAACTTCTGATATTTTCTGCATCTAATCTGATAGCCGAATAAAATAATGAGAAAAGATAGTTAAGAGCTTATTTTAGTCCCTGCATGCTGAAGCAGTTCCACAAATTCCCTTCAGATCTGTTCCTGTGTTTGTCACCCAGAGGAATAATAAGAAGCAAGCATGAGAAACGACTTAGGAGTCAAGAATGTGATTATTTGCCAGAATAAAAAATTAGCTCCAGTTCAATAAATGTGCAAACTTTTCAATGATATAACTACATAGGACATCTAAGTCATTCTTGGGGGAAGTTGCAGATTCTGTTCCCTTCCCATCCCCAGCTTATTTGCCAGAAATTATTGCTCAGTTTTAATTGCAAATAGTAGAAGTGAATAGATTTAACCCAAGGATGATGCGGTTTGGACAGAAACAACCACGCTAGTCTACCATGAACCTCATTATCAAAGACAATCTCCTATCCCAACAATCATGCTAAGCAGGCATCTCTCTATTCAGTGAAATCCACCAAGGAAATGTTGTACAGTATATAGTTACTGTATTATATTTGTTTTCAGTATCACTTGCATAAAATCACCAAAACTGATAGTAAATTAATTTATAAATTAATCCCTGCCCTCCCTAAACTGTTTTTGAGTTTCTTAATTTTCTCCAATTTTGTTTATATTGCTCTGGAATACAAAGGCCCTCAGACAAGCATATTCCATATTAATAATTTGTTCTTCAGCCAGAGAAGAACATGTTTCAGAGTAGGAGCGCAAATGCATAATGGCACATATGTAGTTTATCAGGGTATATTTGATATTACTTTAGATCTATCATAAAGGATAGTAGAATGAGAGAGAGAAGAGATTTAGTTTGCAGTGACCCAAGAAATGAAACTGTAGCTCTAAAAATGAAATAAGGACCAGATCATCTCTAGAGTAGAAATGAATTAGATTTATTTCTATTACATACCAAAGGTCAATTCATATGATATAGCAGGAACGAATGAACTTGCCCAGGATTCTTGGAAGAGAATCCTAAACAAAAATATTTTCAGCTAAATTTATATTCGGGCAACTGAAGTCCTCTTTACCAAGGTTCCTGATTGCATAAGGAAAGTTGGCTGCAATTATTCAATTGAATAAAATAAAAGTGGTTTTGGAATAAGGAATGCTACTATGATATGCAATGCACAAAACAAAAGCAGTATCTAAAAGGCACAACTCTATGAAATTTCACATCCCTGTTTAAATCTGGATGTCATGACTATAATTTAAATATATAAATCTATTCTTCTTAAAGAGGAAGGACTTTCCTAATCCAGTTTTAAGGCTCTATATTTTCTTATTAGGATTTTTTAAAACTTTAAACCAGATTTGCCTTGCACAGAACTGCAAGCTGAAGACAGTCACCATAAGATTGTCTTCTGAGTTCTGAAATAGGATAAATGGCAACCTTATGATATATATTTCTTTGTGATCAGGTTTACACATTACATGTCCATGTCATATAAGTGGGGGTTTCTAGTCTGATTATGGACATATGAAGTAGGTTTTTTTTTGAAATGCCCCTGCACATGCACACCCACACACCCACATGCACAGCAGAGACCCAAAGACCAGCTGGCTGGCAGGAGGCACACGTACATGTGTGGCAGAGCTGAGCTGGGGCAATGGCTCATGTGCCCACAGAGAGGGTGCTGTGTGCCACCTCTGGCAAACGTGCCATAGGTTTGCCATCACTGGCTAGAGATTCCTGTGAAAGAATGTGTGTTACGACAAATTATCCCTTGTATACTCTATTATTCTAAGTTTTATTCTATCCCCATTTATGGATGGTTGTAATTATTCATTCATTATGCAGTTAACACTCCATTATGCCCCTCTCTCAAATCTATACCAGAGACAAATGTGGGGAGACTTTAAAAATCATAGTGGAGGGATTTTAAAACTAATTAGTTTGGTCTCTGGAAGGGGATCGTGTCATTCCTCAACAATAATCTCGCTAATTTGGAAGGTATGAAAAAGAATGGGTATTGGATTTGTGAGTTTTAAAGTATTAGATGTTTGGCTTCATGGAGACTTATGGTATGTATTTATCATTGTCACATTTGCTGAATAGAGTAACAAAACAGAAAGTTACAGCATCAAAGTTGCCTACTTTCTATCAAGTGTGTTATCTGGGAATGTTTTCTTCTATATGCTTTGTTTACACATGCCCAAGTACTATGCTGGAGTGCAGGGTGGGTTGCTGGGGCTTCACAGGGGTTCAGGAGAACCTCTAGCTAAGATTCTGCGCAGTTCAGAGAACCCCCAAATCCCACGCCTGGCTGGCCCTGGCCACCTTGCCCCCCCGGGAGTCCCCACGTGGCCCGTTTTTGATGCAGGTAAGTGCAGGGCGCGCATGGAGGCTCAGGGAGGGCGAAACATGGGCCTACTGGAAGATCAGAAGATCGGGCCTCCGAAGCCCAGGAAGGCCATTTTCACCCTCCCAGAGGTTCAAGGAAAGCCTCCGGAGCCCAGGAAGGGCAATAATGGCCCCCCAACCATGGTGCAGTAGGCTAATTAGGCCATGCCCACCATGGCCACACTCACTCAGCAACCAGGCACAGAATCCCTTGCTAAAAATTTTCACCCCAGGTAACAGCAGAGAAGGGTTTACTGAATTCACCTGAGTAAAAGTGGAGCAAGAAAAGAACAACTATGGTGCAAATAAGAATTTGCAATACAAGGAGGAGGAATTATATGTATTACTTGAGAGGGAGGGGAAACTGTGGAATTTAGACCAACCACTCAGGAAAGAATGTAAGAGCAGAGGTGTCTAACCAATTCACCAAGGAGGCAGAGGAGCAATGAGACAACAGCTACAACAATGGTGGGGAACAGAAAAGGAAGTAGGACTGAAAAATTGGTAAAGGGGATTGAAGCATTGTTGGATGAATATGTATGGAAAGTATGTGGGGAAGCTGACTGGAGATTCTGAAAGATAATGTTAATCTGGTTACAAACTGAAATGATTGGGGAGAACCAACAATCTGTTTTAATTAGTATTTTACACACCTGACTCTTCTAATTCTGAGCATTCTTAAGACTAGCCCACACATTTATCTTATTCACTTGGTTGGTAAAACATCACCATGACTTACATGTGTGAACATGTGTAGCATTGTTTCATATTTATTTATTTATTTATTTATTATTATATTTGTATACCGCCCATCTCCCGAAGGACTCAGGGCGGTTCACAGCCAATAAAACAACAGAAAACATATAATACATATAAAACAGCAAAAAGAATAGACAATTAAATTCAGTTGATGCCTTAAAACTTTTAAATACAAATTTAAAACCCCATTTAAACCCCTGATTTAAAAACCCCAATTTAAAACTACGTTCAAGCTAGTCCTGCTCTTCGAAACAGCAACGTCTTCAGCTCGCGGCGGAAGGACCTGAGATCGGGGAGTTGACGAAGCCCCAGAGGGAGCTCGTTCCAGAGGGTAGGGGCCCCCACAGAGAAGGCCCTCCCCCTGGAGGTCGCCAGCCGACATTGTTTAGCTGACGGTATCCAGAGGAGGCCCTCTCTGTGAGAGCGCACTGGTCGGTGAGAGGCTAATGGTGGCAGTAGGCGGTCCCGTAAATATCCCGGCCCTAAGCCATGGAGCGCTTTAAAGGTGATAACAAGTATCTTGAAGTGAACCCGGAAGACCACCACCATATCAGCCACACAGAGCATGTATATACCACTTTATACTGTATATATCTTTATACCACCAGGCTTGAAATTTTAGACTTGGATAACCTTGAACTATGCTGTCTACATTCCGACCGAAGCTTAGTACGCAAGATTATCTACCATAATGTCCTATCTGTTAATGACTACTTTAACTTCAACCACAATAATATAAGGGCTAGCAATAGATTCAAACTACATGTAATCTGCTCTAATCTTAATTGTAGAAAATACGACGAAAATACGCAGTACAGTGGTAAATGTCTGGAATACTCTACCTGATCCTGTTGTTAGTTTCTCTAGCCCCCATACCTTTTATCTTAAACTGTCTACCGTAGATCTTACATGTTTCTTAAGACATTCCTAAGGGGTGTGCATAAGCACACCAGCATGCCTACCATCCCTGTCCTACTGTCCCAATTTACATGTACTCATTTTATGTGTTTATGGCTATTTATATCCATTTATTTGTGCCATTTTTTCATGTGTCCTTCTCTATGTCTATATTGATATTGTTTCCTTGTACTTGTTGACAAATAAATAAATAAGAAAGTATTCTATTATGCAAACATTCAGAATTATTGTTCTTAATGTACAACCATCAATACATTCAATATTTTACTAAATATGGGAATATAACTCTTTTCCATTAAAATATGCCTAGTATTTGACATAATTTGTACAGAGAAGAAGGGGAGAATTAGAAATGAAGAATTAATATTTCTACTAATGTATTTGGGAACATTCTCTTCTACCACTGAAATGTACCATGTGTGGATTTCTTCGGAAAAAATATTAGGAAACTTCAGATGACTAGAGGTATGTGAAGAGATCACCGTAACACATAATTCCCTTATTACAATAACTCCATTACTATATTTGGAGACATAATTGAAGTGGTTGTTTTTGACCTATAATGTACTGTGCTACTTGAGAACAAACTATCTAAAATATGGTATTCTCACTCATTACAAGCCTGCTCAGAATTTTAGATGTTATTTCAAAGGTATCCAAGAGTTTGGAAATCTCTAACAAAAAAAAGATCATGCATTGAGATCAGCACAAAATTTCAGAGGGATACTCCTCTTCAACTTTTTTTAAAAAAACAAAACACTTTGAAACTACATTCTGAAATATTTCGCTTTTATATTACTCCCCCCCCCCTCACTAAAAATAAAACAAAACAGTTATATTGGTTCATTTCGAAGTCTTGCATATAAGTTCCAGTCATTGGGAAAAGCTTGTTTGCCTGCACAGTGTTTTTCCATTCATCCAATAGACCGGCCAATATAAGTTTCTATGCATAGAAGCTTTGCCCTTAGAGTGAAATTTCAGGTGATGCAAAGTATCCAATCAAAGACAACCATGTCACGTTTTTGCCTCCATCAGGAGGATCTTGTTGCTTCTATAGTGAAAAGAATAGAATCAAGTCAAAGCCAAGCTAACTTGCCCAGGTTGATGCATTATTTCTTCAGACTCATTATTGAATCTGTCATCTGCCACCTCTATAACTATCTGGTTCAGTTCTGCAACCCAACAAGACAGACACAGACTTCAGAGGATAATTAGAACTGCAGAAAAAACAATTACTACTAACCTGCCTTCCATTGAGGACCTGTATACTGCACGAATCAAAAAGAGGGCTATGAAAATATTTACAGACCTCTCATATCCTGGACATAAACTGTTTTGTTTGTTTTTTAATTTGCATTTGTATCCCGCCCTTCTCCGAAGACTCAGGGCGGCTTACACTATGTTAGCAATAGTCTTCATCCTATTTGTATATTTATATACAAAGTCAACTTATTGCCCCCAACAATCTGGGTCCTCATTTTACCTACCTTATAAAGGATGGAAGGCTGAGTCAACCTTGGGCCTGGTGGGACTAGAACCTGCAGTAATTGCAGGCAGCTGTGTTAATAACAGACTGCCTTACCAGTCTGAGCCACAGAGGCCCTTGTTTCAACTCCTACTCTCAAAACACTACAGAGCACTGCACACTGGAACAACTAGACACAAGAACAGTTTTTTTCCTGAATGACATGACTGCTAAACAAATAATTCCCTCAACACTGTCAAACTAGTTACTAAATCTGCACTACTATTAATCTTGTCATTGTTCCCATCATCCATCTCCTTCCACTTATGACTATATGACTGTAACTTTGTTGCTTGTGTCCTTACGATTTATATTGATATTGATTGTTTCCTGATTGCTTATCTGTACCCTATGACTATCATTGTTGTAAGTGTTGTACCTTGATGAAGGTATCTTTTCTTTTATGTACACTGAGAGCATATGCACCAAGACAAATTCCTTATGTGTCCAATCACACTTGGCCAATAAAAAATTATATTCTATTCTATATTCTATTCTTGTTGCTTCTGCCAGCGGACAAAATCTTTTTAAAGGATTTGGACTGTTGAGTTGATATAGGGGATTTTTTTTTATCATTGTACTTTAATGATATTCAAAACAGAATTTCAATTCTATTTGTTTTACTTTTATTCAACTTGGATATAATTCAGTGAAAAAAGCTAGGTTGTAAATCAATCACTTTTGTGAAATGCTGCCATGGTGGAGGTGGGAAATGTAAAGTTTAAAAAGACGCTCAAAGGATAATGCTCTTCTAACCACCACTCAATTTTGCCTTCGTTTCAACAATAGATTTTGCCATTTTCCTAAGTAATTTAATTAGTAATATGCAACACTGACAGAGTTCAGTTCTCCTATGTTCAAGTATTTAAAAGGAACAGGTTCAAACTGTAACTTAGCCATGACTTGGGCTAATCAATATAGGAGAAGGAATCTAATCTGCAGTGGGGGGGAAAGGAAGAAAGGAAGGAGAGAAGGAAAATATTCTTTTTCTGAGTGTTCCAGACTAGAGTCTTTCCTAGAGTCAAGCAAAGCAGAGTAACAGGTAGCTGAAGGGTAGGTCTATAGAAAGCTCCCTTTGATTTTTAATGAGGTCATACAATTTTATATGGTCTGAGCCTGCTGTGCAAATCCTGATACATAATACTTGGCACAGAACTAGTTTTTATATTTCATTGCAGCTTTGTTCGAAAACTACATCTGTCAGGTTGCGTAGCTTCTTCTCTGGTAATATTGTACTACTAACTAGAGCATACAAAACATTTGCTAGACCAATTCTCAAATACAGCTCATCTGTCTGGAACCCACACTGTATATTGGACATTAATACAATTGAGAGAGTCCAGAGATATTTCACGAGAAGAGTCCTCTATTACTCTACCCACAATAAAATACCTTATGCCATCAGACTTGAAATTTTGGGCTTAGACAATTTAGAACTACGCCGCCTTTGGTCTGACCTAAGCGTAGTACATAAAATTATCTGCCACAATGTCCTACCTGTTAATGATTACTTCAGCTTCAACCACAACAATACACAAGCAAATAATAGATACAAACTCAAGGTAAACTACTCCAAACTCGATTGCATAAAATATGACTTCAGTAACAGAGTGGTCAATGCCTGGAATGCACCTGACTCTATAGTTTCTTCCCCAAACCCCCAAAACTTTAACCTTAGACTGCCTATTGTTGACCTCACCCCATTCCTAAGAGGTCTGTAAAGGGTGTGCATAAGTGCACCAGCGTGCCTACCATCCTTGTTCTAATGTTTCTTTTTACTCTTACTCTTTTCATGTATTCAAATTATGTTTATACTTTTACCTGTTATCTTATATATGCTTGACAAATAAAATAAATAAATAAATAAAATAAAGAACTAAGCTATATCAGATTTAGTATTAAAAGATGCCCTGTGTTAATGCTTGTGCATGTACACACCACAAGTTTCCTTTGCTTTTTATGATTTTGCTATGTAGTTGGCCACTATTAATTTTTGCTGGTCTGCTCAACTTGTACCAAATATCTGGAAACATGCCAAGATTTATTCCCACCAAAACTTTCTTGGGCATCTTTCCATCCAAATCCCTTTCTGCCCTCATTCATGCATTGATCAATATGTGGCACCTTCATATGTTCTGTCTCCTTCTTAGTTTTGTATTTGCAAAAGCTACTACTATTATTATAGGTTTGAAAGGTCTCCTCACATTTTGTCCAAAGAATTGCAAGACGGAAAACCCTATATCACTAGAAAAACTTTGACATATTATATTGTGACAAAGCTGGTGAAAGACCTCAAGCCTAGGTAGAGTTTTTAACTTAGGAGGAGAATCTTCTTTGTGCAATATAATAAAGAATGCTAATAAAATTCAATTACCACACATATTAGAAATCCAGCTATACAAACAATAGAGAAAATGCTTTCACTGTACAGAGAAGACAAGAAAAGGAAGAAAACATATATGAATAAGGTAAAAGCTTAATGGTCTAAAAACTAGGAACATATCTGTAAGTGCATTTTGCTTACATATCTGACCTTGCTTCTCTTCCTGCAAACATTTCATTAGCAGGTTGAGTAACTTTCTCATTGCATGGGGGAGTAATATTGCCGGCTGTTTATATGAAGTAGCTTGACCTCCTAGCCTTGGTTAGTGTGTTGTATCTTCCTTGTTTGCCTTTTCAATGGGCCAGAGTTTCTTCTTTAATCTTGTTTATCTGGTGTCGACTTTTGCTTATCTGACTATTGGTTAATAGTTTGGGGGTGTATTTGGTCTGTTTGTTTCTTTCCATGGATTTTATCTTGATGCCTTTCTTAATGACTGATTCTTACATTCAGCAATGTCTTTCCTACTTTTTGTGATTGGTGGCATCTCTTATTTGAATGAATATGCTTCTTTCAGGACTGTAGCCTGACTTCTACTTTATTAATCTCCAATTTATTTCAGAAGCCAAGTCCACTGTGATACATAACTTATTGGTATGTGATAACATGACTATTAGTATCTTCTGTTTTGACATTCAAGATGGCATGCATAAAATGTTTAGTTCGCCATTTAGACTTAAATCTTCTTAACCTTAGCAGTGTTATTTACAGATTGAATTTTCAGTTACTGTACTTCCTGGGCTCAGTATTCTTCTTATGCTAGTGATCTTAGATTTTATGAAAGTTTTAAAAACTGTAACAATGACAATCATCTGAAGCATATGGAACAGGAAATTCCTTCTGATTCCACTTCTTTTCCATGTCACTTCTATCAAGCAGCATCCTTGAGAATATGTTTATATGCAAGCCATTTAGATACTAGTGGCAATTTCATGACATAATAACTTTCCAATGAATGGTGCCCTGGTTCAGTTATATGTGTCTTCTCAACAATATGCAATTTACATACTGATATCACTGATATACAGTACATAGATTGAGGCTTTATTGTAAGTATGATAGTAAATAAAGATATTGATCCTAACATATGTGAGTTTGGAGACAGGTTCAAAAGGATCATATAATCTATGATGTTGAAATATTGCTAAAGAGGCATTCTGATTTGGTGAATTTGATAATCAGCTGGATGATACATTGAACTTGAAGGCCATGAGGGTGAAAAATCAGTTCAATGGATTTTATCCCAAAGCTCTTGGATGTTTAAGTTTTCTACTCTGTCTTTTCCTTTTTCTTGAGCTGGTAAACAAACTCGGCTTGACCTAGCTTTTTAAACATCTCCATCACTTAAGAGAACAGAAGGCAATAAAGAGAAACCATCTCTCATCAGTGTTCCTAGCCTGAGGTGAGATCCCTGATCTCATTAGTTAAGAAAGCACCTGAAAGCTATAAAAACTAAAAGTATATCCAAAGAAATAATGGCTGGCTAGGCTGACTTATCTGATAAAATACAAGGAGATGACAAATTGTCACTATATATTCAGTTATGTACCCTGTACAATTATCCATACATTGTTCAATTATCCCTATATTTGACCATTGTTCAATATGTACACCCAAAATATATATGATGCAGTATCTACTTAAAGCTATGTACAATTAACAGCACGTACAATATGTGGACTTATGATTATTGCAAATGGCTTTTTTCAATATATACTGTCCAGATACATTGATAAAACATGTGCACGTGTAATTTATATTTTCCAAATCATCTATTCTTATGAGCAGCAAATGAGTTAATGAAGTAAGCCAGAACTAGAAAGATGTACAACCATATTCCCAGGAAGGATCTGTTTCAACGACCTAAGGAATCAAAGAGTCAAAAAGCCAAGCCAGGCAATGAAGTTCATGAAAGTTGCATAGTTTTAATAAGAAAAGCTGGTGAAAAATATTCAGTACTGATTGATTTGCAAGAATCTATTTTCCAGCCTATATACTAGCAATATGATAAAATGGAATTTCCAGTCAATATCCCCACTCCTCACCATACATAAACAAACAGAAAAAAGAAGTTACTATCTGGTAACAAGAACCAATAAGAAGTAAAATCTCTTAAATAAAATCCAAATCTGTTTGAATTCTTGTCCAAGATACACATTTTTCATTTGTAATGAACTATATCGGTGAGATTACTGTCTATTACTGTATGCATACTGTTGTCATGCATTCTCCCATCTGCTCATTAACAGCACCTGGCTTATGCCCATAAACATAAGCCAAATTGTCTTCTTTCCTCTCTTTTTGTATGAATCTGAAGCAACAGGCAGTCATACTTAAACCAACCAAATATACAGTATGCAACTCTATTCCATTACATCCCATGCACCATGATAGAGAAAAAAGTGGTGTGTGTGTTCTCTCTGGCAAAGGATGCTAAAAGACAGAAGGAAACAGCCATATTGTGTGAGGTTCTTTTGAAAAGGATTGCTACTAAATATTAAACGGAAAGCATTTCATAGTCAAGGTTTCGGGAGTTTTTGGGAACCACTTTCATTCATTCATTCACCTCGGTTCCATTTTGCATATTACTAAAACCAAAGCTGGCTTTGTGGCTCCTGGGAGTATAAAGGGATATAAGGGTTAAAGCAAATAAAAGAAAATGTGATTCTAGTTTGGACTATGTTCTTCTGAAACAGCAATACCATTTCCCTTCCATTCACCATTCTCATCTGCATCATTCATATACATTTTAGAAACTGTAGCCTGGTCATTAAAACCAAGTTGTAAAGGCATAGTTTTGAAGCTGCAAGAATTCTGTTTACCCAAACTGGGTTCTTGAAATCAAAGAGAAAGCTACAGCAGTATCAAGCTCCTTCCACTTCTCTTGAGGCAAGAGCCAAAGGGCCAGCAATACTGTAAATAGTTAAAGTAGCTCAGAACATTACAGTCTTGGAACCTTCCAATCGCAGCTCTCTGCTGTTTGTCAATGAGAAGCCCTGTATAGTAGATTTTGGCTGAGAAAGAGGCATCAGTGAAAGGAAAGAGGAAGTGTTAGAGTCTGCAGTTTGCCAATGTGTGCTATTCTCAATGGGTCTGCGCCAGAGGTGAGGAAAGCTCACACTAAACCACTGAATCTTACTGTTCACATTGGCTATAAATTCAACCAACAGTAGAGTTGTGTGGGAGCATTTGCTGAGGAAAGGAAATATTCACTTGAATACACACACACACACACACACACACACACACACACACACACACCACTGAAAGATGCTGCTTCTTTCCAGACAGCAGAAAGAATGCCTAATTTTTACTAGGGAGAAAATGTATGTTCCTTATACAAGAGAGTAAATGTGCATAATACATTAAGGTGGATGAGAGGGAGTGCAATAGCTATGCAGCAAGGAAAGAGATAAACATTTTTATGTATAGTGATGGTAGAGATGAGTCCATCTATATACCGTCAAGAGCACACATGAAGCCAGGGTCCACTGCTGGCATAAATCATGCAATCACAATACGTAGCTTGTAGAATACGAGCTACAGTGAAAAGACTGTCAGCGAAGGAAAGCTATGTGTACCGTGTAGAGCAGTATATTAAAAAAAGGATACTGTTTCATCCATCAGAAACATCAGGCAGTTGGGTTTAAAAAAGAAAGAGGAAGAGAAGCAGAAGGATGCTGTTATGGCAATCCCCAACCCAACTAAATCCAAGGTAAGTATTCTAACTATTTAGCATAATAGTGTTATAGTACTAAAGCTGGGAGGGAGAAGGTAAGGTACTGTTATAAAGGAATAATGTCGATGGAAGAGAGAAAAGAAACAGAAAGGAAAATTCTGGATTTGGTAAAAACATCTGGGCATAGCGAAGGAATGTATATCTAGAATTCCCCCCCCCCATCTCTGTGTGTGTGTAAATGATTATTAGTATAAGTATAGTGCAAACTGCATAAAGATCCCAGCCTGGGGTGGGGTGAAGAACAGAAAAATGAGACCAAGAGTTTCTCTGTGAGTTTACAGACAATATATTATCCACATTAACCCAGCTTTCTTATGGGAGACATTTGCAGAACTGTAACCTTTAATCATTTGGATCTTAACTCTACTGTCTCCATCTGTTAAGTATAGAAACATGGGACTGGGCACACCATTTCTCACTTGCCATTAATCAATAGCTGGAGTGCTTCCATCTCCTGGTTATTCCACTACCAATTTTTTTAAAAAAAAACTATATAAGGTTCCTTTTGATTGTAAGGAGTCCAGATGGTTTGTAAGATAATTTAGCCTTATCAAGATTCCAGAGTCTTTTCCCCCCCCATGCAAATGATGCACTGGAAGGTGATAGTTAAGCATCAGTCCTGGGATATCACAGGCAGCTAAGTGACTTGGGAGGTCTTTGGAGAAGGCAGAGAGCTGTCCATCTCTATCAGACCCTTTCCCCTTTCAAATCCCCCCTCCCTCTTTCCTCCATGCTTTCAAAGTACATACAGAAGCAAGCCCAGCATATGAGGTGCCCTCTAATTGAAATAGCCATTAGCAAACAACCTTTTTTTTCTGAACTCCCATTTCCAAAAGATAGAAGAATCAAGTAGACCAGACAAGGTTCCATACTACAACCCACCTTGTCCTCTGACCTCTCTATCAACCACACATCACAGCAAGAGGCAGAAATTTGCCACTTACCTTGCAAGGAAAAGAGAGACAAGAAGAATCCCAGCACCCAAATACTGTGCAGCCAGTAGGTCCTCATCTTTCTGCCTTGACCGATCAGCCTCCTCTTCTTTATCTTGCACTCTGTCCTTTATTTTTTCTTTTAAAGATGTGACGATCCGGCTTCTGTCCCTTCAGTCTTCTCCGTCCCTGTTCTGCACACTTTGACAATCCAGTGCAAAAGAAGCTGACCCAGGATGGCCAGATTCCTGAATAACCTGACACTTTTGCCTTCAGATAATTGGGGGGAAGGGAGGGGATAGCTAGGATGCTCCTCTCAGCCTGAGAAAATTTCCTTTGCGCTCTCTCTCCCTCTCTCCTCCCCCTCTCTTTCTCTCTCCTGCAGCTCCAACTAAATGCGACTGTACTTAAACAAGCAATGCCTTATAGAACAGCACTCAGAGCAGAACAGATCCCACCTCTGCCATCTAGTGTTATAAACCAGAACCATCATCTCCTTTAGCTTAGCTTAGAGGCAGAAAAAAAGTATGAAACCAGCTTTCCTGTTTTGAACCCTCCTCAAGTTTCAAGATACTAGGGATTGTTCAAGAACTGCTGAACTCTGTATGGCATACATGCATACATAGACGTATAATTGTACATATGCATTTATATGTACATGTATACATGTGATGGCTCAGTGGCTAAGACGCTGAGTTTGTCAATCGAAAGGTCGGCAGTTCAGTGGTTCGAATCCCTAATGCCGTGTAACGGGATGAGCTCTTGTTACTTGTCCTAGCTTCTGCCAACCTAGCAGTGTGAAAGCATGTAAAAAATGCAAGCAGAAAAATAGGGACCACCTTTGGTGGGAAGGTAACAGTATTCTGTGTGCCTTTGGCGTTTAGTCATGCCGGCCACATGACCATGAAGATGTCTTCAGACAGCTCTGGCTTTTTGGATTTAAAACAGAGATGAGCACCACCCCCTAGAGTCGGGAATGAGAAAATGCATACTTTCTTGAGCAAATTTCTTGAAATTATTGGCTGTTTTATACCATCCATTCATACGATTTGCAATTTCTTCTGTGAAATCCTAGATATCCACAAAAAGTCATACATGTTTGTTCTAACAGAATAATGGAATAACAGAGTTGGAAGGGACCAACCCATACTCCATTTCCATTTAATTTCTCAATTGTTTATAGTGCCCTGACTCTTTGATGGGGAAAACAGAAGGAGTTTCACTGACTAAATAAGGCAAGGCAACAAAGAGATATGTGGAAGACAGAGACTTCAAACAATGTGAGAAGAAAGTAATAAATTTAAAATATTTTCCCTTTCTCAAATAGAAAATAATGCACAATATAATATGCAATGGGTCTAAATGTGACAGACTGAATAGTTTTGATTTAAAATCTATTGGTATCTCCAGACAATGGGCTGGATTCAAAGTTTGTCAAAGCTGGGCCATTAAAATCAGTGAAATCTGTTAGATTCAGTCATGTTGGTTTTAAGGGGACAAATCTATTTCAAGTTCTATCCTGAACACTGTCAAGTCTGTTTCTAACTCTAACTTTAGAAAGCAAACAGCAGACTATTAATTTGCTCAATAGTGCTGAAGCTCTTAATGGAACTTCTATAACAAGAGGCAATCCGCATCCAAAGAACTATGGCTTCTTTTGTAGAAAATGACAAACAGGCAGCCTTAGTGATTGGTTTGGTAGTTTCTATGAGACCTTTGTCTGGCATGGATATAGGTCAAGAAGATGGAGGAGCAGATGCCTTTTGATAGAAGGATAAAGGAGGCGGGTCATCTCCTTGGGAATTCTACTCGCTTTATGACTTCATTCAGGCTGGTTATTATCAGAGATAAGGGAGAGGGACAATGGGAGAATGAGGGGCAGGGAAGGGAGAAAGGAATATGGGGAAGGAGAGGGACAGAAAGGTGGAATAGGAAGGGTATGAGAGGGAAGAGGGTCAGGACAGGCAGAGAAGGAAGGATAGGCACAAATAGGGAAGGAGGAATTCTAATGCCTTTATGACTTCATTCAGGCTGGTTATTATCAGAGATAAGGGAGAGGGACAGAAAGGTGGAATAGGAAGGGTATGAGAGGGAAGAGGGCCAGGACAGGCAGAGAAGGAAGGATAGGCACAAATAGGGAAGGAGGAATTCTAATGCCTTTATGACTTCATTCAGGCTGGTTATTATCAGAGATAAGGGAGAGGGACAATGGGAGAATGAGGGGCAGGGAGGAGAGAGGAATATGGGGAAGGAGGGATAGCTAGGATGCTCCTCTCAGCCTGAGAAAATTTCCTTTGCGCTCTCTCCTCTCTCCTCCCCTCTCTTTCTCTCTCCTGCAGCTCCAACTAAATGCGACTGTACTTAAACAAGCAATGCCTTATAGAACAGCACTCAGAGCAGAACAGATCCCACCTCTGCCATCTAGTGTTATAAACCAGAACCATCATCTCCTTTAGCTTAGCTTAGAGGCAGAAAAAAGTATGAAACCAGCTTTCCTGTTTTGAACCCTCCTCAAGTTTCAAGATACTAGGGATTGTTCAAGAACTGCTGAACTCTGTATGGCATACATGCATATATATATACACACACACAGAGAGAGAGAGAGAGAGAGACATGTGAGTTGAATTAATTTTGCATTTCATGTTTAAAATTTACCTGTAGAATCTATACCTTCCTACTTTCACCAATAACATTTATGCATGTAAAACAAGTTAGGTACACAAATTTCGGTAGGTATCGCTATGAGAAAATGTCTTTTTAAAAAATGCTTTAGAGTGGAACTAAGAGAATGAGAAAATGCATACTTTCTTGAGCAAATTTCTTGAAATTATTGGCTGTTTTATACCATCCATTCATACGATTTGCAATTTCTTCTGAAACAGCAATACCATTTCCTTCCATTCACCATTCTCATCTGCATCATTCATATACATTTTAGAAACTGTAGCCTGGTCATTAAAACCAAGTTGTAAAGGCATAGTGCTGAAGCTCTTAATGGAACTTCTATAACAAGAGGCAATCCGCATCCAAAGAACTATGGCTTCTGTGTAGAAAATGACAAACAGGCAGCCTTAGTGATTGGTTTGGTAGTTTCTTTGAGACCTTTGTCTGGCATGGATATAGGTCAAGAAGATGGAGGAGCAGATGCCTTTTGATAGAAGGATAAAGGAGGCGGGTCATCTCCTTGGGAATTCTACTGCTTTATGACTTCATCCCTGCAGGCTAAAGTTTCAGTTATTGTCATTTATCAGAATGAAGATGCCTTCCTAGAGGTAAGTTGCTCTTCAGTAGAGCTCCTGGACTCTGGGGAAGCTTCCCTCTTCTTGTAGCCAACTCTTAGAGAGGTAAGTGCGGGTGAGAGTTTGGGTAAGATTTTGGGTGAGGGTGAGAGTGTTAGGCAGGGGTGAAATCCAGCAAGTTCTTGAGAACCAGTAGCATAACTTTTGAGTAGTTCAGAGAACTGGCAAATACCACCTCTGGCTGGCCCCATTAGTGGTGAAGGAATGGAGATTTTGCAATATCCTTCCCCCAGGAGTGGGAAAGGAATGTGGATTTTGCAGTTTCCATCTCCTGCCACACCCACCAAGTCATGCCCACAGAACCAGTAGTAAAAAAAATTAGATTTCATCATTGGTGTTAGGGGAAGGATGAGAGTGATGGTAAAAGGGTGAGGGATAGGATGAGAGGAATGGTGAGGTTGAGAGTCAGGGTCAGGATCAAGGGGGGAAGGACAGAGAGGATAATGGAGGGGCAGGGAAGGGAGAAAGGAATATGGGGAAGGGGAGAGGGGACAGAAAGGTGGAATAGGAAGGGTATGAGAGGGAAGATGGTCAGGACAGGCAGAGAAGGATAGGCACAAATAGGGAAGGAGGAATTCTAATGCCTTTATGACTTCATTCAGGCTGGTTATTATCAGAGATAAGGGAGAGGGACAGAAAGGTGGAATAGGAAGGGTATGAGAGGGAAGAGGGTCAGGACAGGCAGAGAAGGATAGGCACAAATAGGGAAGGAGGAATTCTAATGCCTTTATGACTCCATCCCTGCAGGCTAAAGTTTCAGTTATTGTCATTTATCAGAATGAAGATGCCTTCCTAGAGGTAAGTTGCTCTTCAGTAGAGCTCCTGGACTCTGGGGAAGCTTCCCTCTTCTTGTAGCCAACTCTTAGAGAGGTAAGTGCGGGTGAGAGTTTGGGTAAGATTTTGGGTGAGGGTGAGAGTGTTAGGCAGGGGTGAAATCCAGCAAGTTCTTGAGAACGAGTAGCATAACTTTTGAGTAGTTCAGAAAACTGGGAAATACCAGCTCTGGGTGGCCCCATTAGTGGTGAGGGAATGGAGATTTTGCAATATCCTTCCCCCAGGAGTGGGAAAGGAATGGGGATTTTGCAGTTTCCGTCTCCTGCCACACCCACCAAGTCATGCCCACAGAACCAGTAGTAAAAAAAATTAGATTTCATCATTGGTGTTAGGGGAAGGATGAGAGTGATGGTAAAAGGGTGAGGGATAGGATGAGAGGAATGGTGAGGTTGAAGAGGTAGAGTGAGCAGGGGCAAAGTACCAAGGAAGGAGATAGGAAAGAGGAATGGGTGGGGGTTGAAGAGGTAGAGTGAGCAGGGGCAAAGTACCAAAGGAAGGAGAGAGGAAGGGGACAAGGAAAACAAGGTAGGGTAGGGCCACAGAGAGGGAAATTCTAATGTCTTTATTACTTCATTCATGCAGGTTATTATCAGAGATAAGGGAGAGGGACAATGGGAGAATGAGGGGCAGGGAGGAGAGAGGAAGGGGACAAGGAAAACAAGGTAGGGTAGGGCCACAGAGGGGGAAATTCTAATGTCTTTATTACTTCATTCATGCAGGTTATTATCAGAGGTAAGGAAGAGGAAGGAAGAGGAAGGAAGAGAAGCAGAAGGATGCTTTTATGGCAATCCCCAACCCAACTAAATCCAAGGTAAGTATTCTAACTATTTAGCATAATAGTGTTATAGTACTAAAGCTGGGAGGGAGAAGGTAAGGTACTGTTATAAAGGAATAATGTCGATGGAAGAGAGAAAAGAAACAGAAAGGAAAATTCTGGATTTGGTAAAAACATCTGGGCATAGCGAAGGAATGTATATCTAGAATTCCCCCCCCCATCTCTCTGTGTGTGTAAATGATTATTAGTATAAGTATAATGCAAACTGCATAAAGATCCCAGCCTGGGGTGGGGTGAAGAACAGAAAAATGAGACCAAGAGTTTCTCTGTGAGTTTACAGACAATATATTATCCACATTAACCCAGCTTTCTTATGGGAGACATTTGCAGAACTGTAACCTTTAATCATTTGGATCTTAACTCTACTGTCTCCATCTGTTAAGTATAGAAACATGGGACTGGGCACACCATTTCTCACTTGCCATTAATCAATAGCTGGAGTGCTTCCATCTCCTGGTTATTCCACTACCATTGTTTTTTTTAAAAAAAAACTATATAAGGTTCCTTTTGATTGTAAGGAGTCCAGATGGTTTGTAAGATAATTTAGCCTTATCAAGATTCCAGAGTCTTTTCCCCCCCATGCAAATGATGCACTGGAAGGTGATAGTTAAGCATCAGTCCTGGGATATCACAGGCAGCTAAGTGACTTGGGAGGTCTTTGGAGAAGGCAGAGAGCTGTCCATCTCTATCAGACCCTTTCCCCTTTCAAATCCCCCCTCCCTCTTTCCTCCATGCTTTCAAAGTACATACAGAAGCAAGCCCAGCACATGAGGTGCCCTCTAATTGAAATAGCCATTAGCAAACAACCTTTTTTTTTCTGAACTCCCATTTCCAAAAGATAGAAGAATCAAGTAGACCAGACAAGGTTCCATACTACAACCCACCTTGTCCTCTGACCTCTCTATCAACCACACATCACAGCAAGAGGCAGAAATTTGCCACTTACCTTGCAAGGAAAAGAGAGACAAGAAGAATCCCAGCACCCAAATACTGTGCAGCCAGTAGGTCCTCATCTTTCTGCCTTGACCGATCAGCCTCCTCTTCTTTATCTTGCACTCTCTCCTCTATTTTTTCTTTTAAAGATGTGACGATCCGGCTTCTGTCCCTTCAGTCTTCTCCGTCCCTGTTCTGCACACTTTGACAATCCAGTGCAAAAGAAGCTGACCCAGGATGGCCAGATTCCTGAATAACCTGACACTTTTGCCTTCAGATAATTGGGGGAAGGAGGGATAGCTAGGATGCTCCTCTCAGCCTGAGAAAATTTCCTTTGCGCTCTCTCTCCCTCTCTCCTCCCCCTCTCTTTCTCTCTCCTGCAGCTCCAACTAAATGCGACTGTACTTAAACAAGCAATGCCTTATAGAACAGCACTCAGAGCAGAACAGATCCCACCTCTGCCATCTAGTGTTATAAACCAGAACCATCATCTCCTTTAGCTTAGCTTAGAGGCAGAAAAAAAGTATGAAACCAGCTTTCCTGTTTTGAACCCTCCTCAAGTTTCAAGATACTAGGGATTGTTCAAGAACTGCTGAACTCTGTATGGCATACATGCATACATAGACGTATAATTGTACATATGCATTTATATGTACATGTATACATGTGGTGGGTCAGTGGCTAAGACGCTGAGTTTGTCGATCGAAAGGTCGGCAGTTCAGTGGTTCGAATCCCTAATGCCGTGTAACGGGATGAGCTCCTGTTACTTGTCCCAGCTTCTGCCAACCTAGCAGTGTGAAAGCATGTAAAAAATGCAAGCAGAAAAATAGGGACCACCTTTGGTGGGAAGGTAACAGTATTCTGTGTGCCTTTGGCGTTTAGTCATGCCGGCCACATGACCATGAAGATGTCTTCAGACAGCTCTGGCTTTTTGGATTTGAAACAGAGATGAGCACCACCCCCTAGAGTTGGGAATGAGTAGCAAATATGTGCAAGGGGAACCTTTACCTTATACATGTACATATACATGCATACATGCATATACATATATATATATATATATATATATATATATATATATATATATATATATATATATATATATATATATACACACACACACACACACACACACACACACACACACAGAGAGAGAGAGAGAGAGAGAGAGAGAGAGAGACATGTGAGTTGAATTAATTTTGCATTTCATGTTTAAAAATTTACCTGTAGAATCTATACCTTCCTACTTTCACCAATAACATTTATGCATGTAAAACAAGTTAGGTACACAAATTTCGGTAGGTATCGCTATGAGAAAAATGTCTTTTTTAAAAAAAAATGCTTTAGAGTGGAACTAAGAGAATGAGAAAATGCATACTTTCTTGAGCAAATTTCTTGAAATTATTGGCTGTTTTATACCATCCATTCATACGATTTGCAATTTCTTCTGTGAAATCCTAGATATCCACAAAAAGTCATACATGTTTGTTCTAACAGAATAATGGAATAACAGAGTTGGAAGGGACCAACCCATACTCCATTTCCATTTAATTTCTGAAGCGCTTATCTGATTGTCACCAAGAGTGCGGTTAGTCTGACAAGATTCTTAGGCACAGATGAGTAGCAATAAAGAATAGAATAGATAGAATAGAATAGAATAGAATTTTTTATTGGCCAAGTGTGATTGGACACACAAAGAATTTGTCTTGGTGCATATGCTCTCAGTGTACATAAAAGAAAAGATACGTTCATCAAGGTACAACATTTACAACACAAATGATGGTCAATATATCAATATAAATCATAAGGATTGCCAGCAACAAAGTTATAGTCATACAGTCGTAAGTGGAAAGAGATTGGTGATGGGAACGATGAGAAGATTAATAGTAGTGCAGATTTAGTAAATAGTTTGACAGTGTTGAGGGAATTATTTGTTTAGCAGAGTGATGGCCTTCGGGAAAAAACTGTTCTTGTGTCTTGTTGTTCTGGTGTGCAGTGCTCTATAGCATCGTTTTGAGGGTAGGAGTTGAAACAGTTTATTATTATTATTATTATTATTATTATTATTTATTAAATTTTTATACCGCCCTTCTCCCGAAGGATTCAGGGCGGTGTACAGCCAACGATAAAACAAAATATATACAATTAAAACAACATTTAAAACATAGCAAATTATAAAGGCTGATAAATTAAAATTTAGATTTTAAAATTTTAAAATATTAATAAACCCCAAATTTAAAATTCTACACTATTATGCCAGTCCGCTTGAATAAATATGTGTTTTAAGCTCACGACGGAAGGTCCAAGATCAGGCACTTGACGTAGGCCAGGGGAAGTTCATTCCAGAGCATCGCTGCCCCCACAGAAGGCCCTACTCCTGGGGCCGCCAGCCGACACTGTTTGGCGGAGGCACCCTGAGGAGACCCTCTCTGTGAGCGTGGTCGGTGGGAGGCAAAGGGTAACAGCAGGCGGTCTCGTAAGTACCGGGTCCTAAGCCATGGGCGCTTTAAAGGTGGTAACCAAAATCTTGAAGCGCACCCAAAAACCACAGGAAGCCAGTGCAGACTACGGAGTAGTGATGTCACGTGGGAGCCACGAGCTCCCTACTACTCGCGCGCAGCCGCATTCTGGACTAACTGCAGCCTCCGGGTGCACCTCAAGGGCAGCCCCATGTAGAGAGCATTGCAGTAATCCAACCGAGATGTAACCAGAGCGTGACTGTGCATAAGGCATCCCGGTCAAGGAAGGGACGCAACTGGCGGACCAAGCGGACTTGGTAAAAGGCCCTCCTGGAGACGGCCGCCAGATGTTCATCAAAGGACAGCCGTCCATCGAGGAGGACGCCCAAGTTGCGAACCACCTCCTTTGGGGCCACTAACTCGCCCCCAACAGTCAGCTGCGGATGCAGCTGACTGTACCGGGGTGCCGGCATCCACAGCCACAGTCTTGGAGGGATTGAGCTTGAGTCTGTTTCTCCCCATCCAGACCCGTACAGCTTCCAGGCACCGGGACAGCACTTCAACCGCTTCGTTGGGGTGGTCTGGGGTGGAAAAGTACAGTTGAGTATCATCAGCGTACAGATGATAACTCACCCTGAAACCACTGATGACCTCACCCAGCGGCTTCATATAGATGTTGAACAGGGTAGGCGAGAGAATCGACCCCTGAGGCACCCCACAAGTGAGGCGCCTCACGGACGACCTCTGCCCCCCTGTCAACACCGTCTGCGACCGGTTGGAGAGATAGGAGGAGAACCACCGATAAACGGTGCCTCCCACTCCCAATCCCTCCAACCGGCGCAGCAGGATACCATGGTCGATGGTATCAAAAGCCGCTGAGAGATCTAATAGGACCAAGGCAGAGGAACAACCCTGTCCCTGGCCCTCAGAGGTCATCCTGCAAGCACCAAAGCCGTCTCCGTGCTATAACCGGGTCGGAAGCCGGACTGGAGACAGGTCTAGATAGACAGCTTCCTCCAGGTGCCGGGGAGCTGCCATGCAACCACACTCTCTACAACCTTCACCTGGCGAAGGTTGGAGACTGACGATAATTTCCCAAAATAGCTGGGTCCAGGAAGGCTTCTTGAGGAGAGGTCTCACCACCGCCTCTTTCAAGGCGGCGGAAAACCCTTCCACCAAAGAAGCATTTATAATCCCTGGAGCCAGCCTCGTGTCACTTCCTGAGCAGCCAGCACTAACCAGGAAGGACACGGGTCCAGTAAACATGTAGTTGCATGTAACCTCCCAGCAACCTGTCCACGTCCTCGAGCCACAGAATCAAACTCATCCCAAATAACCTCAACAAGGCGACTCTGTCATCTCGGTTGGATCATCGCAATCTTGGTCCAAACTATCCCGAAGTTGAGCGATTTTATCGTATAGATAACCGTTAAACTCCTCAGCTCGTCCCTGTAAGGTCATCCGTCCCCTTGATGAAGGAGGAGGTCACCCGAAACAAGGCGGCGGGCGGTTATCTGCCGATGCAATGAGGGTGGAAACGTGGGAACGTTTCGCCTCCCTCATTGCCACTAGGTAGGTCTTAGTAAAGACCTCACTAGTGTCCGATCAGCCTCGGGCAGCTAGACCTCCAAATACTCTCTAGGCATCTTCTCCGGCGTTTCATCTCTCTCAGCTCCTCGGAAAACCAGGAGCCAATTGAGATCTCGCGGGTCAGAGCGCAAAGGCACTGACACGGTCCAAAGCCCCAGCCGCGGCCCGTTCCCAGGCCGCAACCAGTTCTTCAGTCGTGCCGTGGGTAAGATCCTCAGGAAGCCCAAGCTCCGTCAGGAACCTCTCCGGGTCCATCAGGCGCCTGGGACGGAACCAACGCATTGGCTCCGTCTCCCTGCGGTGAGTGGCGGTCTGAAAGTCTAGGCGAAGAAGAAAATGATCTGACCATGACACGGTTCTTTCACTATATCTCCTAAAACCAGATCATTAACCCACTGACCAGAGATAAAAATCAGGTCTAGCGCCTCCCCAATGTGAGCAGGGGCAAAGTACCAAGGGAAGGAGAGAGGAAGGGGACAAGGAAAACAAGGTAGGGTAGGGCCACAGAGAGGGAAATTCTAATGTCTTTATTACTTCATTCATGCAGGTTATTATCAGAGGAAGGAAGAGACGGGGTGAGGGAAATGGGATGGGAGGGGAAGAACTTGGTCCATTTGTGACTATAGACTCTAGACTGATCTTCTTTCGACTCTGCCCCAGGTTCTGTGTTTCCTCCTACAGTACTATTGTCTTAGATTAAAGACATTTTGCTTACTTATTTCTTTTATTTATAGTTGATTTTGATTTTTCTCTAGAAGCTGAATAGTGTATGTAAAACTCCCTAAAAATTTCCATGGTGGTAGGTTGGACTGAAAGAGAATAATTAGACCAGTGAGTTTCAGCTGGAAAGCAAACTAAAATAGTGGCCAAAATTGTGGAAACCTTTGGTGTGTTTTTGAGGTTTGATGGCTAATAACACCACTTTTTTTTAGTAGTACCATAAAGTTATATATCAACGGAGAGATAATTTAATCAAGAATGTAATGCCACAAAGTTTGTTCAATTATCTGTATTCTATGAAAAGTTATAGCCACATAACCAGAAAAAGGAAGCATAACTTGCTTAGGTTGATATCAGGTAGCTTTTCTTCATCTGATTGTAGCCAATGAGTATGAGTGTTTAGAGAGCCAATCAGGTGTCATCTTGTTTTGACAATGAGCCAATCAGATCACAGTTGGATTCAGTTATTGATGTTATGTATTGAAGCTGAGAGGAGGACATTTGTCAGTGTTATGTGATCGCTATCAAGTTGGTTGATTTTTTTTGTGTTCTTTCATATAGTGAGCTTGTAAAACATAATAAAGTTAAAGTAGTGGTGCAAAAAGTTAACTGGTCACCCATAAAATGATATAAAATAGTATTATTAAGTGAACAAGGCTACAGGTATAAAGAAATTAGAAGAAAAATTGGTGGAAACTTAACCAAAGGTAGTATTTTTAAGTTTTTGAAGAGGTATAAGGAGACTCAGTCACTAGAAAACCACACTGATAAAGGCAGAAAAAGGTGCACAACAGCAAGTGATGATAGAAGAATTAAGAGACTGTTCCTACGGGATGGAAGAAAATCATCTCGGTGTATACATGATAAAATGGCACCATTTTGCAAGGTCTGTTCAGTGCAGACTACAGGAATTTGGCCTAAAATCTAGAATGCCATGAAAAAAGCCACTTTTATCTCTCAAACAAAGGTTGAAAAACATTATGTTCTTGATTAAATTATCTTTCCATTGTTATATAATTTTATGGTATACTCCAAAAAAAAATTGGTTTTGTTAGCCATCAAACCTCAAAAATACACTTTTCCCAAAAGGTTTCCACACTTTTGGCCAATACTGTAGAACCTGGGTCTCCCCAGTCCTAGTCCAACACTTTAATTACTATACTTTGTCCAAAATAATAAGCCATGTGCTCAGCATATTAAAAAAGGCAACATCTAAATATTCCTAAATGTTTGCCTTTTTAAAAGTCTATTCATAAATTGTCATAAGAAAGAAATCTATCCTAATTTCAGTGAGGTAACATCTGCAGCTAGAGTGGGGGTTGAACTTAGCTTGGAATCCCTGCAGAGGTTGAAGGGAGATAGGATGATGAGCTGCTCTCCCTTTAAGTTCCTGAAGCGCTTATCTGATTGTCACCAAGAGTGCTGTTAGTCTGACAAGATTCTTGGGCACAGATGAGTAGCAATAAAGAATAGCATAGATAGAATAGAATAGAATTTTTTATTGTCCAAGTGTGATTGGACACACAAAGAATTTTTCTTGGTGCATATGCTCTCAGTGTACATAAAAGAAAAGATACGTTCATCAAGGTACAACATTTACAACACAAATGATGGTCAATATATCAATATAAATCATAAGGATTGCCAGCAACAAAGTTACAGTCATACAGTCGTAAGTGGAAAGAGATTGGTGATGGGAACGATGAGAAGATTAATAGTAGTGCAGATTTAGTAAATAGTTTGACAGTGTTGAGGAAATTATTTGTTTAGCAGAGTGATGGCATTCGGGGAAAAACTGTTCTTGTGTCTAGTTGTTCTGGTGTGCAGTGCTCTATAGCATCGTTTTGAGGGTAGGAGTCAAAACAGTTTATGTCCAGGATGTGAGGGATCTGTAAATATTTTCACGGCCCTCTTCTTGATTCGTGCAGTATACAGGTCCTCAATGGAAGGCAGGTTGGTAGCCATTGGTTTTTCTGCAGTTCTAATTATCCTCTGAAGTCTGTGTTTTTCTTGTTGGGTTGCAGAACCGAACCAGACAGTTATAGAGGTGCAAATGACAGACTCAATAAAGCCTCTGTAGAACTGGCTCAGGAGCTCCTTGGGCAGTTTGAGCTTCCTGAGTTGGCGCAGAAAGAACATTCTTTATTGTCCTTTTTAATGATGTTTTGATGTTAGCTGTCCATTTTAGATCTTGCGATATGATAGAACCTAGAAATTTAAAGGTTTCTACTGTTGATACTGTGTTGTCTAGTATTGTGAGAGGTGGAAGTATGGAAGGGTTTCTCCTAAAGTCTACCACCATTTCTACGATTTTGAGCGTGTTCCGTTCCAGATTGTTTTGGTTGCACCACAAGGCTAGTCATTCGACCTCTCGTCTATATGCGGATTCGTCATTGTCTCAAATGAGACCAATCACTGTTGTGTCATCTGCGAATTTCAGTAGCTTGACAGATGGATCATTGGAGATGCAGTCATTGGTATATAGAGAGAAGAGAAATGGGGAGAGCACACAGCCTTGGGGGGGGCCTGTGCTAATTGTACAGGTATTTGATGTGATCTTGCTTAGTTTCACCTGCTGCTTCCTGTTTGTTAGGAAACTTGTGATCCACTTACAAGTCTGTTCCAGTACCTGTAGCTGGTTTACCTTAGTTAGAAGACTGTCTGGAATGATGGTATTGAATGCTGAACTAAAGTCTACAAAGAGGACCCTTCCATAGGTCTTTGGAGACTCAAGATGTTGTAGGATGTAGTGCAGAGCCATATTAACAGCATCATCTTATGGTGTTGTTCCGGTTCCTTGAACCTGACATTGAGTGACAATTTGTTCTACAATAAAGGCCCTACCATAAAAAAATGGAGTGTATGAAAGTTGGTAACTTGACTCTAAGTCATAAAAGATTTTGTAAGCCATGGGTCCTCAACCCCAGGCCTACAGCCCACTACTGGGCCGTGGGCTATTTGGAATCGGGTCACATGACAGGTGGGTCAGTGTGCACATACAGGTCCACTCGTATGAATGGCACCCCAAAGGCTTCTCTTTTCTCTTGTGTGAGTGGAACTGTGCATGTGGTTGTGCATGTCAGCCCAGTGCTCATGTAGCCTGGTTCTCCTCTCCTACTCCAAGCCGGGCTGCCAAGCTGCCTACTTCTGATGCTCCAAAAGTGGAGTGGTGAGAGCAGAGGCTGAGTGGGACGAGCATGCCCTGCTCAGCTTCACTGATTCAGTGAGGCTGCTTGTGCAGGACACCCAATCCACCTTTGGAGCGTCAAGCCACCAAGGTGAGTCTGAAGGACCATGAGACTGCACCCCCCAAAGGCTTCTCTTCTCCACACCAAAAGCTTTTCCAAATGGACGAAAGGCTTCAGGGTAGCGATCTCAGGCTGCTTCAGGCCTTCTGTCCCTTTGTGAAAGCTTTTGGCATGGAGAGGCCTGAAGGAGAGCAAAACTGCACCCCAAAGGTTTCTCTTCTCTCTTGTGTGAGTGAAGCTCATGTGGCCTGGTTCTTCTCTCTACCCCCAGCTGGGCTGCAAAAGTTGGGGACCCCTGTTATAAGCTAAAAAAAATAGCCAACTGAACTCAGACAGCAGCCACCAAATAATGAAGGTCCAAGATTCCAAGAAGTTTCAGTTGTCACCTGTTCTGTTACATTCCAGGCCAGCTGCAATTTTCAATTGCTTCACTGGTCATTATATAAATAGTACAACCATTCAACCTGAAGTTATCAAAATTTCCAGTCTTTTGACTGATATCTTTGCCTTTGTTGTTGTTGTTGTTCCTGTTTTGGTTTGTTTGAATGATTCTTAAAATATGGTCCCCTAAACTGGACATCACATTTAAAAAGAGATGTGGTCAGTATAGAATTGAATAGAATTGTTACTCTCGTGATTTCCATGCAGTACTAACTACTGAATTGGCATTTATCATAACCTTGCTCCCTGGTTTTTAAATTGGACATAACCTATGATATTGGGGGCCCTATATGCAAGTATTTTTTCATCAGAATCTGGATAATATTGCAGTCCAAAAGGAGAGAAAATGAATATGGCACATAATCAAATTGAAAAGCTATGCTGTACAGGAATCAGAATTGTAGTAAAGGTTTTTGCACTTATTGAACTGCAGCTGTAGGCCACTGACTAATCTCCTTAATAGCTATCTGACAGCTAATCATGTTACTCTTGCTTCATGCTATTAGAACCAATAGTTTTCTTGATTGATAGATGGACAAAAAGTGCTGGAAGCTGCACATAAGGGCTTGTACTGCTGTTTGCAGTACAGAGTTCTTCCTGTGGTCCCTTTTTCTCTATGACATCATTGTTTTAATATTGATCTTCTGAGAGAAGGGAGAAAGGCTGAACCACACAGCACGAATAAACAAGAGCATAGCTGATTTCTGTTTCCTGCTGCCACATACTAGAATTGCCTCCTGAAGCGGGAACAGAACCACAGAAGCACAGTGTCTCCAGTACCCAACTCTTAAATGAAGTTTAGAAAAATCATCATTATCTTCTTTTAACAGACCCATCAACCCTTTGCGGGATGGAGTCTGGGCAACTAAATGGAGCTAGCAGAGTGTTTTAATGGCCGGATGCCCTTCCTGTCCCCAATGCAGAGCTTTGTTCAGCAGATATATTCTCAGTGTGCCTAGAGAGAGAAATATCTGCCTCTACCTAGGATCGAACCCACAGCCTCCTGATTGTGAGGTGAAAGCTCCACCTCTAGGCCACTGCACCACTCTGAAGTTCAGAAAAATACTATGGTTAATTATATTGAAGGGTGCCAATATGTTTAAAAGGACCAAAAATAATTTGGAATTTTACTGGCCATTGCTGCATAACTGGCATAGCAGTAAGGTAGGAGGAGATCTATCTGTTCTCCTTCATCTAAAAGCAAATTAGTCACCCTACTAGGACTAACAGATCAATGCAATAAAGCAGAAAAACAAGGAAATCTTATCATTTCATACCTTCTAGGCATGTCATCTGCCACTGTATCTCCTAGAGGTTTTGCATTAATAAAAAAGCCAACATAAAGAGACTACTTGGGAGCAATTTCTTTAAGCATTCTGGTTGCCAATAAGCAACTAGAAACTCAATAATGTGCCTAAAGGAAGTTCAACAAGCAGGGTGTGAGACCAGAGCAACTAATGTGCCTCCAATATTGAAGACAAAATAGACAATGTGGTAGCAGTAAAATGTCTGTTTAACTTTCCCTAATGGTTCAATACTTTCAAGGTCTTCAAGATCCTATAAACAAATTAAGTTGGATCAGGAAGGGACGCAACTGGCCCGGGATAATAAGAAGCCTTATTAGTACACTATTCACCCTCAACTTTTAACCATTTGAAATAAATTAAGTGGCAGTAATGAAAGTACAACTGGGGTGTGAGGATTCAGTGGTTAAAGAAGCTGAGCTTGTCAACTAAAATGCTGACAACACAGGTTTGAAATCTGAGCACTGGACAATGGAGTGAGCTCCCATTACTTTCCCCACCTCCTGCCTACCTAGCAGTTTAAAAGCATGCAAATGGAAGTAGATAAATAGGTAGCACTTCAGTGGGAAGGTAACAGCATTCCATGTGCCTTGGTGTATAGTCATGCTGGCCATATGACCATGGAAATGTCTTCAGACAATGTTGGTTGCCTTGACTAAGAAACAGAGATTAGCACTGCCCCACCCCCTTTTAGGGTTAATCCATTATCTGAACTTGTTTAAAGTGTTCCATCCATTCATGGACCTTGAATGTGTAAGTTTCCCAATAAAAAAATAAGAACATTAATTAATTCAGCTGAAAAGAAAGGACTGCCCAACATTCTTCTTCAGGAATCAGGATGAAGATAGTGAGACAAGCTTCATTAGAATGCAGCTATTCCATATGGGCTTAATACCCCTCCATAATGCTTTGAGCATTTATAGAATGCTCCATAATGCTTTGAGCATTTATAGAATTTACCTTTTAATTAACCACCCAGATTTATTATCTAATTAGATGTCTGTTTTAAATATTTTTTTAGGAAAAGATTTTGGGATGTCCAAATGTACAATGCCACTGCTGTGGGTAGACAATCTACATACCCTTATTGGTATCCTTGTTGACACATTCAAATGACTTCCCTTTATTTAATCAATGCTCATTCATCTCTAGTAAATTCACTCTACATATTAAGCAATGATATCATTCATGATGAATTTTCCCCAATTTATCTGAATAGATGTGCTATAGACCTTTCACTTTCATGTTATTCCTCTGACTCCATTAAAAAATACTTTACTATTAGCTACGTCTAACCTTCTGATTGGTAGCTTCATTTTCATTATAATTGGATATTTAAGATTGAATGATCCAATTAATCTTTTTCATCCCTAAATTATTGCCTAATTGACTTGGATCTTTGAATTAGAATTAAATCATTTTATTCCATGCATTGACTATTCAATACAAATGTAATCTTTTTATGTAACAGCATGTTTCATGTCTCCATACCTGATAAAGAACAACTACTCAATATTAGTTCTAAACTGTCATGATTTACAATATATATTTAACTACATCTCAAATATGTCTCCAGAACTGGTTTTCAATGAGGCAGGTCTGCATCATCTTTAATTGGGAAATATCTTTTTTTTTTTACTTATAAACTTCTTTTTTCTAAAGTACTACCTTCAAACTTTTGATGCCTAATAGTCTTACTGTCTAATTGCATCTTTTTCATGTTTATTGCTATCATGGTTCATATTTGTTTTTGTTGTTCCTTTTTTTTTACTTTTCTTATTGTTGGCTTTTAGAAGTTATTACATTTGGACCTTGCAACCAATTTTTGAAAGCCTTATAGGTTAGTTAACTAGAATTTCACTGATCCTTAAATATCTATTTTCATTGTACGATTTTTCTTATAGAAGATGGAACAAAACTGGGTCTTAAATTGAAATTCTGTCTGTGGGTTTAAGTTTCAGTACATTCACACACATATCTTAAATGATGCTATTTCTTTGAGGGTTTTTCAGTCATGGAATACCTTTCATTAGAATCTATGTCGTAACACTTTGAAATAATAAGGTTTCTGTAGTTATTTAACCTTCTCTGCTTTCCTTTCATCTGCTGTTTAGTTGATTTCTAGTTCTGGGAAAGGATTTATTTATTTTTTGGTGCTGCTGTTGAAAATCAAATCTTAGGTTTAATGTTATTCTGGTCACTGCCTTCAAGTAATATAGTGCCAATTATATCAATGCAATCAAAGTAACTATTTCTCTTTTCCTGTTCTGGGGAATATTATTGGATCAAGCAGTTTGCCTCTAAAGTTATAAGTTAATGCATAAATATTTTATATCAAAACATTTATCTAGGGGGCTACATCCCAAATTCTATTCTCCCTTTCAAGAGCCTTGATCAGAAAAGCAATAAATTTTCCCCAGTTGTATATCATAATTTGTTTGGGATTTCTATTCACAATTATTTTGTAACTTAAATTTAATTTGTTCTCCCTGAAGTTTATGATTATTGTACTCAAAGTGTCCTTTGGCATCCAAACCAATACCAAGCAAACTGTAATTTTCCTGAAGGAATTATATTTATCTTATTGTATGCCATTCACTATCCTAATAGATTGCTGAATTCTCACTTTTTGATTGTTCTCACTTTATCCCATCCAACTTTGAACTGAAGGTACTAGTGCAGCATACCAATAAGTATATTTAATGGCCCTCTTTTTGAAATTTTCCCCATATTCCATATACCTGATTGTTCCATATGTTACAGTTAGCTTAATCACAATACTTGGGAATTTTGGAAATTGAATAAATATCAGATTTTAGAAAGGCTCCACAGCCACTATGGGGTTTTCTTCTATCTTTAGCCTTATTCAGCTAAATTCATTACCAATCATTGTGAAAAGGGAACCTGATGGGGAACTGCTTCAGCACATACAAAATAATGATTTTTATGTACATTATTTCTAACATATGAAGGTTAAATCTTATGGGATGCAGGTTAAGTGGATCAATATTTGGGAAAGCCCATAGATCCACTAAACAAAGAGGACAACCATATAGTTTCTCATTTCAGGATATATTGCATGAATCACTCAACAGTTTTTTTAGCTGTATTTCCCCTTTCTATGCACCAATCCCAGCTACAGAGAATTCATAGAAAACAGAATTCATACAATACAGGACGTCAACAAACACAGTGTGAAAGGACTATCAACCTTTATCACTTTCACTTTCAGAATTGTGTGTATATGTGTCTTTCAGAGGTGGGTTCCAGCAGGTTCTGACCAGTTGTGGAGAACCTGTAGTGAAAATTTTGAGTAGTTCGGAGAACCAGTAGTAAAAATTCTGACTGGCCCCACTCCATCTATTCTCTGCCTCCCAAGTCCCAGTTGATTGGGAGAAAATGGGGATTTTGCAGTAACCTTCCCCTGGAGTGGGGTGGGAATGGAGATTTTACAGTATCCTTCCTCTGCCATGCCCACCAAGCCAGACCCAAAGAACCGATAGTAAAACTTTTTGAAACCCACCACTGGTGTCTTCATACAGAAATGTCTGTGACATTCACTATAAAATTCCAAAAAATGATGTACTACAATGTGTTTGTTCCATTGTAACAGTGTCTAGCATATAGACATACACACACCACCAAGGAGTATACCCATTATCATTCATATACAGTAGATACATGTGTATGGGGAAGGAAGGTATTAAAATGATAAAGACAGTGGTTGCAGCAAGACAAAGAGCCAACGCTTTGTAGATGTCCATCGTGTCAATAATAAAAAGGATTAGGACTTTGATCATACTGCTTCAATTGCCATTGCTGCACCATTGCCATCACTGTCGTACTGCAGCAGTACTGATAGATGCTGTTGAGTAGTATTTGTATGGAGTCACAATCAGAGTCAATTTGTTTAAAAAGAAAACAATTTGTCAAGACTGCTGGTAAAGAAAAGGAAGAATTGAAACAGATAATTTGAGTGGCTACTCCTTCAAAGAGGTAAACAAAATAAAGGAAAATTGGAGAAGAATGGAAAGAACACCTGTGTTTCCATAGGAAGGATAGTCATGCAATTTTTTTATACTCATGGCAACTTTGTGTGTGTGTGTTTTTAAATCCAATTCTCATTCAGTTGAAAGAAAAGAATGCTTTTAAAAATCTTTCCATTGGCAAGAGAATTTTGGTGAAAGAATCATGTATGGATTTGATGATCTTCTTTGTACTTATCAATTAAAAGATGGCCAGGGACGAATGCATGAGTGTCTTGCCATTCTCATCAATTCTCTTCAGCAACTGTTCAATACCAAGGAAATACATAATGAGTAAGGCAGTGTAACAGCTCAGCAGTTAAGATCCTGAACATGTCAGCTGGAAGAGACCCAAGCACTGTGTGATGCGATGAGCACCAGTTTCTCTCTCCAGCTCCTGCCAACCTAGCAGTTTGAAAGCATGTAAAAGTGAGTAGATAAATAGGTACCACTTGAGGGAAAAAGGTTACTGCATTCCATATTTTCATGCTGGTCATATGATGATAGAAACATCTCTCAGACAATACAGGCTTCCTTTGCTGAGAATCAGAAATGAGCATTGTCTCCTTGAGTCAGTGTGACAGTGGAAACCTTTGAACCTTTTAACATGACCAGAGAAATTTACTTACTGTACATTTTCTATCAGGAAAGTAATTTTATTGTAATAGGAAGTCATATAACATCGATATCACCATCTATTATCTAGAACAGTAAAGTAAGCTCAAAAGTACCAGTCAGAGAAATCCATGTGAAATCCACAAGTCTCCTGGGAGTAAGTTTGAAAACCAAAAGCCCTTTGATAGAAGAAGAAAATGTCTTAGAATTTGCAAGACTACTTTGTCATGGCATTTTGTCATACCTGAAATTGGGATTTATAGGTACATAAAATTTCTGTTCTGTTCATGCTTCTTTCTCAGTCAGGAAGACCTTTAATCTTCTTTCTTTAAGAGCAATTATACTCAGTCTGTAAGAAAAATGAAAATGGAATTGAATACCCTTCCATTGGTGTTCTTTTGAAGGCTGTTTATTAATTATTTATTCAATATTCCTTTAATGTTTTCCTTCTTATTCTTCTGTTCTTTCTGTACTATGTCTTAGCCAAGATACATTACCACATGTACTTTCAGATAAGCTAAGAATTTTAGATGACAAAATACCCGCAACCCCAAAAATAGGTTCAGCATATCCACAGTTTATTTGTGCATATTTACAGTAATATTTTTAAAAGTATTAAAATATCCCATATATAATCATGGATAAGCCCATCCATAGATAAGCTGATCCTCAAATTTTTAACCAAAATACCATAACAAATGTATCATCTTTAAAATAAACCGATTGTGAAAATTAAAACAAATAAAATATTGAGGGTTGGTTTTTCCATGGAGGCCACCAATTTCATGTTATCTTGGTTAAAAACATCTGAGGATTGCTTAAGACAGTGGTTCTCAACCTGTGGGTTGGGACCCCATTGGGGGTCGAATGACAGTTTGCCAGGGGTCGCCTAAGACCATCGGAAATATGGGAAGTATACTTGCAAGTCAAAGAATCGCGCTCCAATGGTTGACTCCACAAGCCAGCTGCAGGCTCTTCAAATCACTAGCAGAATTCGGCTTCAGGCGCGATGAATTAAAAAAGAGAGAAATCTTTGCTCTAATGTCTCCCTCTCAAGCCAGCTGCAATCACTCCCAATCACTAGCCTAATCTGGCTTCAGGCGTGATAAACTTAATAGGGGAGGAGTCTCCGCTTTAATGCCTCCGTCCTCAAGGCAATTGCAAGCAGTTCAGATCGCTAGCCAATACGGCTTCAGGCACAATAAATTCAAAATGCAAATAATTTTACGGTTGGGGTCGCCACATCATGGGGAATTGTATTAAACGGGTCACCACATCGTGGGGAATTGTATTAAAGGGGTCGCAGCACTATAAAGGTTGAGAACCACTGGCTTAAGATGTTTATCTGCAGATGGGCCAATAGATGCATAGTAAAGATAGTAGTAGATAGTAGATTAAATGCAGAAAATGATAGCACAGGTTGCAGAAAGATCTTGAGTATTTTCCATAGGGATGGGGACAGAATACATGATTAGCACTCTGAACAAAAATAAACCTGTTATTCAAACAAAATCTACATGCTTTACCAAACAAGTGCACCCACACAATCTATACAGATATGCAGGTAGACCTTACTTAACTGCCCTGTTTAGCACTGTTTAAGTTACGCTACCATTAAAAAAAAATAACTTTATAAGTAGTCCTCACACTTAGGTTTGTTGCAGCATCCCCATGGTCACATGATCAAGATTTGGGTACTGGCATTTATGATTGTTGCAGCATCCCATGATCATATGATCCCTATTTCTGCACTCCACAACTAGCTTCTGAAAAGTAGACTCAATGAATTGCAAGTTGCTGTCATATAATGTCTCATTTAACATCTGCAACAGAAATGAGGTCATAAGCCTGTTGTAGTTGCATGATGTTTCACTTAATGACCACATTGCTTAGTGACAGTTGCTGGACCCATTTGTGGTAATTTAGCAAGGAATACTATAATTAACAATGATGTATTGTGTTTAAGCTATAATGCTGTTGGGGAAAGAAATACTGTGGCCTGCCAACGGATCTGGCTGCAGATTCAGACAATGAAGAGGTTGGGGAGGAACATGGGACAGTTCTGTAGTTTGGGAAATGCTTTGATGAGGCCTCTGCATCAGAGGCAGAGAGGGGGCCAGGGCCGTATGCCAGTTATCAGCTGCCTTCAGAGTCAAACATCAGTGAAACAGATGAACAGCTGGAGTCTGTTCCTAGTGTGCGCATGCGCAGAGTTGCCAGATAAAGGAAACAGCTAAAGAACAAGGGTTGACTTGGGAGTAAGGCCACAGGTGGACGATGAATGGCCTCTCCCAGAGAGAATAAAAGAGGAGTGAAAGGGGAGTGGCATTTGCAGGAGACAATTGGTTCATTCCTGCATTCTTGCAAAGTATTGCAGCGTCTGAAAGATATTGGCCTGGCCACTCTCCAAGCCTGATAAAAGTCGGTAATTGTGAACTATCTTGAAAGACTGTGGGAGAGGAAAGTCTTTGCTGGAGTGGAGTTCACTGTAAATTAAATAAAAGTAGTTTATCGGGATGAGGACTCTGCTTCGTGCTGCTGGGGAAGCCTAGGTCAAAACAAGAAGGTGGGATATAATGTATGTTGGTACATATCTCTTTCTGTGTGCAAAATTTAGATAACAGGGGAAAGATTTTGGATACTGTAAATATTTAGCCAATGTATGTCAAACAGAAAATTATGATTTATTCCCTTTTGTCTCAGAGTACAAGCCACAGGAAAATAAATCCTTTTTATTTTACTGAAAGGTATATTCCAGTCAACTGTTAAGAAAACTTCTTAATAACGAAAGCAATCAATCTAATTTTGTAGCAAAATAATCCGCCTACATGCAAACACATTTCCTGGATAGCTTCAATGTGATACTGGCAAACACTGGCAAAAAAGCACATTCCAGCTTCAGGATTTCATTCTATGGCCATCATTTCTGTAACTTACATACCAACCTAATCCTTAATTGGGTAAAGGCAAGATTTTTTCAGCTTTGTTTTTATTTTTTCAAACCTGCAATTACTAGATCCCCCCCTCCAAAAAAAAGCAGTGAAATGCTTTCATCTAAGGCAGAGGTCTTCAAAGCGTGGCTTAGTGGGGGGGGGGGTAATGTGACTGGGTGGGCATGGCCAACTCTTTTTTTTAACTTTTAAAAGCATTTTTTCTACAACCTCTTCAGCCAAAGAAGTTGTAAAAAAATTCTTTTAAAAGCCTCTGATGATCAGGCAACTCAGCTGGGATTGCCAGAGGAGACTTTTAAAAGCATTTTTTCTACAACCTCTTTGGCTGAAGAGGTTGTAAAAAATGCTTTTAAAAGCCTCTGACGATCCCAGCTGAGCCATGCGATCATCAGCCGAAGAAAAAATGCTTTTAAAAGTAAAACAAAAAACAAACAACCTCTGATAATCGCACGGCTCAGCTGGACATGGTGGGGGCAGGGATTTTTGCTACCAGTTGTCCAAACCACCCGCCGCCATTGCTACCAGATTGGGCGATCCGGTCCAGACCAGGAGCATTTCACCCCTGCTTCAACTCCCAGAATTTTCCAGCCAGCTATGGCTGAAGTCCACAAGTCTTAAAGCTGCCAAGTTTGAAGACCTCTGATCTAAGGCATATGACTTTGATTTTTAAGGGCTTTGTGTTGTAATTGCCATGCATTCAACCATATTGGCAGCATTGGATTAGGAATGCCTCATTATTTCATGGACTTTTCAGTTCTTTCCTTATAAAATCTGGTATGAAATGTCATTGTTATGATACAGAATTTATGTACGATTTCAAAAAAAAATTGAATGAAAGAAACAAAGCAAAATGGACAGAAGCTAAGGGAGTATATGCTGATCTGAAACACCTGGACATCCACACTTCCCAACCCATTTTACAACTCTCAAAAAGAAAAACCTTTCAGTAGAAACAAAGTCTTCTACAGAGGAAAAAATGCAAATTTACTTAATTAATATTCCTAAAGAATAAAATAATTAATAATCACACTTTTCTGGATCATATAATGCACTTTAGGGAATTAAAAATCCAATGAAAACTTGCATATCAAAAGGTTTATATTTAGAAAAAAAATTTACATTGATAAAAATGAAATCTGTTAAATTGTATTATGGTTTGTCAATAAGATAAACACTGAATATGTCATTATAAGATGGCAGTCTACTATTTTGTGCAGTTTTTAAACCTGAGACTGACAATTTACTATTTACTTAAATATAATTTTTGTGTAAGAATTCATATTACTTTGCTATGAAATATATGCCACTAATCATATGAAAATAATTGCAACTTTAAAATGTCAAAGAATTATTCACAAAAGAGATTCTAGCAGTGTGTTAAAATAGCACATTAGAAATGATGAGCTCTGAAATGAGAGTGACACATTTGCAGTCTGCAAACTGTGATGTATCATTACATTTAATGAAGTTTTAGCAGGTTTCTTACTGGTTTCAAACATTTGTTAGAGAAAATGTTTAGAATTGATAAATTCAGAAGAAAAATCTCTTAGAAATAACAAAAATCTCATTTTGGTCTTATTCAAGAAATAAATAAGTACAACCATAGATTATATGTAATTGCTGAGTTTTTATTACTATTATTAATTGGGATCTTTTAATAGAGAACAATAGCAATAGCATTTAGACTTATATACCCCTTCATATAGCACTCTCTAAGTGGTTTGCAGAGTCAGCATATTTCCCTGAGCAATCTGGGTTCTCATTCTCCCATTTTACATGGGAGGATGAAAGGCTGAGTCAACCTTGAGCAAGTCAGCATCAAACTCCTGGCAGTGGGCAGAATCAGTCTGCAATGCTGCATTCTAACCACTGTGCCACCATAGCCCCTAACATGTGTTCTTCAGTGGTGGGTTTCTACTGGTTTGTCCCAGTTCAGGCAAACCAGTAGTGATGGTGGTGGGAGGCTCCGCCCACCTGCCTAGACATCATCATGGATGCTCTGCGCATGTGCAGAAGGTTCTGCGACTGCACAGAAGTTCTCTGTGCGAGTGAAGCAAGTGCAAGTTCATGCTCACAGTTCCAAACCAGTAACAAAGATAAGTGGAACCCACTACTGGTGTTCTTCCACTGAGCTATACTACCTTCGCCATATTCAATCCCAGATACTTGGCTTTCATCATATTATATACCAATATTAGCTCAAGAAGTAAGATAGCAAGATGCAGGAAAGGCATGAGAAGGACTCAGAAGTTTGCTGAGAAGGAATTACCTTCAGGATTCAGAAAATTATTTTTATATGCTGGATTTTAATTGTAAAAAACCTAGACACATTCAGGAATTGAGGCATATAAAATAAATAAATTCTAGTAGTACAGGTAGTCATTAACTTACAACTATTCATTTAGTGACCATTTGAAGTTACAACAGCACTGAAAAAGTGACTTATGACCGTTTTTGCACACCACTGCAGCATCCCCATGACACCTGATCAAAATCCAAATGCTTGGCAATTGACTCATATTTATGACAGTGTTGTAGTGTTCTGGGGTCATGTGAGCACCTTTTGCAACTTTCTGACAAGCAAAGGAAACTAGCTTCAATTGACAATCATATTTATTTTATTTATTTATTTATTTTGTCACAACAATATATATAAGTATCATATAGAAAAGATTATATAGTGTATAAACATATGTAAGAGTAAATATTAGGAGGAATAAGCATATATATATGGTATCCTGCTGCGCCGGTTGGAGGGATTGGGAGTGGGAGGCACCGTTTATCGGTGGTTCTCCTCCTATCTCTCTGACCGGTCACAGTCGGTGTTGACAGGGGGGCAGAGGTCGGCTCCGAGGCGCCTCACTTGTGGGGTGCCGCAGGGATCGATTCTCTCGCCCCTTCTGTTTAACATCTACATGAAGCCGCTGGGTGAGATCATCAGTGGTTTCGGTGTGAAGTACCAGCTGTATGCGGATGACACCCAGCTGTACTTTTCTACACCGGACCACCCCAACGAAGCTATCGAAGTGCTGTCCCGGTGTCTGGAGGCCGTACGGGTCTGGATGGGGAGAAACAGGCTCAAGCTCAATCCCGCCAAGACAGAGTGGCTGTGGATGCTGGCATCCCGGTACAGTCAGCTAAATCCGCGGCTGACCATCGGTGGCGAGTCATTGGCCCCGATGGAAAGGGTTCGCAACTTAGGCGTCCTCCTGGATGAACGGCTGTCTCTAGAAGATCATTTGACGGCCGTCTCCAGGAGAGCGTTCTACCAGGTTCGCCTGGTACGCCAGTTGCGCCCCTTTCTGGACCGGGATGCCCTATGCACGGTCACTCACGCACTCGTGACGTCTTGCCTGGATTACTGCAATGCTCTCTACATGGGGCTCCCCTTGAAGGGCATCCGGAGGCTACAGTTAGTCCAGAATGCGGCTGCGCGGGTGATAGATGGAGCCCCTCGTGGCTCCCGCATAACACCCATCCTGCGCAGGCTGCACTGGCTGCCTGTGGCCTTCCGGGTGCGCTTCAAGGTTTTGGTGACCACCTTTAAAGCGCTCCATGGCATTGGGCCGGGTTATTTACGGGACCGCCTACTGCTACCGAATACCTCCCACCGACCCGTGCGCTCTCATAGAGAGGGTCTCCTCAGGGTGCCGTCAGCGAGGCAATGTCGTCTGGCGACGCCCAGGGGAAGAGCCTTCTCTGTGGGGGCTCCCACCCTTTGGAACGAACTACCCCCCGGACTCCGTCAGCTTCCGGACCTTCGGACCTTCCGCCGCGGGCTTAAAACATACTTATTTAATTGTGCAGGACTGAGCTAGATTTTAAATTTGGTTTTAATTGGGTTTTAATTGGATGTTTTAATTAACGGGCTTTTTGAATAAGTTTTTTAACTGTTTTTATACTGTATTTATATGTTTTTAAATGCCTGTAAACCGCCCTGAGTCCTTCGGGAGATAGGGCGGTATATAAATATGATTAAATAAATAAAAAAATAAATAAATATAAGAAGGAGAAAAAGAAAAACAATAGGACAGGAACGGTAGGCACGTTTGTGCGCTTATGCACGCCCCTTATGGTCCTCTTAGGAATGGGTTGAGGTCAATATTAGAAAGTTTTTGGTTAAGGCTTTTGGGATTATGGGAAGAGACCACAGAGTCAGGTAAAGTATTCCAAGCACTGATGATTCTGTTACAGAAGTCATATTTTCTGCAATCTAGATTAAAGCGGTTAACATTAAGTTTAAATCTATTGGTTGCTCTTGTATTATTGCAATTAAAGCTGAAGTAGTCTTTAACAGGAAGGACATTACAATAAATGATTCTATGCGTTAAACTTAAGCCTTGTCAAGGCTATGGAGTTCCAAGTTTTCTAAGCCTAGGATTTCAAGTCTGGTGGGATAATGTATTTTGTTGTTTTCAGAGGAATGGAGAACTCTTCTTGTAAAATATTTCTGGACACGCTCAATTGTATTGATGTCAAATATCTGGTGAGGGTTCCAGACAGTTGAGCTGTATTCTAGGTCTAGCAAATGTTTTATATGCTCTGGTTAGTAGTGTAGTGTTTTTGGAAAAGAAGCTAAGCAAGATTAGGTTTACAACTCTTAGAGCCTTTTTTGCTATGTAGTTGCAGTGGGCTTTGGCACTTAGATCATTTGATATGAAAACTCCAAGGTCTTTAACAGGGTGGGGGTCATCTGTAAGGTAATGCCCATCAAGTATGTACTTAGTGTTTGGGTTCTTTTTTCCAATATGTAAGACTGAGCATTTGCTGGTTTATTACTACCTTAATAACTGCACTGATTCACTTAACAACTGTGGCTGGAAAGATCGTAAACTGGGACAAAACTCACTTAACAACTGTCTTGCTTAACACAATTTTGGGCTTCAGTACAGGTCAAGGGCTACATATACTGGAAGAGCTACCATTTTGGAATGCTTGCTGCTTGGCCTTTCTGATGAAGCAGCACTTCCTACTAAGTTATTCTTTGTCAGCACACTGCAATTAAAAATTGAAAAAAGCAAAGTTAAGGCAAAGATTAAAGCTGAAGTTATACTTCTGAACAGTGCCAGCTCAATGATATATGGCTTTCACTGACTGATGCCTGGGAAGGAGGGGGCAGCATTGGCCCACTCTACCTTTTGGCATTCTAAGCAGTGTGTACTCAACCTTTGCCTAAAACTAGCCCTTATTTAAAGAACTGTGAAGAAGCAAGATGGTTGTTTTAATTTACCATGATAAAAAATAGTACTTTTGTGTAGACATAGTTGTTTTATATATGACTTAAATTTTTGATTTACAATATGCATTTGAAGAGCAAATCCAATTAATTTTACTTCCTTTCCTATTCTTTCTGCGTCCTCCTTTTTAGGGAGAATTGAATGTGATCAAATTCTTAATCAAGCTGACCTCATTTCCACGTTGAAAGTAATATGCAGATCATAATATTCTATCCTCTCGATTCTGCATTTGTTCAGTTCAAAAAATTCAGCAGTTGAAACTACAGTTTGTGTTCTGCAGCCTTGTACCTTTTATAAGGTACTCAAGGACTTTCTTATAACTCCTTACCTGGTGAAACACCCAGGAAATTCCTTTAAGGGTTCAGTTATTATCCAATTGTTATGATTTAGTATCCTTGCATATAGCTAAATTTTATTATATTGTCTATAAAATTAGACAGACATTGATTATTCACCACCAATTGTGATTGATACTTTACCTTGTTTTATTTTTACTTTATTTTTAGTTTTAATGTGTCTTTGTTTATAATTATGGTAAGTGGTAGAAATAAAAATATAATTAAAATTTAGCATACAAAAAAAAATCTGTTCAGCAAAAAATTATGCGGACATGAAAAAATTCAACACCTATATAAAAATGAAAATAAAGTTTCTTTCAGATTAAAACACAGCACAATTCATAAATACAATGTACAAAACTAAAAATGGATTGGATCTAGCCTCCTTTATACATAGAAATGTTAAATTATCCATCTTTAATTGAGTGTATGAATATTGCGTAATTGAAAAAAAATGTATATAATAGAGCATGCACACATAATTTTATACAACAAAAATCTTTAAATTTGGAGGGGTTTTTTAAATTGTTCCTATCCCCCTCTCCCCCACTTTTTTCTGAGGCAATTTCTTTTAGTTCACATACAGGAAAGGAAAAGAAGTAGGGAGAAGAAATGGAAGAGGGAACATACACTCAGGTCTAAAACAATTTCTTATAACTGTCAGTCCTTGAAAGAGCAACATGACAGAGACTCTAAGAACTCCATTTTATTGTTACCCAAAATTTTAACAGGAATTAAAAGCCTACTCCTTCCAAATGACAACATAGTCAAGAAGGACTATACTGAGACTCTTTCTTGTGCTTTTTATTTTCCAGGATTGAACAAGTATTTTTCTCTCAAGGCCAGTGCTAAATTCCTTTATCATAATTTCAAAGATGGATTCATAATGCAGTTTTACTGTTGCTTTGTTCACCTTCCCAGCCTGGTCTGGGATTTCCTGATAGTCTCTATCCAAATGCTAACCAAACTATGCTTAGCTTTTCAAGATTAGCCAGTCAGACAACCTAAATTACCTTTAAGAGAATTTCAAGATATTATTTCTCAGTAGAAGTCAAATGCAAAAACAGATGAGCAAAATTATGTAAGTGATTTATTTGACCAGGAATGTATGTCTAAGGAATTTTTTTTTTAAAGTCTGTGTTTTATTTTGTTTTTGAATATAAACTTTTTAGGATCAAGGTTAACAAAAGGAAATATTCTAAACTTTCCCTAAACGTTTATGATACAGGTTTCTTTGTCCTTAAATTCAGATAAAATAGAAAGTACCGTCACTAATTGAAAAAATGCATTATTTGTTCAACAGTGGATAGAAAAGCAAGTTTCTTCTTCTCTTCACCATTCAAAATTTGTTAAGGGGAGAAAATGGTTTGGTATAGCTAGGGCCACCACACATGGACTACAAACATTTGGATGACCACTAGTTATTTTCACAGCAATCTAACAATTATCTAGATTTTTTCAGTTTAGATCTGATAGTCATAGCATAGTGCAGCAATTATTTCACTGTTCTAACTAGCAGCAATTCCAATGTTAACTATCTGGGGTAGGGGTATCAAACTGGTGGTCTGCAGGCTGGATGCGTCATGTGCAGGCCATGCCCACCCTGGCTCCATAAAGGCAAAAAATGCCACAATATATCACAATACGTCACATGACACGATCAAATTTGACACCCGTGGTCTAGGGTTTTGGTTGGAAGGAAATTGCAGTTAGTCAGAAGAAATTAAGATCAAAAGTTAAGCCAAACATATAGAGATGAGAGTCCAGAAAGGATAAGAGTTGGTAGTTTTGGGAAAGGAAGGAAAGGAACCAAGTTACTTTGGCAAGGCCAATAGTTTATAGACAATGTCCAAGAAACCAGGTAGATAGAAACCTGCTTTAATGTCTGATCTCTTACGGTATAGTTGCATTCAAACTCATTTGCAGCATAACAACTCTTGCAGAGTCCATATTTATACAGTGAGGAAACATATTCACAATTAGATTGCTTTTCAATTGACTCTTTAAACCCACATTAGTGTGCCAAGTCTCTGTTTGAGTTGGTATCATCTGTTCAACATTCTTCTCTTTTCCAAAATCCAAAATAGTCTTTAGGCAGATTTGCTAAACAGGTAATTCTAAACAAAACATTGTTGTTGACTGCCAATTGCCTAGCAACAAAAGGGAAAATTCCTTATATCAGGAATGGTAGGCTGCATAAACTGTTGTCTCATAATAAAGTCTTCCTTGGGAACTTTTGTAAAATGTCAGGAGTAGTTTTAAAAATTGTTCATTTTCAAAGTACATTTTAAGTGTTTTGAGTGTACATGAATGTTTCTCAAATTTGTGAACTCATCCTCCTCCTTCACACTTCTCCATAACAAATAAACAAAGCAGTTGTTTGGAGAGAGAAAAAATCTGAAAATCTGTTGCTATATAAGAATGCCACCCTCAACAGGGGAGTGAAATTCAGATCCCGTTTCCTTCCTTCCTTCCTTCTTTCCTTCCTTCCTTCCTTCCTTCCTTCCTTCCTTCCTTCCTTCCTTCCTTCCTTCCTTCTTTCTCTCTCTCTCTCTCTCTTTCACACACATCTACACAAGTTGTATTAAGACAACAAATAAACAGTAAATTGAAATACAGATGAATCATTAAACAGCAAGGTGGGACAACTTTTTCAGGAAGAGAGTGATGGATGCCAGAGAATAACAATGAACTTCTGCAGAGTCTAACATAACATCCTTAAGTACTTTGGAACACCCTGTACCAGAAATAATAGGCAGCCACTACTTCAGACTGCTTCTGCATGTCTAGATAAAGATATTTCATCTTTGCATCAAGGGCAAGGTAATTAGGCCAGAGGATGAAAGGGCTGACTTATATCTATTCACAGTATTGTCTGCATATTCAAAATATTCATGTAGGCAAGAAATATGGTAATTTGATAACTTCTAAATCAGCTGCCCCCTTGCCCATTTTATTAGCTCCAGTAGATGGGTATGTTGTGACTCCAGCCCCCGAACCTGGCCCCATGCCCGAAAGTGACTCCGAGAGTGAGGGGGAAGGGCCGGTAAGACTTACCTTGGGAGCACCGATGCCTTTGGCCCGGCTCCAGGAGCCAGAACCAGGCCAGTCGGAGGACGTAATGAGGCCATCATCCCCTGATTCCTCCCTTCCTCAGGCTACGCCTTCAGACCTAGCTGATAATAATAATAATAATCAAGCTTGGATTAACCCGCGCTTCAGAAGATTAGAAAGGTGGCATCATCAAAGGGAAGGGTAGGGCAGGAGCCCCACCCCACAGGATATATAAGGAGCTTTGGGACTACTCGCACTCCACGGGGAGCAAAAGATTAGCTGAACCGTTTCAAAGAGAGCTGAAGTCTTACTCTGCAAGTCATTTGTTTGAACTTTGGCAAGCAGCTGCAATTTCTCTGCTAGGACTGATAAGAGCCATGAATCCAGTGGCTGAAGGCCAGCTCGTTACTCCGAAGTGGGGAAGGAGACACAACAGGGTACACTATTTACTCTGATATCTTTATTCAGTAATTATAGTAAATTTGATATGTCTTATGTATGGCACATGTTTTGCTGATTAAATTCCCAGTAACCTTTCTCTGTGTGTTTCCTATTTGGAATATGAGTGTTGTCAAACTACCAAAATCAGCCTTTGGCTCCAGCAGATGAAAGTAGTTTTAAAAAAAGTAATTTTAGGTTGCTAAGCAAGAATTTAAGCAACAACTTTCCAGTTAGAACTACAGAGCAAAATTGGAATTCTTTTGACTGTAAAAGAAAAAGGGTGTCAAACTCGCCTCATCATGATCTCATCACGTGACGTATCGTGACTTTTTCCCCCTTCGCTAAACTGGGTGTGGGTGTGGCCAGTGTGTGGCGCATACAGCCTGAGAGTTTGACAGCCCTGCTCTATGGCATTTGGGTGATAGTATTTCTCTTGACGTTAATTGTTGTTCAGTAGGTACATGTAAATAAGTAAAACTCAGTATTAAATGCAAATTTAAAAGAAGGAAAAGTTACTTTTTTTAACTATCAATCATATTACTGTCTACAATTGCTGCCATTATTTTTAGGTCATACATTTCTGCATAGAAATATAATTCACAAATTGTATACTTGATAGGAAATACATTCCTTCTTTTGAATGTATGTAAGATAAATATTTTAAAGGAAGCAGTTTTCTGTTCATCCACACTTTCTTTCAAGAGAACAATTTTGTTAGGCAGTATATAATGTTTCAAATTCAAAGCATTTTCAGCTTAAAAAACAAAAAAAAAAGATTTACCTGACCATTCTAACATGTTAGAACATTAAAAAGCTGATTTTGAAACATTTTGTACTTCCCTAGTTCCTAGCAGAAACAGAAATTAATCCTTTGCCAACTGCAGTGTGATAAGCCTGCTTCTTGCTGAATCTGCATGCATCCATGTAGACACCCAAGTTTCCTGTAATAATTCCATGCTAAGCCTTGCTGTACTAAGATATTAAGGAGCTGGGAACAGAAAAAACTAAGTTCTCATGAGACATCGTGCTTATAGAAAAAGGAGTAGAGTTGGCAAATTGAGATGCCTTAAAATATCAGGAATATAGTTAGAAAGGTTAGAGATGACAGCAGATGGCTTAAATGAATGATATGAAATCTAGTGATTGCTAAAGAGGGATTCTTGGTTTTAATTTTAAAAAATGGCTAATGATCCTGAAATGAATCAGTCAGCATTATATTGTTGGAAGCTAATTAGTCTAGTAGTGATCACAACTCCAACTTACTTCAAGGTTGAGACCCAAGGTTGAGACCCAAGAGAAGATGCACCAAAGAAGAAAAGTACCATGGGATAAATTAACCAACACAACCAATTAATCAATATAGACACATATTCCAGAAGTATTCCAGAAGATAGAAGAAAGAAAATAAAAAAATATATCTAACAAAGGGACATGAGCTAAATCCAGGCCAACAGCTGGTTCATCTTACTGAGAGAGATGGAAAATTGGCATTGAGTTCTGCAAACCCTTTTTATAGTACCAAATAGGGATAGTTTTTGTATGGGACATGATGGCTCAGTGGCTAAGTTGCTGAGCTTGTCAATTAAAAGATCGACAGTTCAAAGTAGATCCCTAGTGCTGCGTAACGGGATGAGCTCCCATTATTTGTCCCAGCTTCTGCCAACCTAGCAGTTCAAAAGCACGTAAAAATGCAAGTAGAAAAATAGGGACCACCTTTGGTGGGAAGGTAACAGCGTTCCGTGCGCCTTTGGTGTTTAGTCATGCTGGCCACATGACCATGAAGACGTCTTTGGACAGCGCTAGCTCTTCGGCTTTGAAATGGAGGTGAGCATCGCCCTTAGAGTCAGGAATGACTAGCACATATGTGCAAGGGAAACCTTTACCTTTATCTTTTTAGGGATAGTTTTAGTGTATATTATAGCAAGATAAAAAGATGCACATACACTAAGGTTTATATCATAGTTTATGAAAATACTAATGCTTAAAATAGTTTTGAGGATAAAAAAGGACTGTTTCCTTTATTTTAACAAAGGGTGCTATATTGAGGAGGAGGGCTGTTAGTTGTGAAATGTAAAACAATTATGAGTTGCAAGCCTTTTTGTAATTGGAACCTGAACCTGAAATTATTTCCCACTGTCTTTTAAAGAAGAAAAGATAAGACAGAAACTAGAATAGTATGTTGCACTGCCTCTTTCAATTAAATTCCTCTCAAACTGTGTACATATCCCATGACACAGAGGTAAGTAGACTCTGTCCTCACTCACTCCTGTCCCAGCCAGAATCTGAAAACACTTTCACAAGTGCATTTACTGCTTGACAGATTTGTCATCAAAGCAGTCAGAGAAAAGTGGATGTTTGAGGTAAAATAATCAGAAGGCCCAGGTGGAGCATATACCATGCATTTCCTAAGTGAGACACTCATTAGTTTCAAGGATATAACTTTTCCTATAATTCTGTGCCAGGTTTCTAATTAAGTAAATAAAGAAACTGGTTTATTGACTGCTAATAACTCAGACAAACAACTAACTAAATAAAAGGTAGTTAATCCTTAGATAGCTATAGGAGAAAAAAGGGACCTGAAGAAATTTTCTTTATAGCTAAAACAAATCCAAGTTCCTAAAACATAATTTCCAATAGTGTCCACACACTATGCTTTAATGTAGCTTAGGCTAGTAGGCTATTCCCTAATCATTTTATGACTATCAAGCTGGTTTATTTCTGCCGTTTAGTTTGAATAAAATGGTTTAGATCAAAGCAGGGATTATTTCTCACTCAATTATGTGTATCCAGTATATATAATTGCTGAATATCTAAAAAAACACTACTTTCTTAGGGTTATCTAAATGTGGATTTTAAAATGGAATTATAGGGAGCAACCACTGAACATGGTGATTCTCTGTGTGACTCAGTTTTTCTTGCAACAGCTTATGAAGAAGTTTAACTTTTGACTACACACACATAACATACACGCATACCATCCACAGGCATATACCTGAACAGAGATAGTTCTTAGTAGACTGATAATGCATACATCAGCATAAAACAAAGATACAACAAACACATGCAATCTCCATCACTATCACCCATTAGACTAGAATAGAATAGAATAGAATTTTATTGGCCAAGTGTGATTGGACACACAAGGAATTTGTCTTGGTGCATATGCTCTCAGTGTACATAAAAGAAAAGATACGTTCATCAAGGTACAACATTTACAACACAATTGATGATCAATATATCAATATAAATCATAAGGATTGCCAGCAACAAGTTATAGTCATACAGTCATAAGTGGAAAGAGATTAGTGCTGGGATGAGCTCCCATTATTTGTCCCAGCTTCTGCCAACCTAGCAGCACGTAAAAGCACGTAAAAATGCAAGTAGAAAAATAGGGACCACCTTTGGTGGGAAGGTAACAGCGTTCCGTGCGCCTTTGGTGTTTAGTCATGCTGGCCACATGACCATGAAGACGTCTTTGGACAGCGCTAGCTCTTCAGCTTTGAAATGGAGGTGAGCATCGCCCTTAGAGTCGGGAATGACTAGCACATATGTGCAAGGGAAACCTTTACCTTTATCTTTTTAGGGATAGTTTTAGTGTATATTATAGCAAGATAAAAAGATGCACATACACTAAGGTTTATATCATAGTTTATGAAAATACTAATGCTTAAAATAGTTTTGAGGATAAAAAAGGACTGTTTCCTTTATTTTAACAAAGGGTGCTATATTGAGGAGGAGGGCTGTTAGTTGTGAAATGTAAAACAATTATGAGTTGCAAGCCTTTTTGTAATTGGAACCTGAACCTGAAATTATTTCCCACTGTCTTTTAAAGAAGAAAAGATAAGACAGAAACTAGAATAGTATGTTGCACTGCCTCTTTCAATTAAATTCCTCTCAAACTGTGTACATATCCCATGACACAGAGGTAAGTAGACTCTGTCCTCACTCACTCCTGTCCCAGCCAGAATCTGAAAACACTTTCACAAGTGCATTTACTGCTTGACAGATTTGTCATCAAAGCAGTCAGAGAAAAGTGGATGTTTGAGGTAAAATAATCAGAAGGCCCAGGTGGAGCATATACCATGCATTTCCTAAGTGAGACACTCATTAGTTTCAAGGATATAACTTTTCCTATAATTCTGTGCCAAGTTTCTAATTAAGTAAATAAAGAAACTGGTTTATTGACTGCTAATAACTCAGACAAACAACTAACTAAATAAAAGGTAGTTAATCCTTAGATAGCTATAGGAGAAAAAAGGGACCTGAAGAAATTTTCTTTATAGCTAAAACAAATCCAAGTTCCTAAAACATAATTTCCAATAGTGTCCACACACTATGCTTTAATGTAGCTTAGGCTAGTAGGCTATTCCCTAATCATTTTATGACTATCAAGCTGGTTTATTTCTGCCGTTTAGTTTGAATAAAATGGTTTAGATCAAAGCAGGGATTATTTCTCACTCAATTATGTGTATCCAGTATATATAATTGCTGAATATCTAAAAAAACACTACTTTCTTAGGGTTATCTAAATGTGGATTTTAAAATGGAATTATAGGGAGCAACCACTGAACATGGTGATTCTCTGTGTGACTCAGTTTTTCTTGCAACAGCTTATGAAGAAGTTTAACTTTTGACTACACACACATAACATACACGCATACCATCCACAGGCATATACCTGAACAGAGATAGTTCTTAGTAGACTGATAATGCATACATCAGCATAAAACAAAGATACAACAAACACATGCAATCTCCATCACTATCACCCATTAGACTACATTAGAGATATACAAATGCTGATAGTACTAAAGAGCATCTTCCAGAGGCATCAAAATTTGCAAGATGTACTTGACATAGCAGTCCAAACTCCATCTGTTTTGTATGAGTGTGTGACACTGAGACACTGTAAGACTTGGACAGTGCTGTTTCCGGCATCCTGCAGAATATTTTTTTATAATTTTAAACTGCCTAGGATTCAGACAGTAAGCAATATCTAAATATTTGTAAATGAACCAATTTGCCAGATTAAAATTAAATTTCTTTCTTTCTTTCTTTCTTTCTTTCTTTCTTTCTTTCTTTCTTTCTTTCTTTCTTTCTTTCTTTCTTTCTTGTTACCTCCCAGGAAAGGAAACGTAATGATTTAGTCACTTGACCATATCAAAAATTATAAAACTAATACAAATATACAAGTAGATACAAAGAAAGCAAGAGGACATGTTCATAGTAAGTTGTCACCCCTACAGTTAACACCAGTCTGATTTAAATATTCTGATCTCTTCAAAATGTTCTTTGATATAAAGAGAGTGGTCTTACAAGACAATTTTTCCTGGGTGCCCCAGTATTTTCCACTTTTTAAATAAGAATTAAATAAGCAGCCCTTTCTACTGAGTGCAGTTTGCAGTCAAAAAGGATATATATCCAATATCTTTAAAGATTGGTGCTCCACAAATACAGAGTCTTTCTTCAGACGGAAACCTCCCATAGTCTTCCATGGAGTCTAGGTTTGTTTGTTTTTTTGTTGTTGTTTTTTTTGGAAAGGAGCTTTAAAAGGGCCGGTTTAGCTCACGCTGGTAAAGCCTGTTATTAAGAACACAGTAGCCTGCAATTACTGCAGGTTCGAGCCCGGCCCAAGGTTGACTCAGCCTTCCATCCTTTATAAGGTAGGTAAAATGAGGACCCAGATTGTTGGGGGGGCAATAAGTTGACTTTGTAAAAATATACAAATTTAAATAATAAATAAATAATAAATAAATAAATTTTAAACCCTTTTCTCTCTTCTGTAATACTGTACTTCACATAATAGAAAGGAAACATAATGATTTAGTCACTTGACCATATCAAAAATTATAAAACTAATACAAATATACAAGTAGATACAAAGAAAGCAAGAGGACATATTCATAGTAAGTTGTCACCCCTACAGTTAACACCAGTCTGATTTAAATATTCTGATCTCTTCAAAATGTTCTTTGATATAAAGAGAGTGGTCTTACAAGACAATTTTTCCTGGGTGCCCCAGTATTTTCCACTTTTTAAATAAGAATTAAATAAGCAGCCCTTTCTACAGAGTGCAGTTTGCAGTCAAAAAGGATATATATCCAATATCTTTAAAGATTGGTGCTCCACAAATACACAGTCTTTCTTCAGACGGAAACCTCCATGGAGTCTAGGTTTGTTTGTTTTTTTGTTGTTGTTTTTTTGGAAAGGAGCTTTAAAAGGGCCGGTTTAGCTCACGCTGGTAAAGCCTGTTATTAAGAACACAGTAGCCTGCAATTACTGCAGGTTCGAGCCCGGCCCAAGGTTGACTCAGCCTTCCATCCTTTATAAGGTAGGTAAAATGAGGACCCAGATTGTTGGGGGGGCAATAAGTTGACTTTGTAAAAATATACAAATGGAATGAGACTATTGCCTTATACACTGTAAGCCGCCCTGAGTCTTCGGAGAAGGGCGGGGTATAAATGTAAACAAAAAAAAAAATGCTCTTCTGAGCTATTAAGGCATATATAATGTGGAGAGGGGGTTGACTTGTGTTGAGCCAGCCACTTCAAAGGCTTAATATATTTAAGTCCTGCAATATCATCCTGAGCAGCCACATTAATGACTCTTTGAAAGTTTTCTTACATTTGATTAGACTGGGAATTGAATGGAGAATCCATATTTTGAGATGACATTTCGATTTTCAAAGTAATAAATGTAAGGCCCTAATGCCAAAATAATGTATTGACCATTTTTGTGCATTTCCAGTCATTATGAACAATAATGGCAGCTTGGGAGTAGTAGCCAAAAAACATCTGAAAGACCTCAGATACCCTAAAATTTAGATCTTACTTTCCCTAAATAATCTGAAATCCACATAATATATTATTGCAAGTATGGAAATCCATTCATCTTTCCTTTTAAAAAAAAAAGCATAGTGTCTGACTACTCTAAATGTTCAGTCAGGAAGTTGACAAAAATATTAATTTTATGTTGAAAACTTGGTTTGAAATCCTTTCAGTGATTTGAGCTCCATGAAGGACAGATGAACTGTGAGAGCTGTCAAGAAATGAAAATGTACTGAGTAAAACATTCAAAACTAAAGTTGGAAGTTTGGAGTGTAATAACAAAGAGCTACCTGATTGAAGGCCAACTTCTTTCAATGCATAATAACATATTTCATTAAAGCTGCACAGATATATTTAAATGCACTGAGCATTCCTTTCTAAGACAGCCCTGCTGTGTATATGTTTATCTTCAAAACCTACCCCATTCTCAGCAGCAAATGCAATTAAATTTTTCTGCAACTTTTAAAAATCAAGAAGAGAAGAATAACTCTATTGTCACATTAAATGTACATTAATTGGCATATATTAAAATGAGATTTTAATTTATTTTCAATTATCAATTTTAATATAGATCTATTATTAACATAAATACAAAGCCATAGTGTTGCTGTAGTAATTAATGCTGCTGCTTACGTTATTTTATCTATCTTGTTTATTTGAATTATCTTTCTAAGAGATTAGGAACAACATTTGGCAATGATACTAATGTTCTACTAGCCTTGATTTATTTATTTATTTATTTATTATTCAAACTTATATACCGCCCTATCTCCCAAAGGACTCAGGGCGGTTAACAGGCATATAAAAACATCAATATACAAATTAAAATAATCATTAAAAAACTTATTCTAATGCCCAATATTAAAAATAGAAATATAAATACTAAAATCAATTTAAAACCCCTCTAAATTTAAAATCTAAGCCAGTCCTGCACAGATGAATAAATGTGTCTTGAGCTCGCGACGGAAGGTTCGGAGATCCGGAAGTTGACGGAGTCCTGGGGGGAGTTCGTTCCAGAGGGAGGGAGCCCCCACAGAGAAGGCCCTTCCCCTGGGCGTCGCCAGACGACACTGCCTAGCTGACGGCACCCTGAGGAGTCCCTCTCTGTGAGAGCGCACGGGTCGGTGAGAGGTATCTGATCGCAGCAGGCGGTCCCGTAGATAACCCGGCCCTATGCCATGGAGCGCTTTAAAGGTAGCCACAGGTAGCCAGTGCAGCCTGCGCAGGATGGGTGTTATGCGGGAGCCCCGAGGAGCTCCATCTATCACCCGCGCAGCCGCATTCTGGACTAACTGTAGCCTCCGGATGCCCTTCAAGGGAAGCCCCATGTAGAGAGCGTTGCAGTAATCCAGGCGAGACGTCACGAGGGCGTGAGTGACCGTGCATAGGGCCTCCCGGTCCAGAAAGGGGCGCAACTGGCGCACCAGGCGAACCTGGTAGAACGCTCTCCTGGAGACGGCCACAAATGATCTTCTAGAGACAGCCGCTCATCCAGGAGGACGCTGTTGCGCACCCTCTCCATCGGGGCCAATGACTCGCCACCGATGGTCAGCCGGATTTAGCTGACTGTACCGGGATGCCGCATCCACAGCCACTCTGTCTTGGAGGGATTGAGCTTGAGCCTGTTTCTCCCCATCCAGACCCGTCGGCCTCCAGACACCGGGACAGCACTTGACAGCGTTGGGGTGGTCCGTGAAAAGTACAGCTGGGTGTCATCCGCGACAGCTGGTACCTCACACCGAACCCACTGATGATCTCACCCAGCGGCTTCATGTAGATGTTGAACAGAAGGGCGAGAGGATCGACCCCGCGGCACCCCACAAGTGAGGCGCCTCGGGCCGACCTCTGCCCCTGTCAACACCGACTGCGACCGGTCGGAGAGATAGGAGGAGAACCACCGATAAACGGTGCCTCCCACTCCCAATCCTCCAACCGCGCAGCAGGATACCATGGTCGATGGTATCGAAAGCCGCTGAGAGGTCTAATAGGACCAGGGCAGAGGAACAACCCTCATCCCTGGCCCTCCAGAGATCATCCACCAACGCGACCAAAGCCGTCTCCGTGCTGTAACCGGGCCGGAAACCGGACTGAACGGGTCTAGATAGACAGTTTCATCCAGGTGCAAGGAAACTGATATGCCACCATATTTCTACAACCTTCGCTGAAGGTTGGAGACCGACGATAATTACCTAAAACAGCGGGTCAGGAAGGCTTCTTGAGGAGGGCCTCACCACCGCCTCTTTCAAGGCGGCCGGAAAGACACCTCCACCAAGGAAGCGCCAGAATCGCCTGAGCCAGCTCGTGTCACCTCCTGCGTGGCCAGCACCAACCAGGAGGGGCACGGGTCCAGTAAACATGTGGTGGCATTCAGCCTCCCCAACAACCTGTCCATGTCCTCGGAGCGACAGGGTCAAACTCATCCCATAAAATGTCACCAAGACCACCTCAGCCGTCTCACCCGTATCACCGCAATCTTGGTCCAAACCATCCCGGTTGAACGATTTTATCGTATAGATAACCGTTAAACTCCTCAGCACGTCCCTGCAGCGGGTCATCCCGCCCCTGGTGTAGGAGGGAGCGGGTCACCCGAAACAGGGCGGCTGGGCGGTTATCTGCCGATGCAATGAGGGAGGAGGCGTAGCTACGCCTCGCTTCCCTCAATGCCACTAGGTAAGTCCTAGTATAGGACTTCACTAGTGTCCGATCAGCTTCTGAACGGCTGGACCTCCAGGAACTCTCTAGGCGTCTTCTCCGGCGCTTCATCCCCCTCAGCTCCTCGGAGAACCAAGGAGCCGGTTGGGACCTGCGCCGGGTCAGAGGCCGCAAAGGCACGACACGGTCTAAGGCCCCCGCCGCGGCCCGTTCCCAGGCCAATTGAGGTATTGTTTCTTCCATCACAAATTATCTGACATTTTTGAGTCCACCATTACGTACAAACCATTGAGGACCTGTATACTGCACGAATCAAGAAGAGGGCCGTGAAAATATTTACAGATCCCTCACATCCAGGACATAAACTGTTTCAACTCCTACCCTCAAAACGACGCTATAGAGCACTGCACACCAGAACAACAAGACACAAGAACAGTTTTTCCCCGAAGGCCATCACTCTGCTAAACAAATAATTCCCTCAACACTGTCAAACTATTTACTAAATCTGCACTACTATTAATTTTCTCATCGTTCCCATCACCAATCTCTTTCCACTTATGACTGCATGACTGTAACTTTGTTGCTGGCAATCCTTATGATTTATATTGATATATTGACCATCATTTGTGTTGTAAATGTTGTACTTTGATGAATGTAACTTTTCTTTTATGTACACTGAGAGCATATGCACCAAGACAAATTCCTTGTGTGTGCAATCACACTTGGCCAATAAAAAATTCTATTCTATTCTATTCTATTCTATTCTATTCTATTCTATTCTATTCTATTCTATTCTATTCTATTCTATTCTATTCTATTCTAAATAGAAAACAAACAAAGTCCAGAAAGGCAAAGAAGACTAAGTATCACTTTCCTTATTATATATCCATTTACAAACATCCATGCCAGCAGGAATCATGGTCACATAAACAGGTAGGAAAGGAACTTGGACTATCAACGTTTATCAAGTTTGATAATACTATTGTTATTAACAATGCTATTGTTATTATTATGACTATTATGGTTAATAAAACATATGAAGAACAGTTACAGAAACTGGGCACGGCTAGTCTAGTGAAGAAAAGGACCAGGGGAGATATCATAGCTGTCTTCCAATACTTGAGGGGCTGCCACAGAGGGGAGGGGGTCAAGCTATTTTCCAAAGCACCTGAAGGCCAGACAAGGAATAATGGATGAAACTGATCAAGGAGAGATTCAATCTGGAAATAAGGAGAAACTTTCTGACAGTGAGAACAATCAACCAACAGAACAGCTTGCCTTCAGAAGTTGTAGGAGCTTCATCACTTGAGACTTTCAAGAAAAGATTGGACTGCCATTTGACAGAAATTGTGTAGGGTCACCTGCTTAGGCGGGGGGTTGGACTAGATCAGGGGTCTCCAACCTTGGCAACTTTAAGACTTGTGAACTTCAACTCCCAGAATTCCTCAGCCAGCTTTGCTGAGGAATTCTGGGAGTTGAAGTCCACAAGTCTTAAAGTTGTCAAGGTTGGAGACCCCTGGACTAGATGATCTATAAAGTCCCTTTCAACTCTGTTAATTTGTCATCTGTTAATTGTTGCTCTTGCTACAAAGCTGTTTAGTAAGAAAGTTGCTTCTAGTATTGGAATCCTGCCTCTAATTTAAGATGGAGAAACACAAATTTATTATATCCTATATACAAATAAAACAAAGAAGTCTATAACTGAAAACAAATAGGGGAAATGCAACTATAATGTGGCATTTCTGTCGTGTTTATTTTTCTTATTATTTTATGTGATAGCTCAACATGAATTCAGGACTTTATTTATAGCTCAAATTTATAAAGCCCATCTCTAGTTGGCATACAGATTAAAAGCAAAACCCAAAACATGACATCATTTTATTTTTAAAAGGCCATTGCTAGAAGGAATAGATATATACCAAGTATAATCCAATTCAGGCAGACACACACCACAACCTAACCCAGAACTTTGGAGAAAATCCAGGTCTTCAAAGCCTACTTAACGGATTTTCAGAACTCTGTGGATGAAGCAGTTTGAATGGTAAATATAAGGCAATTTTCCTTGTATGAATGATTTACAAATGTGTCATGGTCATGTGATATTCAGGAAGTGTTTAGTTGTGATAGGAAGAGAGTGAGAGCTGACACACACTTTTGCAGGAATGGTCATTTATCATGGAGATGTATGAAGCTCAAGGTCAAGGACTATGGAATCACCAGACACTAGAACCCTCATGGATGGAAAATGCAATACAGAAATTTTTGATAAACAGCTTAATACCAGGTCACGCTGAGTTATGTTGATTAAGGAAACGGCTTTTAATTGAGTCTGCATCAAACTCACACACTGCTATATTATCCACACTTTCCCCCTTTTTCTGTACTCACTTCAACTTCATTTCATTTCTCTTTATTAACCTTTGTGTGTTTCAAGTGATTTTATTTTGTTCTGCTCCCTTATTGCCTTTCCTCATACAATCCCCAACACCTCCATTCTTTGGGCTAAGATTACCACCCACAATCTATCAAATAAAGTTATTGGCAGGAAAAAAAATGTTTTACTTGAACTTTTGGAATACTCATAGCAATGATTTTAGCTGGATGTACAAATGTTTTGCCATATTCATATGTAGAATGACCTACAATTTTCAGAAATGATGTATCAGACCAAGTTTATTTATTTATTTATTTATTTATTTACTTATTTACTCATTTATTTATTTTTGGCTTTCATTTGAAAATTTGGGCAAATGTACTTTTACACACATGCAAACACATAACATAAACACAGCTTTCAAAACCAGGCATTAGGAAAAGAATATTGTTTCAAAGAATATTGTTTCCATTTTGTATAGCAATAGCACTTAGACTTATATACGGCTTCATAGTGCTTTACAGCCCTTTCTAAGCAGTTTACAGAGTCAGCATATTGCCCCCAAAAATCTAGGTCCCCATTTTTCCGACCTCGGAAGGATGGAAGGATGAGTCAACCTTGAGCCTGGTGAGATTCAAACTGCCAAACTTCTGGCAGCTGGTGATCAGCAGAAGTAGCCTGCAGTACTGCACTCTAACCACTGTGCCACCTCTGTCACTGAAAATATTAATAGTAAAATGAAGAATAATAACTTTTTTAGTTGTTATAAAAGAGTAACACTTATTTATAATTTCTGATTGGGTCATTCATTTATATTTCCTATATTTAAGTCATCCCTATCCCTCAAAGTGGAACTTTGCATGATCACCAAGCTATTTCTGGTCTTTTATTACATGTCAGAAAAATCCTAATCAGGCCTAAATTTATCAGAAATTTATTTTTCTTCTGGTCATATAGGATTATACTAATAGCCATATAACTGTCTGAAAGTCATCACTACACATAATGTTGAAGTTCCAAAACCAGCTTTGGATCCAAGAGTGTTCTTTGAAACAGGGGTCTCCAACCTTGGCAACTTTAAGCCTGGAGGACTTCAACTCCCAGCAAAGCTGGCTGGGGAGTTCTGGGAGTTGAAGTCCTCCAAGCTTAAAATTGCCAAGGTTGGAGACCCCTGCTTTAAAGAAAGCTTTGTTAAGCATAGCGGAGAGTAAATATTTTGCTTGCAAAAGATTCTATGTTTATTTTTTAAAGTAGAAGATAAGGAGAAAATCTTATGCACTGAAGCTTGTGAACTTATTTATTAGCGGATTCAAAGCAATACTGAGCTAATAAATACCAGCCACAAAACACAGTACCTATACATAAAAAATATACAGCAATGGGCTACAAAGGCATACAATTAGACATTAAGAATGGGAAACAAGGTTCAAAGGGGAAATATGATTTGGGGTGTCCATGATCGTGCACTCCACATCTGTTTGTGACCCCCTTTAATCAAAGGCATTTTTCCGTAAGATCATTCTGAATCATCGACATTTCCCCCTTCAAATATAGATTAATGCATAACCCTATTAGACATATTTATAATAAGAAAAGAATGTAATCATGATCATTCCATAAGTGGGAAAAAATGGGACCCGCAGCCATCTGGTTACCCTCCCTTGCCACCCACACATAGAAACATAATCAGATGCCCAGCAAGAAACAAATTTAAAACACACAGAGGAGCCTCACCCCATGTTGAGGCAGCAGCAGATCCAACAATATCTATCTGCATGGAACCTTTAAGAATTTTCTTTCTGCTTCAGTCAAAACAAGTTATGCAGAAACTTAAAATGTTTTATTTAATGTTATCCCAACTCTTACTTGCCGATGGAAATGGAGGTGGGGGCTGTCACAGATCATCCACAATGTAAAAACTATTGATTATTACTTATTCAGTCTTTATTATAAATTCAACTTATGTTAATAGATAGAGTTATCTTACTTATTTTGTGTTTTCCTCTACCCTTCTATTATAGATCCATTTCTATTGGCTGTTTTGACTAGAATAAATGTCTATAGAAATGCCAGCAGTTCCAGCACTGTCAGCATTGTAATTACATAATGTATTAATATTGGCTCTTTATATTATTTTGATTTAAGTTCCTAGTTCACTCAGCTTTCACTGTGGCATATCAGCCCTCTTCTTTTTCCATAGTAGGTCACTCAGCAACTTGGATATACAGAGATCGTATGTCATCCATTGCCATAGCAGTCAATCTCTGAATCCAGAATTAACAATATTGGTGCCTGTTACAAATGGCTTTACCTATCCTGAAACCTAGCAGCCTTTTTTATTAGAGAACACTATTAAGGTATTTTCATAAAGTATCCCACAAATTAACAGGGGAAAAGCAGCTACTTTTTAAATTACCCGTTTTTTGCTTCACAGAGTCTTGTCATTATTTTATTTTATCCTAGAATAAAATAGTAAATGATTTGAATTTAATTTTTTTTTTAAATTAATCTAAAATTATAATAGTCATTCTTGTTTACATATAACTTTTTAAAAACTATAGTAAAAGAAAAAATAGATAATACATAATAGAAAAAAGAGAGAGCAGGCTGTCATTGATTTGGCTCACATCAAGTGCCTGACGTATTTTGGAACTCACAATTACCTCATTAAAAATAGCACCCTAAAGACAGCTAGTACTTGTTTGTGTTGATATATTATAAAGTAATGCAAATAGTGTGTTGTGGTGTCGAAGTGTTTATCTTTTATTATCTTTTACATCTCAGTAAATAGCTTTTAGTTGCTGAAGAATAGGATATACAAAGAAAAAAGTCTATGATAGGATTCCAGAATTTTAGCCTGGTGTTAGATATTTTCCTCAAATTCTCAAAACTATTAAACCAAGAGAAAAACAGTAGAGGTACCATTGTTGCCAGAGAGTGTAAAGCAAGCAAAAATCTGATCCACTGGACATTGTGATGCATTAATTTTTCTGCTTTAAACCATCCCAGGTTGACTTTGGAAAACAGATTGTACAGCTAATCTGAAGCTAGTAGCTGCTGTTTCAGATCAGCTACTTTATTCTAAGTGAAAATTGCTGAAAACAGCTCTGTGGACAGCTCCCCCTTGGCTTTTTGATCCAGATAACCATCTGGGATCCTGCCGGTTCAAGTCTGAGGTTTTAAAAATAGCTTGCATTTTTTATAAACATGGGAGTAATTGAGATTATGGTTGACTTTGAACATAAGAATTTGAACCTTACTTGATGGTCCACCGATATAAATGAAAAGGCTCCAAGCATAATTAAGAGGCTTTGGGATAAATTTTTAATTAAGGAATTCTCTACTATAAGATTCCTTTGTGCTGTTACCAATATAAAGGTAAAAGAGATTGAATGTTAGCTATGGATGAGTTAAGAGATCTGTAGAGAAAAACTTATATGTGCAAATGAAGGGTCTGTGGGGTCAAAACATTTACAGTAATAAGAGTGCAATTCATCCTTTATTATTATCAGTAACGGGGAAAGCATATTTGCAGCTACATATCTAAATCAGGCAATCCCTCCACTCCTGCAACTATGGAGCAGACTTCTTGCACTGTGCATCCACAGCTAACTGGATTGCATACATGTGTTGCAGGACCCTTTAGCTATGACACAAAACAATCCATTTATAATGCAAGAAATACCCAATAAAGAATAAAATTCCCCTAGGGAAAGATTTCACTCAGAACAGTTTTCAAATCATCTTTGGAGAAACATCATAAGCAGAACTTTAGGCAGAGTTGAGGATAGCCTTCCTTCATATGATGTAGAGGCTGGGGGCAATAGACAGACAGATGTCATTATTTAACAACACATCTATAAGTAACTGAGGTGTGGGGGGAGTTGACTCCCTTCAGTGCTCCCTTATGCTTTGCTGCTATTCCTGTGCTGACAAAGCTACCGATGTTAAATATGGCATTTTTGCTCTATGTCGCAGTACCCATTATGAGTTCCCTTCAATGATTCAAGCTATTCACACACACACACAAACACACAGTCATTTTCATACTCTGTAATAGGCCATACTGGTTCCATGGCAGATTCTCATTTTCCCTAATGACAGTTTTACATATATACATTGTTTACTTTTTAAAAGAAATTGGCAAGTTGTAGACTAGGTATGTAATCCAAACAGTGTTTTATTGCTACCATAAATACATATAAAAATACATTTTAAGAAAAGAGTCAGCATCCTACTAGTTCTGTACATTAACACTGATTGACATCATGCAACATGGAATCAACAACTGAATGGAAAATCTCTTATCAGAATCTCTATATCCATTAATACAAGATCCTGGAGCATAAAAAAAGAAGAACATTGATGTACAATCCTTTCTGGTTAGTTTGTTAAAGATATATTTTGGCCCTGTAGAAAAACTGTACCTTTGATCTGATCTATTGATGAAGAACGTGAGAAAATTCAAATGTTAATTCACGGATTACGTGGCATCAAATCATTCTTGAATTTCAGCAACCATATAGATAAATTTTCTCAATGATACCCTGTCATTAGAACCTTCTCCAGAGAGCTATCTCTTACATAATGTTCCAAAGTACAAGAATTTGAGCCTCCTCATTTGTGTGTTAAGTGAGAATTCTAGGTAGATTTGTTTGATTACCCATTTATTTTTTTGGTTGGTTGGTTGGTTGGTTGGTTGGTTGGTTGGTTGGTTGGTTGGTTGGTTGGTTGGTTTTTTGGCTGTCCACAGTATTTTCAAGGGTCTTCTCCAATATGAAACTTCAAAAGCATCAATATTCTTCCTATCTTGCTTCTTTAAGGTCCAGCTTTGACTTCCATGGAATGTCAAATTAGCTGCAAATCCTAATATGGTGCAAAAATTCTTTAAAGATTATTTTTTTTTTAATGACAGAGGCTTATGTAATATCTACTTCACTTTTAGGATATCTTAGTATTCCTTTTCAATTTTCTTTGAATAGAATACTTTATTTGGCCAAGGGCGGTTAGACATTTTTTTTATGAGCTTGTTTTATGCACATGGTATTACTTCAAGTAATCAATAGTTCTACTGTTAGATCTTACCCTTCCCTCCTTTCCTAGCTTCCTCTGCAATAATTCCTATGAAACTCTACAATACCTATGGCTGCCCTTCCTTCCTATTCTCAACAAATGCTGAAAGATGAGCTCATTTATAATATTTTCACTTAACATTTAACTGCAGCAGAGAAAACTAAACTGTTGCAGAATGTTTGCACTGTGGGTTGCACAGGAAAGTCAAGATACTCATTCTCACAGAATTGAAATCTATTTGTCTATCATAAAATGTATTTTCTTTGAAACACCCTGCTCTGAATTATATTTTTGTAATACATATTTTGTAATACAAATATTTTTGTAATATCATTTTAGATTAAATCAGCAATCATAGAAATACAGATTTTCACATAAATATGTTTTCCAGTATATTTAAGAAGCCCAAAATCAGTATGTTTATCTAAACATCCTAAAGATATGGTTGTTCTCATCCACTCATGCAGATTGCTGTAGGTTCTGCAGCTGTAATGACTCTGCATATACTATAAATAGTTTACTTTCTTTGGGTTATTTCTTTTTTTTTATGTAAGTGATAAAATAAGGATCTTATTCAGGGTTAAAACAGAGGTTAAATGTATTGCTCCCTTGATGCTGTGTGAATGCCTGCCCACCAATTCAAAAATTGAATGCTCCTTCTGGCTGTCACTGTTAATTGTTATTGGTGATGTTTCCATACATGGGTAGAAGATAATGACCCAATCAATGTCAGTGAATAATTTTTCTCAATGTTGCATAGAACACGGATCTCCAGCCTTGGCAACTTTAAGCCTGGAGGATTTCAACTCCCAGAATTCTGGGAGTTGAAGTCCACCAGGCTTAAAGTTGCCAAGATTGGAGACCCCTGGCATAGAGAAGAGAAACATATTATTTGAACTAATAATTGGAGAACACATATATGATTAAAAAATGCAAAGGGTGACTAAAAAGGAGGGATATTGGAAAAGAGGAAAAAAGCACAATTACAGTATTTTCAATTTGTAGCTAGAAGAATGGTGTTCTTCCTCCTTTCCTTTCCTCTCCTTCCCTTCTCTTCCATTTCCTTTCTTTCCCTTGAACTGGCAAATCCAATCCTTGATCCTTGAGGAAATCTTTTTGAAGGGAAACCAGATTAATTCAGTTCCTGTCAAGGTTCCGACTAATGAAACCAACCAATTCAGCACTCCGAGACTTTCAGCTTTCTCAAAGAACTGTTTTATTGAGTACATCATTTCAGCATATTTATCACATCAATTGCCAACTTTAAACCTTTTTCCCTCACAGTTTTCCATTTTCAATTAGAGCAACATCTTTGGAGCATTTTGTGAAAATAATAGATATTATTTTCCTTGAATGCTTTAAAAAAGATTGAGAGGGAGGTCTTGTGGAAAAATGTGGATATCTTCTAAAGACAAATGGGTTGTTAGTCAAGAGGAAGAGACAAGATGGTTATGCAAACTGTTGGTTGAAGGTGTGAGGGCTGATTCTGCCAAATTCTAAGCAAAGATCCAGAGATCTTCATGAAAAACAGTCCTAGTGCTTTTAATATCCAAAGCTGAGAAATGAGCAGCAAGATGTCTCTTATGAAATAAGGGCAGAAAAAGAGACATAAAATTTAATTCCTGGGCTGTTTTATATTTAGTGGCTAGACTTCTAGATTCTGCAACATCTGGTCGTATTTATTATTAGGGCTTCTTCTATTGCAATGAAAATAATTATATATCCAAGCTTACCCCTTGACTGTTATCCTGTTAGTCCCTGAGTGCTGGTTGTTTTCTAGAGATAGTGATATGCTTCTATGTCTTGGTAAAGCTCTAGGAGAAGAGGCATGATGAAAAATAGAACAAGACACCTGCCCAGTTTGTAACAATGCAGAAGAAACTTCAGTCTATATAATTTACACAACAAACTGAGTGTCTTGGAATGACTTCTATGCAATTGGGGTTCATGCCAGAACTTCGCAGATCCCAAATTATGACAACTATGTCAATAAGAATGGTTTTAACTGTAAGGAGCTCAGCATCCAAGAACTTTTGAATGAACTTCTCCTTTTTATAGTTCAAGCAGATTCATGAAAGAGGGCCATTGTGCCATGTTTCATCTTACATCCTGGTGCAAACAGAGAACAAAGTCCTTTATCAGCCACAGTCAGAGAGCTAAATCTGCTACCTGGACTTGTTTTACTGTGAAAGTGTTTAACAATAGAAGTAAGTAGGGAAATGTCTTTCTCATCTGGCAGTCAATAGAGGATAGGATGCTGTGCTCCTGTCTCCCAGTATGAGCAAAGTCAAACTTTTGAAAAGGCAGCAATGAAGGAGAAAAAAAAATACCATATCCACACTGCCAGTGAGTCTTAAATACATAAAAAGAAGGAAGGAGAACAATTTCCTTTTTGTCTGTATGTTCTTCACTTTTCCCCTCGGGTTCACTATTTATTGTCCTTTTTCTAAAGAAGCAAAAATATATTTTGTCATATCCAGAAAATTCAGAAGGAAGTACATGATACATTGGAATCCTTAAGTTTGTGATAATATCTTGTTTTGAATTGTCTTAGGGTGTTCTCTATTGGGGAAAATCTTTCTGAAGAGAAGAGAGAAGTTTGCTACAAGAAAAAGTGCTCAATGAACATTCTCATTTGTAATAGGTTACAAGGGTATAGAAATATGCATTTGTGTTTTTTTCTACCACACTTAATAGTGCACTTGCTTCATAGGTATTAAGACTTCCTGCTAAGGAAGGACTGGGACTTATTCAAAGCAGCCCACATTTAATTGAGCTGCCTCCAAAACTTTAAACTAGTTAAGAAAGGGATTTTTAAATGGGAGCTTTCTTCCCTTGGTTAATCTGGACCCTTCTGAAACCATTTCAAATTTTAGAAGACAGAAAGAATTGGGAGGGAAGGAGAAACTGTGCTTCTGTGATAACAAGGATAGCTTCCAACCATGTTATGACTTTACAGATTACAGTAAGTGAGAAAGAGATATCAAAGTAATATATCTATGTTTTCAATGTTCTTTAGTAAATTTATTCTCCTAGGATGAGCAATATATAAAAAGCTATATTGTATTTTTATGGTATGCCTCTTTATTCCAGTTCAGACCAATTTTCTCTGAAAATCAAATCTCTTACACTCTATTTTTATTTAGTATTTTTATTGTTTGTGGGTCAGTCTTCTTAGTGTAGCAGTAAATTTACTTCTTTAGCCTACATCCCCTTTCATTTTTATGAGTTCTGCAATACTGAAAATTTTTAAAATAAAAATTCCATGTCATATTCTTTAGGTTGTGTGTAACAGACATTCAATGCTTTTTTTAAAAGTGCCTAAGCTACATTAATGCATAATTTCAAATCTCAGGAAGTACCTAGTATTTTGTTATGGATGAAAGAGAAACGTATCCTCCAAAGAGAAATGTGACTAAACTCTTGTTTCCCCTAAGGCAATTGATGACAAAGAAGATAATTGTAATAGTGATTTCCTTCCACAACAAATCATTTTTAAATGAACTTAATACAAATTCCTCTGCACCTATCCGTGTCACAATTGGCAGGTATCATGTCTTTACAATGAACTAATATACCACAAGTTTAATCAAATTCTGCTGATAAATGATATTACACATTTAAATGAGAAAACCTTCAAATTGTATTTAAAGTGTCATTGAACTTTTTCTGAAATTCAAAAGACTACAAAATCCAAACAATATTCTGCTTTGTCAACACAAAATAATAATAATAGACTCCCAGTGAGTCACTACTTTGACCCTCAGTGAGGCACTGGTTGTGAGGTTTGTGTTTTCTGAGGAAGATTAGAGCTATGCCAGATGTTCAACCATTCTGGACAGATATCAGAGAAGACAGAACAAGAATATCTCTCCTATAAACATTATGGGAAGACATAATTTACTGAAACCTATACCCAATCAATCATTGTGTGGGCCAACAAAGACCATACACATGATCAATATTCTGGGCGTCTAATGACAAATGGGTACAGGACTCAGGACTGCTGGCTGATCAACCTGGGCCAGTAATTGCAGGGCTATTGGAAGAAAAGGTATTTATCCATCACAAATATTCAAAGATTGAAAACAAAGAAATATTGTCAAATAGAAAGAGAATAACTATGGCAAAAGAAAGCAATATATAAAAGTGGTACTTGAACCTGAATGGGCTGTCAACATGACCAGCTGTCCTCTGTTTACTGCAAAATATAATATCCTTCATAAAGGCCTCAAGTACAGCACAGATTAGCTAATCTTAGATTTAAAACTGCCACCACCTGAGATAGCTTAGTAGAAGAGAACGTTTTGAAGGAAATCAAAAAATACTATGACATGTAAATGGAAGTAGAAAGGTTATGGCAAAAGAAAGCAAGAAAGTTCCAATAGTCATAGGTGCCATAGGTGCAATAACAAAACTTCTGAAGCATCACTTAAACATCATCAGCATTGACAAAATTGCCATTAGTCAATTCAAAATGCACCTTTATTTGAAATATCTTGTGAAGATACCTTTAACACTATCAAACCACAGCATCTGTCTATCCCAGGTCCTTGGGAAGGACTTGATAGATGGATAAAAATGCCAATCCAGTTTAAACTTGTGGCTGATTGGGTAACCAACCATAATTATTATATCAGGGCACATTGACATAAATTTCAGGATAAATTATACTGTATATAAAATCTGAAACCCAAGGTATAGCTTTGCTCTGCATAGTAAATTCCACCATGTAATAAAAATGTATTTTTAAAACTTATCCTTTTGTTTGATGTGCATAGGTTTTGGTGGAATAGCAGAATGGGAATATGGGAAGCAAAAGGCTAGTATGAAAAGCTAGACTGTATCAATCCTAAAAAAAATCATCTTATAATCTTCAGGTAGTTCTGTTAAAGTCCATTCATGACAACAGATCACCAAATCATTTTTTGGTGATACATGTGTTACTTGACTCAAAATATAATAGTTTCTTGAAACTTCATATTTTCTTACAGTTCCTGTGTCATCGAGTGAAAAACCTTCTCACTTTTTAAAGAATCACTGTATTATCAATTACCAAATCTTATCTGTGAATATATATGTCACTTAAGTTCAAAGTAATGTAACTCAGACAAAGTGGCACGATTATTTGCTTAACATGGATTATGAAACTGCAGAAGAAGAATGATAAAGTCAGTTTGTATGTTACAACCATAGCTGATAAGGGCTTGGATGTAGTACAGCTCAGAGTACTATAAACACTTGAAGAGTTCTTAGGTTGTATGAAGTCAAAAGTAATTAGTAGGACAATATCAGCACTGGTTTTAAATTTGATGGAAACTGTGCAGGACCCAGATTGTTCCTCCTCATAAATTATCTCGGTCTTTAGGATTCAGTGACTTGGTCAGATCCCAGACCGTTCTGTCATCAGTAGCCAAAAAAGGAAAAAGGCTGGCTGGGTTGATATTAGACAGATGACTTTATTTAATATAAACATCCAGGAGAAGAAGGGGTATTTTTTTAGCCGTCACATTATATCCAGTGCCTGGATCCAGCAACACCCAGATCTGGCCTAAATTTATACTGGAATTTTAGACATTATCCATTTTTATCTATATTTGAATCAGTGGTGGAATTCAGCTAGTTCGCACCACTTCGGGAGAATTAGTTGTTAACTTTCTGAGAAGTTTGGTGAACTGCTTGTTGGAAGAAATCATTAGGGCAGAGAACCGGTTGTTAAATTATTTGAATCCCACCGCTGATTTAAATATGATATACATTAGCTACACCCCTTCTCCATTTTTTTTTCAATTCCTTTCTGAAATATGTTGGCAGATGTTGAAGATCAGTTGGCAAAAATGCATTCAGATATTTAGGCAAAATGCATTCAGAAAATCAGCTGGCAAAAATACCTTTTGCCTCATTCTAATTATCAACATCCAGCACATTTTTAGTAAGCATTGTAGGTTTGTTTTTGGCAGGATTAACATTTCATTTAGGCATAAATCAGGAATGAGAACGAGATGTTTAATCAACCACATGTCAAAAGTAGGATCATTGTTTTTATTCTGAAAGAATTGTTAAAGTTATAGAAGAAAGGATAAATATATACTTTTATGTTGCCTAAAAAAAATGATCCCACTATTTATCTTTGTGAAAGAAGGAATAACAAATAAAAAATAACATATCAATAAAATATACCATAAGGATAGATTAAGCTTATTGTACAATTTCCATGCTCATGTCCATTTTGCTGAAAAATCATGTTAATGTTTTGAGTAGTCATCTATAAATTATAATATGCTGTATTTTTAATCCTTTGGGACTCTTTCTTCGTCTAGGTAATAGATTTCATTTGCACATTATGCACATTATAAGGATTGATGTAGACATACAAGACATAATTAAAATCCTATTAGAATAGTTGGAACAATTTTAAAGATTATTGTTATCATACAACATTGATCTCTTCATAAAATTTTAGACTGACATCAACCACTAAACATTTATTATACAAAATATTGTAATAAATACTACCTTACCTTATAGTTATCATCATCATTGTCTATCCAATGCAGGATGAAGGCCTCTTCCACATGTTTCCAACCAATACGATCTTGAGCATTTTTTGTTTTTATTGTTTTGCTATTTGGGCTTGCAATATTTGTCAATGTCTTCAATCCATCTTGTTTTAGGTCTCTTTTGTGGATGCTTTTTATCAAGTGTAATCCATTCTATAATTTCCTTAGTTCACCTGCCATCAATTCTTCTATGTGACCAGCCCATACATTTCAATTCTTTTGCTCTGTTGATGATATCGTGTAGTTTCATCTTTCTATTTTCTCTTGAGATTGCCGAGCATATACTCATAGGTTTTGTACTGATTGTCAGGTTAGTGTTCATGTTTCACTGGCATATTTTAGAACAGGGAGCACACACTGATTGAAAACTTTGCTTTTCAGGCATAGGGGAGGTAATTTATTTTATTTATTTTTATTTATTTATTTTGTCACAATAGTATATATAAGCATAAGCATGAAATAACTATACTATATATAAGCATGAATATGTAATAACTATATTAATTGGATATAATGAAAGGAAACAATAGGACAGGAATAGTAGGCACTCTTGTGCTCTTATGCACACCCCTTATAGATCTCTTAGGAATGGGGTGAGGGCAATAGTAGACAGTTTTTGGTTAAAGCTTTGGGGATTTTGGGAAGAGACCACAGAGTCAGGTAGTGTGTTCCAAGTATTTACAACTCTGTTACTGAAGTCATATTTTCTGCAATCAAGATTGGAGCGGTTAACATTAAGTTTAAATATTTGTGTGCTCGTGTATTGTTGCAATTGAAGCTGAAGTAGTCTTCAAGAGGAAGGACATTGCAATAGATGATTCTATGAGTTAAACACAGGTCCTGTCGGAGGCGGTGGAGTTCTAAGTTTTCTAAACCCAGGATTTCAAGTTTGGTGGCATAAGGTATTTTGTTGTATTCAGAGGAGTGGAGAACTCTTCTTGTAAAATATTTCTGGACACATTCAATTATATTGATGTCTGAAATGTGGTATGGGTTCCAGACAGTGAGCTGTATTCAAGAATTGATCTAGCAAATGTTTTATATGTTTTATTTAAATATTTTAAATGTTTTATAATACCTAATAATATTTTACCTAAGGTTACCTAACAGTGAATAATGAATAATAACAGTAATGTCAACCCCTTCCCACTCTTGGGAGTTGAAATTGAACACTTTGGAATTCCTGTCTTAAACTTTGTATGACTATGTTGTATGAATTATGTTGGTTGGTTCATCTAATGTTTCACAAAATGATTCCACTATTTTATGAATAAAGTTATGAGTTCACACACACACACACACACACACAGTATACATGTATATAAAACTTCTAAACAACTTTCCTAAATCTATATGGTTGAAATTTGGTATGGAATTTAATAACCATCACTGAAAATTTCATCACCTGATATCCCTACATAAGAAACATAGCTGGTAATTAGCTCAATAATCATTTCACATATTTATTTAAAATTATTAAAAGATATTAAAATAGCCTTTTGAAGGTTTCATCTGACCCTACTGAAGAACAAAAAGAAGCATATTTATTTTGCCTTTGTTTTTTTAACCTATTCCCAAAAAGCTTGAATTCCATCGGTCTTTATTTCCATGACCAGAATAAAACAATAACAGTCAATCAAACGAAGAGATACAGAACAGAAAACATCATTTCAAGTGATTTCCTAAAATATTGGAGCAAGACATTATTATACACAAACTATAAGCCTAAAACTAAGTACAATATATTATTTAAAACTAGTGAAGTAAAGTAAAAAACTAGAGAATAATCTCTTTGGCAGTATGTACACAGCAACAGAATCTTTTGCGGTCCATCAGTCAATAGTTATGTTTCAGCCAGTGAGCAAATAACAAACAGGAAATGTTAACTTTTGCCTAATTTTGGAAGCAGTATAGCTGAACTCAGTGACATCCAAAGATGGAGCCAGGCTGAACACAAATGGAAGGAAAGCTGAACAGTGTAAAACTCAAAATATAAAAATATACTCATAAACAATATAATATTAAATAAATTATGAAATAATGTAATTAAGAATGACATTTAAAAAGTAACCAGATAAATTCATAAAATGTAAGGAATTGGGGTTACAAGCAATGTGAGTCTCAGCATAAGTTGCTGTGTGAAACACCAAGGCAAATACATTGTTTCTGGACTCTGGGAATAAGCTTGCCATAAATATCCAGTTAGCCACTCTGTGAAATTAGATATTGACCTATATTGTCTTCTGGCTTGGCATACAACATGTTCATTCAATTAAACAGTGTTATCTATTGGGACCCCCCTTTGCAACAGCAGCGCCTGCCCTCTGGAATAAGGTTCCCCTGAGATCTTGATGGCCCCACTCTACTATTATCTAAAAGAGCCATGAAAATCTGGCTCTTCACTTAGGCCTTTGGCAAGAGAGAGTGAAATCTTTTGTTTCACTCCATCTGGTCTGTCATACTTGCCATTTTTTTTCTTTATCTTTTATTTATTTATTTATTTATTTATTTATTAATCGTATTTATATACCGCCCTATCTCCCGAAGGACTCAGGGCGGTTCACAGGCATTTAAAAACATATAAATATAAATACAGAATAAAAACAATTAAGAAACTTATTTGAAAGCCCGTTAATTAAAATATACAAATAGAACCCAATTAAAACCCATGAATTTAAAACCTAGCTCAGTCCTGCACAATTAAATAAATATGTTTTAAGCCCGGAAGGTCCAAGGTCCGGAAGCTGGCGGAGTCGAGGAAGTTCGTTCCAAAGGGTGGGAGCCCCACAGAAGGCCCTTGCCCTGGGCGTCGCCAGACGACATTGCCTTGCTGACGGCACCCTGAGGAGACCCTCTCTGTGAGAGCGCACGGGTCGGTGAGAGGTATTCGGTAGCAGTAGGCGGTCCCGTAAGTAACCCGGCCCAATGCCATGGAGCGCTTTAAAGGTGGTCACCAAGACCTTGAAGCGCACCGAAAGCCACAGGTAGCCAGTGCAGTCTGCGCAGGATGGGTGTTATCACGGGAGCCACGAGGGCTCCATCTATCACCCGCGCAGCCGCGTTCTGGACTAACTGCAGCCTCGGATGCCCTTCAAGGGAGCCCCATGTAGAGAGCATTGCAGTAATCCAGGCGAGGCGTCACGAGTGCGTGGTGACCGTGCATAGGGCATCTCGGTCCAGAAAGGCGCAACTGGCGTACCAGGCGAACCTGGTAGAACGCTCTCCTGGAGACGGCCGTCAAATGGTCTTCTAGAGACAGCCGTTCATCCAGGAGGGCGCCTAAGTTGCGGACCCTTTCCATCGGGGCCAATGACTCGCCACCGATGGTCAGCCGCGGATTAAGCTGACTGTACCGGGATGCCGCATCCACAACCACTCTGTCTTGGCGGGATTGAGCTTGAGCCTGTTTCTCCCCATCCAGACCCGTCGGCCTCCAGACACCGGGACAGCACTTGATAACCGTTGGGGTGGTCCGGTGTAGAAAAGTACAGCTGGGTGTCATCCGCATACAGCTGATACTTCACACCGAAACCACTGATGATCTCACCCAGCGGCTTCATGTAGATGTTAAACAGGAGGGGCGAGAGAATCGACCCCTGCGGCACCCCACAAGTGGGGCGCCTCCGGGTCGGCCTCTGCCCCCTGGCAACACCGACTGCGACCGGTCGGAGAGATAGGAGGAGAACCACCGATAAACGGTGCCTCCCACTCCCAATCCTCCAACCGCGCAGCAGGATACCATGGTCGATGGTATCGAAAGCCGCTGAGAGGTCTAATAGGACCAGGGCAGAGGAGCAACCCCTATCCCTGGCCCTCCAGAGATCATCCACCAACGCGACCAAAGCCGTCTCCGTGCTGTAACCGGGCCGGAAACCGGACTGGAACGGGTCTAGATAGACAGTTTCATCCAGGTGCAAGGAAACTGATATGCCACCATATTTCTACAACCTTCGCCGCAGCGAAGGTTGGAGACCGGACGATAGTTACCTAAAACAGCGGGTCAGGAAGGCTTCTTAAGGAGGGGCCTCACCACCGCCTCTTTCAAGGCGGCCGGGAAGACACCCTCCACCAAAGAAGCGGTCGTAATCGCCTGGAGCCAGCCTCGTGTGACCTCCCGAGTGGCCAGCACCAGCCAGGAGGGGCACGGGTCCAGTAAACATGTGGTGGCATTCAGCCTACCCAGCAACCTGTCCATGTCCTCAGGAGCCACAGGGTCAAACTCATCCCAAACAATATCGCCAAGACCACCCTCGAACATCTCACCCGCATCACCGCAATCTTGGTCCAACCCATCCCGAAGCTGAACGAATTTGAGTTGATTATAATTTATCTGTTTGATGAATTGTTGTCAGTCACCCAGAATCATTGAAATTCTGGCAACATACATATTTACGATGATGATGATGATGATGGATGGATGATAATCATGATGATGATATCCAGCAAGGTTCATGTTTTGTGTGTAAAGATCCTGATTCTTATTTTGACAATTATCTTGAGAAACTTGAGCAAAACTCCTAGAAATGACTCTTGTTGGAGCTCTAGAGAATCACTGTAATTTTCTTTTATTTATTCATTAGATTTTATGAGTTACTTTATAAATAACTCAATGCAGCAAACATACATAACATTCTTTCTTCCTCCTCCTTTTCCCCACAACAACAACTTTGTTAGGTGGGTTGGGGTAAGAAAGGGTAATTGATCCAAAATCAACCAGCTGACTTTCATTCCTAAGGCAGGAGAAGAACACACAGTCTCCTAGTTACTAGGCCAGCTCTTTAACCAAATGGACTCTCTGTTAGTCTGCCATTAATACAGAATCAGTAATGGACCAGATTATCTGACAGAACAAAATCAGCTTCAAATCCACCTGCATCTGAATGTATCTTGGCATGTTTTGCCCTGAAAGACAAAATCAAGTTCATTTATTCTGACATAATCATTTTGTGTTTTTTTTTAAATAAAAATTGGTGTAATTATGAACTGAGTAGCACATCTGTGCTATATAATTCTAAAACAATTGAAGCCAAGTATTTAGAGGAATTATTTTAACTATGGCCTGGAGATGAATTTGGAAACAATTGGTAAGAAGGTAGCTTAATGCAGCAACATTGAACAGTGTGGCCTGACCTCCTGTACTCCATAGCTCATAGCTAATAAGTTAAGGAGCACTGGGGTCCAGAAATCAATAAAAATTATGCAAACTGGATAAAAATATAATGAAATGAACCAAGAATAAAAAAAACATTCTTCATATAGTCCCAATAACTACTATTGTGTTATCATTATGCTTCTAAGTAACAATTTCTGGATAGGAATCTGGACATCTTTACTGCTAATTTGCTTGCAAAAAAGACAGCTCACAGTCTGGTATTATCTCTGCCCAAAATCCTGTCATACTCCATTATCTCACTTTCGCAGAGGCACAAAAATGATGGAAAAAAGGGAGACATGATGCCAAACAAGATATTATGAAACTGTATCATTGAAGAACCAAACCTTCTCTTTGACATTAATTTAAAAAAGCCTATTGATTATTGGCAATGACCTTTATGCCGATACAGCTCCTTTCTTTCTGATATAAAGATGTTCTTCTATTATAGTTCTTCTACTGGGGATTATACAAATGATAAATCTTGGCAATTTTTAAAAGTGGATTGGTCTTTGCTAGATGGAATATATATTAGAATTTGAGAACAGTTGGTTCAGTTAAAGAACCCAACTGAAGCCTCAGAAACAATCCAATCATTTCTGAAACAGTGAAGCGGATCTTAAGAAATTGTAGATATTGTATAAAGAAACTTAAAATTCTTTTCCTTTAGATAAATACATTGTTGATAAGTGTGAGAAACTGGACAATAATGAGATGTCATTAAGTGAATGATACAACTAAGGTTTATCTGTCCTTCGTTTATACAATTTTGGCTTGTCAGACTTTAAAAATGCTGTGATTTTTAATGACTGATGATGGCTTGAACATGATTTAGTTGTGTGAGTAACTGTATCTGAAAGCATATTGATTCCAGTATTGTTCTTTCCACCATTTTCACCATAGCATTTTCCACAACCCTGGACTTTTCCCCTTGTTTTTGTTATAGCTGTCATGCCACAACTGACCCTACCAATATAATCCCAGAGGAACAGATCAAAACTGAAGCTTGATCCAGTTTTTGAATGCACTCCTCTCTGTTCCAGAAAGCCACAATCTGTTCCAAATTATCCCACTCCAATTAGCAGAGCAACTTGAGAAATACATCAATTGAGAAGCAGTCTACCAATTGAGTTCTCTCAGCAACAACGATATTGCAAAGCAACAACTAATATTCTGTACTGAGCAGTAAAGAAGTAATTGGAATAAAAGAAGAAACAATATGGAACAACAGCAGGAAATATTAATTCAGCAAAAGAGGAAATTTAATTATATTCCTCCACACAATGACCACATTTTAATCCTATCCCACATGGACCACTAACCTACCTATAGGGTCACCACATATCGAATTATATGATACTAGGTTCCAAACATAGTATTCGTAATTATAGATAATGCTCTTAGCTGAACAATCACCGTTTAGTGTTAATCAAATTTATTAAATGTAACTATTTTTTAAAAAGAAAGATATTAAAGAAAAGAAAGAAATGGAAATAAATTTAAACGGAAAACTGGCATTCTACAAAGAATAAATGGGCTACCTGTGGCTATTAGCCCCAGTTTTCCCAGGCTTGAGAGAGCTCTCCAAGGTTTATTGGTGAAACTCACAAAATTTGACAATTTTATCCTTTTAAGTTGTTCTCTCTCTCTCCTGACAAATTAAACATCTGAAACACATGCATTAAGCTTTAGCTGTCAGAATACATTTTGTGCATGCATATGCTTCCCCCCAGTCATCTAATATTAAAACAAAAAGTATATCTCCATCTGTTCTAGGGATATCCTGTATCACCAGGCACATTCCATTTGGAAACTAAAATTTCTTTGGGAAATGCAGGGGTTGAGGGGGAAAAAATTGCCATTCTTTTTCTTTTTTTTAAAGATGAGCTTTAATCAATATCTTTATTCTCCATGGGCTCCATGTGGATACTCTGCAGGCATTCCAACAGAGATTAAAATTTGGACTATAATATAGTCTAGTGAGAAAAAATGACCACACCAAAGTTTAACTGGGTTGGTTCAGGAATATTCTGGGGATTTAAAGATGGAAATGACTCTTATCATTTCCAACTTTGCCTTTTTTTTTGTAACCAGCTGACTTCTCAAGATCATTTTTTGACCATGGATAACAAATGTGTACTTTAATTCCAAAAGAAAAAGAAGTCATAATGGAGTGTAGTAATACCAACCAAAGTACATAGAGATGGTAGAGGGAATGGCTTTGAAGGACAACTGCTACCAAAATAACAGCAATAAGATAAAAGAGGCTTGACCCCAGAGCAAGAAGATAAATGAGTAAATGTCTTAGAGAAGCCCTTCTTTAATTCTCAATTAAAGGGAAGGAAGGGAAAGAACATTCAGACTTACATGACTTATAGAACCGTGGTGGCGCAGTGGTTAGAATGCAGTATTGCAGACTAATTCAGCTGACTGCCAGGAGCTCAGGCCTCACAGGCTCAAGGTTGACTCAGCCTTCCCTCCTTCTGAGGCTGGTAAAATGAAGACCCAGATTGTTGGGGGCAATATTCTGACTCTGTAAATCATTTAGAGAGGGCTGTAAAGCACTGTGAAGTGGTATATAAGTCTAAGTGCTCTTGCTATTGCTATGAAGTTCAGCTATGATAGCTTTAAATAAACTAGTACTGACCTACGTGGTAGTAGTTTCCTTGTCTGATCTACAGTAAAGAGTATAAATACATAACCGCCAGTATATAAAATGGGAATGATGTGTGATGGGGATGCATAATTTATTTAAGTGGAGGGCAACGCCTGGTTTTCGAGGCTTATGCTAATTTTAACAAATGTTGGAGATTGCCAGAACAAAGAACTACACATGTCCCTGACAAAACCCCATGATTAGTGTAATTTAATATATTAAATATTAGATATTCATATTTAATAAATCAAATGTAGTCTCCATTTACAGCATCTTAGGGGAGAAGAATCAAACAGTTATGCGTCTATGTGAATATGCAGTGACACAGACTCCTTTTTTTTCTCTTTAGATTCTCAGTTCTAGTTCTGTCAATGCAGAGAAATAAAAAAAAAATATACCAGTCTGATTTATAATATGATATATGCCAGTGACTACAGCCTGCTTTAATAAAAATAGAGAAGAGGTTACATTTTACAAATAAACTATGGGAAAGTTTTGTCTAATTGCCCTAGAAATTGATAGAGATTAGACTTTGTGTTCTGTTTAACAAAAGCATTATATTCTCCATTGACAGAGAGAGAGAGACAGAGAAAGAGAGAGAAATATTCCTCTTTCAGTCATTCACATACAGTACATAATGTGACTATAATAATATTAATAATAAAAGTGGGACTGGGTTAATGTATGAAAATAAATGTGTGGGTTTTTTTAAAGCATCGCAGTTCAAAAATTCAGAAGTTTCAAATGTTCTTCCTCTCATGAAAGTTAGATGTTCATTACCTGGAGCTGATAATAAAATGCATCTTGCTAAGGCCAAATCCCCTTACTGATGAAAAATGTTGGCTTAAGCTTATTTCCATAATGATTGGCAACTATTTACTATCCAGTACAAGATTTTCAAAGCTGAAATGATTACATTGGTGTGTTGTGTAGGTCATACATTTGTATTTGTGAGAATAGTGGGGGGGGGGAAACACCTGAAAATGATTGCCAAAATTCCTTAGAACAGTTAAATTCTCACTACTCAGTTATTCATCAATAATGTGTCTAGATGTCAGTAGAGATTATCAGTCATCCAGGTCATGGTTGTCCCCATGGTGGTTTTTCAGGAGGCAAGTGGACTTCCTTGTTTTTTCTTTTGAAGGTGTTTTGCTTCTCATCCAAGAAGCTTCTTCAGCTCTGACAGGATAGTGGGGGATGGAAGGATTTACATTCCTTGCAGGCAGCTGGTCATTTGCATCCTTTTAGGGGGTTGTTGAAGCAGTTAGAGGTTTATCTGTGTCCTCAGGGAGCACTACTCTGGTGACACTGAGGACACAGATAAACTTCCAAGTGCTTTAAATGCTTCCCTAAATGATGCAAATGACCAGCTGTCTGCAAGGAATATAAATCCTTCTATTCCCTACTATCCTGTCAGAGCTGAAGAAGCTCCTTGGATGAGAAGTAAAATGTCTTCAAAAGAAAAAAACAAGAAAGTCCAATTGCCTCCTGAAAAAGCATCTTGGGGACAATGAGTCTAGATAAAACAAAAGCTGAAAGTGTTGGATGTTAGTTAGTTAGTCAAAAGGTCATAGGTTTCCCCAACTGTCATATGAGAGATTATTATTTTTACAATCTATCTCTGCAGACTGTCTGACAAACACCACTTACTATAAGCTTTGGACACCTTTCTCTTATCTAGCAATAGCAATAGGTCTTAGTCTTATATACTGCTTCATAGTGCTTTACAGCCCTTTCTAAATAGTTTACAGAATCAGCATATTGCCCCCAACAATCAGGATCCTGATTTTACTGACATCAGAAGCATGGAACGCTGAGTCAGCCTTGAGCCAGTTAAGATTGAACCTCTGTAAATCAGCAGAATTAGCCTGAAATACTGCACTCTAACCACTGGGTCACCAAGGCTCTAGCCAGATCTTTATTTTATTTTATTTTATTTATTTATTTTGTCACAACAATATATATAAGCATCACACAAAAAGATTATACAGTATATAAACATATATATGGGGAATATTAGGAGGTATAAGCATATATATATATATAAGAAGATAAAAAAGAAAAACAATAGGACAGGAACGGTAGGCACTTTTGTGCTCTTATGCACGCCCCTTATGGTCCTCTTAGGAATGGAGTGAGGTCAATAGTAGAAAGTTTTGGGTTAAAGCTTTTGGGATTATGTTATGAGAGAAAAAGTATCATTAAATTCTAAAAGCAGAGTAAATATGCCCACGTAGTTTAAAAGAAGTGGAAACAATAAGCTACATTCCATTTAGTTGAGCAATTTATATAGGGATTTGAAATGATTTAATACAACTGCTGATTGCTACAAATCTAGCTACATCTAGGAATCAGAATATATGAATTTATTACTTTTCGATCAGTGTCCATGTGCATCAAAGGAGATTGTGATTTTTTGCTTAAACGCCATTTATATGTGAAAATAATTCTAAATCCGTCTGGCAATTTTTTTAAAAAAACACATATCTTCTATTTCTATTTTAAATTACCATCCTTTTCATCTTCTTAGTACAAATATAATATTTTAAAGTTGATCTTTGAACGTAAATAAAATTTAAACTTGAATTCATAGGCCCCATTTTCCTGTGATGGATTGAATTTCCTAAGGAATCTGTTTTTCCAAAACCTGTTTTCAAATCCTTTTTATTCACACAAACAGAATATGTTACATGTTGTACATATTCAGTTTTTGAAATGAATATGAATAAGCAGAAGATGAAATTGGGTGTGACAATTTGCTTTTTTTTTTGTATTTAGATACACTTGGAAAATTCCATCTTTCCAAAAATGAAAAATGCTTAATAGAAAAACAGTAACAACTGCAGGATCATGCTACACACATTGTATTTTTGTTTATAAGACTATACTAATATATATAGTACAAGCCAGTAGTGGAATTCAATTTTTTTACTATTGGTTCTGTGGGCGTGGCTTGGTAGGCATGGCTTGGTGGGCATGGCAGGGGAAGGATACTGCAAAATCCCCATTCTTGGGGGAAGGATATTGCACAATCTCCGTTCCCACCTCACTCTGGGGCCAGCCAGAGGTGGTATTTGCCAGTTCTCTGAACTACTCAAAATTTTCACTACCGGTTCTCCAGAACCTGTCAGAACCTGCTGAATAGCACCCCTGGTACAAGCTTCACATTTATTAAACACAACAGATCAAGAATATTGTTTACATGCATTAAGAAAGAAAATTACCGTATAGAATCTCCACCTCCAAATCTGCAAATAGGTTTATAAACAAACAGTGTCATTATTTTATTGATGAAACTGAACAACATTTCTAAGCCAATTTGTAAAATTTGTAACCAAAAACACTACACTACTAACCAGAGCATATAAAACATTTGCTAGATCAATTCTAGAATACAGCTCGCTTGTTTGGAACCCTCACCACATCTCTGACATCAATATGATTGAACATGTCCAGAAATATTTTACAAGAAGAGTTCTCAATTCCTCTGAAAACAACAAAATACCTTATCCCACCAGACTTGAAATCCTAGGCTTAGAAAACTTGGAACTCCGTCACCTTCGACAAGATCTAAGTTTAACTCATAGAATCATCTACTGTAATGTCCTTCCTGTTAAAGACTACTTCATCTTTAATTGCAATAATACAAGAGCAACCAATAGATTTAAACTTAATGTTAACCGCTTTAATCTAGATTGCAGAAAATCTGACTTCTGTAACAGAATCATCAGTGCTTGGAATACTTCACCTGACTCTGTGGTCTCTTTCCATAATCCTAAAAGCTTTAACCAAAAACTTTCTTCTATTGACCTCACCCCATTCCGAAGAGGACCATAAGGGGCGTGCGTAAAAGCACAAACGTGCCTACCGTTCCTGTCCTATTGTTTTTCTTTTCTTCTTCATATATATATATATATATATATATATATATATATATATATATATATATATATATATATATATATATATATATATATATATATATGCTTATACCTCCTAATATTTACTCATATATATGTTTATATACTATATAATCTTTTTGTATGATACTTACATATATTGTTGTGACAAAATAAATAAATAAAATAAATAAACTGTAAGCAACTACTTCTTCTCCAAACTCCTTTTGAATCCTATATAAAGAAGGATTGTGAAAGATGCCTTCACTTTGTTTATTCAATTATCAGCTGTGGAGTCTGTGATGGGGTGGGGGAAGAAGAAAGAAAAAGTTGATGGGGAACAATACTCTGAGAAACCCAAAATTTTACTTGTGTCCTATTCTTAAGCCCTCTATATAACCTGAAACAAACACATACATAGACACATGTGCCACAGTTTCAGCAACTGACAGTTTGATGGGTACAAAAATGCTTAAAAAACAGTCCTCCCTGGAATAAATATTCCACAGGGGAACCAACTGCTTTGTCATCCATTTTGGTTCTCTCATTTCTCAGCCTACCCAATAGCCTCCCAAGAGGTTTCTTGATCAGACAACAATCCTCCCTTCACTGTTTCTCCCAACCTTTCCATCCAATTTTCCCATCATTTTTCTTTCCCTCCCGGGAAAATGCTGTTTTTACTAGCGCTGTGCCTGAGGCTCTGTAAAAGATGGGGAGGGTGGAATGTATGACAAAAGCTGTAAGGTGCTCCAATTGAGAATAAGAGGACTGATTCTTATAGACTGCCTCAGGCAGTGACTTTCTGCCTCCCGAACTACTCATAAACTCTCACATGCAATCTCTCTGAACAGCAGGATATGTGGAAGGAAGAAAAGAGCTCTGACAAAAAAAGGTCTGATTTCAAAGTAGAAATAGATACGGAATTATATGTTCACAATGCTGAAGAAGAATTGGCACCTTTTGAGGGCAGCAGCATGGTGAGCTGGTGACATGGGATTTGTTTCTGGCTTTGTCTAGTGGTGCTTTGTTTCCATGCAGTATACATCTCTATCAAAAGTTTAGACAAAGGCCATTTAGCCATAGACGTCTGTGCTCCCTGCCAATCTCAAGGTTGGGCTAAAAGTAAATTGGGACAGAAAAAGGATCATGAAGGATCAGAGTACAGATAATCCAGAATACTTTTCTAACAGTGACCAACCAGCTTCATGCTGGAAATAAACAAAAAGCATATATGAACGCAAGATATCAACTCAATACAATTGAGTCCATTAATTAGGCTTGGCCTTTCCATAGAGAATTTGCATTCTGTTCCCCTCAATAACAACTCTATAAGGCAGTTTGCTGAGACAGTGAATAATTGGCTCATCACTCAGTGAGTTTCTATGGTTGATGGTAGACTTGATTCTGGATCTCCCCAGTCCTTGTCTAACATAGCAGCTTAAGCAATACTGAACGCTGGCTTTCTATGAACTGTTACCAAGAAGCTTACAGTTGCAATATTGAAGCCATCATGCCTTAATATTCACAATTCTGAAGTTTAGTACTTGAGATATAAAGAAGAAACTTCTCCATATTTGTTGGAAGAAATGTCCATCTGGGTTCAGTTCCAAGTGGGGAGAAAGACACTGAAAACATGGAGGCTGTTTGGAAAGATGGTTTAATGGTGGACAGAACCACATGGGTTTTTTTAGGTCCTGGGCAAATGAGCACATAGAGAGAGAGATTTATACCCTCTCTTGGACCCAACCTTGGAGCTTCCTGTTCCTGTGTAAGGGCAGGTATTCTGATTGGTTGTCAGACTCCCATGGGGCCATGCAAGGGTAACTTTGTAGGTTGTCTTGAGTCCTAGGCTTGGTTGAATCTTGCTGGATGATGAAGTAATGAAGAGGGTTGTATTCTGAAAGGGTGTTGGGCAATTCCTATTATGGCTTAATGGCTTTGTCCTGGTTTGGAGCTTGAATGAGGGATAATCCTATCATGTCCTGAGGGTGAAGATCTTTTGTTTTGTAGATAGACTGGCCCAGCCTTTTGTCCTGTAGATAGGATGACCTAGTCTTGCTGGGGCTATTAATAAAGGTGGGGACTGCTTTCCAAGATCACGTTTCTCCTTTTCTCATCCAGGGAGGTATAATATTTTGCCTTTTTAATATTTTCTAGAATATTTCATTCTTCTAGGAGAAGGGTGGGCGCTAACTTTCTACATATCCACATTTCTGTTCTCATGTTTCACGTAAAGTATAATCATTATCTATAACCTGTTAATTATTGCTGGATAGAAATGGGAAGATATTTTTCAGGAACCCCATTTTTAGGCTGAGAAATTACTGAAAAAACCCCACAGTGGAATTCTGTTTGAGATGCATATGTGGGAGAGTAGAACAGGGTTCATTTCCAGGAAAGTAGAAAATCTCCCATTGAAACACAAAAGGGGGGTGGAATGCTCCATAACTAATCCACTTCCTCTGAGGGACTACTTGAGGAGATGTCTCCTCTTCTGGGAGATATATGATTAAATGGTCTCATCACACACAAAATGTAAATAGATAATGCACACACTTCTTTACGTGTACTTGCCATAGCAAAGAGACCATGGAAGGATGCATAGATTGTCTTGTTTTATTTTTACTTGCTTTAAGCAAAGTTAATACTTCTTTTCTTCTACATATTTATTCATTAGTTTCCCCAAAACATTCACACAATTGAGTTGCTTATGTATAAAAGTTTATAGAAAGCATATTTTTAAATGGCTCAGGGGAAAGATAGTATTTTATCAATGCACACTTATTAATATGTACACATTCCAAAACAACTATCACATAGATAGATGTGTCTATGTGTGTTAACTAGATAGATCAATCATGTACCAATAAGGTGAAGAGAAAATTGAGAGCCCCTGAAGAGTGCAGATCTGTATAAATCCATAGGAAAACTTGGCTGGTATCCCAAGTAGTTTAAACTCCTCAGGAAGCCATTTGGGATTCAGCTAACCATGGACTGAATCCATAATGCAATCCCCTACAGCACATAGGAGGAGGAGAGACTTTAATTCTGAACAGGCATATACAGCAAATCATTTGGTGGAAAGCTGCCTCTTGAACTCATTTACATAAATAAGCCTTAACTGTAAGACTTCAGCTTTAGCCAAATCACAGAGGTTTTATCCTCTGCCTAAACTTAATTGCAAGAAATCTTTGGGACCCTAAGAATAGCACCATAGGTTTTTATTAGCTGGCAGGTCCAATTTGCAGGTGACAGAATAACTCTAAAACGCAAGTGTCTGTGGAGATTTTCTGTCATCCAGATTATGGTTGTCCCAAAGGTGATTTTTTTCAAGAGGCAACTGGGTTTCTGGATTTTCTTTGAAGACGCTTTGCTTCTTATCCAAGAAGCTGTTTCAGCTCTGATTGTATGGTGGGGAATGGAAGGATTTATATACCACTTGCAGGCAGCTGGTCATTTGCATACTTTTAGCATGTCATTAAGGTCACATGAAGATTTATCTGTGTCATAAGGATCACCTGAGTGGTGCAAATTGGTGTGGAGCCTTCTTGGAACTGTTGAAAGGACTGTGTTGCAGATTGGAGATAGATCTCCAACTTTGGGCCCAGTACTCTTCAACATCATCATAAATAATCTAGATGAAGGGATAGAAGGGGAACTCAAATTTGCAGACAATACCAAGACTCAAGTGTCAGGGTTCCCAGTAACATCCCCAATGAAAGACGCAGCACAGCAGTAGATGTGGCAGGCCTGAAGGCCCAATGCAAAAGATTGCTCCCAGGCCTGACATCAAAATTCATAAGGATGTTAATAGACCTGAGCATTGGTCAATATCTTACAAAATGCAATTCAGCGATAAGAAAAGTAAGACCCTAGGCATAGGCAAGAAAAACCAAATGCACAGATATAGAAGAGGAACTATGAGAGGGATCTAGGAGTCCTTGAGGACAACCACTTAAATATGAGCCAGTGGTGTTCAGCAGCTGCTGAAAACGCCAATAGGCTGCAACAACAGAGGGATAGTTTTAAGATCGTTAGAAATGCTGTTTTATATGGCACTTGTAAGGCCACACTTGGAATACTGCATCTAGTTCTGGTCACCACAATACAAAAACAATGTTGAGACCCTAGAAAGAGTGTAGAGAAGAGCAACAAAGTTGATAACTATATGATTGATGGAACTAGATATGTGTAGTCTAACCAAGAGAAGGACAAAGGGTGATATAGTAGCAGTTTTCCAGTATTTAAGGGACTGACACAGAGAAGAGGAGATCAACCTATTCTTCAAAGCACTTGACGACAGGACAAGAAGTAACAGATGGAAGATCATTAAAGAGAGATAAAGCCTAGAACTAAGGAGAAATTTCCTGACAGTGAGAAGAATTAGTGGAACAACTAACATCCAGAAGTTGTGGGGCCTCCATCACTAGAGGTTTTCAAGAAGAGACTGGACCCCATGGTATAGGATTTCGTGCTTGAGCAAGAGTTTGGACTAGAAGACCTCCAAAGTCCCTTCCAATCCAATTGTTTTATGTTCTATGTTCTATATGTTGTTCTCACACTCACTTAATATGTGGACTGTCTTTAATTTATAAACTCTTAGTGAAATAAAACGTAGAATGAATGAAGTGATAGACATGGAACAATGAGAATTTCAATGAAAGAAGTAGATTAAATACTATTTGCATATTATAAACTCAGTGCAAGATATTCTATTGTTGGTGTATTATTCCAACTTTGATCACAAAAAGGAATAAGTCATTTTCTAAAAGTGTTGGAAATTCAGTGAGCTTAGAATCCTTTTGTTTTATTTGATGGAAATGCTGTAAGCTTTCAAAAATTGTTCATATGAGAATGAAGCAAATTTTGAAAGTTGAATTCCCTATGCAATATGTGATATTTTATAAATTGTAGTAAATCCTTTAGAATCCTTTCTATATACTAAATGCACCAAAGGTATTATATACTTCTTATCTTAAAGGATGTTTGATTCTCCATTAGGATAAATTTAGAATAATACTGTAGATAAACAAGCTATAGTAGCATTACCTATAGTGCCATTTATATATTAAAAACGATCAAAATAGAAGGTATTGAAGATCCTCATTTTTTGCAGAGCATTTGAAAACTTAATACAGCAGGGTTGCCTGGGTAAAGTGCTTTCTTTTGTTTTTAAAAAATTGTTTGGTTTTGTTAGTTTAGATGTAAATCCCCTTAAAAGAAATAGTAAAAAAAATATGTATAAATAAATAAGTACAGAAATAATATTATGAAGAATAATCCTTGACTTTTGAAATAATCTCTTATATATGTGTGAAGTATAATTGCATGTAGTTTAGGGGTTTAGGTGGGGTCAGCTCACAACCTCTCGGAACAATATTTTTGTGATATTTTTATAAATTGACACATTATGTTTAATAGTATTGGTTTGCTATTATATAACTCTAATCTATATTTCTTTGATGGGGTCCTTGGTGCTCTCAGTATGACTGTTACCAAGTTTTGAAAGGGCCAAGGACTCCACAGTTCAACCCTGAGCTACATATACAGCTACGTATATTCCCTTCTATTGGTCTTCTATATCCTTCCAATTGAGGTACAGTCTGTTTCCTGTTTGAAGCAAAACTAATTTAAATAACTGTTATTTTCTTTTATTAGTAAAGATTATAAGGAACATGTTTTCACTCCAAAGTATTCTAGGTCACTCTAATAACTTCTTTAAAAAAAAAAAGATTATGTAACAGACAATGTGAAAAGTCTTTAAAGAGTCACTGTGAATGTCAGACACTGAGTCTTTAAACTATTGTAAGATAGAAAAAGGATCTTGAACCACTTTGGTAAGTTTTAATAAGTTTCACACAGGACAAAAAACCATATTCCACTTTTGATAAATGCATCCACTGGCCAACCTGCAACTTTAAGTACATTAGGCTATGGGATATGTTTACTGCAAACCAATGAAATTACTAAATAACAACGACTGTTTTAATATGCCCCTAGGGAAAAAAATTGGGGTTTTTTCTATTATGAAAAATACTTTTTCACTCAGATGTATGTCAAAATCATTATTTGTTCTATTGTTTTCTGTCCACTGAAATCAATGACCCAGAAAATAGCAGTGTGTGAGAATATCTAGGTATGGAAACTGTGTTACTGCTTTGAATAACACTATTGGATCACATTGTTTTAAACTTAAAACATATTTTGGACAGGGTCTTTCCAAAGTGTGGGATCTGTAATTATTCCCATGAATATCTAAATAAACAACTTCCTAAATAAAAAAGGTCATATATTATTTCCAGAAAGGAAGGAAGCACAGAAGAAGAGAAGAATATAGCAAAGGTGGTAGATATGGGGATTTTCCAGAACTCATCATTAATCCCAGTGCAAAATTCAGAACAGTCTGTTCTAGTCAGTTGACCTGATTTGAACAGAATGAGTTCCAGCCAAGCTTAAAAATGTTGAGAGGAAAGAAGAATATAGAATTATGTAAGAAGATGATAGATGGATAGATAGATAGATGATAGATAGAAGGATGGATGAATAGATAGATAGATAGATAGATAGATAGATAGATAGATAGATAGATAGATAGACAGACAGACAGACAGACAGACAGACAGACAGACAGACAGACAGACAGACAGACAGACAGACAGACAGACAGACAGATGATAGAGATTTAAGAAGAGAAAAGTGGTGACAAGAGAATATGGAGATAAGTACATTTATAAGAACTTTACTTAAGCAAGATTTATAAACAAACAAGATTATGGCAGGTATTTTTTTTCTTTATCTTTTTTATCCCCAGTATATCTCTCGTTTCCTATTTGTGTGCATATGAGACAAAGGAGACCAATTTACTTATTTCTATGAAGAAAGCACCAGAGTGTAGAGGTAGAAAATCAAAGCTAGAAATAGATTATTTTTCCCCAAGTAACAAACTTAAAACATTGTGAAAGGTTAAAATGATTTAGAACACCCAACTCAGAGTGGCTATGCTTGACTGTTCCTGAAATATGTGTGAGGTGACTGCGCATAGAGAGCTACTGCCGTGACCAGGAAAATTGTGCTGTAACAGCTTTTTTTTTTTCATTGTTATTCTCATTTCAGCGTGTGGATGGGCTTGTTCTGTCCTGTATAGGCACCACCTCTTTTTCTGCCTGCAGGGAAGGGAGCATACCTACAATGACTTGTGTTGTAGAAGAAATGTGATTTCATTATTTATTATTCTATTCTATTTAATGTTAACTTTTCTCTCATTTTACTTAATTTTTTTCCTTAGTTGAATAATCATCTTCAGGCCATTTCACACGGTCTTAGAATTATGCTGGTCACACTGCATTTAATGAAGATCAGAGAAATTCTTAATTTCAACATTCAGAATATGTTTTTATAATATTTAAATAGCATTTGCTGTTACACAGAAATTGATTCTGAATTCAAGAGCTGATGCATCCTATCCCACTCCAATATTTCCTGAAATATTCTCTTTCGTGAATTTTCCTGAAAAGATCCCTCCAATATTTCCTGAAAGAATCTTTCTCCTTTTTCTAGTTATTTGTTGTGCAAGCCAGCAAACTCAAGAGAGTATATTTTTCTCCTTCCTGGGGCATCCAGTAAGAAACATTTAAAAAAATATTTTCGTTCAGTTTTTATGTTTCATCATTTTATTATTTAAACCACACAGAGTCCTTGTGTGAGTGAGATGGTAGCTTTCTAAATGTGATGATAGATAGATAGATAGATAGATAGATAGATAGATAGATAGATAGATAGATAGATAGATAGATAGATAGAGTAATCTATTCAATTCAGTGGAGATTCATGCCCAATGTCCTACAAGGAATCATTCTCAGAGCTACCAGTTGACTTCTCATATAATAGATTGAAATATTGCCTTCAATTTGCATTAAACCTCTTAAATACATATTGCATAATGTTATGTTTAACAATACAACTTTATCTGCTTTATCTACTTCATGGACAACTATTTAATTCAAATTTATGCTTCAACTACTAATATAGAAGAGCTTGATGAGTTTTACACTCAAGTTCAGTCTGTTATTTCAGTTTTTTATTAATAATGAGCACACCACTCATCACTTACCAATCAAGAAAGAGTATTTGAATATCTGACATAATGTCATAATTGCCTAATATTTTGTCTTATTTTTCCTCTTAATTCACATATGAATTGTGAAAGTCCTTATATACAGCACACAATAGCATTTTGCAGAATTATCACTTTTTCCCCCTTCCGTAAGGTTCATCTATTAAGAAATTATTGACAAAATCAAAGCTGCTCAGAGTGCAACCAAAATTATCAGGAAGTTAAAGGGATTGATTTATAAGGGAAAATTAAAAAGGCTAAATCTGTAAAGCTCATTAAAGAAAGCAGAAGAAATTCCTACAAACAACATTTCAAGGAAGGGTGAAAAACGGCATAGGGACCTAGAAGGAAAAGAAGGGGGAATGACTAAAGACTAGAAGATATATAATGAAGACTAAAGACTAGAAAGTATATAATGAAGGACTATGTCACAAAAGTGTCAGATGACTGCATCTATTTAGAAAATAAAATTTATAATTTGATAAGAAAAGGAAAGTTTATGATATATCTATCCATAACTGTGGTTGAATAGTCTGTCCTGCTTGTAGTTATCGCTGAAATGTGATAATGTTAGTTCTGATAACTGTTTTCTCTGTACATTTTTGTACTTTTGTATCTTATCCATTTAAAAACAAAACCACTTTCATGTTTCCTACAGAATCATCTTCTTCTCTGATAACATCATTTCTAATTCCACTACCCAAATCTATCAAAAGTATCGCAGAGATGCCAAAGAAAGTTGTGATCAACTTTCTAACAAAGTTGCAGCAGTTATTTCTAAAAAATAAAAGAGTTACACTTTAAAAAGAAGAAAGAAAAAGGGGTAGCCAACAAATTTAGTTCTTGCTATGAATAAAAGTATACTCTACTTTTGGAAAAATCTATATTTGATGTGGACATACCGTGTTTTCCCAAAAATAAGACCCTATCTTATAGTTTTTTGAACCCTGAAATAAGCACTTGGCCTTATTGCCACGCGCTCAAAAGCCTGATTGGGCTTATTATCAGGGGATATCTTATTTTGGGGAAAACAAGGCATATTCACTGATTCTCCAACCCTAGGGCCAAATTAGGACAGAAAATACTGATAATTAATGTTCACCTAGCACCATTCATTCTCTGTGCATGTTTTTGGAGTAATCATTCTGATTTACAGCTTTCTGTTGGAGAGGGTGTTTTTAAAATGTTTAAAACTTTGATAATACATTTTTTTATTCCTATGGAATGTTTTTCTGAAAAAAATATTAGGTAGTTTTTAGATTGCATTAGTTTGAAGCATCATTATTTTGCTTCATTTTTAGTTCTGGGGTGCCTATCTATAGCTTTTATAGTCTGTCTTTAAGAAATCGTATCTATCCTGGACTATTTCTCTTTTCTAGTTTTCCCAGTAGATTTCTTCTTGGTTTACTTTCATTATGACTGCTTCATAATTGTCATCCCTTTTCTTCTCATGTAGAGTTCCTCCAAAAATATTTAATCTTAATAGGTAGCTAGAAATAATTTATTTTGTATTAGGAGAATCTGTTGTGTCTGTGTCCCCTGAGCCAGGCCCCCTGCCAGAAAGTGACTTGGAAAGTGAGGGGGAAGGGCCATCAGGACTTACCTCGGGAGCACTGGCTTCCCTGGCTCAGCTCCAGGAGCCAGAGGCAGGCCAGGTGGAGGAGATAATGAAGCCTCTGTCCCCTGACTCTTTCTCCCCCCAGGCCATGCCTCCAAACCCAGCTGATGGCAATCAGGCCTGGCTGGACCCTAGGTTTCATAGGCAGGAGAGGCGGGAACAACAGAAGCAGGGGTGAGGCAGGCCTAGGAAGTGCTGAGTCATGGAGCCACACCCCACAGGATATAAAAGCAGCAAGGGCTGCTATGCCTCTTCGTAGCAGGCAAATCAACTGCTTGACTAGAGCTGAAGTACTGTTTGTTGACTCATCGGCATCAAGGGAGATAACAGAGACACTTGGCAAACGCTCGCTAGTTTGCAGCCAGAGCTGATAGTGCCGGCTAATTAAGCCATCACTCGGACTGAGGCCAGGGGAACAGAACAGAATCTGACATTAGTAGCTAACATGATGCCAAGAAGATGGAATCCACATGAAACACCATCTTCTCTGCACAGTTGTGCCTTTTCTGCTGTCTTCCCAGGTGTACCACTTCTGTCTCCACTAAGAGATAAAATATAGTTTATTCAGAACAAATCTGCAAATGTTCTGACAGGAAATTGGGAGAATTAAAAATTAAGGAGATCTAAGGAGAAATTTCCTAACTGTTCGAACAATTAATCAATGGAACAACTTGCCTCCTGAAGTTGTGAGTGCTCCAATACCAGAGGTTTTTAAGAAGAGATTGGACAACCATTTGTCTGAAATTAGAATAGGGTCTCCTGCTTGAGCAGGGGAGTTGGACTAGAAGACCTCCAAAGTCTCTCCCAACTTTGTTCTTCTGTTGAATAAAGAATCATAGGTAAGAAGAACAAACAAGGTCAAGTTTCACAAGCTGCAATTGCAGCTACAACAGTACAAAGTAGAGGTTTAAGTGCAAAGACAAATAACACAGCTCTGAGATAAGGAATATAACCCAATACAGGTAGAAGGTTTTAAAAACAAATGACAAGAGGCTTCCAGAGTCTGTAGAATACTGACAAATTCCTTCTAACAAATTTGGGAAGATGCCAGGAAATTTAGAATTTGATGAAGGAATTTATAAAATTAATATTATGGTTTTCTATTATTATTATTATTATTATTATTATTATTATTATTATTATTATTATTATTATTATTAAATGCATAAGCATTCAATCTGTATTAAAACCATAAATACAAAAGATTAAACATGAAAGCACTTTCAGTACAATCTATATTAATATTTTAAATATTTTAAAAAACCATGCATTTGTAATATGCGTACTGAGGAAAAAGGGGACCACACACATTTTTAGTACTTTTAATCTGAGCATTGGCAGATTGAAAATCTTGCAGGACTTCTCCCTCATACTGTTGATACTGCTGATTTCTGGCATGAGGACATCTTCATAAAGTAATATCAATTAAAGTAACTGAGAAGATTCAAGCAAAAGAAGCCATGGAGGATTTTAAAGATGAATACAAATCACAAATGAAGGCAAATATATTGTACATGTCTCAGGATAATGTTGCAGGATCCAATCTGAGTTGGTCACTGGGATCAGAGGTTTAGTCTCCAAGCTTTCAGACATGAGTTGGAGCACAAGCTGGTGTGAGAGAGCCCTCTTTTCCCTGAGGATAGACTCCAGCATGAGTCTGAAAGCTCAAAAGACTAAACCTCTGGTCCTGGTGACTGACCCAGATTGGATCCATGAATGCAGACCCCTTACATTGTATGTAAGAAGTAAATACAACCAGTTAAAATCTTTTAATACAAGAATTATGTAATTCCTCTACACTAAACTGTATAGTTAGTAGCTTGGCAACCAAAATCTGAGTCAATTTGCAAACACTTTTCAAGAGTAGGCCCTGTAGAACTAATTGCAATTGATAAGAGAATTACAATCAAGATATGAATAGCCATTGTCCAATCTGATGTAATTGGCACATCAGCTGTAATCATACAAATGCCACATCCATCAGAGCAACTCTTGAAACAGGTGGGAGGTCAATGAGCACTTCTAAACTGCAACCTTGCTATTTTTGTAAAATACAATCATATCCCAGAAAGACTTTACTTAAATCCTTACTCAGTTTTCTTCTCACAAGCAGCACTTCAAGTCTGTGAAGATTTATTTTCAATGTGTTTTCCCTCATCCAGGCTATTATAAAGTTTAAACAGCATTCAAAGGTATTTATGCTTTGCTACTTTGAAGTCAGATGATACACAGCATTACAACTGGATATCATCAGCATACTAATGGTAGCCTACTCCAAAGTGATGAATGTTTTTCTCTGTTTCAGTAGAAGTTAAACAGCATAGAGTCAAGATAGGATCCTGTGGGACATTGTTAGTTATCTAAGTGTCAAACAGTAATCCTCCAAGACCATATTCTGGCCATGCCCTGAAAGCAATGACTTGAACCACTGTAAAAACAGTATAATCAAAACTCGGTACTTCCAGATAGTCCATAGCACTGCTCTTAATTCTTTTGAGCCTCTCAGAACATAGTATCATGCTTTATGGTACTGAAAAATTCTGAGAGGCTCAAAAGAATTAAGAGCAGCGCTCCCCATCTAGTTCCTGGCTATCTATGAGGATGGCTACTCATAAAGGCAAACAAATCAATCCCAGTGCCATATTTCAAATAAAATTATAATTGGAATGGATCCAGGTAAGCAGTTTCAACCAAATGTAGAGTACATAGATCTGTGATGCTGTTATTTCTCTAGCAATAAATATTTGAGACCGGCCTATAATTACAGAAATCTTCCAGATTAAGGGATTTTTTTTCCAATAAGGATCTTGTAACTATCATTTTTAAATAGAGGGAAGCAGGGCTAGAAATATTTACCACATTCAAAGAAATGTGATTGCTTCCCTTAAACATGGGGCCAGTTCCAACCTGACTGGGAGAGGTCCATAGCAATTATTATGAACATTAAATCCTGAGTTATTTACTAGGTAACTCACCAAAGACAGGAAGTCTAGGTATTTCTATTGCCACACTAGAGAGCATCCTGGCTAGCCTCAAGAAGATTGTGCAAGCCACCCAATTACAGTAGTGAAGTGTTAGGAAGTCTTCACTTTCAGAATCTGAATAACTTCACTAGACTGAGTATCAGCTGCCACCACAGGAATTCACTGGAAAGAAGACACCTGAAGAGACACAACTGTAGATTGATCTACAATCCGAGCTAGACAAAGCCCCAAGCCAAGGAAACAAAGAAAAGAAGATCAAACAAACTTAAGGCATTTACTTGAAAGAAAAAAGTGTGACTCAGGAAACTAGTCAAGCTGTTAATAAGGGCTACAGTAAGAAAACTGCAGCTTAATAGACTGTTTGTAGTGATTAATGTTCTACTCCTACTGCGTATACTGTATATATTCAATCTTATCTTCATGCTTCTTTGGAATTTTCAGTTAAATCTTGGACTGGGCCCTGACCAAATTGGGAATCATAGCTAGTGTGTGGGTGTTTGTTTTTTGGATTCTCAACTCTCTAAAAACTAGGCTTTCATATTTTCATTCTCTAAGTCAAAGCTTGCAATTTGCAAAGTGTTTATGTTACTTCAGCTAAGGATTTACAACTGCAATAAATACCTTGTGTTTGTACCAGAAACTGGCTCTGTGTGGGTGTAATTGGCAACAACGCAGAACACAAACAGTCAAAATTGGCAGACTGTAAGATGGAGCTTTTGGTCAGTGAAATGGAATTCCTACAGACTACATTCAAGATGTTAAAAATAAAGGAAAAGAGAATTGATATACTGTATAAGCAACTTCATAAAAGGAGGAGAATGCTAAAAGGCATCAAAGAAAAGACAGAATTGCTTAACTGTTTGGTTCAGTCATTTTCAACAAGTGGTTCACCAGAATACATGAAAAATAATGAATTAAAGGGGCAGGTGAAACAGAAAAGACTGAAATCCAATACTAAAAAGAATATTTGGCCAGAGAATATAAATTTACTTTGGAAATGTGTAAATTTCCAGGGTTAGATAAATTGCATCTCAAGCATTTGCTGATAATCTGCACATATACTTTTTATGTATTATTTTTTTAGAATTTATAGACAAAGGCTATAGACAAAGTGTCCGAAAAGTGGAGGATGGTAAATATCATCCTTATTTTCAAAAAGGAGAAAAAAGGGATCCATAATCAGATAAAGTGGTATAACATCAAATATGTGGGGAGGGGGGGGGGGAAAGAGCTGATCATAAAGCAATTAAACTGCAAACACTTTGACAATAGTGTTGTAATTATAAACCAGAAGGATTTGTCAAGTCTTGCCAGGCTAATCTTATATCATTTTTAATTGAGGATTTTATTAAAAAGGTATATTCCTTAATTGGTTGTGGGGGTATTGTAAATGTCATTTATTTTGATTTTAATGAAGCATTTTATATCCAGAAACCTACATTCTGATTACTGGCTGGTTAAATTTGGGCTAGATAGCCTGACAATTAAGTAAATAACTAGTCAGCTAAAAAGAAATACCAAAAAAAATTAGTTATCAACTGTTCCTAAAGAACAAAATGAAGACATCATCTGAAGTATTAAATGGTTCATGTGTCAGTCCTTTATTTTTCAAGATCTTTATTGATTACTTGAATGAGGTGAAAGAAATTCTTATCAAAAGTTACAGAAGACATAAAATGAGGAAGTATTAACATTTTGAAGGTAAAAATTAAATTAAATCATAACAGACTGGAGGTATAAAGTGAAAATTATAGATTTTATTTAACAAAGGCAAGAGGGTTTCTTGGAAATTAAAAGAAAACTCAGATATACAAATGTAACTCCATCCATTTTGTTCAACTTTGCTCAGGCTCCACATCAAGTATCATCTTATGGTCACCATACTATAGAACAACTCAGTCCAACTGGAAGAGAGATAGCAACAAGGTTGATCAGTGAATAGAAAATGAATCCTATAAAGAAAGTTTGAAAAAAATGACAATGTTTAGTTTTGAAAAAAGAAGAGTTTTTTGAAATCAGACTTCATGTTTTAAATCCATGTTACTATTTTTCTCAATCACTAACTCTTACCTAGCAAAGTTAGGTAGGTACAATGTTGAATGCTCTTATTTTCACCATTATTAAATGAATGACAATAGTTTATGGTATAACAAGATATATTTAGAAGAAATAAATTACTGATTTGAAAGTTTTGCAAAATTGATTGATAAATAACATTTTGGATTCTCATTATCTGTTTCACTTTGTCAGTCAGACGTAGGAATAACCTGACTTCACATATCCACATCAATTGATGAATATAGATGTGGAAGTCAAAAGCCTAACTTATGTGAAGAAGGTATTTTTCCTTAAACAATTCAGAATCAGAAGCTTTGCCAATTTATCACAATATTCAGGAGTGGTTTATAGACCTTGATACTGTGGGACAGAAAAATGTACACAGCAGCAACTCAGTCTTTCATATAAAGAATTAATCTGTTTGATGGATTCCTATGCCAAATATTTATCTTATAAGAAATTGCTTGGCTGGCAAGTGTCCTAAAGGGCGTATAATACTCTGGTGCAGAGATAAGCAATTCATAGTATCACAACAGCATAAGGATCCTGAACCTTTATATCAGTCCACAAGTCTTCAAGTTGCCAAGGTTGGAGACACCTGCTTTATATTGTGTGTTCATGGGTATGTGAGTGTGAGTGTGATTTCATACTTCTTTGGAGTCTTAGCATCTTTCCTACCATTCTGAGGAACAGATGAAAAGTATAGTCTAAGTCAGGGGAATTCTGAGAGTTGAAGTCCTCCAGGCTTAAAGTTGCCAAGATTGGAGACCCCTGGTCTAAGTTCTATAATCAATTATTCTAGCCTAATAAATACCTAATAAATACCCAAAACATAAAACATAAGACAAGAACAAGACAAATGTAAACCTATTTTTCTTATTACTAAAACTGAAACCAGGAAAGGTAAGATATTAAGTAAAATAGTAACAAAAAATATTGAGTAACCCCACCTTATTTCCAGTTCATATCCTCCTTCTCCTCCTCCCTCTCCCCTCATCTCTCTCTCTCTCTCTCACTCACTCTCTCACTCTCTCACACACACTTAATCAGACCCTAAATTCAGATACTTTGGAGCCTACAATCTTGTATCAAAATATCTCTTAAGCTGAGAATTGGCCATTGATTCATATTTAAGAACTGTCACGGCAAGGCCTATGGCTAGGCAAAGGTACTTATTTTAAATGGATGTGAGTATAAATTTCACAAAATCAATATATATCATAAATAAAATTAGCAAGCTGAACCAGGTTTTATCTGCTCTTTTGAAATGACTTATGACTTTGAACTTTAGAAGGACCAGAAAGTGTTATTTTCATGTAATGAATTTTGTAAAGTAATTTCATGCACACTGAAAAGATTTTAGTTGTAACTAAGTGCTAATACGTGGATTCAAATACAAGAATAATAAATTTATAAAGAATTGTTGGTCAAGTTTAATGTGTGTGTTTAAAAATTGTATTCCTGTATTTTTGTAAGAACTAGAAGTTGATTGGAAATTTAAAAATGGAAAGAAAAAATCCTAACTTAGGCCAATAGCTTCAGCAAATAGCTGAAGTCCACACATAAGTTTTCAGACTTTGACACAAAATACACCAAGGTAGTGCTAAGGAATGTACAGCTCAATTTCAATCTGTTCTGGCTTAGTTTTACATTTTCTCTTCTTTTATTCTGTCAAGACAGAGCATTACTGGGGGGGAAACAGAAACTGTCTACATCATAATTTACAATTCTATTACTGAAATATATATTACATACCTTCCACTAACTTCAGAACTTTTGTATTCAACTTTTAATAATAAACACTTTTTAAAATTCAATGGCAGCACTTGACTAACCTTTCCTGGGCCAGGAATCTTAGCAGGCTTTGGGACTAACTAATCTTTGGATGGAAGACCTTCAAACAATGTAGGGCTAGAGATTAGAAGAGAAAAAAAATAAAAAAAGAAGGCAATGACAACCAATTTCATTTTATGAAAATAGATTAGGTAGGTAGGTAGGTAGGTAGGTAGACAGACAGACAGACAGACAGACAGACAGATAATAGAGATTTTCCCCATGTATGAATGTTTTGTCTGAATTTTTGACAGAATGACATATTAATGAAATCCATTTATTACTGCTAATCCGAGTGCAGTGAACTCTAGTTTGAAGTTTGCTTCATTTCCCATTCAAATCTGTTGCAGATTTTTAAAAATCTTCTAAGAGATACAAATTATACCAGTTCCCTCTTCCATGAATTCATATGAAATCTGAAGTTAAATATAGAGAAAATCAATATGTGTTCAAGGCAAGATGTTCTCCTGACCCAAATTCCGACCTTTATTCATTGATTAGTTCTTCTGTCAGGACCCTATCTATATACAGCTCATATAGACTTTTGTAGAAATGCCAAATAAATATGACAGAATATGCAGTTCTGTAGGATCCTTCCCTAGTTCTTAATAATAAAAAGTTTGTTTTATTATTTGTATTAATAATGTTTTTATTATTTGCTTGACACTCTTATAAATGCATATTAATTACATTGCTTTTGTTTGTCTTTTATTTGCCTTCATTTGTAGATTTATTTTTAATTTGGGCTTATTTTGAAAGGGAAGAAGAGAAATAATGAAATTTAAGAAAAAAATAAAAAAAGAAGGCAATGACAACCAATTTCATTTTATGAAAATAGATTAGGTAGGTAGGTAGGTAGGTAGGTAGACAGACAGACAGACAGACAGACAGACAGATAATAGAGATTTTCCCCATGTATGAATGTTTTGTCTGAATTTTTGACAGAATGACATATTAATGAAATCCATTTATTACTGCTAATCCGAGTGCAGTGAACTCTAGTTTGAAGTTTGCTTCATTTCCCATTCAAATCTGTTGCAGATTTTTAAAAATCTTCTAAGAGATACAAATTATACCAGTTCCCTCTTCCATGAATTCATATGAAATCTGAAGTTAAATATAGAGAAAATCAATATGTGTTCAAGGCAAGATGTTCTCCTGACCCAAATTCCGACCTTTATTCATTGATTAGTTCTTCTGTCAGGACCCTATCTATATACAGCTCATATAGACTTTTGTAGAAATGCCAAATAAATATGACAGAATATGCAGTTCTGTAGGATCCTTCCCTAGTTCTTAATAATAAAAAGTTTGTTTTATTATTTGTATTAATAATGTTTTTATTATTTGCTTGACACTCTTATAAATGCATATTAATTACATTGCTTTTGTTTGTCTTTTATTTGCCTTCATTTGTAGATTTATTTTTAATTTGGGCTTATTTTGAAAGGGAAGAAGAGAAATAATGAAATTTAAGAAAAAAAATATTATTGGGAAGATTACAAATATAATGAATAAAATATTTTTAGAAGTTTCTCACAAATACTCCTGGAAAAAAAATACTTTAAATATGAAAAGTTTGTTCTCTCACTATTCTATATGTGCCTATTTAATTAATATTTACAAAATATTTAAGAAGTATTATTGAAGTCCAATGAAACTTCATTTCTTGATTTATGAGAGCAGGATGCATTGCATAATTGGGGAGGATGGATCTACCTGAAATGCTTTTATACAGTACATTCTTCATAAAAGTTTTGCACTGATTTAAAAAATGCAACAACCATCTCAAAAACATGAGTTAGTTCTAGTTTGTGTATAAATTAAAATGTTTTGGAACAGAATTTTGCAAAAATCCAGTTTATTTATTTATTTATTTATTTATTTATTTATTTATTTATTTATTTATTATTTATTTATTTAGATTTTTATACCGCCCTTCTCCCGAAGGACTCAGGGCGGTGTACAGCCAGATTAAAACAATTCAATATACAAAATTAAAACAACAGTTAAAATACATATTCTATGAGTGGCCGAGAATTAAAACCGTCGAATTGACCCATACTAAAATACCCCCATTAAAATTATTAAAAATTCAAAAATTTTAAAATTTAAAAATCAAGCCAGTCCCGCTTGAATAAACAGATACATTTTCAGTTCACGGCAAAAGGTCCGAAGGTCAGGTAATTGGCGCAAACCGGGGGGAAGTTCGTTCCAGAGGGTAGGTGCTCCAACAGAGAAGGCCCTTCCCCTGGGGGCCGCCAGCCGACATTGCTTGGCGGACGGCACCCTGAGAAGACCCTCTCTGTGTGACCGTACGGGTCAGTGGGAGGCATAAGGTAACAGCAGGCGGTCCCGTAAGTACCCGGGCCCTAAGCCATGGAGCGCTTTAAAGGTGGTAACCAACACCTTGAAGCGCACCCGAAAGACCACAGGTAGCCAGTGCAGACTGTGCAGGAGCGGTGTTACCCGGGAGCAACGTGTGGCTCCCTCAATCACCCGCGCAGCCTCCGAGTGCACTTCAGGGGTAGCCCCATGTAGAGAGCATTGCAATAATCGAGACGAGAAGTGACGAGAGCATGAGTGACCGTGCATAAGGCATCCCGGTCAAGAAAGGGGCACCACTGGCGAACCAGGCAGACCTGGTAAAAGGCTCTCCTGGAGACTGCCGCCAACTGATCTTCAAACGACAGCTGTCCATCCAGGAGAACGCCCAAGTTGTGCACCCTTTCTGTTGGGGCCAATGACTCGCCCCCAACAGTCAGCCGCAGCTGACTGTACTGGGGTGCCGGCATCCACAGCCACTCCGTCTTGGATGGATTGAGTCTGAGTCTGTTTCTCCCCATCCAGACCCATACGGCTTCCAGACACCGGGACAGCATTTCGACAGCTTCGTTGGGGTGGCCCGGGGTGGAAAAGTACAGCTGAGTATCATCAGCGTACAGCTGGTAACTCATCCCAAAGCCACTGATGACCTCGCCCAACGGCTTCACATAGATGTTGAACAGGAGAGGCGAGAGAATCGACCCCTGAGGCACCCCACAAGTAAGGCGCCTCGCGGCCGATCTCTGCCCTCCTGTCAACACCATCTGCGATCGGTCAGAGAGATAGGAGGAGAACCACCGATAAACGGTGCCTCCCACTCCCAAACTCTTCAACCGGTGCAGCAGGATACCATGGTCGATGGTATCAAAAGCCGATGAGAGATCTAACAGGACCAGGGCAGAGGAACAACCCCTATCCCTGGTCCTCCAGAGGTCATCCACCAACGCGACCAAAGCTGTCTCCTTGCTATATCCGGACCGGAAGTCGGACTGGAACGGGTCTAGATAGACAGCTTCATCCAGGTACCGGGGGAGCTGCCATGCCACCACCCTCTCTACAACCTTCGCCACAAAGCGAAGGTTGGAGACTGGACGATAATTACCCAAAATAGCTGGGTCCAGGGAAGGCTTCTTGAGGAGGGGTCTCACCACCGCCTCTTTCAAGGCGGCAGGAAAGACCCCTTCCAACAAAGAAGCATTTATAATTCCCTGGAGCCAGCCTCGTGTCACCTCCTGAGTGGCCAGCACCAGCCAGGAGGGACACGGGTCCAGTAAACATATAGTGGCACGTAACCTCCCCAGTAACCTTGGAGCCAAATTGCATATAATAGATACATATCTATCTTTATACTGTGTGTCTTTGATGGTTTTGTATATTCCAGTTTTGTTGTGCATTTAGTATGCAAGACAAGGATTTGTAAGTGGGGAGAAGCAATCAGATGTAAATATCTCCCAGGAAGATATTGTTTTGGCTGTTGAAAGTCAGAGCCCATTGGAATGTAGTCTACCATCAAAATAATATCTGTGGATTACTATAGGTCTTTAATGGCTTCGAAAAGAAGTATACTTATGGTTATTTTCATAAATGCAAGCTGTACTAGAGCTGGGGCTCAGAGCTTCTCTTTGGCTATGATTTATCACTTCAGCCCAATTTATGGCCATTTACAAATATGCTGAACTGGCTGTAAATCAGCAAGGGGACATAAAATACTGGGTAAGTTTGTTTCACTCCCAACATCTACCAGATGAATGCAAGACAATGTAGGTCCTGCACTAGGAGCCAGATTGAATGGATGAAAGAAGCTGGGAAGAAGGAGACAGATCATCTCTTTCTTTCTCTCATCCAACTTGACAGACCTGGGCCTGCCATCTGTAGGGATGTTTACATCTCTGCTGTGATAGGAAGATTCCAAAAGGATATTTATCTTACCTGACAGCTGACCTCTTATACAACCTGTGGCTGGAATGAGAGGTTGAGAAAGATAAATGAATAATGTTCTTGCCTCCATAAACTATGCTTATATTTTCTGTAGTAGGGAAAATTGGCTTTCATGATTCAACCTCATTTGTTGTTGTTGTTGTTGTTGTTGTTTTCTTCATTATTTTTTCTTTTATTTTGTGGGTGTTTATTTTCACAGCACACTCTGAATAAATTATATCCATGCATTGAACTCCAATTCCCAATGGGTACATTGAATATTTTTATCCTAAAAGGATAATAAATAGAGCCCTGTAATGTATCTTTAAATGGTTTTGGCGGGAAACAAGCACGTTGCTGATTGGTTAAAGCCGCCGGTTGAACTGTATATAAGGAGAGGTTTTTCCCCAGCCTGGTTGCTGGGTTCACCATATATTAAAGAGCTGTTGTCACTACCCTGGTCTCCAGCCTCGTTACTTCCCGAACTTAACACTGGCGACGAAGGTGGGATCTCGAGGCTAGAGAGCACCAGAACGAGCTGAACGCACGGGAGAACCGAACCCAGCAAACTCAGGGCAGAAACGCGGAGATGGCCAGCTACACTCCGCCCGCGCCGTTTGACCCAGCCAGGGAGAAATGGGGAACGTACATGACCCGTTTCGAAAGCTTCCTAGAGGCAAACGAACTGCAAGGAGTTCCAGACAACCGCAAACAGGCATATTTCCTGAGCCACTGCAGTCCCGAGGTCATCGACATCGCAGAAGCCCTGGCAGAGCCAACGCCGGTACAATCGGTATCGTGGCAAACTCTGCAAAATCTATTAAAAAACCATTTCGCGCCTACACCGTCCAAGTACGTACGGCGTTTTGAATTTGGAGAGCGCAGACAGCAAGAGGGCGAATCCATCAGCGAGTACATGGCCGCCCTGAGGAAAGCCTCCAAAGATTGTGGGTACCGAGATTTGGACGAGGAGCTGCTAGAGCAACTCATCCGTGGGGTCAGAGACATGCGTTTGCGGAGGCGGCTGCTATCAAAAAGCAATCTAACGCTGGCAAACGCTCTGGACGAAGCCAGAGCTCATGAGATGTCCACCCAAGCGGCGGAAACCCTACAAAAGCCGCTCACGCCAACGGCGAGCGCGAAACCAGCCCCGGTCCACAACGAAGAAATCCAGACCGAATCAGACGGCGAGGATGAGGAAGGAGTTTGCCTCACCGAGAGAAGGGGCAAAGAAGACCGGGATGAATGCGGAAGTTGCGGAGGGCAACACCAGCGTCAACGATGCAAGTTCAAGGACGCTACATGTCGGCGGTGCGAGAAGAAGGGGCACCTGGCTCAAGTCTGTCGAGCACCCCAACCTTCCCGCCGAAAATTCAAACCGACCAATCAGAGCGCAGGATCGGCAAGGCGACCCGCGATTGGTCAAAACAAAAAGGGCGCGAATTCAAATCGAACGACCGTGATCATAGGCCGTGCAGCAACCCGCGTCGAGAAGAAAATCTTCACTAAACCCAAAATTGAAGGAGTGCCGTGCCGACTAGAAGTGGACACAGGGTCAGCGATCACAATCATGTCCTGGGACACTTTTGCGAAAGCTTTGCCGAGAATCGCCAAACGCAAACTGCAAACACAACGGTTACGAGTGCACGACTACCAAGGGAATCGCATCCCTGTTCGAGGGACCACCTCCGTCCGCGTCGAGTACGGACCACACAAGAAGACCCTGCCCATCACGATAGTCGAAGGGACCCTGCCAAGTTTGTTGGGACTAGACTGGTTCCGCGCATTGGGCATGGGAGTGACTGGCATCTACAGAAGTGACTTTAACCTAAAAGACACACTCATGAACGAGTTCGAAGATGTCTTCAAGGACTGCCTGGGCAAGTACAAGGGGACCCCTATTTCCTTCAATTTAGACCCCCAGGTAGCCCCCATTAGGTTAAAGGCAAGGAGAGTCCCTTTTGCCCTTAAACCCAAGATTGACAAGGAGCTAGACAAGCTCATCAGTCAGGGGATTCTGGTGCCAGTCGATCACGCAAAGTGGGAGACGCCAATCGTCACCCCAGTGAAACCAGATGGGTCAGTTAGAATCTGCGCTGACTACAAGGCGACGTTAAACAAAGCCTTACAGAAAAGCGCTTACCCGGTCCCCGTGGTGCAACACTTGCTGCACTCGCTGGGGCAAGGGCACGTTTTTGCCAAGTTAGATTTGGCTCAAGCCTATCAACAACTGCCCGTAGACGCCAACACAGCCGAAGCCCAAACGATTGTGACCCACCGAGGTGCTTTCAAGTGTACCCGGTTACAGTTTGGGGTGAGTGTGGCACCTGGTCTATTCAAAATTTAATGGGCGACTTCTGCAAGGGCTCCCGGGGTAGTCCCTATTTCGATGATGTATTGATATCAGCCGAAAATTTAGAAGAATTGGGGGCGTTTGAGAAAAGTTCTGGGCATTTTCGGTCAGCGGTCTAAAGGTTAAAGTGAACAAATGCCAGATAGGGGTAGAATCCGTAGAGTTCTTGGGCTACAGAATAGACAAGGAGAATTCACCCACTGAAAGCAAGGTCAAGGCAATACGAAGGCTCCAGCGCCCAAAAACAAAACAGAGCTACAGGCATTCCTGGGTCTAGTGAATTTTACGGTCTTTTTAAAGAATAAGGCGACCGTTGCCGAGCCGCTACATAAGTTACTGGGAAAGAATACTGCTGGTCTTGGGGAAAGTCGGAAGCTAGGGCTTTGAGCAGTAAAAACCTACTCTCGGCGATAGCTTACTGATTCAGTATCATAGCTCATTGCCATTATTATTGGTTTGCGATGCTTCCCCTTACGGGTGGGGCTGTGCTCAGCCACAGACTTCCAAATGGCACAGAAGCCCCAATAGCCTTCTACTCCAGAGCGATGTCCTCGACAGAGGAACTATAGCCAGTTGGATAAGGAAGCGCTAGCCATTGTGTCAGGGTAAAAAGTTTCACGAATACGTTTTTGGTAGAAACTTTGAAATTGTTACAGACCATAGACCACTGTTAGGGATACTGGCTGGCGACCGCCCAACGCCTGTGGCACTTTCGCCACGATTGACCCGATGGACTATCTTCTTAGCCGCCTATTCCTACAAACTGCAGCATCGGCCCGGAAAAGAGTTGGGGCATGCGGACGCTTTAAGCAGATGCCCACTACCAGGGGCGATCGAAGACCCCACTCCGGGGACGCCCATCCTGCTAATTGACTCTCTGGACTCTGGCCCAGTCACATCTAAGGAGGTGGCTCGGGCATCATACCGGGACATTACTTTGAGAACTGTACTCGGTTGGGTACAAAGAGGGTGGCCCGCTGCGCCGGGCGAGTGTTTTAAAGAATTTGTAAAAACGTGGGAACTTTCGGCTCAAGGGGTGCCTGCTATGGGGGATAGAGTGGTGATCCCAGAAAAATTGAGGAAAAGGGTGTTGGATCTCCTCCACGAGGTCACCCAGGATCGTTAGGATGAAGGGCCTAGCGAGAAGCTATGTGTGGTGGCCCTTAATGGACTCAGAAATTGCTGAAAGGGTAGGGAGATGCCAGGCCTGCCAGGAGTCCAGACCGCTACCCCCAACGGCCCCGGTTCGAATGGGAGAAACCCCAGGGCCCTGGTCTAGAATACACATTGATTTTGCCGCCCTTTCCACGGCCAAACCTTCCTGGTCGTAGTAGATGCCTACTCCAAATGGCTGGAAATCATTCTCATGAGATCCATGACAGCCGAGGCCGTGATCTCAGTCCTCGGCACCTATTTGTAACCCATGGGTTGCCCGACACGCTAGTTTCCGATAACGGCCCGCAATTCACGGCAACCCAATTTGAGGAGTACTTGGCAGAAGAGGGCATCCGACATGCCTCTCGGCGCCTTTCCACCCTGCGACGAATGGTTTTGCAGAGCGTTCCATCCGGAGCGCAAAGAGGCATTGTCCAGACTTAAGCCAGGCGACTGGCAAACAAAAATCGATGTTTTCCTGGCCGTCCAACACAGAACCCCCTGTGTCACAACCGGCAGAAGCCCAGCCGAATTATTAATGGGCCGAAAGCTCAGGTGCCCCCTAGACCGTCTACATCCAAACTATACGCCGGAGGGTTACAAAGGGGAAATAGGAAAACAAGAGAAATGGACATAGGCGACCGAGTGTGGGCACACAACTATGGTGAAGGCCCAACCTGGATAGCAGGACAAATCCTAAACAGAACAGGTCCAAAGTCATACTTGGTGGAGTTAAAGGACGGCCGAGTATGGTGGCGTCACATAGACCAAATCTGAAACGAATAGCCGAACAATCAGAATTAATAGAAACGGGCCCTGACTACACAATGTTTGATTCCACAGCTGACTCAAACCCGGAGAACTCGCAGGACTTATCTGACATTCCGGAGGTCCAGCGACGCCCACAGGTTCCAGTAGAAAACAGCAGGGACGACTCTGCTAATAATCCAGGGCCGGATGGCCTAGAGAAGGAGCTGAGAGGAGCAAACAGCCCCTCCGGTCAGCTCGACCCACTCCCAGGGAATGTACTGCGCAGGTCCGAAAGAGTCAGGAGACGCCCAGTCTATTTGCGTGATTACGTTGAAAAATAATATGTAAATAGCATGTAAATATGGGTAAAGTGTTTTCTGGGGGGAAGGAGTGTAATGTATCTTTAAATGGTTTTGGCGGGAAACAAGCACGTTGCTGATTGGTTAAAGCCGCCGGTTGAACTGTATATAAGGAGAGGTTTTTCCCCAGCCTGGTTGCTGGGTTCACCATATATTAAAGAGCTGTTGTCACTACCCTGGTCTCCAGCCTCGTTACTTCCCGAACTTAACAAGCCCCTATATTTTAAAGGATCTCAATATGTATTGCATCATAAAATTAAGCTAGCACATTTAATTTCTCTTTAATCTCTTTAATCTATAGCTTTGGTATCATTCTGTTTTTGGAGACAAAATGTATTTTCAAATGAGGCTTTATGAAAAATGATCAAAAGGCAATGCATTATGTTATATGCACGGCATAAAAATAATAATTTTATTTCTATTTTTTTCTAGCATTTCTCCCCTGAAATTTGCTGCAGTTTTGAGTGGTTTGCATGATGATGCAGGCCCCTATTCCATTTCCTTCCTCACAATGTTCTAGTCACAATTCTTCAGTCATTCTGAATTGCAACCTTATGAGATATTTGAATATAATGCATACAAATATCTTTGTATTTGTATGCATCTATGTACACCTACATAGGCATTATATCACATCAGTATGTGAACTGAACATTTTTTCCATCTCTTCATCCCAATAACTCTTTTTCTGACAAAAGGCCATTTTTAATCCTGATTGCTCAAGCCACATTGCTCTGTTCAAATAAATCATTTTTGGGACTTATACAAAGGGTGAAATTCGACCGAATCAGACTGGCTCAGGTGAACCGGTAGGGATGATTTGAATCAGTTCGCTGAACCCGCCCACTTGCCTGCACACCCACTCATTGCTCATCTCTTCCAGCGGATACAACCTGTCCCTTTAAGGTAATCCCCAGAGGGAGAGGGCGGGGGGGAGGTACCATAAAGGGAGCAGCAGCTCCACTGTGAATGGAGGGAGAAAAGTTCAGATTCTCTCTGCCACATAATTCAATATTAAATGCATCTGGGGATGGATTTGAATACAAGGTTATTCCTGTCTTAATCCTGCATTGCACCTGCTTGATGCATTTGAGAGCTGCAGTACTCTCAACTTTACCTGCGGAATAAAGTTAGGGGAAATGTTCCTACCTATTTGAACAGCAGAGTTTTCTACTGACATTGTGAATTGGAGAAGCTATGAAATTAACTAGGTTGGTTTTCCCTATGAAATCTAATTGTGAAATTGATTAGAGAATGGGCAGAGAGCCCAGGGAACAATGAAAGAGAAGGGCATCTGTAGTTCCCCAAGGTTTTGGTAGGAGGAGAATGGGGGAGACAGGGGAAAAACTATTCCAAATGCTAATGAAGGAACAATGCTTTAAACCTGTACCAACTTGCAGATACAAATTGACTTTAATAAAAAATAAATAAATAAAAATAAAGTACATGCTGCATAAAACTAAAGTTGTGAGGTATGTGCCTAATGCCCATGCTCTAAACACATCAGATATTGCCTTATTCTGTTCAGCATACACTTTTTGAGCAGCAATTGTGTTTTTGAAAACCAGTGTCTCATAGACAGGTGCTAAGTATAAATGTTGACACAGAATAACTAGAAATTTAATGACACAGTGTTGGGAATCACATTTCAGTAATATAACTGAGCTGGACATTATCAAGTATTTGGCAATTATGCACATATGTAGCATAAACATTACTTATTAGTCATAGATTATTAGACCTAGTCAAGGCTATGGTTTTCCCAGTTGCAATGTATGCCTGTGACAGCTGGACCATAAGAAAAGCTGAGCGCCAAAGAATTGAGGCCTTTGAACTGTGGTGCTGGAGAAGATTCTTGCGAGTCCCTTGGACTGCAAGGCAATCAATGCAGTCAGTGCTAGAGGAGATCAACCCTGACTGCTCTTTAGAAGGCCAGATCCTGAAGATGAAACTCAAATACTTTGGCCATTTAATGAGAAGGAAGGACTCACTGGAGAAGAGACTAATACTGGCAATGATTGAGAGCAAAAGAAGAAAGAGATGACAGAGAATGAGGTGGCTGGATAGAATCACTGAAGCAGTCAACGTGAACTTAAATGGACTCCGGGGGATGGTAGAAGACAGGAAGGCCTGGAGGAACGTTGTCCATGGGGTCACAATGGATCGGACACGACTTCATGACTAACAACAACAACAAATACTAATTCATTTCAACAAGGCAGTTCAGGCCACAAGTCATCCACAGTGCTAAGCTTAATGCCTAAGCTTCGAATGATGCACTGCTAATCCTTTTTCAGAATGTTCAACTAAGCTTTTGGTTAAGTGGCATAGAGAAGCTTCAGACTGGGTGATTTCAGTGCAGATTGTCTGAAACATGCACCAATGTTGGGTAAGCAGAGCTGAGGAAGAACTGAACCTTCTCAAAATACACTTAATAAACAAGTCTCCCCTGAGCTTTCTCTCATTATGAAAACTGTGGAAGAGAATGCTGAAGAGGCATCTGAAGTGGAGTAAAGAAAAGCAACATGGTTGCTTTGCTTTGTGGATTGAGGGGATCACAAGCACAAAATAGCTTTGAAAGAGTGCTTCATTCAAAACTTCACCATTCTAAAGTGTCCCTCCCAAACTTTGAGGACTTCTATAGGCTATACCAGGGGTCTCCAACCTTGGTCACTTTAAGACTTGTGGACTTCAACTCCCAGAACTCTGGGAGTTGAAGTCCACAAGTCTTAAAGTGACCAAGGTTGGAGACCCCTGGGCTATACCGTACAGGATACCTCCCAGCAATGATAAGGAGATATTCCCCTACACCACAGAAAACAAAGGAAAATATATTTATACATGCATTACAACATATTTTGTGCTGTTCCTTCTTTAAATCATCCACAATCAATTTATACAACCATTCTTTGAGCTTTCTCTATGCTTAATATAAATCATTTGTAACCTTCAATCTGTTTTGGTGCTTTATTAACAGGCAGTAATTGCAGGATTTCCAAGTAAACCCATTACTAATGCATTGCTAAGCAGGATGTTTTACTTTGCCTTTTGTATTTCATAAAATGGATCTTCTCTGTTATGGAATGAAATAATATAAATCCAGAGACTTAATAATTTGCTGGACTTGTTTAATTTACGTATTACACATTTCTCTACCAGTATTTTCTATCTGAATGGTTTTAAAAAATTCCCCTTAAATGCTAACGAGTATTTCTTTAATGCATTAACACATGTTCCTGGAGTTCTGAATCCTGTCTGCTGAAAGGTTAGTCTCTGTTCTCCTTATTAGTGTAGTTTGAAGTAACTGAGCACATTGTCCAAGTGAAACTTTTGAACATGGAAGAATCAGAAGTCTGAGAATTAAAGTCAAGTTTAATTCACAGAGCCAGCTTTGGTCTAATGGTTAAGTCATCAGCCTAGAAAATGGAAGATCATAAGTTTAACAGATTAACAAAGTTGGAAGGGTCATCTAGTCCAACCCCCTGCCCAAGCAGGAGACCCTGCATCAACCTCCTCATTGTGAGGCAAGAGCTCCACCTCTAGGCCACCACAACTGTCTAGTTGTAGTTCTGTTTTTACTTTAAAAATGAGAACAGCAACTTACTTTGGTCTCAAACTCAGTGTCAATGATTAAGCATTATCAGAACTGTGGAACAGGGGTGAAATCTAAAAATTTTCCCTACCGGTTCTGTGGGCGTGGCTTAATTGGTGGGCATGGCTTGGTGGTTAGATGACTGCGTGGGCATGGCCAATAACAATAAATAATAAAAATAATAAACAAAGGATACAAAACAATAAAAGGTACCAAAAACCAACTTTCACACTTTACACACACACAACACAACACAATTGACTCACACACAATGTAAGAGCAGCTGCACTTCACCCAAAATGGCCCCTGTAATGAGCAGGAACCTCACACAGCCACAAAAAGCTCAAAAACCAACTTTCACACTTTACACACACACAAAATACAACACAACACGACTCACACACACACACACACACACACACACAAAATGCCACATACAGCTTTGTGAGATTTTGTGTGTTTGTATAGTTAGAGTGAAACACTACAGAAACACACCAAATCTCAGAAAGCTGCACAAATATTTTATTTTATTATCCCATCCCTCCTTCATCAGGAGGGACGGGATGACCCTTTACAGGGACGAGCTAAGTAGTTTAACGGTTATCTATACGATAAAATCGTTCAGCTTCGGGATAGTTTGGACCAAGATTGTGATGATCCGACCGAGATGACTGAGACACGTCTTGTTGAGGTTATTTGGGATGAGTTTGATTCTGTGGCTCCTGAGGACATGGACAGGTTGCTGGGGAGGTTACATGCAACTACATGTTTATTGGACCCGTGTCCTTCCTGGCTAGTGCTGGCTGCTCAGGAAGTGACACGAGGCTGGCTCCAGGGGATTATAAATGCTTCTTTGGTGGAAGGGGTTTTCCCCGCCGCCTTGAAAGAGGCGGTGGTGAGACCTCTCCTTAAGAAGCTTTCCCTGGACCCAGCTATTTTGGGGAATTACCGTCCAGTCTCCAACCTTCGCTTTGTGGCGAAGGTTGTAGAGAGTGTGGTTGCATGGCAGCTTCCCCAGCACCTGGATGAAGCTGTCTATCTAGACCCGTTCCAGTCTGGCTTCTGACCCGGTTATAGCACGGAGACGGCTTTGGTCGCGTTGGTGGATGACCTCTGGAGGGCCAGGGATAGGGGTTGTTCCTCTGCCCTGGTCCTATTAGATCTCTCAGCGGCTTTTGATACCATCGACCATGGTATCCTGCTGCACCGGTTGGAGGGATTGGGAATGGGAGGCACCGTTTATCGGTGGTTCTCCTCCTATCTCTCTGACCGGTCGCAGACGGTGTTGACAGGGGGGCAGAGGTTGTCCGCGAGGCGCCTCACTTGTGGGGTGCCTCAGGGGTCGATTCTCTCGCCTACCCTATTCAACATCTATATGAAGCCGCTGGGCGAGGTCATCGGTGGTTTCGGGGTGAGTTATCATCTGTACGCTGATGATACTCAGCTGTACTTTTCCACTGGACCACCCCAACGAAGCGGTCGAAGTGCTGTCCCGGTGCCTGGAAGCCGTACGGGTCTAGATGGGGAGAAACAGACTCAGGCTCAATCCCTCCAAGACGGAATGGCTGTGGATGCCGGCACCCTGGTACAGTCAGCTGCAGCCGCAGCTGACTGTTGGGGGCGAGTTAGTGGCCCCAAAGGAGGTGGTTCGCAACTTGGGTATCCTCCTGGATGGACGGCTGTCCTTTGATGAACATCTGGCGGCCGTCTCCAGGAGGGCTTTCTACCAAGTTCGCTTGGTTCGCCAGTTGCGTCCCTTCCTTGACCGGGATGCCTTATGCACAGTCACTCACACTCTGGTCACGTCTCGGTTGGATTACTGCAATGCTCTCTACATGGGGCTGCCCTTGAGGTGCAACCAGAGGCTACAGTTAGTCCAGAATGCAGCTGCGCGAGTAGTAATGGGAGCCGCTCGTGGCTCCCATGTAACATCACTGCTGCATAGTCTGCACTGGCTTCCTGTGGTCTTTTGGGTGCACTTCAAGATTCTGGTTACCACCTTCAAAGCGCTCCATGGCTTAGGACCCGGGTACTTACGAGACCGCCTACTGTTACCCTATGCCTCCCACCGACCCGTACGCTCTCACAGAGAAGGTCTCCTCAGGGTGCCGTCCGCCAAACAGTGTCGGCTGGCGGCCCCTAGGAGTAGGGCCTTCTCTGTTGGAGCATCGACGCTCTGGAATGAACTTCCCTCTGGCCTACGTCAAGTGCCTGATCTTCGGACCTTCCGTCGTGAGCTAAAAACATATTTATTTATTCAAGCGGGACTGGCATAATGGTTTTAATAGTTTTAATTTTAAATTGGGGTTTTTATTGGGTTTTTAAAAATTTTTATAATTTTAAATTTAAACTTTTAATTATCAGCCTTTTGTAATTTGCTAGGATTTAATTGTTGGTTTTAATTGTATATGTATTGTGTTTTATCTTTGGCTGTACACCGAGAAGGGTGGTATAAAACATTTAATAAATAAATAAATAAATAAAATAAAATTTTATTATTTTATTTTATTTATATTTTTTAGATCAGGGGTCTCCAACCTTAGTAACTTTAAGGTTTGTGGACTTCAACTCCCAGAGTTCCTCACCCAGGAAAGCTGGCTGAGGAACTCTGGGAGTTTAAGTCCACAAGCCTTAAAGTTACTAAGGTTGGAGACCCCTGTTTTAGATAAAAGCAGCTAAATTTAAAACTTCCTTAACTTTAAATTGCTGTCTAAAAAAACCCCAACTCCTTAAAAAAACCCAATTAACTATTTTTTAAAGCTCCTCCTCCATTTACTTACCCAATTGCAGGCAGGCAAATTCAGTTGCTAGCTGATGCAACTGATTGCAGCAGCCGAAGCAAAGCAAGGCTTAGCGAGCCCGAAAGGAGCAGCAATTAGGTAAATGGGGATGGGGCGATTGGGTGGGAATGGGTGGGGGCTGTTGTAAGAGGTTATAAAAAAATGATTTTGAAGCCTGTGACGATAAGGCAACTCAGCTGGGATCGCCAGAGGGAAAAAAGATTTTAAAAAGCTCATTTGATGATCCCAGCTGAAGCTGCCTGATCGCAGCCTAGAACTTCTTAAAAGGATTGTTTTACAACCTCTTTGGCTGAAGAGCTTGTAGAAAACATGTTTTTTAAAGGTTCTGATGATCAAGCAACTCAGTTGGGATCGCCAGAGGAGCCTTTTAAAACCTTTTTTTTTAACAACCTCTTCAGCTTTTAAAAGTTAAAAAAAAACAAAAAAACCTCTGATGGTGGCAAGACTCAGCAGGGGCAGGGAGCGGGGCCAGGGATTTTTGCTACCAGTTCTCCGAACTACCTGCTGCCATCGCTACTGGATAGGGGGATCCAGTCCAAACCGGGAGTATTTCACCCCTGCTGTGGAATAAACATGGTCAAAAAGAATTTATTCATTTGTTTAGAAGGACCAAATCAGAACACTAAAACACCAAAACTTTGGATGTATCGGCCTTTTAAATAGATAATAGATTGTGCCCTATTGGGTCATTATTTCAGACATATTTCACTACCTTAACAGAGAAAAAGAATGACCACCAATCAGCAAAAAAGCAGAGAAAACGTCCTTCCTTCCTTCCTTCCTTCCTTCCTTCCTCCCTCCCTCCCTCCCTCCGTCCCGCCCTCCCTCCCTCCTTCCCTCCCTCCCTCCTTCCCTCCCTTCCTTTCTATCCAATAATTCAGAAATATCATATAGAATTCTGTCACTGAGGGGTACATCCATTTTCAATTCTATCTTGTATTGAGAATTTATCAAGTAAATTTGAATAAATTTGGCTTGCTCTTTGGGTTCTAGCATTAAATGTGCAATGTAATGTGGACTTACTCTTGAGTAATCACAGGATTCTATCCATTTCTCATTAGAATAACTTCTTTGGCACCAAATGATATCATTTAAGAGACAGTTTTATTATTCAATGTTCTTCCTGAACTTGTTTCCAATCATTCAACATTGCTACATAAATTAAAGAGTTCATTAAGTAGAAGTTGCAAATTTCCTACCCTGACTTTTCTCTTCATAAAGCAGAAACTGGGAATTTCTCCAAAGAATATAAACACAGAATAGTGAGAGTAGACTCTGGCCATGACAACAACAACAGCAGAAATATAACATCATGCAAGTCAGGCGTTTTGCCTTGCTCTTTCTCTGTTGAGGTCTTCTTGAGTATTGTCGAAGCGAGTATTGTCGTGTTGAGGAACTTTTGCAGTAATTAGTGTTTGCCACATCTTCTTGAGTTGATCTTCCCTTTCCTCCTGCATGAAAAGATGCTTTGTTCATGTTTTGTGCATTGTACAGCTGTAGAATATCTGTTCTTCAGCAAAAATGATGAGTCATGTTTATATAAAGAAATAAATAAAAAATGAAGTAGGAGTTGATGATAGCAAAGAGTCTGCCCTGCAATATGAGCAATAGAAATATATTCCAAACCAATCACATGAGTACTAGTGGTAATAAATAGAGTGATAGCAGAACTGGGAATTTCTGGAAATAATTCATATTTTTGAAACTTAAAATAGTTTTAAAACAAGTATTCACTGAACACAAATGCCCATAGGAGATATTTTTTACTCGGAATTTTAGAAATGTAAAATGTTAAGGATCCTTTCCATGCAATTGGTCACCAAATAACATGGCTGATTATGACATAAATGGTTACTGGAGTGGCAGCTCACATATTCTAGAACTAAACTGAATTTTCTGATGATCTTTATTTATCCAGAATAATAGAGAAACATAAAGGAACAGGGTCTGATCCAGAGGTGTGTTTCAGCAGGTTCTGACCAGTTCTGGAGAACCGGTAGCAGAAATTTTGAGTAGTTTGGAGAACCAGTAGTAAAAATTCTGACTGGCCCCAGCCCCATCTATTCTCTGCCTCCCAATTCCCACCTGATCAGGAGGAAATGGGGATTTTGCAGTAACCTCCCCCTGGAGTGGGGAGGGAATGGAGATTTTATAGTATCCTTCCCCAGCCACACCCACCATGCCACACCCACCAAGCCATGCCACACCCACCAAGCCACATCCACAGAACTGGTAGCAAAAAAATTTGAATCCCACCACTGGTCTGATCTGGAATCGGTTCTTAGCTTCCCACCTTGTGCTATTGAGTACAGATGCAGGAATCTGAAGCAGAACTGGGTGAGAAGATTTGAGGATCTCTATCTTGAAGTGATCTTTGTAAGATTCACCCAATGATCATAATGACATTTTGATTGCTGATCAGATTTTCTGGAATTCTACCTGCTGATCAAAGATGAAGGAGTAATCTATTAAGTGCATTTATGCATATTATAGATGCAGGCCTGCCTGGAAATTGTGTCTTCTTTTTCACTTTTTATTTGCTTCTTTTTCTTGCTCTCTTTCACAATTTATTTCTGTTCTTACCACATTCTGAAGTAGTCATGCCTGACCCTTTTTCTATATCACGCCAAGTAGAGAAGGGGAGAGATTATTAATATGCAGGAATCCAGGGGTACGTTAAGGGTATTTTCATTTGTAGTTAATTTTCCACTTCTTTTCTTCCCTTTGAGACTCAATACATCTTGTTCATGCTTGCATGATTCAGTATATGGTTGAGATGGGGAAGGGAATACAAAATAAATTTTCTGCATCATTTTTGATCCTTTTTATTTGCTTCACTCACCCTGCGTTGCTTTTCTTCCTTCACAGCAACTTGTTTTATTTTTTAAACAGACAGTAAAAATGGCTTGGTGCTAATTCTATATGGGGAGATTATATCAGAAACTCAGGCAAATCTCAGAGTGGCAAAACTACTTTAAACAGTATTTATCTAAAAAAACCTCCTTGACTGCACTGGAAAAAATTCAGAGGCATACTTAAAAGAACCCTTCAGCTGGGAATGCGTGAACATGACAAAAAAAGGTTGCAACCATACAACTGAAGCCCCACCACTTTTTACAACAGATGCATGTAAAATTGGATGTAGTTTCCATTGCATCATCACAGAAACCAACTTGCCTCCCTTCTTCGCCCACCCCAATGGACTTCTTGGGAATGCACAACTAGTCACATTTTTTTTGGTTCCAAGGTCTCATTAGATGGCAACATTTAATGCATTTATCTGTCTTAGCAAGATGAGCAGATACCTTCAAGGAGAAGAGGTTCCACATGTAAGAGTTCCCCAGAATAACTTAAAAAATATTGATGGTTAATATATTATAGTTCTTATGGTGTGAAATTATGTTTTGTTGCCCCAATGTGTTTTTAAAAAATCAGAAAATTTTTCAACAATTTTAAAAAGGAGATGTCCCTTTTAAGTGAAGCTTGACTCCTATGACTTCATGGACCAATCCATGTAGTTTTAAAGAAGGACTAAATCCATTAAATTTTAGGATTTTTTTAAAATTTCTCAATTTAGCCTAGAGTCCTGGAATTCCCTGGATATCCCTCTTCAAGATAAAAATCATACATAACTGTACTGTGCATTTTCAAGCATTTACCGAGAATATCTGTTTACCCTACTATCATCATCATCAAGGAATTTCTAATTAAATACCATGGTGAGAAGTTAAACATCATCACGGAAACCATACTGACTTTTTGCCTCCCTTCTTCACCCACCCCTGTGGATTTCTTGGGAATGCATAACTAGTCACATTATTTTTTTAAAAAAAAAGTCTCTGCAACTCTATTTTGCAAAACAGAAAATCCACTATTGGTCTAGCTAATTATTATCCAGTTATGTATAAATTGAAAAAGAATGCACCTGACCTGAGCTGCAGTAACTAACAACTATTGTGTGTTCTAGAATTGTAGAGGTAAGAAACAATGATGTTAAGAAGAGCAACCCTTTTAAGATAAGGACATCCTTTAATAAAAGTGACAACTGATGCCCAGAAATAGTAATCTGGCTCCTGTATGTCAAGTTTAGTTAGACTCCACACAATTTATTCTTCTGGATGAATACATATGACCACTGCAGAAATAACAGTATTGAGTCTGTTCTCTCACCACATATAATCATTTTATGACTTTATGCTACATTTGTTGCTTTTATTACAGGTCTTCTGATTTGCATCTTATATGTTTATATATCTATATGATGTTCTCTATTTTTCTCTCAAAAACCATATTTATATTGTTTCATATACAATTTTATTTTTTTCAGACTGCTCAAAAACTATTATTATGCAGTATAAAATATAATAATTCACTGAAGTAGATATCAAGCTTATTAGGTTCATTTAAATTTATTGCATGTCATCCCATGACTGATCTTCAAGAGCCTCATTTTACCTGTGGCCCCAGTTATAATAGCTTCAAAAGCTATTTTTCCACTGAGATTTCTTACGCAGACTTCTTACAGCACCTTTGGCATTTATTTCTATGATTCTTGATGCCAAACATTCTACCATTTGGGGGAATGGGAGCTCTAAAGGGTTATTTCCTTTCATCCTAGACTATTCAATAGTAAAATTTGATTCGATTTGATTGCTTATTTGTTCCTTATGACTATCATTAAGTGTTGTACCTTATGATTCTTGACGAATGTATCTTTTCTTTTATGTACTCCGAGAGCGTATGCACCAAGACAAATTCCTTGTGTGTCCAATCACACTTGGCCAATAAAGAATTCTATTCTATTCTATTCTAAAAAAAGAAACATCCAACTCCTTACGATATCTACAAAAGTGGATGACCTCTGCAGAATGATGAAGAATAAAAGCCCACACCAGGAAATCACCAATTCAGTAAATCACCAGTAAATCATCAATTAATTACAGTCCAAGCTGCCAAGCTGAGATAATATTACTTTAAAAAGAGATCTGGAAAAAGAGAAATGTGAAGTCCCATTTCCAGTTCCATTTTAGACTGTCAGAGAGGGCTTACCTGGCTAATGAGGAATATCTTTTGATATGTACAGTTTGTATGATTAAAAGCATGAATGTGATAGGTTAGATTGCTCTAATGAAGCTTTTCAAATCTGATAATAGATTCCTGGTATTGTTAATGGAATGTATTGACTTTGCTCTAGTGCTGCATGAAAAGCTCCTCATTCTATGGAAACTTCTTGTTACATAAATTTGTAATATTAATAGTAGCCAGCCTGTCCAGAATTACAGGTTCATTAACAGAGACTGCTGGTATAGAATAGCTAAACCATTGTTCCTAGCTTTATCTACCTGATGAGTCTATGACAGGAGTCTTACAATACTACTTAATGCCCTATCTGAAGCCATTCAGAAGGTCCATCTATTTTGGCATGTTTTATGTGCAAGTTTTAACTTTACCAGAGTTCTGATGCATGTATTTCTTTGTCTTATACACATCATATCTTATGAAAAACAATCAGAAGAATATTATTACTTGCTGCTTATATGTTTAAGTATTCCAGTTTTTAAAATTTACATAAATTGACATTTTTCCTTAAAATCAATTTGGTTAAGACTTAAATTACTAGGAAAAATTGCTAAGACATTTTAAATCTAAAGCCAAATATTTTTTTTAAAAAATAAGACAATGTGAGGATATGAAAGCTGTATGGACTCAAGTTTTTTTTAAGAAGACATAAAATGTGAGCTATGAAAATCTTATCTACAGCTATACAATCAACTTGTCATCTTGCTTAAACTATGATCTTAGGAAAATGATATCACTGTATAAGTCTCCTGACAAGCCTGGCATATATACTTTGAACCTCCTCTGATTCTGATGAATGAACACTATATGGGATGTGCATAGCTATTTTGAGGATGAAACCCACTTGATCCCTGACAAAGTCCAAGTGTTCCATTTACTATTGTCTTCTAAATTTTATCCATAGTGCATTTCATCTGACTTATGTCTTCTTTTCATTATGTTTGCAAATGATCTAAGGAACTAATCAGTTCCAGTGCTGGCTCTTCTCTGCATCTCAGGAGTTTCATATATGTGGACTCAGGAAGTGCCACTCAACATAGTTTCATAGAGTTGTTATGCCTTCAACATCCCAAGAATGATTACAATATAAATTATACACACACCCATGTATATATGTGTGTGCATTTTCAAAGCAAATGGTATCAGTGCAGGGGTGAAATGCTACCGGTTCAGACCGGTTCGGACGAATAGGTAGCGATGGCAGTGGGTGGTTCGGAGAACCGGTGGTGATGGCAGGGGAAGGCTCCACCCACACACCCGGTCGTTTTTTTCTTCCTGGTTTTAACCAGGAAGTAATCTGTTTTTTACCCTGTGTGCATGTGGCGCATGCATTTCCAAACTGGTAAGGAAGGTAACTAGATTTCATCCCTGTATCAGTGATTACAGTAGCTACAATCATAAAACATAAATATCCATTACATGGAAAGACTATAAGTTAAAACTATCATTTAACATACAATAATGTGTAACAGGTCCACCCAATGGCCATGACTATGATGGCATTTTTTCCCTAATAAATCCAAAATAGACAAGTTTGGGGAACGTAGAAATGTTTCCATGCTGATAGACGTTATCATCAATAGACCTATCACAGAAGAAGCATTGTCTGCATCATGTACTTGGCTGATAAAATCCAAGGGGAAACCTTAAAGAAAAAAGCATTTGGTTATTGGCCAATGATATGAAAAAAATATTTTAATCTTCTTTTCCCTTTTTTAATCTTATCTGTCAGACGTTGTAAGTGGTAACAATGTTACTATGTAAGTAATACTCATCTAGAAATGATGATAAATTGGGCATTACAGTGATGAACTCCTTGTTTGATCCTTGGAGAAAAAGATATTTGGAAATTGGCAGTAAAAATTGCTAAGAAAGGCACTGCAAGATATTGCAAATTGTGTGAATATTATTTCACCTGTGTAAACCCATCAAATATCACTGATAAAAGAATATTTAATTATCTGGGAGAAAAGTTGTCACTATCTCAAGTTTGCTGTGTGTCTTGAAAATATGAAGTAAGAAAAATTAAGTAAATATTACATTAGAAAATATACTAAAGAAAAATTTGTGTTGAAGCTACTTCATCTATTTCATTAGTTTCAAAGAATAGGACAATTTTTTATTCTATATAGCTCAAGATTGACCTATTAAGCAAATACTTTAAAAGTCTGGTACAGAAATCTGTTAATAATTTCATTCTATAAATCCTGCATACTAAATTACTTTTATACTTACTTTGCACATAGCCTATTTTAAAAATTGTGATAGAATTATGTTTTAGTAAAGAGAGAGAGAGAGAGAGAGAGAAAGAGAGAGAGAGGGAAGCAAACTTTTGCCTCATAATAATTTAAAGATACATACTGTGTGTATAAGAGACTGTTATCAAGGAAATTTTGATGATATAGTTCAAGAACTCTTAAGTGTGTTGGATAAACTGTCAAACTAATGGCTTAATGGAGATATATAAGGAGAATTTTTAATATATAAAGCAGTCACAGACTTGAATAATATGTTGCCTATTAAGACTAAAACAATATATATTCAGCCTTGGACAATTAGATCACTGGACCACTTAATGGCTTTTGGTCTCACCAAGCCTAATCAAATGTCATCAAATCAAAGGCATAAGAGATTTGGGACATTATTATCACAAAATACCAGGAACCTAAAATACATATTCCATTAAATTGACATTTTTGAAAGGTATAGGAAATTGCTCTGTCTGAAAAATTAATATAACAAAGAACTCTGAAAAAGATTGGCAAAGAATTCCATTCAAATCTGATCATTAGAATAGAATAGAATAGAATTTTATTGGCCAAGTGTGATTGGACACACAAGGAATTTGTCTTGGTGCATATGCTCTCAGTGTACATAAAAGAAAAGATACGTTCATCAAGGTACGACATTTACAACACAATTGATGGTCAATATATCAATATAAATCATAAGGATTGCCAGCAACAAGTTATAGTCATATAGTCATAAGTGGAAAGAGATTGGTGATGGGAACTATGAAACGATTAATAGTAGTGCAGATTCAGTAAATAGTCTGACAGTGTTGATGGAATTATTTGTTTAGCAGAGTGATGGCCTTCGGGAAAAAACTGTTCTTGTGTCTAGTTGTTCCGGTGTGCAGTGCTCTATAGCGTCATTTTGAGGGTAGGGGTTGAAACAGTTTATGTCCAGGATGTGAGGGATCTGTAAATATTTTCACGGCCCTCTTCTTGATTCGTGCAGTATACAGGTCCTCAATGGAAGGCAGGTTGGTAGCAATTGTTTTTTCTGCAGTTCTAATTAAGTCTGTGTTTTTCTTGTTGGGTTGCAGAACCGAACCAGACAGTTATAGAGGTGCAAATGACAGACTCAATAATTCCTCTGTAGAATTGGATCAGCAGCTCCTTGGGCAGTTTGAGCTTACTGAGTTGGCGCAGAAAGAACATTCTTTGTTGTCCTTTTTAAATGATGTTTTTGATATTAGCTGTCCATTTGAGATCTTGCGATATGATAGAACCTAGAAATTTGAAGGTTTCTACTGTTGATACTGTGTTGTCAAGTATTGTGAGAGGTGGAAGTATGGAAGGGTTTCTCCTAAAGTCTACCACCATTTCTACGGTTTTGAGTGTGTTCAGTTCCAGATTGTTTTGGTTGCACCACAAGGCTAGTCGTTCGACCTCTCGTCTATATGCGGATTCGTCATTGTCTCGAATGAGACCAATCACTGTTGTGTCATCTGCGAACTTCAGTAGCTTAACAGATAGATCATTGGAGATGCAGTCATTGGTATACAGAGAGAAGAGAAGTGGGGAGAGCACACAGCCTTGGGGGCCCCTGTGCTAATTGTACAGGTATTTGATGTGATCTTGCTTAGCTTCACCTGCTGCTTCCTGTTTGTTAGGAAGCTTGTGATCCACTTACAAGTCTGTTCCGGTACCTGTAGCTGGTTTAGCTTAGTTAGGAGAATGTCTGGAATGATGGTATTGAATGCTGAACTAAAGTCTACAAAAAGACCCTTGCATAGGTCTTTGGAGACTCAAGATGTTGTAGGATGTAGTGCAGAGCCATATTAACAGCATCATCTGTTGATCTATTTGCTCGGTATGCAAATTGCAAGGGGTCTAACAGCGGATCCGTGATGGTTTTCAGGTAGGAAAGCACTAGCCTTTCAAAGGTTTTCATGACTACAGATGTTAAAGCAACTGGTCTGTAGTCATTCAGTTCCTTGATGGTGGGCTTCTTCGGCACTGGGATGATGGTAGAGCGTTTGAAGCAAGAAGGAACATAACACATCTCTAGTGATTTATTGAAAATATGGGTGAAGATGGGGGCCAATTGGTCAGCACAGACTTTTAAGCAAGAAGGAGTTATCTTGTCTGGGCCTGAAGCTTTTCCTGGCTTTTGTCTGTGAAATAGGTCCTGCACTTCCTTTTCTGTGATCACTAGGGGTTGTGAACCCAATGAAATGGGGTCAGTTGTAGGAGGCTTGGCTGTTGTTGGTGTGTCTGAGATGGGGGTTGTGGAGATAGGTGACTGTAGTTTCCTTTCAAACCTGCAGTAAAACTCATTCAGGTCATCTGCCAGTTGTTGATTACCTTCAGCCTGGGAAGGAGGTTTGCCATAGCCGGTGATATTTTTAAGAGTTTTCCACATGTTTGCTGGTTCATTTGCTGAAAACTGATTCTTTAGCTTTTCAGAGTAGCTTCTTTTTGCTGCTCTGATCTCCCTTGTTAGTGCATTTCTGGCCTGATTGTACAGCATTTTATCACCTTTTCTGTAGGCTTCCTCTTTGGAATGTCGTAGCTGCTTAAGTTTAGGTGTAAACCAAGGTTTGTTGTTACTGTGTATTCGCAAGTTCCTTGTAGGTACACATAGGTCTTCACAGAAGCTGACATACGATGTTACAGTATCTATGAGTTCATCCAGGTCTGCAGAGGTATCTTTAAAAATATTCCAATCAGTGCAGTCAAAACATGCCTTCAGCTTTAATTTTGATTCCTCTGTCCAGGTCTTCACTGATTTAATTATTGGTTTTGTGGCTTTAAGTCTTTGCCTGTAAGCAGGTACAAGGTGAATCATGCAATGATCAGAGTGTCCTACAGCTGCACGTGGTAAAGACCGATAGGCATCTTTTAGTGTTGTGTAGCAATGGTCTAGAGTATTCTTGCCTCTGGTGGGACAATTGACATGCTAAATGTATTTTGGTAGCTCTTTCCTTAAGTTTGCCTTGTTTAGATCTCCCAAAACAATGACCAGTGAATCAGGGTGTTTGGCTTCAGCCTCCATAATTTGGTCAGCTAGAGTTCATAATGCCTTATTTACACAGGCTTGTGGTGGGACATAAACAGCAATTAGAAGAAATGAGGAGAATTCACGAGGCGAATAGTAAGGTTTGCAGTTGATAATTAGAGTCTCTAAATTGTTGTCACAGAATTTGTAAATTATATTAAAATCTTGACACCAGTTTCTATTAATATATAGGCATAAGCCTCCTCCTTTCTTTTTACCAGATGTTTTTGGAATCCTGTCTGATCGTTCAATCTGAAATCCTGGAATGTTAACTACACAACTACACAAATAGGGTTTTTCTAATCAATTAGCTCTTAATATGTTAAGATTTTGTTTACTCAAATATTAATTTAGAATACAAAAGCTGTAATTTAAAATATCTACATGTGTCTTTATAATGTACAAATATAGATAGAGAGAATTGTGTTTATGTGTATATACCCATTTTTTTCCTTTTATTTTCTTTCTTTTGGCTTTAGTCTTGATTATCATGTATTTTTATTTTTAAATTTCAATCTTTTGGTTTGTTTTGATTTATCAGAATAAACTTTTGCTATTATAAAAACAGAGAAGAGAAAGAAGGAATGCATCATATATTTTTTTCCTCATTAGAGAAAACAGTAAGCAATTTCATTGATCCCCTATAGTTCAGTTTAAAAGAGGGGCTATCAATACCTGTTGCTGTTAGGTGCCAGTCATATCATTTCAAATTAGTCTGAGTGTGATCTATAGTATTCTTTCTAATGCAGAACCAAGCAAACATATGCAAAAGATAGACAGTAATGGAATTTCCATAACATGTCCTCAGCTGTCCCTTATCTAAGAAAGGTATTTGCAAAATGGCAGTCTTGGTGGACATGAGGCTCAGTGGCTAAAACGCCGAGCTTGTCGATCGAAAGGTTGGCAGTTTAGCAGTTCGAATCCCTAGTGTCGTGTAAAGGGGTGAGCTCCCATTACTTGTCCCAGCTTCTGCCAACCTAGCAGTTCGAAAGCATGTAAAAAATGCAAGTAGAAAAATAGGGACCACGTTCGGTGGGAAGGTAACAGCATTCCATGCACCTTTGGCATTTAGTAATGCCAGCCACATGACCACGGAGACGTCCTCGTACAGCGCTAGCTATTTGGATTTGAAACAGAGATGATCACCGCCCCCTAGAGTCAGGAACGACTAGCACATATGTACGAGGAGAACCTTTAATGATAAAACATCCATTAGTTGTTAAGCAAATCAATAGAATTCATTAATATTACCCCTGATAACTCCATGGGATGCTATAATATCCAAATTTAATCTTAATTTTCTTCTCCAGGTCCAATCCTACAAGGGATGCTTACTTCCACATGATATTCCACATAGGAATATCAATGGGGGTCTACAGAAGATCAAAATCCAATCCTATAAACAAACATGTTAAAGACTGTAAAAGAACAATTTGGTGGCATGCCACTTTACTACTACTTCTTAATTTTTAAAAGCTACCACTATCTTTTAAATGACATAGGGCAGAGAATCTTATGGGCACCAAAGTTTAAATGGAAGCACTAAAGAAGTAGACAAATGTTTTAAAGATTTATTCACTTCATTATCAGGATAAAATCCTCCATATTTTAGAACCCTATAACCTCATTTTTTATAATAGAGAGATGTTTATTGAAAGAAACTGGTAGATATACAATGCATCATACTAGTATTGACTTCTACAGAAGAGATTCACTTAGATGTCTGACATAATCTTCCAGTCATATATCTAAACTGATTTATAAAATATACTTTTTTTTCTCCCAAGAGCACTTCTTTCCAGAGTTCTGAAAAATCCAAAACTTTAAGAATCATTGTAAAGAATTTCCTAGAGTAGAAACCTACGCTGGTGTTTATCTGAGCATCTGAAAAATTGCAGTAGTCTTTCTTCCTAAAATTGAAAACAGAACATCTCTGCACTATGTAAATATGCCTTGGACTCAAGGGAAGAGCAAACATTATAAATCTTTTCTTTAAAATCAATTATATAAAATAAGCTCTTTCATTGCCGAGCAAGAGAGAATTGTGTTTCTTAATAGATGGTGACAGGTGAACCAGTTTGATCTGAATAGTATTCAGTATAATTTTACACAGAGGTTTGACCATCTCAGGTCATAGCAAAGTCTAGATTAAGGAATTGCAGAATCTAACAGAAATTCCATATAAAAAGTCATGCTTCTCGTGTATTAGCCTCCACCATCTTGTTCAGAAATAGACGTGTATGCCTCATTAAATCAATTCTGTAATAATATAAAACTAAAATAGCACTTCTATGATAAAGATGATTATCAATTCGTCTAATACTCTTACAACTTACAATTTTGGGGGTCAAAGCCACAGCAAGACCATTGGCAGTATTTTGTATGTGTTTGTGTGTATGCATGTTTTCAAATAAGACTCCTAAGAACGTCATAGTTATAGTTATTGACAATATTTTTCAGAAGCAGTTTTCCATTGTCTTCCTATGGGTGACAGAGAGTGCTGGGCCAAAGTCACCCAGCTGTATTCATGCCTAAGCAAGGTTAGAACTCATGGCACCCCATTTTCTAGCCTAGTATTTTTAACCACTATACCAAACTACCTCTCAATGGAAAAAATTAAAAACACAAAATCCACCATATTGTCATCAGAATCAACACTGGCAAGGTAACAGGATTCTTTTTTTTTTAAAAAAAAGTGTTTTTTTTAAAAAAAAAACATACAAACATAAAAGCATCATCCATTCAAATTCCAAATACAATGTGTCGGTGTATGTGTATATTACATTTTTGTGCAAACAAGAATTACTTATCATTAATCTGTTTATTCCTCCATTTTATCATCAAATTGTAATCAAATATTTTGGCTAATCAATTTCTAATAATCCTTCTGGAACAATATTTTATCTTCTTACCCTATTTTATCCATCATTTTAAAAGAATTATATCGTTCAATAATTTTTAACCTATTAAAAACTACACATTTCTTTATCATAATTTCCCTTCTAACCATTGATAAAATAAGTCCCATACTTTATAAAATTGTTTATCTTCCTGTTCTCTGATTTCAAACGTCAATTTACTCATCTCTGCACAGTCCATAATTTTCTTTATAATTTCATCCTGCAATGGACATTTCTCATTTTTCCAATTCCTTGCAAATACAATTCTAGCTGCTGTAATTACAATACATTCACAATCAAATATCTCAGTTCTCTACTATAGGTTTCAGATATAATTCCAAATAGAAAGACTTCTGTTTTAAAGTCTATATGTTTCTTTATCATTTTCTCCAACCATGTATGTATTTTAGTCCAATATTTTTTAGCTTCCATGCAAGTCCACCACATATGATATAAGGATCCAGGCATCTGTTGACATTTCCAACATTTTCCGGATTTATTCTTAAACATTCTGGCTATTCTTGCTGGGGGTAAAACATCTTATACAAATTTTCTTTATATGCAGTAGAGATTGTCAGCTTATAATTTTGTGTCCACAGTTTCTGCCATATTTCTAGGTCAATACCATGCCCAAATTTTTCCCCCCAAGCAATCATAGTCTCTTTCACTTGTTCTTCTAATTTAATCTCTAATAAATAACTGTATAACTTTCTAATTAAATTGTCATCCGTACCTGTTAAAATTTTATCTAGGTTGGTCAAATTATTATAGAAACCTATTTTAACATCTTTATCATATCTAGAACGTATTTGCAAATATGAGAACCAATTCAATTTTATACCTTGTGCTTCTAGATCCTGAATTGTTTTTAATTCACCCTTAAGGTAACAGCATTCTTCAGCATATCTGAGCTTGCTTAAGCAGTGTAGAATAAGACATACACAGTGCTGTTCCTAAACATTTCTGCTACTCATTCACTGAATGCTACCCACCCCAGAGGGGGGGAAAATCAATATCTATTATATAACACATACATTCAGTAATGTCTTTCTGAATGCATTCTTTAATAGAATAGAATAGAATAGAATTTTTATTGGCCAAGTGTGATTGGACACACAAGGAATTTGTCTTGGTGCATATGCTCTCAGTGTACATAAAAGAAAAGATATGTTCATCAAGGTACAACATTTACAACACAATTGATGATCAATATATCAATATAAATCATAAGGATTGCCAGCAACAAGTTATAGTCATACAGTCATAAGTGGAAAGAGATTGGTGATGGGAACTATGAAACGATTAATAGTAGTGCAGATTCAGTAAATAGTCTGACAGTGTTGAGGGAATTATTTGTTTAGCAGAGTGATGGCCTTCGGGAAAAAACTGTTCTTGTGTCTAGTTGTTCTGGTGTGCAGTGCTCTATAGTGTCGTTTTGAGGGTAGGAGTTGAAACAGTTTATGTCCAGGATGCGAGGGATCTGCAAATATTTTCACGGCCCTCTTCTTGATTCGTGCAGTATACAGGTCCTCAATGGAAGGCAAGTTGGTAGCAATTATTTTTTCTGCAGTTCTAATTATCCTCTGAAGTCTGTGTTTTTCTTGTTGGGTTGCAGAACCGAACCAGACAGTTATAGAGGTGCAAATGACAGATTCAATAATTCCTCTGTAGAATTGGATCAGCAGCTCCTTGGGCAGTTTGAGCTTACTGAGTTGGCAGAAAGAACATTCTTTGTTGTCCTTTTTAATGATGTTTTGATGTTAGCTGTCCATTTGAGATCTTGCGATATGATAGAACCCAGAAATTTGAAGGTTTCTACTGTTGATACTGTGTTGTCAAGTATTGTGAGAGGTGGAAGTATGGAAGGGTTTTTCCTAAAGTCTACCACCATTTCTACGGTTTTGAGTGTGTTCAGTTCCAGATTGTTTTGGTTGCACCACAAGGCTAGTCGTTCGACCTCTCGTCTATATGCGGATTCGTCATTGTCTCGAATGAGACCAATCACTGTTGTGTCATCTGCGAACTTCAGTAGCTTAACTGATGGATCATTGGAGATGCAATCATTGGTATACAGAGAGAAGAGAAGTGGGGAGAGCACACAGCCTTGGGGGGCCCCTGTGCTAATTGTACAGGTATTTGATGTGATCTTGCTTAGCTTCACCTGCTGCTTCCTGTTTGTTAGGAAGCTTGTGATCCACTTACAAGTCTGTTCCGGTACCTGTAGCTGGTTTAGCTTAGTTAGAAGAATGTCTGGAATGATGGTATTGAATGCTGAACTAAAGTCTACAAAAAGGACCCTTGCATAGGTCTTTGGAGACTCAAGATGTTGTAGGATGTAGTGCAGAGCCATATTAACAGCATCATCTGTTGATCTATTTGCTCGGTATGCAAATTGCAAGGGGTCTAAGAGCGGATCCGTGATGGTTTTCAGGTAGGAAAGCACTAGCCTTTCAAAGGTTTTCATGACTACAGATGTTAGAGCAACTGGTCTGTAGTCATTCAGTTCCTTGATGGTGGGCTTCTTCTTAAGGCAGTTTGGCATACAGCTTATCTGAATGGTATTACTCATGCAGAACTTGGACCTAATACTCAGGTAAGATAAAGTATTCAGACCAGAAACAAGAATATGCCAACTATAAAAAATGGTCCAACTTGGGGAAATAAGGAGAGAAGAATGGTTGAATATTCAAATGGTGTGTTATATCACAAAAACCATCAACAGGGAAGTCTCATTGTTCTTAGCAGTAGAAATTGACATGTAAAATTGCATCATTTGAAGTGCAGTAGAATTTAATCTTGTGATTTAATTATTTTTTTATTTGATTGTTAGCCATATAATAAAAGCAGCCATATAATTTTCTTTATAAAAATGTATATATCACCAAATTTTCCAGGAAATTTCACTGTATACATATAGCCAGTATAACCGAATAGCTGAACAATACAATGGCTTTTCTTTAACTAGTTAGTTCATGGACTTAAATGACCACCTATCACAAGGTTTAAATAACTGAGTGTCTATCTTATACAGTGATTCTAGGCAGCTCACAACAATCCATAAAACACAGTTTAAAAACAAAGGTACTTTTTCCCAAGGCACCAGACGAAATATTCTCCTATTCAACCCCATCCTAGCCCAATTTTTGAGAGGAAATCCTGGTTTTCACAGCATTTGGGAAAGCTAAAGTGTAGGAATCCCTCTGATCTCAGGTCAACAACTGTTTGAAAGGTCTAGGGCAGCCACCAAGGAAGTGTGTCTCCAAGGTTTCATCAGATGGCAAAATTTAATGCAGGGGATCTATTTATCTGTCTCAGTAGGATTTATTTATTTATTTATTTATTTATTTATTTATTTATTTATTTATTTATTTATTTATTTATTTTATTAGATTTTTATACCGCCCTTCTCCCGAAGGACTCAGGGCGGTGTACAGCCAAAAATTAAAAAACCCACAATATTCACATTTAAAACAGAAACTTAAAACCGAGCATATTACAAATGGCTGAAATTTAAAAATTTAAAACCCTAAAATAATAACCCCAATTAAAATTTAATAAAACCTTTAAGCCAGTTCTGCTTGAATAAATAGGTGTGTTTTCAGCTCACGGCGGAAAGTCCGAAGATCAGGCACTTGGCGTAAACCCGGGGGAAGTTCGTTACAGAGCGTAGGAGCTCCTACAGAGAAGGCCCTACCCCTGGGGGTCACCAGCCGACATTGTTTGGTGGACGGCACCCTGAGAAGGCCCTCTCTGTGTGAGTGTACGGGTTGGTGGGAGGCATGAGGTAACAGCAGGCGGTCCTGTAAGTACCCGGGTCCTAAGCCATGGAGCGCTTTAAAGGTGGTAACCAAGATCTTAAAGCGCACCCGAAAGACCACAGGAAGCCAGTGCAGGCTGCGCAGGATCGGTGTTACATGGGAGCAATGAGTTGCTCCCACTATAACCTGCGCAGCTGCGTTCTGGACTAGCTGCAGCCTCCGGGTGCACTTCAAGGGCAGCCCCATGTAGAGAGCATTGCAATAATCCAAACGAGAAGTGACGAGAGCGTGAGTGACTGTGCACAAGGCATCCCGGTCAAGGAAGGGGCGCAACTGGCGAACCAAACGTACTTGGTAAAAAGCCCTCCTGGAGACGGCCGCTAAATGATCATCAAACGACAGCCGCCCATCCAGGAGGATGCCCAAGTTGGGTACCCTTTCCATTGGGGCCAATAACTCGCCCCCAACAGTTAGCTGTGGCTGCAGCTGGCTGTACCGGGGTGCCGGCATCCACAGCCACTCCGTCTTGGAGGGATTGAGCTTGAATCTCCCCATCCAGACACATACGGCTTCCAGACACCGGGACAGCACTTCGACAGCTTCGTTGGGGTGGTCCGGGGTGGAAAAGTACAGCTGCGTATCATCAGTGTACAGATGGTAACTCACCCCGAAACCACTAATGACCTCACCCAGCGGCTTCATGTAGATGTTGAACAGGAGAGGCGAGAGAATCGACCCCTGAGGCACCCCACAAGTAAGGCGCCTCGCGGTCGACCTCTGCCCCCCTGTCAACACCGTCTGCGACCGGTCGGAGAGATAGGAGGAGAACCACCGATAAACGGTGCCTCCCACTCCCAAACCCCCCAACCGGTGCAGCAAGATACCATGGTCGATGGTATTGAAAGCCGCTGAGAAATCTAATAGGACCAGGCAGAGGAACAACCCCTATCCCTGGCCCTCCAGAGGTCATCCACCAACGCGACCAAAGCTGTCTCCATACTATGACCGGGCCGGAAGCCGGACTGGAACGGGTCTAGATAGATGGCTTAATCCAGGTACTGGGGAAGCTGCCATGCAACCACACTCTCTACAACCTTCGCCACAAAGCGAAGGTTGGAGACTGGACGATAATTCCCCAAAATAGCTGGATCCAGGGAAGGCTTCTTGAGGAGGGGTCTCACCACCGCCTCTTTCAAGGCAGTGGGGAAAATCCCTTTCACCAAAGAAGCATTTATAATTCCCCGGAGCCAGCCTCGTGTCACCTCCTGAGTAGCCAGTACTAACCAGGAGGGACACGGGTCCAGTAAACATGTAGTTGCATGTAACTTCCCCAGCAACCTGTCCACGTCCTCGAGAGCCACAGAATCAAACTCATCCCAAACAACCTCAACAAGACGAGGCTCCGTCATCTCGCTTGGATCATCGCAATTTTGGTCCAGACTATCCTGAAGCTGAACGATTTTATCGTATAGATAACCGTTAAACTCCTCAGCACGTCCCTGTATGGGGTCATCCCGCACCTCCTGATGAAGGAGGGAACGGGTTACCCGAAACAGGGCAGCCGGGCGGTTATCTGCCGATGCATTGAGGGTGGAAACGTAAGAACTTTTCACCTCCCTCATTGCCACTAGATAGGTCTTAGTAAAAGACCTCACTAGTGTCCTATCAGCCTCGGAACGGCTAGACCTCCAGGTGCTCTCTAGGCATCTTCTCCGGCATTTCATCTCCCTCAGCTCCTCAGAAAACCAAGGAGCCAATTGAGATCTACGCTGGGTCAGAGGCCGCAAAGGCACGACATGGTCCAGAGCCCCAGCCGCGGCCCGTTTCCAGGCCGCGACTAGTTCTTCAGTCGTGGCGTGGGCAAGGTCCTCAGGAAATGGCCCAAGCTCCATCTGGAACCTCTCAGGGTCCATCAGGTGCCTGGGACAGAACCAACGCATTGGCTCCGTCTCCCTGCGGTGGTGAGCGGCGGTCCGAATGTCTAGGCGAAGGAGAAAATGATCTGACTATGACACCGGTTCCATCACTAAATCTCCTAATTCCAGATCATTAAACCACTGTCCAGAGGTAAAAATCAAGTCTAGTGTGCCTCCCCCAGTATGTGTAGGGCCATCAGTTACTTGAATCAGGTCCAAGGCCGTCATGGAAGCCTGGAACTCCTGGACCACCGTTGATGACAAGCCGGCCGATGGCAAGTTGAAATCCCCATGACTAAAAGTCTGGGAATCTCAACCGCCACCCCGGCAAGCACCTCTAGTAGTTCAGGCAGGGCTGTAGTCACGCAGCAAGGAGCCAGGTACGCGATCAACAAACCCATCTGATTCCTATGGCCCCACTTCACAAGGAGGGATTCACAACCAGCTATCTGAGGCACAGTGGACTCCCTCGGCTCTAGGCTTTCTTTAATCACAACCGCCACCCCGCCACCCCTACCTTGGGCCCTCGGCTGATGGAATGCACGGAAACCTGGAGGGCACAGTTCAACCAGGGGTACACCCCCCTCCGTGCCCAACCAGGTCTCCGTAATGCCCGTTAAGTCCGCGGACTCCCTCTGAATAAGATGGGATACCTTCTTATAGGATGGGCAGGTACCTTCAAGGAGAAGGGGTTCCACATGTAAGAGGTCCCCAGAATAACTTAAAAAGAATTGATGGTTAATATATTATAATTCTTATAGTTCTTATGGTGTGAAATTATGAAGTCTTGTTGCACCAATGTGTTTTAAAAAATAAGAATTTTTTCAACATATTTTTCTTTCATAGACAATTTTAAAAGGAGATGTCCCTTTTAATGAAGCTTGACTCCTATGACATCATGGACCAATCCATGTAGTTTTGAAGTAGTAGTATGCCATTAAATTCTAGGATTATTTTTTAAAAAATTTCAATTTAACTAGAGTCCTGCAATTCCCTGGTTATCCCCCTTCAAGATATAAACCATAAATAACCGTATTGTGCATTTTCAAGCAGTTACCAAGAATATCTGTTTACCCCACTATCATCATCATCATCATCATCATCATCATCATCAAGGAACATCTAGTTAAATACCATGGTGAGATGTTGAACAGCCTTTCTCTGGAAATTATAGCCATTTGCAGGCATTTTGGCTCTACAGCAAAAACTAGAAAGGTGGCACAATTGGGATGAGGGCACATTTATATTTTAGACCTAACCAAACCTCGCCCCGCCCCCCATGTATGCTGGCCTTGCCGTATTCATTATTGAACCAAATAGATTTATCCATAGAATTCATAATGACTGTACTGTGCTCACATTTAAATGTTTGGAACAAAATACCCCCCATCTAGAATTTGCTCTTCAGTGTGGTATAATGAACAAGAAGGATAGGAAGGTAGGCTAATGGGGCAGGGATTGAAAGTACACTATTGCCCCCTACAAGCTATCACATCTGCAGTCTAAAAGCCTGCACAGGATTCATTATTCCAAGCCACTTAAGCTAAAGGCATAATTTCTCATGCTGCCTCCCTGAGAAAGCCTTTTCTTTCAATGATTCTAATAGTTTAATATGCATATATGCCAGTCAGCATCTTCTCCTCCCAGAAGCCATCCAGGTTAATTAGCATATTCAGAGAGCCACCTCTAAGCTTCCTCTTGCTAACTGTATCTTCTCTTTTCTAACCTGCTTGCTAGTTCAGCAATTAACATAGGGTTGCTTCCCACATCCAATCATTCTTCTCAGCTGGGTAATTATCTTCATCCCTAGCCTGATCAGCTGGTCTGTTTCCATAAAGGGATAGATCCCTCCTTGAGGAATCCAACAGTTTCTCAAACAGCATCTGGCCCCAAGTGCACTTTATATATCATTCTAAACAAGGGGGGGAAAGAGACACTTTTTAACAACCAGCAAAATGCAGAGAGTTCCTACTCCTTTCTAAATGGTGAGAGGAAGTTCTGATAAGATAGAATATACTGTATATGTGACACAGTTGAAAATGCTGTTACACTTTTAGTCTAGGTGCAAGAGACTTTATTCCAATAGTAACCTGAAACTCTTTGGCAATTAAAAAAAATTGGCAAGGTTAGGAAGATTCTGTTTCAATGCCAGCTGTTAGAAGGCTCAGTTGTTTTCCTTTTTCCACCCTTGGAGAAACTACCTTTGTGTCTTTTTTCATAATATCAGTGCATTGCTATGCAGATGTACCAGAAAATCTAGTTAGGGCAGCTTTGGCTCATAGCATAGATAGGACCAAGAGGCATTAGCTATATCCCTAAGATATGCAGTAACTCTGAATATGTCCAAGGCTTTGGCATGGTTCAGAAGCATGGCTGGAATCCCATATACAAGACCAGATGGAGCAATATGTTAAGTGGGTCTCCTGATGCAGCGTTTCTAAAAGTGCAGATGGGTGTCTCAGACTTATTAATAAAACTTCAGAAGATTTTGCCTTATTAAATAGTTTCATTTCATTATCAAAAAAGACTAAGCATTTCTGTCTTCCTTGCCTTTCATGCAATGTGACTAGTTATTTGAAGCCTGCTGCTTCTGATTGCTGTGTTCTGTCACTCTAAGGAGGCATTTGTCCTTGGAATGGATTCCACTTAGTGATTCTACAATTTAAGCAACATGTCAATTTGTATAATTTGAATTGTCAACTTACATGGGTTGCGATAGTAGAAGTCCCAATTCAGAGACCTGTGATCTGGCCTTCAGATGTCAAGCTTACATTTTATAAATGTTTTCCAAGACATACAATGTAATGAACATTGAACATGGGCTATGCTTTTCCTGTACTAAATAAAACCTGAATATTTGAATAATAATTCTGGAAATGTTGAATGACTGGATGTAGCATTTGAATGTAATTTAGTGGTAAGTAAGTGGCCTTACATAGAAGTAGTCTACCATTGGACTCTTGTCAGACAAATAGGGCTCATTTATATTGATTCTTCTTTTTAAGCAAATAAGAAAGGATCTTAGTAAATTGAGATTTAATGATAATTCTGCCTTCAGCCAAAATATAAGAGTATTCTGAATATCATAGGATAAAAGACAAGAGCAAAGTCAGAGAACAAGCTGGATCTAGGTCCATGTAGTTAATCCAAAGTAAGGTAACAGCCAGATCATGGCTTACAAAATGAAGATATTATTTCCAATGTGGGTCACTTCCAAACCGTAAGCTAAATGTACCAGGTTTTAAAACCTTTATTATAACCTAGCTGGGTTGCATTTGTTCAGAATGCAGGTGTATTCAGGAAGAACAGAAATTTCCTAATAGACTGTTATTCCCATATTCAGCCATTTCAAACTTCAATACTCTTTGAAGTCTTGATATATTAATGATATTGTTCTCAGGGATCTGGAGGATGCTCATAGGAGTTTCATTCACAATCTAGAACAGGGCTGTCAAACTTGTGGCCTGCAGGCCAGGTACATCCTGCACTGGCCACACACTTGCCCAGTTTAGAAAAAGGGGAAAAAATCCCGATACATCATGTGACACGGCTGTGATGACGTGAGTTTGACACCCCTCAACTATAATTATTTTTTACTTGAGGTTCTGTCAGTCTTCTAGCGTTCCCCAGGTCATCTGTGGGAACATGATCATAGAGATCTAGAAGAACATGGAATTAAATGGGAACATATCTGAAAGATTCACCAAAATAGAACCTACAATGAATAGCAATGATATTGTTCACAATAATCAGTTTTTCATTATCATTATTTTTTTCTACATTGTATTTAAAGTAATTGCATTTAAATGTCTGATACTTGGAAATTCATGTTAAAAATATTTAATTTGATTTTTAAAGTTTGGGGGAATTTACACAAGGAGAAAAAATTAGGGAAAGCCATGTCTCACAGGTTTGGGAAAGTAAAAATGGATCTAGATTTTTTAAAGTATTTTTTTTTTACATTTATATCCCGCCCTTCTCCGAAGACTCAGGGCGGCTTACATTGTGTAAGGCAATAGTCTCATTCTATTTGTATATTTATATACAAAGTCAACTTATTGCCCCCCCAACAATCTGGGTCCTCATTTTACCTACCTTATAAAGGATGGAAGGCTGAGTCAACCTTGGGCCTGGTGGGACTAGAACCTGCAGTAATTGCAGGCAGCTGTGTTTAATAACAGGCTTCTTACAGCACCGCTTTGTTTTGTCTTTATGAAACTTTGTTAGATAAAATCCCCTTCAGGCCCAACTATACTGCAGAATTGTGGCAGGAACTGTTTCTGGACGAATAAATGAGGAACATCAGTAGTGTATGCCAAAAATCTGTACATTCAGCAGGGTCATCTAAGGCATGAAGGTTATCCCAATAGATATCAGGTGGCAGCAATATAGGAAAATGCTGAAGATTGATGATCACTTTAGTTACAATAGCAAAGGCATCCATTAACAATGTGCAGGAGAAGGCAGTGGTAAACCACTACTATATTTTACCAAGAAAATCACATGAGCAGACAATATAAAGCGATTGACAACAGATATGGATCTTTCACATTGGGTGATATTCAATATACTAAAGAGGAAAAGCTGAGGTGCTTTTGGAATAGTATCATGTCTATAATATAGCCAGATTAAAGCCTAGCTTTAATCTGGCTATATAAACTAGATTAAAGACGTCTAGTTACTTTGTGCCACTATGCAGGAAAAGAAAGTCCAAAGCTGCAAAGATAACCTGGAATCTTAACAAACACAAGCAACATATGGAAGATGAAATTAAATTATTATAAACAGACATTTTGGGCATCAGAGAATTGAAATGGACTGTAATTAGATACTTTTAATCAGAAGATAATGCTATTTATTACTCAGAACATGAAAAACAAAAAAAGAATATGGTACTTCCATAGTCAAGCAAGATATAAAGAATATAGGATATATAGGATATAATGCAGCCAATAATCCAACCAATATCAACTAGACTTTGTGGAAAACATTTTAATGTGATGAATATCCAAGTTTATGTTGCAACTACTGATGCAGAAGAAAAGGAATTGATGTGTTTTGTCATTTAACTCAATCTAACATTTGTAGAACATGCAAAGAAGACGTGTTGTTTGTGGCTGGGCACTAAATTTAGCAGGGAACTAACATAAATTTCTGCCAATCCAGTGTTTTCTTCATTGTTAACAAGCTATTAAGACAATCAAAATATGCACACACATATACGTACATGCACATAACTACATTGATACTCAGAAACAAATTAACAGCATGATTGGACATAGAAGAGCTCAGTTACAACAGCAAAGACGTATCAAGGACTGACAATCAATTTACATGATATGATCTTGAATATACAGTATACCACTATTATGAAAAAGAATATCAGGAACTGTTTTGAAGTTCTAAACAATATTGATAAGTAACCCAAGAAATTGTGGGACGAAATCAAAGAATTTTTTAAGGATAAATGTAAAAAAAGACTGCCAGAAATAGAAGAAAACTAGATGTCAGAATAAATATGAAAATCGCCAATAAACAAAAGGTGATTAATGGACTTACAAGATATTATAAAATATTGTTACTTTTCATACAAGAAAAATAGTGTTTAGGACCATCAAGCATGAAATTAGAGCCATACATGGATAGGATGATGCTAGATGTTGGAAATGGTTTTAGAAAAGCTTGAGGAAGAAGACACGTTATTGATGATATAATTTAAAAATCAATGAACAAAAAGAAGTCAATATGTGGTTTATATTAAAGGTCTTAGATTAGTTGACTATGTCAACCTTGTATATATGATAGGAATCTATAGCTTGGCCAGAACATGGGTATATTAGTGAGGCCAGGCTGCATAATCTCTCCCATTTATTAAAACTATATACTGAATACATATTAAGTAAGACTGGATTGGAACAAGACAGTAGTGGGTTTCAATTTAGTTTGCTACCAATTCGCTCGTATGTGTGCACAATACTTCAGCGCAGAAGCATCCGGGTGGGTGGAGCCTCCGCCACCACTGCTACTGGTTCGCCTGATCCAGGGCAGACCAGTAGCGACCCACCATTGGAACAATTACAGTTTCAAAATTGAAGTATGAATAACCTATAATCTGCTAATGACACTATTGTTACCTGAAAATGATCCACAAATTCTGTAATGAAAGTTAGCTTCAAATAGCCAGTCACATTGCATGAAAGGCAAAAAAGACATAATTGCTTAGTCTTCTTTGATAATGAAATGAAACTATTTAATAGGGCAAAATCAATTAGCAACAATGAAGGAATCAGCAATCAAAGACATTGAAGCTATTAGTAGGACAGCAATGGAGACCTTGAAAAAGATCTGTCTAGGAAAAAAAATCTGTCTAGAAAAAAAGATCAAACAATTTTTTTTTCCTGTGATACTGTATGGAAGAAAAATTTGAAGACCAGGATAAAATATTGATACTTTTGAACTTTGTTGTTGGAGAAAACTCCTGAGAATACAGTAGATAGCCAGAATACAAATAAATAAATCTAGAATTTTGATTGGAGGCACATATGAACAGGCTTATATTATCATATTTTGAACACATTATACAAAGACCATGTTTTATTGAGAAGTCTATAATGCTGAAAAAGATGAGATTAAAAAGAAAAGAAAAAACAGGCAACCAGCCAAAAGATGGGTAACTTGATTATATTGGTGATGGAAAACATATCAGTGTTGTCACTAACAATTAACACCAGCTAGATAGCATATAATTAGTTAATTGAATAAAATGGATCCTAATATTTTTCTTTAAACATGGACAGTAAAAATGAATTTATATGGATACTTATATCTCTCTTCCCATCCAGATGTAGAATTTGTATTTACTTGTCTATGGTCAATAATAGCTTAGAATGCTTTAACAATGTTCAAAATTTTGCAATGAAAGCTACTGTAGGGTTGTTGTTTTTTCCTGCATTTTTTTTCCTTCTGTGTCAGTTTGATTAAAAATAATTCATTAGAGGGCAATCACAGGGAACTAAAGATGCTTAACAATTGTAGTTATGTGAGCCCAAGCAATGACAAAACACCTCTGTTCTATTGAAACCATTGCTAAGATAAAGTGATCTAAAATTTCCCAATATAAAAACTTTTCTTTAATATTTCCACCATTTCGAACTATATAAGATGTTAGGTCTGAATTCAAAATTAGATTGTCCAATGATATTCCTGAAAGACATATATTTTCCACACTAGGATGGCTAAGTCTGTTACACTTACAACCTGGTGTCCAAGATAACAGCATACTGGGAAAAAGAAGATCCTGTCCTTCATACCACCATGATACCACTGCCAGCACAATTAAAAGGTCTGAGGGAAAGGCATTGAGAGAATCAATTGTTGAGGGACACAAACTCAATGCTGAAAAATTCTGCTATAATTTTTCTTTAATAATTCTTATTGATTTTGGTGAAAATGATTTTTACATCATTTTTAAAACAGAAGAAAATATTGAAAAAATATCAGTGGTGCATTGAGGTATTCATGCACATTAAAAGAGGAGGAAGCTATATGTGTAATTTCTTGTCTTTGTTGTCCATTACTTATCTAAGTCTTCTACATTGCAATTAAATCAAAATTATCATGAGTTCTCCCACTGGGCTTTTTCAACGGTCCATTCACTGATGCTAATAAAGAAATTTTACAATATTTCTCAAAATGTAGAAATACAGAAAAGAAAAAATCTACAAACAATCTGCAAACTTTGATGGAAATTTTCAGAAGGCGATTGGTGCCCACTTCTCTTTTTTTTAAAAAGTAATAATTACAAAATGAATTAAACCCTAATAGAACTTGAAGAATATCTAAAGAAATTCTTAGTTAATTTCTCACAGATATTTCGCACCACAATATATCCTATTAAGTATAAATGTATAACACTACCCCTCACTAAACTGCTGACCTCAAACCATATTATTCTAATTATTTTGTTTTTAAAAAATTAACACATGAAAAGCATTTGTCCTTTGCCACTAATGAGCAAAAATAATAAGTAATAAATAGTAAAGAATTCAGTCACATTCAGTTTTCTTCATTTTAACCTGGGTGTTAAATTGTTTTTAAGTTTGTTCTAGAAGCTCTAAGTACTCAGGTGACTAGATACGACATAAACTGAAAACATGAATATCTATTTCTGCATTCTGTAGTAGTTTTAAAAAATTATTTCAGACTTTTACATTAGGTTAGCTTTTCTGCACTGGGACTTCTATTTTTAGAATCTTGATAAATATTATTAAGTGTGATGGAGATAATGTAATCTAAGAAATAATGTTATTCGTTGTCAGGATATTCACTGCACACTGAGCTTATTTTAAAAAAGAAATTGCCTGCTATAGATTTTCCCTCTTGCTCTAACTCTATAATTAATCACAAAGATATACATTCCATGTTAAGGTAACATATGCAATTAAAAACAAAAAATGGTGATATTTACATTTAGGGAAGTGATAAAAAAGAGATTGTAAATAAAGTCATAGAATGATAGGCAAAGGAGAGCATGAAAAATTGTGCACTGATAATCCAAATTCTTGTCTGATTCATCTAAAAGTTTTGGTTTAGTTTAAGTCTACATGTTTCAAGTATATATGGGAAATACCTTAATCAATGTGAGTTGACGATGGTAATGAAACCCAGAGGTTCATACCTATGTACTTTGCTGTCACGTTGTGTCCTGCTGCCATCTTTTCTTCTCCCCAAATTCAATGTCTGTGGCAGGGGTGTCAAACTGGCGGCCAACAGGCCGGATGCGTCACATGCAGGCCATGCCTAACCCAGCTCCACAAAGGGAAAAAACATTGTGAAATGTCACATGACGTCAATGTGATGCCGTGAGTTTGACACCCATGGTCTTTTCCCATTACTGAGTTGAACTGTTCTCAACTCATTCTTCAGGAAATAGAAAACAATGTCGGCGTGAAGGCTCCTGTCCCATTGTATTACCTGTCTAGCCTCCTTGCCTATATTCCAAACCCCTGCAAAACCTAAGTGATTCATTCCACAGCTGCTTTTTCATATCAACAGATTAAGAGGGAAAATATGTCAGAGTATGAATATTCATGGACTGGAATAGATCAGCCAACAGAGACTGAATGGAGACATGGTAACAGGCTCAGCCAATGAAGGCTGTTTAGAAACAGAAACTTAATCTAGAAGTCTGGATGTGGCTTAGGCAACTGAGTCTGTGCAGAAACTTAACTGCCCTGTATAAAGGAGGGTCTCTTTGTATTAAGCTCTGTGCTCAGCTCTGAAATGAAACAAGCCTGGGCTTGTCTGCTCTGATGAAATGAAACCTACAGTTCTCTCCTGCCTTCTGTTTTGCTTGTAACTGCTAATAAGTTGAACAAGAATCTATATTTGTTATATACCATATAAGGAATGTGCTATAGTTTTCACTCAGGTCCTCCAAAAAGGTAGGAAAATACTTGAATCTCATTGGTGTCTCATTGGTGTCTCACCTCTAAGGTGTCTGGCAGCCCTCTATATAAAGAGGACACTGCCAGACTAGCACTCAGTTAGGTTGTACTGATCTACTAATAAAGAGCTGTTGTTACTGAAAGAGCTGTGTCCGTCTCTTCCATCATCAGATCTAACACTGGCGACGAAGATGGGATCGGAAGATTAAGGACAAGTAGACCAGTCCAATGGAGTAGGAAGCAACTGGCATCGCTCGCTGATTGCAGAATTATCGACTGACAACATGATGACCACTTACACTCCACCAGCTCCGTTCAACCTAGCCATCAACAATTATGACTCCTACATGAATCGCTTTGAATTCACTTCATGGAGGCAAACGACTTCCTGGCACTGTCCAAAAACCACAAGCAAGCATTGTTCCTCAATTATTGTGGTATGGATGTGTTTGATAACGCCAAGGCACCCATCGAACCAGTTGCGGTTCAAGGAGTACTGTACACTACAAAATACACTTCGGGCATGCTATGCCCCAGTGAAGTTGAAGTTCACCCGGAAACGTAAGTTCCACCACAGAATGCAGGAGGAAGGTGAATCCATGAACCACTATGTGGCAGCACTCACAAAAGTCACCGCATTCTGTGAGTTCAAAGAGCTGGAGGATGTGCTCTTGGAACAGCTCATAAGCGGAGTGAGGGATGTTAGCTTACAATGACGGTTGTTAGCAAAGCCGGGCCTCACTCTACAAATGGCCTTAGATGAGGCCAGAGCTGCAGAAAACTTGCAGAAATCAGCCACGGCCCTGGAAAGAGCGGGAAACGTGCCAACTTCGTGCCAACTGCCACAGTGCATCAGGACAGCGCCGAGCTAATCGAGTTGTTGGAAGACGAAAATGACATCTACCTGCTCCAAGACGACAAGAAAAGAGCCTACCCCGACGCAGAATGGAGGCAACCCTTGTGCAGGTTGCGGAGGGCCACCCTCCAGAGTAACGTGCAAACACAAAGACACTCTATGCCAGAGGTGTGACCAGAAAGGGCACCTGGCTCAAGTCTGCCATGCCAGCATGCCATCTGCATTCAGAGCCAAGCAGCAACCTGTTGCCACTGCCATGCTGGACAAAAGGAAACCCAGGCTGTGGAAACCCAAGTGCAGAGAGAAATTTTTCTGTCCCCACCCCCACAACCACAACCAAGAAGACACATGATCTGACTATAACTGCCAGCAATTTATACTTACAACAGATATCAGTTCTGGCAACAAACCTGTGATTGCCTGCCAAGTTCTCTTATCTCCTCAGAAGCCAGTGTAACTATAGTTCGTTGCTGGAGCAACCAAGAGTTCAGAAATAAACAGAAATCCAGAAGCCAAATTCTTAGTCTCGAAATATTGCAGCCAAAGTTTCCAAGAGTCAGTTTTTGTCCATCACAAAAAGCTATAGAGCAGCTCCTCCTGCTTTTATACCCTGTGGGGTGTGGCTCCATGACTCAGCACTCTTTAGGCCTGCCTCACCTCTTCTTTTGTTGTTCCCACCTCTCCTTTCTGTGATGCCTGGGATTTAACCAGGACTGATTGTCAGCAGCTGGGTCTTGAGGCGTTGCCTGGGAGGGGGAAGGTGCGGGAGAAAGAGGCCTCGTCATCTCCACCTGGCCTGCCTCTGGAACCAGGAGCAGAGCCAGAAAGGAAGGTCCTGCAGAGGGAAGCCCTATCAGCTCTTCCCCCTCACTCTCTGAGTCACTCTCTGCCAAAAGGCCATGCTCAGGAGCCAAAGACACAACAGAAATCTCCCGCCACTGATAGAGAGGCATACCAGATGAACATTAGACAGACCCGCTTGTCAGCCAAAAAGACCCACATAACCATACTGATCGAGGGGACAGAGTGCAAGACGGAAATTGACACGGGATCATCCCTGACTATTGTTGCATGGAACACCATGAAGAACACTCTTCCAGGCATCCAGAAAAGAGATTTGAAACTGCAGCGGTTGCAACTCAATGACCACCAAAAAAACCGCATTCCCGTTGTGGGCAGCGAGACATTTCAAGTACAATTTTGGGGGTTTTCTGGCCCTTTGAGGATCACCGTGGTTGAGGGGGCATTGCCAAGCTTGCTCAGCTTGGACTGATTCGAGGCCCTGGGCATGGGTGTGACCGGCATCAACACCATCGCAGACAACGGCACTGAGGACCTTGTGAAGGAGTTTGAGGACGTATTCAGCAGCGGCCTAGACAAGTACAAAGAAACACCTATTTCTTTCAGCCTAGACACCCAAATAGCGCCCAATAGAATCAAGCCTCGCAGGATTCCCCTTGCAGTCAGGCCAAAAATTGACAAAGAGTTAGACAAATTAATTGGCCAGGGGATCCTTGAGCCGGTTGACCATGCCCATTGGAAGACCCCTATAGTGACACTGTCAAAGCAGATGGCTTGGTCCTCATCTGCGCAGACTATAAGTGTACAATCAACAAGGCCTTGCAGCAGAACATCTATCCTGTTCCCATTGTTCAGCACTTACTGCATTCATTGGGAACTGGAACAATTTTCGCCAAATTAGACCTCGCAAGTGTACCAACAACTCCCAGTTGATGACAGCACAGCCGAGGCGCAGACAATTGTCACCCACAGGGGTGCTTTTAAATGCTGCCACTTGCAATTCAGGGTCAGCATGACACCAGGACTGTTCCAAAGCTTAATTGAACAGTTGTTACAGAGTTGTGGAGGCACCATTTCATCCGGCCAGTAATGGGCAGGCTGAAAGATTAGTGCGATTTACTAAGGAGGCTTTGGCAAGAATGGGCCCAGGGATTGGCAAGCCTGAATTGATAAATTCTTACTAATTCAGCATATCACCCCTTGTGCAGCCACCAATAGAAGTCCCTCGGAACTCCTCATGGGTAGGAGACTCCAATCTCAATTAGACCAATTGCATCCAAATTATGTTGCTGACACTCCACCCGATTCAACGGGAAAAATTTGACAATTTGAAATTGGGGACAGGGTCTGTGCCCACAATTATGCTGGTGGCGCCCTCTGGATTCCTGGCATGGTTGTGGAAAAATCTAGTCCTCGCTCCTACAAAGTTGAGCTGGAGGACGGCAGACTGTGGCATCGGCACTTGGACCAACTCTGGGGCCGAATTGCAAACTTTCCACTTCACGCACCAGATCAAGCTCAATCTGACAAGCCCCCAGACCCTGACTATTCAAAACTGTCACAGCAAATTTCTTAATACTAAGTCAAACCCGATTGTTCAGCTTGATTGCCCACCTGTGGAACCAAGTCTCCAGCACAGGCTTCCAGAAGATTTGGGCCTTCAACCTCCTACCATGCCCAGTGACGTGTTCCAAGAGGTTCCATTGGCAGGTTCAGAGACTGCAACTAATCCACCCGCTCAAGTCGACACCCAGGAGCAAACTGAACTGTGCAGGTCAATTAGGGCTCGCACCAGTCCCCCCTACCTGCATGATTATGTCTGTAAATATGTACATAATTATTCAAAGTAATTTTATTCTAGGTGGAGAGGGGTGTTATATACCATATAAGGACTGTGCTATAGTTTTCACTCAGGTCCTCCAAAAAGGTGGAAAAATACTTGAATCTCATTGGCTAAGCTGTCTGGCAGCCCTCTATATAAAGAGGACACTGCCAACTAGAACTCAGTTGGGTTATACTGGTCTACTAATAAAGAGCTGTTGTTACTGAAAGAGCTGTGTCCATCTCTTCCATCATTGTATCTAACAATATTGGAATTGTACATTTATCTTCATGTATTTTTATGTATATAAAGAAGTTAATCCTGCTGCCTGTGTGTGCTTTCTGGATTTGATTTTTGCAAGAAACGCTGACAAAATAGCCTAACACTGTGACAATTAAGGACAGCAACTAAGAACTGTCTCACCAATTAGCAGGGGACAAAGTAAGGCAATAACATGTGACAAGGCAGCGGGGGGTGGGGGGGAATACTTGCCAGGACCATCTTGTTTTATGGTTAGGTGCAAGGGAAATCTCTGTGACTGTAGCAGGAGTTGAAGGGAATCTCTTTGAGGCATCTGTTCCTCTCTTCTACCTTCAGGGTTGAAACAGATGACTTTGGATATTAGGTGTCTTGGGAAATGTGTATTTAGACATCATTTCCAATGGAAAGTACACAGCCTAGGATGCCTTTCCCCTCAGAAGCTGTCAAGAGTTTGACTAATTATCATGATCACAATAACAACAGATTTACATTGGATTATTAATATTATTGGCTCATGTTGTACCTTCACAAACCTTTTAAGCTTAGAGAGCACTTTGCCAAGAAATCAAATGAGGCACAGATAAGGATTTGCATAAGTCTTCCCAAACAAGAACAATTTTCCAGTTATACAAATTTCAACTTCTAGAATTCCTAAACTAGTGTGGCTATTGTTAGAATCGCTACACACAGGAGAGAGGCTTAAGTCACAAAGCTAAATTCTATCTTTGCATTCAAGTGGTACAAAGGTGCCTATAGATCTACTACTACAGATGGAAACTGATTATAGCATTGTAACGTATCAGTTGCAACTGTCACTCTCAGCTGTGGGACTACAGAGAAAAAGAAAAGGAAAATTAAGTGTTGGTTTAAAACTGCCAGAAAATCTATAGTAATTACTTAGGTGAGAAGTGTGACATCATAAATTTTCTCAACAAGACCTTTGGAATTACATTACATCTTGATATACAGCAAGTCAAACAATGCCAGGGAAAAAAAGGGGGGGTGGATAGCAAGTGCTATAATGAAATCTAAATGAAAATTAATTGCTGCCACAATCAATTTCAGTATGGTTCTCCTTTACTTTTATCACTACTTTTATTCCTCTGAAATTTTTTGGGCAATAAAAAGAGGTAAGCAGAGAAGTGGTTAGTCTATTCTTGACGGTCCTGATCTTTGACTTGATTTAATTTTTGCTGCTCTGTGTCTGCCAATAATCTCTGCCTGGGGCTGAACATTGGGAAGTGTACTCCCTCCCACCCAATTTTAACTCCTATTATATTCTTCTTATAGGGACACTGTGGCTCAGTGGCTAAGATGCTGAGCTTGTCAATCAAAAGGTTGGCAGTTCAGCGGTTGAAATCCCTACTGCCGTGTAATGGGATGAGCTCCCATTACTTGTCCCAGCTTCTGCCAACCTAGCAGTTCGAAAGCACTTAAAAAATGCAAGTAGAAAAATAGTGACCACCTTTGGTGGGAAGGTAATAGCGTTTTGTGCACCTTTGGCATTTAGTCATATCAGCCACATGACCACGGAGATGTCTTTGGACAGTGCTGGCTCTTCGGCTTTGAAACAGAGATGAGCACTGCCCCCTAGAATCAGGAATGATTAACACATATGTGTGAGGGGAACCTTTACCTTTATATTCTACTAACAAGATCATTTTGGTCAAATTGCCTTTCCTCCAATTACATTCAATCATCATATACCTATTATCTGCAAATTCTGTATTAGGTCTCCATGAAACATGAACTGGATGCCCACCCAACTGTTCTCCAAATATATGTATTTTAGAATTTTAAGCAATGGCCATGTTGATTGGGGAAATACAAGAAGAGAAGGTCTATCTTTCTGGGGTGATGAAGGCTGATCTGGAGGTCTAATACTGATTCCAGTAAGATAGTTCTGCAATCTAATTTAGAACTGAAGATAATATTTGGATGAAAAACAAGTCTCACCAGAATGTCTTTCTTTCTAGGTGAGAAAAATCAGGCAGCATCTGTCAGCCCAGGCAATTGGGAAACCTCAGTAGAAAACTGAGTTGCACATTACTCTGATATATTGCAAACCACAACAGCCCAATTCTTAAGCTCTCTTCATATCATTCTTATTTATATTTAATATCTAATACTTTGGCTGTCATTTTTTAATCAAGATTTCTTTAAACATGTCTAAAATGATTTTGAAAACCCTGGGCAAATATTGTCATTAGTTAAGTAATAAGGCACCATGGGGTATAAAATATTAGCCTATAACTCACGCCCAATTTGCAGGCTAGAGGCCAATAAATGGCTTTACACATTTTTTGAGTTAAATCAAATTAAAGAAATAACAGTAAACTTTCTGAAACCTGTTGAAACATAGGCTGCTACAGTCAAGGGACGAAGTCACTTAATAAAAAATGTTGTGAACTCTATGTGCTTCAGTTCAATTGTTTTTTAAAAAAACTTAAAATGGGATTGGATTGGTTTGTTTGTTTGGTTTTTTTTTGTGTGTGTTAGGGGACATACTACACATGCATAAAAAGCATGCTATATTTATTTATTTACTTTTATTTATTTATTTTGTCACAATAATATATATAAGTATCATACAGAAAAGATTATATAGTGTATAAACATATATAAGAGTAAATATTAGGAGGAATAAGCATATATATATATATATATATATATATATATATATATATATATATATATATATATATATATATATATATATATATATATATATATATATATATATATATATATATATATATATATATATATATGAGAAGGAGAAAAAGAAAAACAATAGGACAGGAACGGTAGACACGTTTGTGCTCTTATGCATACCCTTTATGGTCCTCTTAGGAATGGGGTGAGGTCAATAGTAGAAAGTTTTTGGTTAAAGCTTTTGGGATTATGGGAAGAGACCACAGAGTCAGGTAAAGTGTTCCAAGCACTGATGATTCTGTTACAGAAGTCATATTTTCTGCAATCTAGATTAAAGCGGTTAACATTAAGTTTAAATCTATTGGTTGCTCTTGTATTATTGCAATTAAGGCTGAAGTAGTCTTTAACAGGAAGGACATTACAATAGATGATTCTATGAGTTAAACTTAGGTCTTATCGAAGGCGATGGAGTTCCAAGTTTTCTAAGCCTAGGATTTCAAGTCTGGTGGGATAAGGTATTTTGTTGTTTTCGGAGGAATTGAGAACTCTTCTTGTAAAATATTTCTGGACACGCTCAATTGTATTGATGTCAGAAATGTGGTGAGGGTTCCAGACAGGCAAGCTATATTCTAGAATTGGTCTAGCAAATGTTTTATATGCTCTGGTTAGTAGTGTAGTGTTTTTGGAAAAGAAGCTATGCAAGTTTAGGTTTACAACTCATTTGATATGAAAACTCCAAGGTCTTTAACAGAGTGGGGGTCATCTGCAAGGTAATGTCCATCAAGTATATACTTAGTATTTGTGTTCTTTTTTCCAATATGTAAGACTGAGCATTTGCTGGATGAGATTTGGAGTTGCCAAGTTTTGGACCAAGCGGTTAGATGATCAAGGTCTTTTTGAATGGTAGATGTATTGTCTGTGGTGTTAAATAGTTTGACATCGTCAGCAAAGAGAACACAATTACTTGAGATATGGTCACAAAGATCATTTATGTATAGTATGAAGAGTGTTGGTCCAAGAACTCTGCTTTGAGGAACACCACCCTTGACAGGAACAGGATTTGATAGAGCATTGCCAATTTTGACCACTTGTTGTCTGTTAGACAGAAAAGCAGATATCCATTTGTGAAGGGGTCCTGAAATGCCATAGGATTTTAGCTTTAGGAGAAGTTTATCATGTACTACTGAGTCAAAAGCTTTGCAGAAGTCTATGTAGATTGCATCTATTGTTTTGCCTTGATCAAGATTTGTAGTCCATATGTTTTTACAATGGAGAAGTTGTAAGTTGCATGATAATTTTTTCCTGAAACCAAATTGTTTATTAGAGAATAGGTTATTTGTTTCTAAGTGTGAGGTGATGGATTGGTTGATGATTGATTCCATGACTTTGCAGGTGACGCACCACAGAGAGATTGGTCTGTAATTTTTGACTAAGCTGGGGTCTCCTTTTTTGAAGATAGGGATGACTGTGGCTAGTGACCAAAGTTTAGGAAGGGAACTGGTAGTGAAAGCTTTATCAAAGATTATGCTTACGGGTTCTGCTATATTAGTGGAAAGTTTTTTTAAGAAGTATGCACATAGTCCATCGGGTCCAATAGATAGCGATGGTTTCAAGTTATGAAGAGCTTTTCCAACATTATCTTCTATGAAATCTATATGTGTTAAGTCGTCGTACTCATTGCTGGTAGGTTTTGGGAATGTCGGATATGAGTCATCATTGTTAACAAAAACTGAGCCAAAGAACATGTTGAAGAGGTTTGCTTTAATTGTTTCGTCATTGCATTCTTTGCTGTTAGAATCTTTTAGTGGTGGGATGGATCTTGAGTCTTTAAGTTTATTGTGGAGAAAGTTATAAAAGGCACAATTGGAATTTGTGTGCAGAAGGTTCTCTTCTTGCTTGGTGTGGTAATTTGTGCATTCAGTTTTTATTTGGTTGCATATATTCCTGTAGTGGTTTTTGAAGTTTGCTACATAGCCTTTTTTGTTTATTCTCCAGAGGGATTTTTTTTTTGATTGAAGCTTTTTTATTGATATGGGTAGTTTGCTTTTCCTGATCTTGGTGGTCGTTTGTGGTATGTATCGTTTAATGACTCTATTAATTTCAAATAGGAAAACTCTATAATGGTCTTCAGCAGTTATACAGGTTGCGAAGAGATTTTGCCAGTCCAGAAATGAGAGATCGTTGTTTATAAGGTCATAGTTGGCTTTTTTGAAGTTGTAGTTAGGAATACTATTGTTATGATGATTTAAGTAGGGACGTATATTGAGACGAAAGTCAATCATGTAGTGGTCACTGTTTATAATATATATTATAATATTGTTATTATCTGATGTTTATCACTTGTGGATCTTCTTAAAAATTCTGTTTACTGTATATATTGGTAGAATTGTAGGAAGCATATCCGCGGTACTGTGTCTCAATTCCATATATGTATAGTTTCACATAAACACATGTATGAGAGCTATGAAAAGAAGAAGACAAGTACTGTATTCTCTTATCCACATGATCCAGTACCAATTATTGGCTTCTGTTCTTTGAACTTTACTAAAAATAAACTCCCTTAATTTTTTTGACATAAAATTGGGAGGTTATTTTTCTTCTTCATAGCCCATACTAGTGATCATAAATTGAGAGAATGGAGAAATGTACTTCTGATATATAGTATCCCTGATTTTTTTTTATTTGTATATATACAGTATGTATATATGTGTGTGTGTGTGTATGTATATATGTATGTATGTATGTATGTATGTATATATTCTCACACACTATATATATATATATATATATATATATATATATATATATATATATATATATATATATATATATATATATATATATATATATATATATATATATATAGGTCTTTGGTTGTTCGGGTTTTCTCCCGTGTAAAATTGGAAGTGTCTTGGCGACGTTTCGACGAAGTCTCATTCGTCATCTTCAGGCTTCAGCTTCGTGCTTCTGGGAGCAATGTGTGATCGCAGCTGTTTCTTCCTTTTAATTGCTAGTGGGGGTTTGAACTGATTGGGTGGGAGCTTGGCTGTGCTCTGATTGGGTGGGGGGTTTTTTGTGCTCTGATTGGCTGGGGGTGTGTCCTGTTTGGGTGGGAGCTTGGTTGTGCTCAGATTAGTCTGAGTTGCAGGGAGATTTGAGCTGGTGAGCCGCATTGCTGTTGTTTGGCTTCGTGTTCGTGGTCGTGCTACATCTTCATAGTGGGTGTCAGTCTGCTGCATGTATGGATTGGAGGGGTTTGAAATGGCTAATGATGCAGCTGCGGTCTGGCTTCTGGTCCTTGGTTGTGCTTCATCATCAGTGTGGGTTTGGGTCTGCTTTCTGGGTGGATGTGTGGTGGTGACATCCTGTGTGGACTTCATGAGTATGGGTCTGGTGTCATTCCTCGAGTTAGGGACTCGTTTGTCAAACCAAAGACCTACAAACGCACACACACACACACACACACACACACACACACACACACAGAGTATACTATCTACAGTATCTATCTATCATCTATCTATTTTATTTGAAATGATTACATCCTTTAGCTTCCAAGACAAACTACTAACACTGATCAGTAAAAATATAACCCTAGGTCCCAGAGTAATTTCAGTACTTTGCATTAGCTCTATACTCTATTTATTGGACCATTGATTTTGGTGGAATAGCCTACTTTTATTATCTTATTGTTTGACCTAAAAATTTAATCAACATATAACTATTAGCTCCTTGCTTTTCCTCCTTCTTCTCCACTCCCCAAACCTTCAGGCAAACTAATAACTTGCATAATAGCTCAGTTAGAGGTCATGATAATAGAGGATTTCAATAGCTGGCTCAGCTAGTATTTTATATTTATATTAGTTGACAAAAATGAAAATGGGAGCTATTGTATACTTTTTGAAAAGTTAATTTTCAAGCAATAAAATATTTACATGGTTAGAAACTTTTCAAAAAAGAAAAACAATGTTATTGTGATAGAATGTGTATTGAAGGGAGAAAGGAATCTCATAAGCATTACAGTTTTGAAGCCTTCCTATTTTATTTTTTTAAAAAAACATCTGCCCATATTAGTAATTGTTGCACTATTAGATTGATAAAGGTAAAGGTAAAGATTCCCCTCACACTTATGTGCTAGTCATTGCCGACTCTAGGGGGCGGTGCTCATCTCCGTTTCAAAGCCGAAAAGCCAGCGCTATCCAAAGACCTCTCCGTGGTCATGTGGCCAGCATGACTCAACATCAAAGGCGCACAGAACACTGTTACCTTCCCACCAAAGGTGGTCCCTATTTTTCTATTTGTATTTTTTATGTGCTTTCAAACTGCTAGGTTGGCAGAAGCTGGGACAAGTAATGGGAGCTCATCCTGTTACGTGGCAGTAGGGATTTCAACCGCTGAACTGCCAACCTTTCAATCGACAAGCTCAGCATCTTAACTACTGAGCCACTACATCCCTTTTTATTAGATTGATAGTACTGATTATATGTATATATCTGTGCATGCGGAGAGTATTTGATACACACATACACACACCATATATATACATAAACACACATTTACTGTATGTGTTTGTGTGTATGTATGTATGTCTGTGTGATGAAAGTTTTTAAACCATCATAGCAACCAGGTAGAACATAATTGTTTTTAAAAAAGTAATCTCCATCTAAGGACTATGAGGGCCTTAACAGCACTGCTAATAATTTCAGTTGCTGAAATGTGGTGCCTTCCCTGTCATATTATCTGCAAAATCCTGTCATTGACAATAATGGACATCACTCTTTAATTATTCTGTTTTATCAGTTTGTTTAGAGGAGAAAGAAGATTCATGAAAATGTGTTGCTGATCAAGATTGTCCTCACCAGTGGGAGGGAAATGACAGTTGTTCACCTCATTAAGGTTTATTAGGCCTAAGTTGAAACTTGGAGAATTATCATGGTTTGAGCTTGTATTGGTTATAGCTTACCACTTAGACATATCAATATTTCTGATGACAATAAATACAGCTATTAGGAGAAATCCAGAGCTTATCTTAATTGGCTAACAGATGAGCAAGTGTGTAGTGCTGCTGAATCTATCAACATTAATTGTGCAGAGGTAAGTTTGATCAATACTGACACTTGAGTACATGGGTAGCCACTGGAAAATATTAATTTACAATCATGGCCATCACCTTCTCACTATCCAGAATTACATTAATCCTAATTGCTTCAATAGAAAATGCTGCACTTCATTTGGCCATTCAGAAATGTGTCTTCAGATTAGTCTTGTTAGTCAACCACCTTCATGCATCATATAAGGATTAGTTTTTAAAGCTTTGTTTTATCCCAGGAAGTGTTTCATATTGATCTTAAAACTTCATTGTTCTCTACACATGACTCTATGTTTATACATATATTGTGTATCTATTTAACAGTAAACAATTAAGTTGGTCCATGTAAAGTTCATTAATTCTACATTCCACATTCTATTTTGCCATTTAAATAACAAAAGAAAATCCTTTTATGTGCATAAAGCAAGATGTGGTAAAACTATACTGAAATCCATAAAATACTGTAAATTTCATCACCTTGATTTTATTGGTTCAGTGTGCTTTAGAAACTTGTTATGAAACTTTATTTTCAACAGTTTGCATGTTTGTATTAATCAATAGGGGTTTCAGGGGCTAGGACGTTGAGCTTGTCGATCGAAAGGTCGGCAGCTCAGTGGTTCGAATCGCTAGTGCTGCCATGTAACAGGGCGAGCTCCCGTTACTTGTCCCAGCTTCTGCCAACCTAGCAGTTTGAAAGCACATAAAAAATGCAAGTAGAAAAAATAGGGACCACTTTTGGTGGGAAGGTAACAGTGTTCCGTGCGCCTTTGGCATTGAGTCATGCCGGCCACATGACCACGGAGACGTCTTCGGACAGCGCTGGCTCTTCGGCTTTGAAATGGAGATGAGCACCGCCCCCTAAAGTCGGCAATGACTAGCACGTATGTGCGAGGGGAACCTTCACCTTTACCTTTATTAGTCAATACTGTGTACCTAAGAAGAGAATTCCTTAACAACTGCTATTGAAATATTCCTATCTACTGGAATGTCTACTGATATATATGCTTATGACCTCTAATGATGATCACCCAATATAGTAAAGTGAATAAAAACCACCATATAGAAAGCAGAGGAATATATGATTGAGGATTTTTTAGAGGGAGAGGGTGTTCCTTTATGTCACTCTTGACTCCTGGTGACTGGACAAGCCCTTGGTTTTTCTTAAAAAGATTTCAGAAGTAGTTTGTCACTACTCATTTCCTAGGACTGATAGAAAACAGCTGATCCCAAGTGATTAAGCAAAGACTAGAACTCACGGTCTCCCAAGTTCTAATGTCTTAACTACTTTACCAAGCTGGCTTTTTTTTAAAAAAAAAAATAGAAACATTTAAGTATTATTACAGTCCTTAGAATAAAATGCTAGTCCTTTAAAAAAAAAATCAGAGGCCACACTTTTAGGTAATAGAGTTTCTTAAAAGATAGACCACTACAGCCATTTCAAGATTAATTAAGGATATATGCCACTATTATTAGTCAATATTGGACCAAAACCTAAGAAACTGAACCTTCAGTGCGGTCCAAATTACCTTGCTATGCACCATGCTATGATGACAGGCTCACCATAATTAGGATATATTGCTTTTATTTAGCCTGTGATTTGTTGGTTGCAAATAGAACATCTATAATTGTCATAGCCTATGTAGAAATTATTTCATATATTCATTATAAATTGAAATATATTGTATATTCTGTTAGATTAAATAGTCAGAGGCATGTAGCATAATGTTGTGACTGTAGAGTGAAGGCAGATAAAAAGAAAGAAGATAACTGTCTTTTCTTTAGTATGAATAGAATGGCATGAAAGGATGCAGATAAAATCAATGTTGTTCATTGTACATGCAGATATTACTTAAAATGATGGAATCCTACTAATGTAACAAGAGAGAGGGAAGACGTTAAATAGTTAGCATAGTTTAGTTTAATCCTGGTGCAAACCAAAAATGATTGAATTGATAGTTCTTGGACAGATGTCAAGGTATAGGTCTGAGTCTTTCCAAAGCAAACAACAAGCCTCAGGGGGGTTACAAGGCAGCCACAGGTATCCTTATCTGTTTGTGAGCAGCTACACAGCAACACAATTTCTTTCTGTTGCTATTCTGCTACAGACATATTCAGGTGTCTGCTAAAATGTTTGTTGCCAGAAAAGGTGTCATATTCCTACCGACCATAATTCTTTCTGTGTATTATCCATCTGGATCGCCCTCCATTTTATAAGCCCTTCTGAAGAGGGAAAATTGTTGACAATTATCCCACAATCTAGTTGAAATAGGCTAATATATAGAAATACTGCTGAGAAAGTGGGAAACAGACGATAAAGTGGAAATGTGATGTCCTTTGTTGGAAAAATAAACAATACGTCAAATCCAAGAATCCATGTTGGCTTACTAACACAAATGGAAGCAAAGAGAATGTCAAACTCTTACAATAACAACTGTATTATTATTATTTTTGGAGAGATAAATGTGATAATAAGCAAAAATTAATAGGGATGTTGAGATAGCCTTCTTGTAGCATGAAGAAGAAGAAGAGCACCTGGGGATTATTTCCATAATCAGCAAGCAAAAGAAACTATTGTGGCACTTTTCTTAGCTCAGTTGTTAAAGAAATTATTTTTCTCATCTGGCAGAAGACTGTGAATAGTACTAAGGCATGATAAAGCTGATCAGATACTGTAGATCTTATCCTTCTGGATGCTGATTTTTGTGGTACAGCTCTATATGATTGGCTTTGTCTCATCACAAAGAAAGCAAAATTGAATGCATACTTCTATTGACCTTTCTTATCAACCAAAAAAGTTTTAAATTCTTTGGCTTCCAAGACTGCATGGCAAAATATTTTTTTAAAATCAGTTCAGTTATATTGTTCTTAAGTCCAATTAGGTTCTGGCTTCCCTAGCCTTCTTAGATGTGGCCTGATGGAGCAAGAATCATTTTTATTATCATTAGTATTTTAGTTTTAAATCATATTTTTAATTAATTTTATGTCAGCAGGACTTTCACAAAAGGGATACCTTAGAACCAAGAGATGTTCAAATGTTAAGAAATATTAACAACATTAAACAAAGAAGACACCAACTTAAAGGAATAATTGAAGAGCTGATATGAAAAATCAGTGCAATTTGTTTGATCATTAAAATTAATATTGCAGTAAATAATTTTACTTTCTATGAATTTATATTTCATTTGTTCTGCTATACTCCCTCTGTCTCTCTCTGTCTCACTTTCTCCCCACACAGAGATACAAGCAAACAGATACAGAGAGATACTGTATATTCAAACATCATTTGACAGTACCCCAGAACTTTATATTCTAATTATATAACTATCTGAATGCTAAACATGTGTATTATGTTCAATCTGATATTAAGTCTCAATGATTCCAAATTAATGTAGAATGTTCAGATATGCATGCATATGTGAGTATATTACTGTGTGTATAAACATGTGTGTAGATGTATTTGTTTAAAGCACACACATGCATGCCACATACACAATTTTTCCAGTAAATATCATTTGATATACTTGCTGCAATAATATTAACAAATATTTTCATGGTCTGCTTTCATAATCTCTAAAATTGTGTGTATCTCTAATAATTGTAGTGAGACTCTCCATAACAATGGCTTCTTAACTTTGACTTGTGAAATATATTATACTTTCTGAAGCAGAAGAAAAGTAACACAGCAACATCCCATCTGTCATCATATTTAGAGCTGAACTTGGAAAACGTTCATGTCCTGCTCATTCACTGAGCTCACTTGGTGACTCAGCTAATCCTTTTTTTTTCTTATTGATTCATTGATATCAAAGTGAATATTTTGTTTGAAGGAACATACGAGACCATTTGGAGTGGTTTTAAAACAAGCCTCTGAGTTTTAGTTCTTTATTTATCCCCCCCCCAAAAAAAAAATGTTTATGCCTGTTGTTCCATCATCTGTTCAAACTGGATTGTATTTGATGGCAGTAACTTTAAGGCTTTAAGTGTTTTGTGAAATTAAATTGCCTGGAATATTTGGGAAGGGATCATTAGCTCTAAAATGAGTCAGTCAGTTTGTCTTGCTGCCCACCCAACCATCTCCAAATTTTTCTTACTCTACAGATCAGCCAACGGTGAGATACTAATTTAATTTTCATCCATGTAAACTAAATGAAATATAAGAAAACATAAACACCTGTTAATAGCTTAACCTACATAACTTATAGATGTTGTGTGGAGGGAAGAAAGATTACCTGCAGGGTGAATGTCAGGAATAAGGAATTAGTCACCTTTCAGATGTTTCTGAACCATAGATCGCAGCTGCCCCATCATTGTCTTCCTTGTCATGGCTGTTGAAATGTTTTTATTTATATTAATTCTAAATTACCCAATGATATTGACTCAATTAGTTTTTAATAAGTTTGTCATTATAGGAAAACATCTACAATGCAAACATTAAATCAGCATTTATCAACATCTGAAGAAATTCAGAGGCCTAAGGAATTAGTTCTTTGTCTTTTTTGGGAACTGCTATTGTTTCTCTTTATTCACTAAAATAAAGCATAAATCCCTCTCTGCAAAAGGCTAAAAATATCAGCCCCATCCAGTCAAATCACATTCTTGCATTGCTAACCATACTTGGCTAATCCCCAGATCCCCAATTCACCCTATGGGAGTTGTCTCCTTCTTTTTCCCTAGCCCTGTGTCGCCATCTTCCAATCCACGAGGATGGATCTAAATTTATTTCTTGAATTGCTTATTTCCATCAACTCAACCCTGCATTTTCTAAAGCTTTCATCCCATTTCTTCCTCTCCTCTCCTTTTCTCTTTGTCTCCTGACTACTCAAATCATAACCATCCATTTCCTATTTAACAGAGGAACGATAACCATTTGGAGATCCGGAGCTGGTTCGCATAATTAACCAATTCTGAAGCCTGTTATGATGCTTCATTCTGTCACTTGAACTAACCTTGTGACAAGATAAACACAATTGTTGAGGAACAATATCCCAGACAAGACTTGTGTACATGCAGAAATAAAAACAAAATAAATCTAACAGAGAGTTAAATTAAAGAATTGGAAAACAAATCTGGAGGTACATCTTTTGATCCACCGACATTATTGTGTTCTGATTAAATTTGATATTTGAAGGCGGAAATATTTTAAGATGTCTTAGCTGACAGTTGCATTGCTACTCAAAATGTGAATATAAAAACATTTTTGGTTTGTTTGTTTTTTCTTTAAAAAACACTGTTTGCACAATAAAGAGCAAAAAGTTATTGTACTAGTTAAATCCTAGGAGAATAGAAAGAATGTCAAGGTGGGAGAAAAGTCTGCTTCACATCTCCAGGCAAACAAAAACATGGGCTTGTGATACTACTGAGCTTGTGATTAAATTGTTGATACTACTTAATCATGAGATCAGAACACATTCACATTCAAATATTTGTTAAACAAATATTGTCAGTGGCACATCTGGAGGGAGTTTCTTTTCTTTTTGTAATGGTGGTTTCATTACTTTCATTTCAGCTCTCCTGTGGATTATATTTCTGTATTTCTGTCTCTCTCAGTGTGTGTGTGATTTTGGATTGCTTCAGAGCCCATGGAGCCCATGGAGACTGTCTTGGCTGGCAGCTTCTCTTAAGAACTGTATATGGATGGCAGCTATATAGACTAGATGAAAGGTGTTCCTTGCGGAGTTATGATTCAATATTTTAGTAATTGCTTTGTGGCTAATGACATGATAAGACAACGGCTCCACTATTTTCTTTTTTTTTTTTACAAATCCTTACATGTTTAAGTGTATGTATACTATTAGTAGATTCTCCATGTTCCTGCACTAGCAAATCTTGGTATGTTAACTGATTTTTGCTTCTGTGAAATGTTTCTTTTGCTGAGACCAGAAAAAGTATTCTTGGAAACAGCCTGGGTTTGTACTTAAATCATGTTTTTAATAATATTTCTCACAAAATAGCTTTTAAAATCTACATCAACTCTAACTTTATTATACCATAAAGAGGCTACCAACCAAACATCAGGTTATGTTTTTTTTCCCCTAATTCTAACATTCACATATTTCTCAGCAGCATGCACTCATTCATCCAAACCAAATAGCAGGCTGCAAAATACAGCTTAAAATCTGGCAATCATAATCCTCCTTTTTCCTTTGGACCATGAACAATTTTATATTTAACCCTTGGTTTTTTCCCTTGTCATATATATCTAAATATATCTCTTTGCCATTGCTTAAAAGGTGATTCATTTTTAAAAAACAGGCATTGTTTGAAATAAAAACAACATTCAAGGTATTACATTTATTTTTGTTACAGAAATTGTTGGAAACAATCATAATTAAAACTTTTCCATCTTAATAAATCATTAATTTTGTTTCCTACCTTAACATAATTATTTTGAAATAACTTACAATTCATTTTAGATATAATGACCAAATATCTTACTAGTTTTTAAATTTGAAAACCATTTTTTATTTTAATTTTCCATTCTCATATGTTTATTAACATCTTCATTTTCTAACATCTTCATGTTCTCCTTTTTAATTTTGAACCCAGATAATAGACCAAATTCCGTAGCTTTCCATTAACATATCTATTCCTTCCACAGAATTTTCCAAAATTAACATAAAATCATCCACAAATGCCCTTAATTTACATACTTCTTATTTAACCTTTACCCCTGTATTCATCCATCTTGTCTTGTGCCCCTATTGAAAATGTCAGGATCCAAACTGAACAGTAGTAGCAAAAAAGGGGTATCCTTGAAATGTCCCTTTTGTATCTTGGGGTTTTCTGTTAGCTATTATTTAGCTGTTTGTAATCAATTTCGTTTTTTTAATAAAGTTTCCTCTCAATTTCATATTTTCTGAAGGTTTAAATTGGAAAGTCCAATTCAAATTGTCAAAAGCTTTTTCTACATGCATAAAAATAAACCCAGTTTGTTTTTATTATGATGTTCCAAATGTTTTAATATATCATTTCTTATCTCTGTATCTTATGCAAAAAAGCCATATTGTTTTTGTGTATAAAATTTTGGAGGACACTTTTCACTTTTTCAGCTAAAATCATAAGTAAATATTTTATAATCAATATTTGATAAGACATTAGTCAAAATGTTTTTGGTAAAGTTGGGTCCTGACTTTCTTTGTGTTAAAATGATATATATTTGCACCTGTACAGCTTTCAGGTATCCTTCCTCTTTTTAAAATGGAATCTGTCACTTTCTGATGATTACAGTTTATCCTCAAAAGACTTTAGTCCTTACTGTAAGAGTGTCTCCCATTACATCAAAGCCACAGTTTTAATAGTAAGACATTGATATTTTTATTTAGATCTAATAACAATGTTGACTGTTTGATCCAATTAATGGAATAGATCACCTAAGTATGGACTTTAATCAGAGTACACTTGACTTGATATTATTTGGATTTGTACATTTGAAAAAAGAAATTCCTCAGGAGCACAATTCCAATTTACTTGCCTGATGCATATATCAAATTATTGCCATAGGATATTTTGTTTTTATTCAAATTAGTTTCACTGTTGATTTCAGAAGAGAGATCTACAGGCAGTTTTCACAAACATATGCAAGCAGAACATCAGCTCCCCTACAATAATGATGATGTCAAAAAAAGTAATTCTGAAATAAATTAGAACCATTTGTTCTTTTCCTAATACGATGATTTTTAATGTATCTGCTATCCTGCCCCATTGTACCCTGACAATATTTAAATCTGCTTGGGGGAAAAGGGAGGGTGGTAGCAACAATAAAATAAATTTACCCAACATTTCATCAGTACAATTAATAATAATAATTTTAATCTAATTTCCCTTGTTTCCAACTTACTCATCTACACATATGTGGTACAATATGTAAATTAAAATGCCTTGTCCTTTTAAAGATCCTGATTTTCTGGGTATAAATCTGAAGTTTCTCATGAGAGTTTTTCAAATCAAAGTGTGGAAAAAATGAAGAGGCAAGCTTTCATCATTTCAATTTGCCATCTGTTTTTTAGAACACAGCCTGCATCTCTTTAAGGTTGAATATCAATTTATTATCCAAAAGTTACCACTTCCAAATATTAAAATCATGCTGGAATAATTTGGAGAAGGAATTTGCCTATTCATCCAATTCAAAAGATGTGTTGTAAGAGGAAGATATAATAGGGACAAAATGAAAGACAAGGAAAGTATCTTTACTTCAGTAGCTGCAGCAGACAGAATAGATTAGTAAAAACTGAACAGATAAATGTTTTCTTTTGCACATCATTTCATTCGCATCCTGGACATAAATTGTTTCAACTCCTACCCTCAAAACGATGCTACAGAGCACGGCACACCAGAACAACTAGACACAAGAACAGTTTTTTCCAGAAGGCCATCACTCTGCTAAACAAATAATTCCCTCAACTATTCACTAACTATTACTATTAATCTTCTCATCGTTCCTATCTCCTCCTGCTTATGACTGTATGACTTTAACTTATTGCTGTATCCTTACGATTTATATTGACCATTTCCTAGTATGATTCAATCGTTTATTTGTACCCTATGACTATCATTAAGTGTTGTGCCTTATGATTCTTGATGAATGTATCTTTTCTTTTTATGTACATTGAGAGCATATGTACCAAAGACAAATTCTTTGTGTGTCCAATCATACTTGGCCAATAAAGAATTCTATTTTATTCTATCCTATCCTATCCTATCCTATCCTATCCTATCCTATCCTATCCTATCCATTCCATTCCATTCCATTCACAATGGAATTTCTTCCTTTCAATTAGCTAGTTTTCATTTATTCTGTTGTTTAATTTTGTTACTTTCTTCCTGTCATCAATATTTGACATCAAGAGCTAAAGCAAATGTAAAATATTTAAATTCTGGTGGAAAAAACGAATGTGCAATTTCAATAAAACATAATATTATTGATTGTGACTGAAAATTATACTTTTTAAAATAAAGATTTATTAGTTTGATTTTGGCAAATATAACATTTAATAATGCTGTTTTAATTATTTATAAAATATTCATAAATTCCAAACATCAATTCTGAACTTAAATTTTAAAATTTAAAATTAATTATTCTTTATTAAGAATCATTAAAACTGAGATATTTGCCTTTCCAGACAAAATGCTGTATTGTTCCTTAAAGTGTAATTATTGCTGTTAATAGTGTTAAATGGCAATTACTTTAGGGTTTTTGCACTTTGTTTTTTTCTTTGATGCATTTGTCATACTTAACAGCTACATGGGACAGGTACAAACTGAACATTAACATTGTGGCTGTATGCCATATATCTAGTAGAGTAAGAATTTTGATTTGTTCATTTTATAGAGTGAAACATACAATTTTACAAATTTCTATTTTTAAACAAAAATGTGGCTTTTACTTTTACATTCAAACTGCAAATTTGTGAACTTGTTGTCCAATTTATACATCACTGACAAATTTTATTTCTGTTGTTGACAAAAATAAATAGAATGTGAAGAATTGAAAGAGTTGAAATCCACACACCTTCAAGCTGCCAAAAGAAACCCTCCTCTAGCACTCAGTGCAAGAGAAATGAAAGTGATAAAACCAATAAAAGAATTTCTCAAGCGTTCAAAATATTAAATTTAAATCACCACTACTATCAATCTGTCTTTCAATAAAAGCAAAACAAAAGAAAAAAACAAAAGAAAGTTATATAACTTTTGCTCAATTTTCAGAAATACCTATTTTTTGAAATGTTCAGAAAAAGAAAATGCCCAATTAACAATTAATGGTCATTAATAATTAAAAGAACAGATCATTTTTCATCAATTGGAAACTATTCTTTGTTGACTCTCTCAGGATTTTTTTATTTTTAATCATAAGATATTTTCTGAATTGTAAACTGCCCAGAGTCATTGATTGAGATAGAAGGGAAGGGAAGGGAAGGGAAGGGAGATGGAGGAAGGAGGGAAAATCAAACTCTCATACAAATTAGCACTTTTGATGGGATGCTTTGAGGGGATATACAGCAGGAATCCTAGAAAGCCATCTATTATGGCAAGGGAAGGGAAATGTGAGGAAAATCAGAAATCTTTGCCATTGTACAATATGAGCTGCAACAAGAGGACCAAGTAACAGACAGAACAATTTATATCATCTACCTTTTTATCATGTACCACTTTTTCAATATATATTCTGGTACTAAAAGGGGACATTAGATAATTAGATCTGTCACATTTGATCTTTACTTCACATCTAAGAGGTATAATCATATCTTGCTCTTGTCAGTATCCAGTTGCCCCTCCAACTTGGATTAGGTTCCATTAAACACCCAAAAGCTTACTCTTGAAGTTGCATATCCTAAGAAGGCAAAACAGAGAGAGTGGAAGATTTTCTATGCACTCAGTGTTGTATTTTAAAATAATGGAGACACATCTTTTGAGAATTCCATCATCAGGATGATTTTAAATATCTTTTCATTTATGAAAGATTTTTACAGAGCTCATTCATTTCTACTGAATTAATCCCTCATTCTATAACTGTCCCATCTCATTTTGTCCTCCATCATTTATGTCTACGGCTAAATGGATACATTACAACACCGAGTTGCACAATGTTGACTTGGAAACCACCATGCTGCCAATTTAATTGTTGTGCTTCAAAATCTATACACAACAGTATGGAAGGAGTCTGATCACAGTCAATCTCTTATTACTGCCTGTGTTTATCCATCAGATCTAAAAGTGACTTTACCATGAGATCAATAAAGTTTTCCAATTTCTAATCAAGAAGAGATCAAGAAATTACCTCAATGAGAACAGCCGGATTTGCTTTTTTATATCAAAGACACTCTCACTCAGTGTAATATATTTTGTCCACAAAATACATTCATACAAAGTGCTAACCTCTGTTAATTTGAACCTTTGATTTTAATATGTTTTCTAAACCCATCTCTCTGATTAATTTATACTTCAGTGTGTTATGCAAACACAGAGAATGGATTAACTCAGTATCAATATTAAACATGTTCTATGCACCTAACATCTATTTTCAAAATGCACTTTACAGTAGTTTATTTTTATTAATTTAATTTATTTTATTTTATTATTATTTTATTTTACAATTATCTGCCATCCAATAACTAAGGTAACTCTGGGTGGCTTAGTCTTACAACATTCTATAAATATTTATTTATTTTATTTATTTATAATTAAATTTTTATACCGCCCTTCTCCCAAAGGACTCAGGGCAGTGTACAGCCATATTTAAAACACAGAAGATACACAATATAAATCACAGATTAAAATGCATTTAAAACGAAATATTTAACAGGCCTAATTAACTAAAACGGTCATAGACCGATATAAAACCCTTAAAATTTAAAATTATAAATAAATTAATACATTAATAAATTAAATTAAAAACACTTAGGCTAGTCTCGCCCGAATAAATAAATATGTTATATTTAACTGTTGGTTTTTTCCCTTGTCATGTTTATCTAAATATCTCTCTCTTTAAAAAGTGTATCGTTTTTTAAAACAGACGTTATTTGAAATAAAAGCAACATTCTAGGTATTAAATTCATTTTTGTTGGAAAGAAATTGTTGGAAAGAATCATAATTAAAACTCTTCCATCTTACTAAATCATTATTAATTTTGTTCCCTACCTTAACATAATTATTTTGAAATAACATACAATTCATATTAGCCCTGAGTCTTCGGAGAAGGGTGGGATATAAATTCAAATTTTAAAAAAAAAGCCATAATAATGACCAAATATTTTACTTGTTTTTAAATTTGAAAACCATTATTTTATTTTAATTTTCCATTCTCATATATTTATTAACATCTTCAAACATCGTCATTTTCTCCTTATTAATTTTAAATCCAGATAATAGACCAAATTCCTTAGCTTTCCATTAATATTTCTATTCCTTCCATAGGATTTTCCAAAATTAACATAAAATCATCGACAAACCTTTGATTTTAATATGTTTTCTAAATCCATCTCTCTGATTAGTTTATACCTCAGTGTGTTATGCAAACACAGAGAATGGATTAACTCAGTATCAAAATTAAACATGTTCTATGAACCTGACTGCTATTTTCAAAATGCACTTTTCAGTAGTTTATTTTTATTATTTTTATTTAATTTATTTTGTTATTATTTTATTTTACAATTATTTGCCATCCAATAACTAGGGTAACTCTGGGTGGCTTATTCTCACAACATTCTGTAAATACTGCAATGTCAGCTCTGAACTCAGTTGAGTGTGAGGCTAAAGAGTATATCTTTTTAATGTAGATTAGATGAAATCATTGTATCTCTTAAAAGACAACCAAGATAATGCAAGCATAAGAGGCTGAAAATTTGGGTGCATTTTATACTCTGAATGTAGCTTTTTTAAAGCTTTTTTTCAGCCCTAATGAGGCACTAGCGAGTGAAGCCATTTCCATGGTAAGCTTTTTTTCAGTGAAGCATCTCCTACTCTCAGCTCTGAAGTTTTTTTTCAGCCCTTGATGAGGCGCTAACGCGTAAAGTGATCTCCCCTGCAGGTTTGCCTGCTTTGCTCATTGCTTCTCTCTCCCAAGATCAGTTGTGTTTTAGAAGCTGTTTTTTATCCCCAAGCAAGGGATAAAAACTAGCAAACTAATGTGCTGAAGCTGACCAGACTAAGGACACTAGCCAGATGAATACCTGGTAGGCAGATTTTTTTCCCCTATTTTCTTCCCCAAAAATTAAGCTGTGACTTATACTCAGGTGCATCTTATACTCTGAAAAATATGGTAAGTTTATTGTTGTGACCCCTGGCTTCGACAACATTGTGTGACAAGCAAATAATAATAATAGTGTTGGAAGAATGTCCATCTGGGTTCTGTTCCAAGTGGGGATAAAGACACTGGAAACATGGAGACTGCTTGGAAAGATGGTTTAATGGTGGTCAGGATCACATGGCTTGAGTTCCTGAACAGAGAAAAAGGGACGAGGTGCTGAGTGCGCCCTGGCTTTATGCTTTCTCTGAGCTTTGAACTTCCTGGGGCACAGGAAGAGAATCCTGATTGGTTGTCAGACCCCCAGGGGGGTGGGGTCTTAGCTAGCCTTGCTACTGATGTAATCTTCCCAGGTACCATGTGGTGAGTTTCTGTTGCTAGATGGGTCCTATTGTGTTGCAGATGATGGTCACATTGACAAAGGTGGGGAGAATGAGTTTCTGTCTCTGACCCATTGACAAAGGTGGGGGGGGAGGCAGGAAGCTGCAGTGAGCTGCTTTGTCCTTAAAATGTGTTTCTCCATTTCTCATCCAGGGAAATATAATATTCTGCCCTTTTTAATATTTCCCAAGATATTTCATTCTTCTAGGAGGGGCTGGGTGCTAACTTCCTACAATCGGATTGCAATAAACATGAAAATAAATGCAATATATAAAAAGTTGAACTACAACCATTACTGCAATTTGAAACCTAAAACTTTATTTCTGAGTTGAATGAATGCACTGAAAACAAATAAAACTGCATCTGCAAGAAAGAAACCCATTGTTCTACCTCTTAATAATAATAATAACAACAGAGTTGGAAGGGACCTTGGAGGCCTTCTAGTCCAACCCCCTGCCCAGGCAGGAAACCCTACATCATCTCAGACAGATGGTTATCCAACATTTTCTTAAAAATTTCCAGTGTTGGAGCATTCACAACTTCTGCAGGCAAGTCGTTCCACTTATTAATTGTTCTAACTGTCAGGAAATTTCTCCTTAGTTCTAAGTTGCTTCTTTCCTTGATCAGTTTCCACCCATTGCTCCTTGTTCTACCCTCAGGTGCTTTGGAGAACAGCCCAACTCCCACTTCTCTGTGGCAGCCCCTGAGATATTGGAACACTGCTATCATGTCTCCCCTAGTCCTTCTTTTAATTAAACTAGACATACCCAGTTCCTGCAACTGTTCTTCATATGTTTTAGCCTCCAGGCCCCTAATCATCTTTGTTGCTCTTCTCTGCACTCTTTCTAGAGTCTCAGCATCTTTTTTACATCGTGGCGACCAAAACTGAATGCAGTATTCCAAGTGTGGCCTTACCAAGGCATTATAAAGTGGCACTAACACTTCACGTGATCTTGATTCTATCCCTCTGTTTATGCAGCCCAGAACTGTGTTGGCTTTTTTAGCAGCATCTGCACACTGCTGGCTCATATCTAAATGGTTGTCCACTAGGACTCCAAGATCCCTCTCACAGGTACTACTATTGAGCAAGGTACCACATATACGGTATCTGTGCATTTTGGTTTTTTTGCCTAAATGTAGAACCTTACTTTTTTCACTGTTGAATTTCATTTTGTTAGATAGCGCCCAATGTTCAAGTCTGTCAAGATCTTTCTGTAATTTGAGCCTATCTTCTGGAGTGTTGGCTATTCCTGCCAGCTTGGTGTCATCTGCAAATTTGATGAGTTCCCCATCTATCCCCTAGTCCAAGTCATTGATGAAGATGTTGAAGAGTACTGGGCCTAAAACAGAGCCTTGGGGTACTCCACTGCATATTTCCCTCCATGTGGATGTAGTTCCGTTGAGGACTACACGTTGAGTGCGGTTGGTCAGCCAGTTACGAATCCATCTGGTGGTGGTGCTGTCTAACCCACATTTTTCTACTTTATCTAGTAGTAGGTTATGATCTACTTTATCAAATGCTTTACTGAAGTCCAAGTAAATTATATCGACAGCATTCCTCTGGTCTACTAATTTTGTCACTTTGTCAAAGAATGCAATAAGATTAGTCTGGCATGATCTGTTTTTGACAAACCCATGTTGGCTTTTGGTCATTACTTTGTTTGCTTCTAGGTGTTCAGTGATTCGTTGCTTGATTATCTTTTCCAGAATCTTCCCCGGTATTGAGGTCAGGTTGATAGGTCTGTCGTTTCCTGGATCTGTTTTTTTCCCTTTTTTGAAGATGGGTCTTATATGTGTCTGTTCTCACTCTTTTTCTCCTGACCTCATCAAAGGAAGAGCCATACAGAATATGAAGTGTCATGTCTTCATATTGGCTGGCACTTCAGTGCAGAAACATAGTTTACTGGGTTCTTTTCTCAAAATATGATGAAGACATAGTCGATAAGAAGAGCTATGTAAATGTCTTCCTCACTAGATCATTGGCAATGTTAATGATATATTAAGATAATGTAACCTTATGCTAAAGTAACCTGCCTAACTAATTACACTATGAATTTCAAGACTTTTAAATAAGACTTGACTAGACTTTGGAAGTATGACTCAATGGACCTTATAATTTTTTCTTTTGGATATAAAGTACCCATTCTAAGTTCCATTTTTTCCCACTACATATTTTTATAATTTTTATCAAGTCAGCTAGCCAACCATCAAAGCTAGTATCAGTTATATAGTCTTTGTTCCATCCATCTTAATTTAATATGAAATATGCATAGATTTTCTTTTCAGAACTTTCCCTTCCTATTGTAAAAAGGTTACTATTTTTTTAATCTCATATCAAGACAGAGATTTTATTTTGAATTTTCCTATATATATTTATATACAGTATACTCCACCTTCTATTAAACCTTCCTGGTTGCCCATCCTTCCCAGTCTTAAAAATACAAAAGGGAAGAATTTCCTCATGATGTCTTCTCTTGGCATTTAATGAAATGTGGAATTTTTTAAAAAAATGTGTTAGAAGAGACTGCATTGGAATGTGTTAGAATGTATTAGAAGAGGCAAAAGCTATGGTTGTTTTTGTAAAGGCATTGAAGATAGAAAGACACTGAGAAAAAAGGGAAGCCCCAGGATGGGGAGAAATCAACCGTACCTCAACTCTAGCAAGTAGGAATAGTTGAGGGACTTTGGCCCCAGGAGTTGGGGGATAACGGCTTTGACTCTGATGGAGTAGTACACCCTCAGACAATGCTGGTGCACAATATTGGAGTCTTCCTGGATTCTAGACTTCTGTTGGAAAAGCAAGTGGTAACCCATAGCCAATGTGTGGGTGGGATTGGCATAAATTCAACTTGTGCACAAATTGTGCCATCCATAACTTAAGTCATTTTGGTTACTGCCAATAATGTGTAGAAGGCCTTGGAAAACCATATGGAAGCTGCAGTTGCTCCAGAATGCAGTAGCACATGGAATCATGGGCACTCTGCAGTTCATCTATATTATTCTAATTTTGCATAAGCTACACTGGCTTCCAGTTTTTATTCAGGTGCAATTAAAGATATGGATAATCATATTTAAAGCCCTTCTTACCACAGGGCCAAATTATATGCTATACCACTCCACCACTGCTCATGCCATAGAATGAGTGTGCTTCAGGTCTCCTCCCTAAAACGTTGTCACCAAGTGGGACCTCAGAGGTATGCATTCTCTGTAGCTGGCCCACTCTTTGAATACCCTTCCATCTGATATTCAACAAGTCTTGTCTGTGTATGAATATTCATAGACTGGAATATATCAGCCAATGGGGACTGTTTGGATATACATGGTAACAGGTCAGCCATTGGGGACTGGCTGGAATAGAACATGGTAACAAGGTCAGCCAATATATAGGCATAGCAACTAAGTCAGCCAGTGCGGGCTGTTTGGGAGTTGAAACAGCTTGGAGCCTGGGCGTGGCTTAGGTTAACTGATATGTATAAATATAAGTTGTGTGCTCCTATTATTGTCTTTCCTTCTGTTAACTGTGCTTCTGTGATTATGCTTCTGATTCTGAGAACTGCTCTTGGTATTATATATATGTCTCATGTTATATTATGTATATAAAGAAGTTTCTTATTTAATGAATCCTGCTTCATCAGTTATCTGTATGTGCTTTCTGGATGTGATTTCTGCAACAAACTCTGACAGGTCTCTACCCTTTTAGCTTTCTGGAATGCCATGAAGACCTGTCTATTTCCTGAAGCATTGGATTAGAATGCTAACCAGAATTAGAATTAAACTCAAGACCCTTCAAGGAAGCCCAGGATGAAACCTACAAATGTATAAGAAATATCCCCTGGGTTAAAAGTAATTATGTTTACAAAGATATTCAAGTATAATTCAAAGAACAATGCACTACAAGCATAAAGCAGATGTTTGTATGGTACAATATATCAAAATAATTTATAAGTGAGAAAAATATAGATATTGTAGAAAAGTAAAAGTCATGAGTCAGATCAAAACCTTCAGGCAAAATCTATACAGCTCCAAAAGAAAACACCTATCTCGTTGGGATAATTCCATTGCCCAATCTGATATAATTGAAAATGAACTAAGCATTGTTTTGCAGGGCTATCTTTCCTACATGGCATGACGTTAGATATGTGTGCAATTTATGGCAATGCTTCTAATAATAAAAATCTGTCTTCCAAAGGGATGCACAAAATTGATACATACCCAACATGGGAATACCAAAGCTAAGGAGTAAACGGTGCTGCTGCAAATTGAGATGATCGATACAATAATAAGTATGGAAGAAATTGTTTTATAAGGCTATTATTCATGAAAACATATTTCTATTGTGTAGCATATTCTTGGACTGATGTATTATTTTGTGCACTACAAGTTTCTGAAATACCTTATTTTTTACCACAGAATGTAGCCTATTGAACAGTTCCGGATTTATCCCATTCATCAGAAAACTAACTTCTGCTCCTTAACCCCACCTCCTAATTCATTCCCTGACCTGCAGAAATAGTTTTCAGAAACATGTGTCACCTGCAGTCTCCAATCCTTAGTTGATCTATCCAGCAGATGGCATATGCCCATGAGCACATTTATCTAGCTGTCAAAAAGCAAATTAATTTTTAAAGGTTTTTAAAGGCTTAGCCTCAGTGCTGACTAGGTTATGAACGTCTTGGATTTCCCTCAATATGTCCTGGGAATCATGCAGTGTTTCTATCAATTCTTTGAGTTACGATTGTCTGCTGTTTTAAATGTATATGTAATATGCGGTTCCAACGCATGCAAATGCGAGTAGATAAATAGGTACCATTTCAGGGGGAAGATAACAGTGTTCCGTGTGCCTTGGCATATATAGTCTGCTGCCTAGTGGTGGGATTCAAATAACTTAACAACCAGTTCTCTGCCCTAATGATTTCTTCCAACAACCAGTTCACCAAACTGCTCAGAAAGTGGTGAGAACTGGCTGAATTCCACCACTGCTGCTGCCCATATGACCATGGAAATGTCTTGGACAATGCTGACTCCCTCAGTTAAGAAATGGAGATGAGCACTACCCCCTAGAGTCACACAACTGGATAGGGGAAACCTTTACTTTTTATATGTACATACACACATACACATTTATATTTTATATAAAAAGGGAAAGGCTGCTTGTCCCAGGCCCACTTATCTTGCTGAATTCACTGTACCTTATTTCTGAATATATGAATTTTTCACAGTATGTTTCTAATTTTATCATTGCAAACATGAGGGAGAGTGAGGAAAAAGTTCAAAATACTTTCTTCATCATAGAGCTTGGTAGTCTAAAATATATAAACTCTTGAAGAAGTCTCCAGGTTTAAATTATGTTTGGAGAACTTCTCTCCCAATCTCCATAAAACTTTTTCCCCACAACGGATAGTTGGATCAATTCTCATACATCATAGGAAAATGTCTGACTGTCAGATTAGGTGAGTATTCTACAAAACTTTTTTTTTCTGAATTGTCTTATCACTTTCTCCTCCATACAAAATGGGAAATCTATTTGAAGAGGTAATAGTTTTATTACCTATATGGTATTTCTGGTTTGTGGGAGTATCCCATATCACCCTTTCCCAAGAATATTCTAGCTCTGTTCTAATGTATTTCTCACTTGCTCACACTCAATCATCATTTAAAAAATCATTTTTTTAAAAAAAACAACTCTTTGAATTACCTCTTCAGTGTAAGTTTTCTAGTTTCTACTAAATTTCAGTAATTATTATCTCCAGACTAATTAAAGGTCAGGATATAAATATTTTTAAGTATATATACCTTCTCATATTTGCTATCTCAGATTCAATAATCCCTCCCTGCTAAGGAAAAAGGAAGAATAAAATATGGAGATATGGCTGGTCTCTTTGGGATAACTGCGTGCAATTAGGACAAATATCTTGTCAGCCTTAGCAGGTAGATCAGACGGGACCTAAATCTATTTCACTGTAAGGCTACATTAACTGAATTTTGAAGTCTGAAAGTACAATTCTCCTGTTTACTTTACACCCAAAGAAATTAGGGAGGGTATTTTTCTGGGCCTCTTACCCCACCCAGTATCCAGTTGCAGACTATGCTTATCTTTTATCTGACCATTCCCTAGGCAATGTCATTTTTACATACCATTACACATCTTTTGCTAACTGCTTAAGAATAGCCAACTATTCAGTATTGATTTAGAAGAACAAATAAAAGAAACAATGATAGCTTGGGCAAAAAATTTTGGATATTAAATTGAGCTAGATAAATGGCAACAATTATGGGAAAGGAATTACAAATTAACAATGTCCACAGCATATAAAGAAAATCAATATAAAATGTTTTACAGATGGCACATGCCACCTGAAAAACTGGCAAAAATGTTTAAAGATAAATCAGCTAACTGCTGGAAATGTCATCAGATACCAGGATCGTATTATCATATCTGGTGGACATGTCCAGAAGGAAAAATCTATTGGATTAAAACTAAAATATGGCTACAAGAAATGATACAACAGCATACAGCATATTTAAATCCTGAACTGTACCTATTGGGAATCCTACCAGAGAAATTTAGTAAAGAAAATATACATTTGATTATTCACATAATAACTGCAGTGAGGATAGTATTTGCGCAAAGATGGAAAGCCGAGGAAATCCCTACAGAGGGTGAAGTAATTAAGAAAATATTGGATTGTGCAGAAATGAATAGATTGATTTTGACAATCAAAGAAAGAGAGGAATTGGAATATTTTAAGTTATGGCGACAATTTTACCATTGCTTAGAGAAGAAATATATATAGGGTAATAGGCGTGCATAAGAGCACCAGAGTGCCTACCGTCCCTGTCCTAATGTTCCCTTTAATTGTATTCATTTCATGTATTCAATTCATGCTTTTACTTATATATATAATTTAATATGTATTCGACAAAATAAAATAAAAATAAATAAATAAATAAATAAATAAAATGTAATAAAACATCTAGACAGCATGCTAAAAGGCAGAGACATCACCCTGCCAAAAAAAGTGCGTATAGTCAAAGCTATGGTTTTCCCGGTTGCAATGTATGGCTGTGAAGTTTGGACCATAAGAAAGGCTGGGCACCAAAGAACTGAGGCCTTTGAACTCTGGTGCTGGAGAAGACTCCTGCGAGTCCTTTGGACTGCAAGGCGAACGAACAAGTCAGTTCTAGAGGAGATCAACCCTGACTGCTCTTTAGAAGGCCAGATCCTGAAGATGAAACTGAAATACTTTGGCCACCTAATGAGAAAGAAGGACTCACTGGAGAAGAGCCTAATGCTGGGAAAGATTGAGGGCAAAAGAAGAAGGGGATGACAGAGAATGAGGTGGCTGGATGGAGTCACTGAAGCAGTAGGCATGAGTTTAAATGGACTCCAGAGGATGGTAGAGGACAGGAAGGCCTGGAGGAATGTTGTCCATGGGGTCACAATGGGTCGGACACGACTTTGCAACTAACAACAACAATAAAACATGGGAAGAAGAAAGAGGAGAGAGAAGACTGATAGATGTATTAGTAGCAAAGTAAGAAATGTGAGAGAAATGTTACAATAAATGAAATTATGATATTATGAAATGATTAACATTGGAGAACAAGAAGAAGACACAAAAGATGCACTCAGATGAAGCACTGAATGATTGATTAGCTATTGTTTGTTTTTCTATAAAATAATTAAAAAAAAGAATAGTCAACTATGTAATCACATCTCTACTGAGTCTTTATGACTTTCCAACTAAGGCTATTTTTGACTGTTATCTGTAGCTGTAGCTTTCTGTATGGATTTCAATGCTCATTCATCCTGTTCCACTCCCGTGTTTGGCTTGTTTTTTCTCTATGCATCCCCCTTTAAAGGAATATACGTTAGAAAGCACGGCTGAGCCCTTGCCTTGAACAGCAGTCTGTAATTTACAGTGAGTTATGTTTCAATTATCTCAGTGTTATAGTGTCTTAGTGAGGGCAGGTATTATGTCATGTCATGAATTCGGGCAAAAGAGAAAATACAGATGTTCCCATTACAGCCAGGTGATGGAGCAGTTTTAATAATATTGCAGAAAAAATAGAAAGCAAGGAAAAGGAAGGAGAAGAACAAATGTGTTTCCAAGTATACCACTGCTGTATATTAGTAACACAACTTGGCCAGGAGGCAGCAAGAGTTAGAAGGGAGAGTGAGAAAGGAACCAAAAAAAAAGAGGGCGGGGGGTGGGGTGTCAGCAGCAACTGAAGAGGGAAAAGTGTTAAAAAGAAAGAGAAGATGGGAAAACACGAAAGGACATATTATGAACAATTTGTTAAATAGGTACCTGAAAAATGAAAAAGTAAGAAATGGGAAAAATAGAAAAATGTTGACTAGCAAATGTTCATCATCATTACAGTAATATGCAAGGAATTTAATTATAATTATAATAATATGCAAGTAAAATAATTGTTAAATGAAGTCAAACAACGGTTAATAGAAAAAAAGGTGAAATGCTGATAAGGGGTGTGTTAAGACCTAGTCCAACCCTACCTAAAAATGTAGTCCATCCATACTGAGGCTATCCTTCACCTATTTATTCCCAAATGAAAATCACCAAACTAAGACAACATATAATTTACATTGTACAGCAATCTAACCTGGACGTAGCTTCAAACTGTCCAATTAACAGGGGTTTGAAACCTACAATACTAGGATTGTATCTATTTTCCATCTAGCATGGTTAGAAATGCCCAAGCATAGATAATATCTTGGCACATTTCAATGTCTTCCCCTCAGGTGTGCTAGAAGGAAAATATAAAAGGATTCTTCTAAATGGACAGCTTGTATCTGTATGTTGATGACCCAGTGGTCACTGTGGAATAAGTCCTCCATTATATATTGACTAGTTGATTAATTATATGCTAACAACTCCATGTCAACAATGAGCAAACACAAAGACCCTTCAGGTCTCCCAATTCCATTATAGATATTGCAGAGATATTCACTACTTTCATTCATCCACTACTTGTAAATACTAGACTGTACAAATCAGTGCTATATAGTTTTAGTGCTTTTTGACAATGACTTTTCTATTACTTATAATGTAGCCAATTTCTATGCAGGACTGTGTAAAGTACTATGGGAATTGATATTGATAATAGGGTTACATGCTACATTTGTAATTTCAATCTTAGTATCTAATTTTATTATTTTAAACTATTATTTTTGTAAATTAATTTTAAAAAACACAGCAGTTATTTTAATTTTATTAAATTTTATCCCAGTGTTATGGTTAGACTCAAGACCAAGTATTTTACATCACTTAAGGCAAGTTGCCTTCAGAAGAAAGTAAAATAACTCATACCGGATGGGGAAGTTATTCATTTATAATTTTTAACTCTATAAGTTTTAGCCTTATTGTTGTTTCATAGTTTAAGGCTTAAAATATAGATTTCAGACATTCACATTTACATAGACTGTGGTTTTGTAGTTTATAAATTAAGTGTATAGATATTTTATTGTAAATTTATCTAAGAATATTAAGATCTAACTTTACAGATTAAAAATTACAATATTAATTTTGTATTGCTTTATACTTTATACTGGTTGTGGTCAGACATCAAAATAAATAAACTGAGCTGAATAAGAGATGGCAAATAAGCATATTGTAATCTTTTACATAGTATTTTTCCTTCCAATAATATTTAGGAACTGGATTCAAAATTAATTGTATTTCCGAAGATCCACTGAAATTTGTACTGAATTTTGTTTCTTGCTAACAAGAGAAAGGAGAATCAGAGGGAGGAAGAAAGGCTGACAAACCAATTCTGAATCTACCTTAAAAAAATCTGTGACTTAGCTTTTTTCTAATCTGCAATTTGAAGCTACTTCCTGTAACTTAAATCCACTATTTTGCATCCTAAACTCAGATATGTGAGAGAACAGGTGTTCTGTTTCCCTCCCACAATACTCCCAACAAAGAGTCAGTCAGAGGCCTCCTTTTCTCCTTTTATTTACATAGATATATGTCCTGGCCACATCTACCCACGGGCCTGCCAAGTTTCTGGAGATAACGAGGAAATTATAGATAAGGCCAGAATTACTCACGAATATATTCTTCCCTCCATTGAAACAGTTTGCCCGCGCAAATTCATTGCTTTGTCCAAGACAAAAAACCAGGAAGTCCCGCCTCCTATTTATAGTCTCTGCAGATGTCACTGCATGACAATTATGACTTGGCTTTATCCCAACACTGCTTCTGCTGCGCGCACCGGTCACGCCTGCGCAGCCTTGCATCACTCCAAAACTGTTCTTGGGGCGTTGCCAAATCAGAAGAAGGCTCGAGAGAATCAGGCCTTGCCGGCCCCTCCTCCTCCCTTTGAGTGGGTGCCAGGGAGGGAGAGGGCCCAAGAGAAGCAGGGCTTACCAGGTCTTCTCCCTCACTTTCTGAATCATCCGAGTCCAGGAGTCCGGGTCCAGGAACCTGGGTCACAACAACACGTCTTACCTTCTTCAATTGACATCTATTCAGGTATTTGAAGAGTGGTGTCATATCGCTTCTCAATCATTTTTTTTTTTGAGGCTAAACATATCCAGCTCCTTCAATTTCTCTATACCAAGTTAATTTTCAGTCTCCTTATAATCATCAATATTCTTCTGACTTCAAGTCAAGGAGACACACATGGAGGGAAATATCAAAAACAGTGCCATGAAGGCATCTGAATTTTGACTTCAAATTTTTGTTAGCTTCAGCCATCACTTTGCCGAAATACTTCTGGCATATTTTCCTCCATGTGATTCACCGATTGAGGGAGAAAATATACCAAATTATGTATATTAAGGAATAATCATTTTTGGTTTACATACAGAATTGTCATGAAAATATTAAGAGACAAAAACTGGGCCACGTAAATCAGCAAATCCCTACCCTTCGTGCATGGGATGCAGGCAGTGTGTGAACCCCCACCCCCAGGTCCACAGAAAAGCTTCTCTATGGAGCTAGTCCCTGGCACCCAAAAGGTTGGGGATGCTGTTGTTCTATGCCTGTCTTTGTGCATTTTGCCAGGAGGAAGGGCAGAGATCAAGTGCTGCAGTGGCATTTTAATACTAGATTGAGGTTTCATAATACTGATACAATTGTAATTAAGAAACTTCTAATCAGAGCACTATATAAAAAAAGAAATTTGGATTCAAATACATATATTGATACAGAGGAGTATAAAGATTAATATCCAATTGAAACAGTAACTTTCTTTTAGATTTGATGGATATATGAAGGAATCATGAGCTGTTGTTGCATAGTAGTTACATTGTAGTACTGCAAGCTACTTCTGCTGACTGCTGGCTGCCTGCAATTTGGCAGTTTAAATCTCACCAGGTTCAAAGTTGACTCAGCCTTCTATCCTTCTGAGGTGAGTAAAATGAGGACCCAGATTGCTGGGGCAATATGCTAACTCTGTAAACTGCTTAGAGAGGGCTTTAAAGCACTGTAAAGCAGTATATAAGTCTAAGTGCTATTGCTATGAAGAACTATTTCAGTATATGATATGAAGGGGAGATTATTACATGCTCAAAGATGGAAAAGTTCAGTTCTACCCACTATGGAAAAATGGTTAATGAAATTGACAAATCTTGTTGAGATGGATTAATTGACTTCTTTGATTAGACAAAAGACAGTATCTGCACTTATTGATGACTGATGATTATGGACCTTTTGGGAAAAAAACTAATGATTTATAGTTATGATGATTAGACAGGATAGGTTATAGAAATAAGAGAGTGATGGTTTAATTTTAGAGAGAGAGGTTGAAATATTATTGTACCTTTATCTGTGGAGGAATATTGGAAGCCGTTTTTTATGTCTTTATATTTTGTTCTTTTTTTTTTTACTATTTTATTTTCTCATTCCACTTTTGGCTTCTTTCTTCTCACTTTTTCTCTTCTATTTAATTTGTTATAGTTTTTATTATTGTTCTTAAATGAAATAAACAATTTCCAGGGCTCCACCTTTCATTTCATTTGAATTAGAAATGTCCGCAACTCACAACTCCTTCTCAGTTGCTTTTTCACAATCACTTTTGTTCAGTCCCTTGATTTTCTTCAGAACCCCATTTTTATTTTCTTGACACAAATAACAGTCATTGCTCAGACAATGTGCTGCGTTAGCCTGCTTTGTAATTCAAACCTTTTATTCAGGCTACCATTATGCACTAAATGGGAAATATGTATTGGTAAATGGCCTTATTATAGATGTTCCCATTGTAGAAGGTAAGGTTGGGGAAATGCATGGACTTATATAAACCTTTCCAAATCATTGCTTCATTTATTACAAACAATGCCTCAGTTCCACCTCTTTCTTTCATCTGTACCTATTAGGGAAAAATCCCCCTCTACAAAAATTTTACTCATTTCATAGAATTTTGTCTGTGCCATGTAAGAGGTAACACCCAAAGCCAGCAAATTAAAATGACACCCCTTCTATAGTGATAGAGCTTTTAACACACTTCTGTGATATAGACAAGCCCAGTTATAGGTTAAATAACATCTGACAAAGTGATTTGGGCTGATCCCATTCCTAAAATCTTTCTGATTTGCCTATTGTACACTTGTTTTTCCTCTCAGTCTTCAGATTAATTATGACAGTGGCAGAATCTGGAAACTAATTTCTTATGTGCACTTTTGCAGTTTTCTACATAAAGCACATGTCAGAGTTCTCCGGCATTATAAGGAAATAAAATAAGTGATTTCCAAGTCTCTGCTGTGATTTATCACACCAGGGTTCAGGGCAAATGGGTAAAAGACAGAGGGAAAAAATACAAATGGGGATACTAGAGGAAGTCATCTGACTCTAGAACCTCAGCAGATTCAGCCTTAATTGTTTAAGTGGGTAAAAGCTGATTTTTCAGAACACTAAAAGTGTTTGAGGATTGATAATGTTATGGTGTCTGCTGAGTATAGACATCTTGCAAAGCAATTTTGCTATTTTTCCAACCAAGCAATCCGATTTCAGTTTCACATTTATTTTTTGTTGTTAATAAAGGTTTTTACTGAGTTTCCAATACCAGTTTAACATAAGATTTATAACAATAGATGGCATGTGGACATTCAACTATCACCTATCGACTGCCATTTTACAATATCTGGAAGGGCCTAGAGAGCTGGTGCTCAGCAACACGATAAAATATCAACACAATTCTGGGAGATGGGGAAAACAGGATTTGGACATTTGTGAAAGGACATAGTAGCTGGAATGTTTCATTCCCTGATTAAATTTTGCTCATGTTAATTCTGTTGACTTTCAATCTATTTTAAAGGTTCACTCTTCCTGTTGACTGTCACCAATTATCTTGAAAAATATTTCTATTATGCCTATATTATCAGAAACTACAGTTCCAGCTAGATGCATTGTCTTGTTACAAAAAGAATCTGTCATGGCCAAGCTACATTCCACACTATGAGATGGAAGCACCTCTGCATGAATGATTACTTGTTCCTGTCATTGCTACAATGTAAGCACCAGAAAACACATTCTACCTCTGTGTCTCATTGTCCAAACTGTTCAACAGACTCTTCTAAAATGAAGAAGGGGAATGTCATTGTCTTGCTTGACATGCTATGATTGCATCGCTCTTGGTTCCTGAGCAGATCACACTCAGAGACTCCAAATGTACTGTAAATTTTAATGCCACAGCATAATTGTCTCATTTTTAACTCATTCGTATTCAATTGAATGAAAAAGGATTTCTTTGAAATTCTTTCAAATAAGAAATGTGGAAAAGTATCAGGAGTGAGAGAAGTGTTCCAATTCTTATTTAAATAGCCAAGGGTCTAAATGAGTATCCTATGCTTCTTTATATAGTCTGCCATTAAAAATATATATATATATATTTTTGGAACCATGCTAAAATGGATTGACTTAGACTCAATAGAGATACAATGCAATGGGCCCTGGATGGATGATTTCTTTACATTTCCCTATAAGGCTTGTGTTCTGTCCCCCCCTTCCACGTCACGAAGAAACGCGAGTTTCACAGTCCTTTTATTGACACAGATCTGATTCTTCTGTAGGAAGCACAAGACTTGGCAGCAACCATGCAGAGGCCTGCCAAGTTCTGAAGTCTTAATCTGGGACAGAGATAAAGGCACTCATGTCCCAGTCCCGTTGCCAAGCTTACAGGAAAGAAAGGCCTTTAACTCCCAAGCGACCGAGCTGCAACACACGCTGGGTAGATTTTGTCCGTCACGAAGCCCAATGGCAGCTCCACCCGCTTTTATCCCCTATGGGGTATGGCTCCCTGACTCAGCAATCTTGAGCCTGCCACACCTTTTCCTCTGTTGTACATGCTTATCTTTACGTTGCTGCCTTGGGTCGATCCAGGATTGATCGTCAGCAGCTGGGACTTGGGGCGGTGCCAGCGAGGATGGTTCTGACGAGGGAGGCCTTGCTGGCTCCTTTCCCTCACTCTCCAAGTCAGTCTCCTCCATGAGGGCAGGCTCGGGAACCGGCTTGGGGGCCGGAGCCACAACAGATTGGGGAACCAAATGTATTTTGTAGAAGCAAACATATAAAAGTGATATGTGAATGCTTTCTATATTCTGTTCTATTACTATGACAATTACTATACTCTATTACTATTTAATTGCTATGACAAATCTTATACTATATAAAAGTGATGGCTAACCTTTTTGTTCTTGCTTGCCAAAAGCGTGAGCATGCGTGCCCACACCCAGTTAAAGTTAAGGAAGTTTTAAATTTAGTTGCTTTTATCTAAAATATAAATATAATAAAATAAAATAATAAAATAAAATATTTGTGCAGCTTTCTGAGATTTGGTGTGTTTCTGTAGTGTTTCACTCTAACTACAGAAACACACAAAATCTCACAAAGCTGTATGTGGCATTGTGTGTGTGTGTGTGAGTCAGTTGTGTTGTGCTGTGCTGTGTGTGTGTAAAATGTGAAAATTGGTTTTTGAGCTTTTTGTGGCAGTGTGAGGTTTCTGTTTGTTGCAGGGACCATTTTGGGTGAAGTGCAGCTGCTTTTACACTGTGTGTGAGTCAGTTGTGTTATGTTGTGTTGTGTGTGTGTAAAGTGTGAAAGCTGGTTTTTGGTACCTCTTATTGTTTTGTGTACTTTATTATTTTTACTATTTATTGTTATTGGCCATGCCCACTCGGTCACCTGACCACCAAGCCACGCCTACCAATTAAGCCACGCCCACAGAACTGGTAGGGAAAAATTTTAGATTTCACCCCTGCTATTACCTATATGCTTATACTTAGGTATATACTTATACATGTATACTATATGCTTATACAGGCTGAGCATCAAAGAATTGAGGCCTCTGAACAATGGTGCTGGAGAAGCCTCCTATGAGTCCTTTGAAATGCAAGGCGATCAAACCTATCAGTCCTTTAGAAGACCAGATCCTGAAGATGAAACTCAAATACACACTGGAGAAGAACCTAATGCTGGGAAAGATTGAGGGCAAAAGGAGAAGGGAACAACAGAGAACGAGGTGGCTGGATGGAGTCAGTGAAGCAGTAGGCATGAGGTTATATAGACTCCAGAAGATGATAGAGAACAGGAAGGCCTGGAGGAACATTGTCCATGGAGTCAGTTAGAATCCTTGAAAAATTATCTACCACCAAGGTTTTTCAGTAGTCATTCTATTTTTTTTTTTTGTATTGTTATATCATGTTTTTGAGTAATGAGCGGGTAATTTCTCCTCTCCCTGGAAAAACAATCTCTCTGCCTATCAATTTAGTGGAGAATATTGAAAGACTATCTGTGCCCATACCTACTCTTTGACAATAGATAACCAAAATTTTCTTTTAGAAATGATTTTTTTTCATTAAGCCCTTTTGATGAGCAATGCTTCTAAAATGAGAGACCAATACAAATTTTAGGTTTACTTTCAGGTTTTACATCACATGTACAGAGTACTTAAAGTTTTAGAACAGATTCTCATAAAAGTGTATCTCTACATTTTGGAACCCCCCCCCCTTTTCTTTTCTTTTTTGTGGATAGTGCTTATCATTACTGATAATTGGCTTTATTAAGGCTGATGGGAATTGGAAGATCCAGCTGTAGGCCTTAAAATGGAAAAAAACTGCCTTTCCTGTGAGGGCTTCTCTTTTCTCCTTATTTTAGCTGAGAAGGTTACAGAACTCCCAATTTTCCATTCTTGATCATATTAGCAAATGAGCTCTCAGTAACCATTTATAAACAAGGGAGCCATTTATTTTATGAAATCCCTTGCTAAAACAAGCTAATTAAGAATTATTCTGAAATTGCATTGGAATAAGTTGGTATGCATTAGTATATAATGTGATGTCTATTTTTTTAATAAATGACTCAGAATAACTACAGGCACTATTAGCATTGACTAATAAATAACATGGGTATTTCTAAACTCCAGGACATTGCAGATTAATATTTCAATTTATAATGACACCATATTAAAAACAACTAATTCACTGAGAGGCAGAGCAGACAATGCTATTAGTATGACAATGCATTTTTGGGGAAGGAGTGTATAAGGTAGTAAACATGAAGTCAGCAGATATATTGGAAGGCCTAAATCTGCTTCTAATGAATCTGACTCAGGAAGCTCTTTTAATGGCATAGTAGACACATGTGTGTAAACATTTATGATCAGAAACATGGACATTAAGAGAAAAGAATTAAAAAGGCTTTGAAGTTTAGATATAAATGAGAAACACTTGCCATGTCACACTCGAATAATTTAAATTTAAAGTAGGTAAGCAAATTGAAATAGGCAATTCAGCACAATGTATTGCTCACAGATCATATGTGGCCCACCAGCATTTTTAAAAAGTCAATAAATTTACCAATACTCTCACCCAAATGATGCATTGTTGAGTGTCTGCAACATCTCCAGGCATCACCATGATCATCAGCAGTAATGCTGCTCTGCTAGCTGCCAGACTGCCGATTGGTTTGCCAGATATTCCTTTGCAGCCTACAATTATTTTTAGTTCATCGATGCGGCCTTTTTACTTCTAAAAGCTGGGAGCTCCAATGATCCATTGGAGTTACCCACTTTGAAGGCTCAGAGAAGTACATGAATTAATAGAGGATCTGATTTGGAGAAATATGGGTTTGGAGCAGTGCAGGAAAAAATTATGAAAAGTACAATGGTATCAGAATAAAGAAATAGGATATTGCCTAAAAGGTTAAAAAATAAAGAAAAACATCTGCCCCATAGACCGAAAAAGCACTTCCCAAATTTCCATATCTACTTCATGGAGGCCTTCTAGTCCAGAGGTCTTCAAACTTGGCAGCTTTAAGACTTGTGGACTTCAACTCCCAGAATTCTCCAGTCAGCTATGCTGGCTCTGCTGCGGGAGAATTCTGGGAGTTGAAGTCCACAAGTCTTAAAGCTGCCAAGTTTGAAGACCTCTGCTATAGTCTGTTGTTCTGTGCTGTTTCATGTTTCATCTCTTCATTTAAACTAAACAAAAATCAGAAATTGCATCACCTTTATGTCAGAAACACCGAGGTGCTTCCAGGTTGAAAGGATTACCTGGTGATATCACCATTACCCAGGGCATACCCAGTTGCTCCTTTCATGACCCATGCAGGAGCTGGCACAAAAGACAGGACAGGAAAAAATTATGAAAAGTACAATGATATCAGAATAAAGGAATAGGATATTGCCTAAAAGGATAAAGAAAGACCCTGCCCCATGGCAGCACTCAAGTCTCAAACACAGGTTTGCTGCTCATCAAGTCAGCAACTTAACCATGGAAGCCACTGTGCTCCTATAAATAGAGAAATGGAGGGTAGAAACATCCACATTTAAGCATGTGGGATCGTTAGCATCAATATTTCCCAGAGGAAAAAGTGATCAAAGTTCTACTTGGAATCTGTTAGCCGGCATGAGTATATTTTCCTCCCATACTGTCTGACCTTTTCTAAATCAAAGGAATCAAACTAGACAGTATTTATTGTTGTTTAAAGTGCAAATTTGATTCCAAATCAGTTACACATAGTTTTCCTCAGGCAACTTAATTTCATCGTTTGTAGCAGAAATTAGGTACTGAAAAGAAGTGATACTAAAAACAGAATGGTATACAACTGTTTACTGTTTGATCTGTTTAAGAATAGTTCAGAGACACTATGTAAGAAATGCATTATTATTAGTGTGGAAGAAGATTAGAGATCAATATTATTTGAAAATACCAACATGGTTATCAACAATGGAAGCATTAATACACCCAAATATTATTAATACTAGAAATATTCTTAAATACAAGGATAATTTAACAGATAAGGGGGAACTGAAAAGAAAACAAGAAATAGAAGAAGAAGGGATTGAGGTGAACTGATATATTCATATGCAAATACAAACAAGATATGAAAAAGATGCTAAACTATATGGTTTTTATTTAGAAATGATAAAATTGGGTAAGATACAGGAACAGATGAAAAAATAATTAAAAATATATAATCACTTAGTACTAAACTAGAAGAACAGGTATAAGAAAAATGATAGTTTAGGCAAAAAATTTTGAATATGCAATTGAGTTAGATAAATAGTAACAGCTATGAGAAAGGAATTATGAATTAACAATGTCCACAGCATATAAGGAGAATCAATATAAAATGTTTTACAGATGGCACATGCCATCTGAAAAATTGGCAAAAATGTTTAAAGATAAATCAGCTAAATGTTGAAAATGCCATCAGACACCAGGATCCTATTATCATATGTGATGGACGTCTCCAGAAGTGAGAAATTATTGGATTAAAATCAAAACATGGTTAGAAAAAATGATACAACATATGGATTTAAAAGCTGAACTGTTCCTATTGGGTATCTTACCAGAGAAATTTAGTAAAGAAAATACATATTTGATTATACATGCTATAACTGCAGCAAGGATAGTATTTGTGCAAAGATGGAAAGCAGAGAAAATCCCTACAGAGGGAGAAGTAATTAAGAAAATATTGGACTGTGCAGAAATGAATAGATTGACTTTGACAATCAAAGAAAGAGAGAAATTGAAATATTTTAAGATATGGGGGCAATTTTATCAATGGTTAGGGAAAATATATATGTATAAGATAATGTAATGATATGAGTGAAAAAGAAAGGAGAGAAAGAAGATAGATAAATGTATTAATAGAAAAGCAAGAAATGTGGGAGAAATGTTATAATAAATGAAATGATAATATTAAGATATGATAAATAGTGAAGGAGTAGGAATAAGACACAAAAGATGTATTCAGATGATACATTGAATGATTGATTATGTACTATATGTTTGTTTGTCTATAAAATTTTTTATATGAGCCTCTGGTGGCTCATCAGGCTAATGCAGCCTGTTATTAACAGCAACTGCCTGCAATATTGCAGGTTCAAGTCCCACCAGGCCCAAGGTTGACTCAGCCTTCCATCCTTTATAAGGTAGGTAAAATGAGGACCCAGATTGTTGGGGGGCAATAAGTTGACTTTGTATATAGTATACAATTGGATGAAGACTATTGCCTGACATAGTGTAAGCCGCCCTGAGTCTTCGGAGAAGGGCGGGATATAAATGCAAATAAAAAAAAATAAAAAAATAAAAAATAAAAAAACTTTTATATCAAAAAAGAATAGCTTTCTTTTTTTTTAAATTCCTGAATGTGGTTGGGCCTGACAGAGTATACTTTAATAATATGAATGTATTTTGAGATAATTTCATTAAACAGGATGTTAATATAAGCAGCACAATCAATATAGTAATGATTAACTTAGCCAATGATTGGAAATCTTCTTCATCTATTTCATGCTGTCATAAACATTTTGATTTATCATAGGATTATTTGCTGAATCTATGCATGCTTCTCAAAGACCGGTATTTGGCAAAGAGACCTTTCACTTTGCAGAGCAGAAGTCAGCAGGAGATCAGAAATTCTATCAGTAGACATTTCAGTTAATAAAAAATGAATGCTGAAAAAAGATTATGGGAAGGGAGTTTTTATAGAGTTTTAATTTTAGTATATATTATGTTCTATGGGGCATCTCATTAAAGGGATCTTTGAAAGTTATATGAAAGTCAGTGAATTCCTGAAGGTTCTGTTTTGTTTTTTTCCAGATAACTAAAGCTAGTAATTCTTTCAATTCCTAATCTTAAGTGGAATAACAAGTATGCACCTCCCCAACACTGCAGAGTACAGAATATTGTCTAGCAGAGAACTCTAAGCAACGAACAAGATCAGACAACAGCTAGCTTACTGATTGTAAAGACCTGATTCCAAAGGGACATGCATTATAATGTAATTATTTACACTACTAGATGTGAGTCCAGCAAAGACATGCTGTCGTCTTCATTGTTCATCTTTCTAATAATCTAAAACTGTCTACTATTGACCTCACCCCATTCCTAAGAGGTCTGTAAGGGGCATGCATAAGAGCACAAGAGTGCCTACCGTTCCTGTCCTATTGTTTCCTTTCGTTATATCCAATTAATATAGTTATTGCATACTCATACTTATATATATGCTTATATATTGTATAGTTATTTCATGCTTATGCTTATATATATTGTGTGACTAAATAAATAAATAAATAAATAAATAAATAAATAAATAAATAAATAAATAAATAAATAAATAAATAAATAAATAAATAAATAAAATAAATAAATTATGTCACTTTTAACTGAGGTACCATTCTTTTGTTTGTTGTTTTTCCAATTTTGTGGGTTAAGTTTCAACTTCAGTCCATCATGGCTAATTCAAACCATTGACTGGGTTAGGATCAGGGTGCTCAGGGAGCAATAAAGGCAATTGCTCTTAAGGAAGAATGGCATGGCTATTTCTAAAAAAGATCTCCTTGGACCTGAAAAATTATAATGTATTAGCCTGTAGTAAGTGTCAAATGATGAAGTAAATCCAATTACAAATAACTTGGAGGATACAGGTTAGATATCTGGATTATAGAATAAATTTGCCTTGGTAGTTGGGGAAACTGCTTATTCTAGGGGGGAAAGTTGGTTTCTCTCTTTTTCTGAAGGAACAAGTCATACTTAAAAGATTATTTCTGAATCCCAAATAGTTATTTGGCCCAGGTGACTTCTGAGGTAGGTGGACTTGATACATCTGTTTTATCTATTTTGGGGTAGGAAAAGATTCTCCATAATGGTCCATGTTTCAGTTCACTCAATATTAGACTACTATTACACATTCTATGTGGGTTTGTTCTTGAAAGAGACTGGAGTTATAAATTGAATGAAGGGGAAAGGATACTGATTGGCTAGTGGTTAGATTACAATCTTTCCTGAAAAACCTATACTTGCTAATGAGCCAGATTCAAGGTTTTAGTGTTATTATCCAGAGTTGTTCACAGTTCTGGGCCTGATTATTTAAAATAATAACTTTAAATTCAGCAGCTTTCTAGGACCCACGAACCTCAAAAATATTTCAGTTCTCTACTCTGGGATTTTCCATCTTTAGCAAAATGAAGAAATTTCCAATATTCCTCATAGCACTTCTCAGTTTTTAACCACTTCTAAAGTTGATGCATGTTAGTATTTTTTTTAAAAAGAAATCTTTGTATCCTTTCTACTTTGCTTTCCACAGCCATTATCTATGTTTTAAAAAATTGATTGTTTCATTCTTTACTGCATGCTTTTATAACCATTTAAGGCACTTCAGGGCTTAAAAAAAATTAAAAGGTAGTATATAAGTGCTATAAACAAATGAATAAATCCCACTTAGTATGCTTTTGTTATGGGAATGCTCAGATTCTGAAACAAGATATTTTGGACAGATCTTTGAGAAACTTTCAGTTTGCACTTCTGATATTCCAGAGCACTGCAAATTGTTACACAATGACAATGATGTAAGAAAGGATCGCTAGGTTAAAGCAGGGAGAGAAAATGGAGATAATCAACAATTTCAGACATTAACATTAAAGTGTTGCTGCAGTGTTCTTCTTTTTTTTTGTAATAAAGTTTTACTAGTGCTTAAACAAATACATTATTTAAAAATTGATGATCAAAAGTAGTCTCCAGTAACACTATATTGCTAACTAGGGCATTCAAAACCTTTACCAGACCAATTCTCGAATACAGCTCCTCTGCCTGGAATCCACACTGTATATCGGACATTAATACGATTGAGCGGGTCCAGAGGTATTTCATGAGAAGAGTACTCCACTCCTCTACTCACAATAGAATCCTTTATGCCACTAGGCTTCAAATTTTGGACTTGGATAATATGGAACTGTGCTGCCTGTGGTCTGATCTAAACATAGTACACAAAATTGTCTGCTACAATGTCTTATCTGTCAAAGACTTCTTCAGCTTCAACCTCAATAATACACGGGCAAACAATCGATACAAACTAAAAGTAAACCGCTTCAAACTCGACTGCAGAAAATACAACTTCAGCAACCGAGTGGTCAATGCCTGGAATGCTCTACCTGACTCCGTTGTTATATCATCAAACCCCCACAGTTTCAACTTTAAACTGTCTACCGTGAACCTCACCCCATTCCTAAGAGGTCCATAAAGAGGGCATGCATAAGCGCACCAGCATGCCTACCATCCCTGTCCTACTCTCCCCATTTATTTGTATTCATTCCTTCATTCATGTCCATGTTCATACTTATACCTGCTATCTTATACATGTTTGACTAACTAATAAATAAATAAAAATAAAATAAATAAAATAGTTTATACAGTTTTTCTTGTAAGAACTTACATTGAATAATTGCTCACTATCAAGGATATCCTAGGAAGCAGGATATCTCTGACCACTGAATATATAGCTAGATATCCAAAAACAAGATGTCTAAAAGCACTGGATTATTTTTTTTTTAATTTATTTTTATCACAATATTATATACAAGCACATATAATGAAAGAAAACAATAGGACAGGAACGGTAGGCACTTTTGTGCAGTTATGCACGCCCCTTATAGTCCTCTTAGGAATGGGGTGAGGTCAATGGTAGACAGTTTTTGGTTAAAGCTTTTATTGTTTCTTTACTTTATAGTTTTTTTTATTTTATTTTTATTTTATATAAAAACCACTTTTATAGTGGTTTTTTATTGTTTATAAAATTTTCAGACTTCAAAGAATTTCCTAACTGAAGACTGCACAAGTAGTTCATATATACAGAAGCAGACACCATCCATGTTGCATCACTGCTGCAGTGTTCTTAATTATCAGGTAAGTAGGATCAATCAACATTCGCATCATGGGAATAGAATGTGATTTCTTTTGTTCTTCTCCAAGCGTCAGTTCATTCTTATAGCTAAAGTACATGTTGTGTGTCACGACGTTGCTTCCCACTGTTTATAAAGCAAAGGCAAAGATGGTGGCTTGATCTGGAGTGAGGTCACACCATGTGGAGCTAATCTTTCTTTTTGATTAGTTAAATTTCCTTCAACAACATGGATTTTACATAAAATTCGTTTTCCACTAGAATCCTTAAGAAATAGATTATATAGTTTGAATTTTAGTAAACAGAATACTCATTGGCCATTTTAGCATGCAATCTCAAAAGCAGGGCAGAGAAATTTCTTAATCTTGTTAGAGATTAGATTGCTACCTTATCTTAGAACCAGAAGGAGTCTGGTAGTACATTTTCAAATTAGTACATTTTAGGAAAAGGCATATGCTTTTGCAATCTGCAGTTCATATCAGCCACATAATGTGTATTCTTAGATGGATGTAGAATTTAAACTAGACTGAGATGTAGGGAAAGGGAAGAGAAAACAGACTGGTTAGGCAAATGGAGGTCACATCTGAAACACATTACAATATCCTATCAATTAACAATTATAATATATTAAACACATATTCCTGATCATGGCATATATTGAATTAGAGAAAATCCATGTGAAAGCACCTCTAATCTCTGTGTTGAGCCATGTGATGGTGCTGTTGATGTAGATGCACATTTGAATGGTTTGAGCTGTAAACTACAGATGACAACCAATGGTTTTCTGTTGCTTTGTTTCTATGGCCTGTCTTTTAATAAACCCATCCTAGGAATGGATGGGTTTATTGTTTTGCCTATTTGTTGGATCAGTAGCAGGGGTGGGCTTCAAACATTTTAGCAAGGGATTCTCTGCCCAGTTGCTGGGTGGGTGTGGCCATGGTGGGCCTGGCCTAGTCGTCCTCCTGCACCATGGTGGGGGGGACACAACATTTTTGCCATCCCTGGGCTCCAGAGGCTTTCCTTGAGCCTCCAGGAGAATGAAAACAGCCTCCCCAGGCTCCAGAGGCCATCTGGAGGCCAGAAACGGGCCCATTTCTGGCCTTCCCAAACTTGCAGAAAGTCCGTTTTTCACCCTCCCCAAGCCTCTGTGCATGCCTCTGCACTTACCTGCATCCAAGATGGGCCGTGTGGGGACTCCTGGGAGGGACGGGACAGGGGCGAGCCAGAGTCGGATTTGGGAGTTCTCCAAACTGCACAGAATCTTAGCTAGAGGTTCTCCTGAACCCCTGAGATCCCAGCAGCCCACCCCGATCAGTAGTACTGTACACTATTTGAATAGCTGGTTTAGTTCCATCAGTTGAACTTTTCTGTCAAGTGGGTTATAACATATGGGGTTGTACCATAGAGCTTCACTGTAGCTTATAGTTTTGGTGGTTTCTTCTGAGAACAACAAACCACCAAAACTAAGCCATGCAAATCCTCACCAATAGAAAGGTAGAATTTATAGACAATAGGTTTAATTAATAATATTCATAATAAAAACAAATAAGTAGTTCATCTGTAATAACTTGAGTTACAGAAACATAATTGTTACTACTCAAACCACTCAAGAAAATGGCCTTCATGGGTTGGGACTAGGTTTTTTGCATCCACCTGTTCCATTAGGTCTGGCTGGAGAGATCTACCATCTTCTACAGAGAGTCATCTGACAGGACCTGAGAGAAGCGATTTTTCATGGTCCTCACCCTGTGGGACTTCATTCCCGTAGGCATCAGATTGACCCTGACTTTACTGGCCTTTTATAAAGCTTTGAAATTCTGGTTTTGTCATTGATCTTGGGGTCCTAGATATATGGCTGAGTCCATATCATAATTTTATTCATGGTCATTGATTGGTTTTTCTTGGTTGCTATATAGTTTACATTATGTGTTTTTTTATCTTATTTTAAGATAAAATAGAGTTATGAATTTGAGATAAGGGGCCATACAAGTTAAAGAAAAGAATGGAATTAATATATTAAGTGAGAGATTGTTGAACTCACATATTAAATCATTTCAGGCAATTTTAGAAGAGCTCAACAAACATTTTTAATGTTTTTTTTAAAGATTATAATTATTAATTGATAAAGTACTTGTAATCTGTCTCACAAAAAACCTGCAGCTGTGTAACTCACCAGTCTTTCCCTCCCTTCCCTCTATCACTCAGCCCAATTTAAATCTTCAATGAATCCAACCACTCTGTGCATCTGATGAAGCTGCAGCTCACAAAAATTATGCTTTTTAATAACATTTGTTAGTGGGCGAAAAGTGCTATCAGACCAAATTCTGAGGCTTTGCTACCCTAAACTAACACATTTCTCCTACAATGTCTTATTTTGGGTAGCTGATTTCTATGGTACCATCAAATTTGATACCTGTACATAGAAATTATATTCCAAAGGATCCTGTTTTGACAGGAAATCTGACAGAAATATTTCAACTTTTGAACTGGACTGGGTTTTTCCCTTAGAGATTCACTTAAAAGGAGTCTTTTGGCTATTGATTTAAAGTTTAGAAAACAGCCATTCAAGGAGGTTTGAAGTTGGTGCTCTTCATTCTTTTCTCAAAGTCCTTCTACCATTCAAGTAGTTCCTTTCTATCTTCACCAGATCCTTAATTATTCCTGAAGGTGTTATAAAAGTGAAGGCTGCTGAAAACTATACTGCTCACATTTTCAGATTGCCCCCCACCCAAAAAAAAAGGCTAAAAAAATACTTATATTTCATGCTCACTTTCAATGGTTTGCAGGAAAGTCTTAACCACTGTGTTCTATTTTTATACCATTGGGTATAACCTACTTGATTTGCCATCAAAATTCAAACATGAAGAGTACTCTGGAGAATTTGGTCTTGAGATAATTTTAAAGAACTTTTGCAAGGGGAAAATAGGGCTACCATATCAATTGGTGTGACTTAGCTAAAGAGGAAAAAATCTTTAAGAAAACAGTGGTGCATAGAAATATCTGTAAACAACTTCCTGATCTTATGTCTTTATCTGTCCATAGAGTCATCAATAGACATCGCACTCTCCTGTTCCAGTTTCGCTTCTGAGTATAGCTGCTGAATTAATGTTTCATGCGTGTTTCAAAGACTTCTGAGTAATGAGATTTTGTTGGCATATATTCAGTGTAAACTTGAAAGAAAGGAAAAGCAAACATGAGCAAACACCCTTCTCCTTTCACTACAGATTCATAGCAACCAGTGTCTGAGGCTTCTGCACACAAATATAGTTTTCATTTAATTAGCTCAGGCATTTCTCAAACATCTTTCAATCTTTGTCTCCAAGAAAGCATTAGTGATGCATACTAAGAAATGCTAACACAGGTATGGCTATCAACCTTCATCCACCTGCATACATATTAGGGAGAATGAAATAGATTGTAATACCAGGATTAAACTGCTATTCTTTTTCTTTCACTTTAACAACTGGGCAATCTTACAACAATATTTCAAATTGATTCACAATTATTTCTTTTAGGTCTATAGCCAGTTTGGTTGAGTATTAGACAATCCAGTCTTCAATTCATTCTTTGTCCATTTATATTTGGTGGAAAGGAATACCTCGGACAATCTTTGTTAATCTAACCTTCAGGCTTAGAGACAAGTGGTTCAACCGAATACCCATTTAGAGAAAGCAGATACAATTCTAATGAAGCCTATGTATTTTCTTCTAAGATTATGCAAATATGAGTCATCTTGGAAGGGGCATTTTCCTTTCTCTCACACACACTCACATACACATAAGCAGATAACCAATAGGTTATATTGAGTGCTTGCATTAAAAGCAATGACAAATAGAAAACTATCAACAGATTAATCTTTGTTGTCAGGTAAAAGAACTGGGATCAATTAAGCGAAGGAATTTGCATATAGAAATCTAAATAAATAATTGTCCTAGCTCACTGAGGCAAGAGGCTCCTAAAATGATCATTTGCATAGATGCATGCAAGAGCCATGCATCAAACCTTAGAAAACAAATGGCTTTCTGTTGGGGTGCCAGACATTGGAGAACAGCCAGAGCTAAGTGAGTTCAGTACATGTCTTCTGATTATGCTGCCCAGAACGTGCTGTGGTGAGGAGAAGCAGAAATAGCCAAATGTGATGTTTATTTTCTTCTTTCCATCTCCTGCTCTTACGTTTTCCAGTCTACATACATAGAAATTTATACACGTCATATTCCTACACACTTATTTAATTTGCTTTTCAAGAGGGTCTCTTTATCACTCTGATACTGGGAGGAAAAATCTTGGCCAGCTGAATAAAAACAGAAGAAAATGTGCATGCCTATGTCTGAGTGTAGATCAGAGTTCTCCAACCTTTTCAGCTTTGTGGACCAGCAGGTGTGGGGGGGGGGGAGAGGGAAGGGTTGAGATACAAGAACCTTATAAAAGGCAACGATTCATACCAACACTAACATACTGCATAATGTTGTATTTTTCAAAGGGTGTGGAACTTCATAGAAATGATGGCTTTCTTAATAAAGGGAGTGTCTGCTACCAAAGCATCAATTTAGTGGCTAGGCTTCTAATAGGTATTTCTATATATTTCTCAGCATCCAACAGATACTTTCATACTAAATCCAGAGAGGCTGTCAGAGCAGTTGAAATAACACCCTCCATCGAAGATTATTAGCTTTCTCTTATTTGGGCACATAACAAATATGAGTCATTAAATGAAACAACAGCGTTCTGCAAAATCCATGTGGCTGTTTTGTTTTGTTTGTTAAATTTTCCACTGCGTGAAAATCAATTCCATTTATCATCTCTTGCTGACAATTCTTGTGCATATCTTATGCCAATTATTTCTTTGTCAGTCATATTTTAAAGCTAATCAGTTTGCCTAGGCTACATTCAGTGGAATTAAATATCTACTTCTGAGACCTTAAAGCCACTTAGTGGAACCTTTAGGGGAATGGCCAAAATTAACACGTGGCAATGATGAGAGGATCGTGATAAATCTGAAAAATGCTGTTCTTTCCTTCCGTATGACGCATTCAGAACATAGAAATAATAGAGAAGCACTGGACATCACTTGCATTTTGTTTATCCAAAAACAGGATACATATTTAGAGCTCCAAACCTACAGCATTGTAGGAGACTGACATGATTACTCTACATCAAGTGATAACTCCTTCAAAAATGATTCGGAAAAAGGAGTTGGACCTCACAGGAACCTACCAGTGGTGGGATTCAAAATTTTTTACTACCAGTTCTGTGGGTATGGCTTGGTGGGCATGGCATGGCTTGGTGGGTGTGGCTTGGTTGGCATGGCAGGGGAAGGTTACTGCAAAATCCGCATTTCCTCCCGATCAGCTGGGACTCAGGAGGCAGAGAATAGATGAGGGGAGGGCCACTCAGAGGAGGTAGTCACTGGTTCTCCAAACTACTCAAAATTTCCACTACTGGTTCTGCAGAACTGGTCAGAACCTGCTGAATACCACCTCTGGAATCTACCCTTCTGTGTTAAAAGCCCAACTTCTCCATTGGCTTGAAAGGATGCCTCTCATTTAAGAAGTTATCTGTTAAAGCAGAAACACACATTTTTTTCAGGCCCAAAACAGAATAGAATAGAACAGAACAGAACAGAACAGAACAGAACAGAATAGAATAGAATAGAATTTTTTATTGGCCAAGTGTGATTGGACACACAAGGAATTTGCCTTGGTGCATATGCTCTCAGTATACATAAAAGAAAAGATAAGTTCATCAAGAATCATCAAAAAAAAAAAGTAATCCATATATTCACCACTACTGCAAAGGAAACCAGGTTTCAGAGTACGAGAACAATGTGTAACGTAACTCCATCATCTTCCATCATTCCCAACATTAAAATAATATCTAAAAGAATGAGACAAAATATAAAAGTTATTCTTTTTATCTTGACCTCTCATTATCTTATCCATGATGAAAAACCAGTTTGGCATATCCCCAAAAGAAAAGTTGCAAAATCAGGTAATTCTCACCTGAATCCCTTCAACCCCAACTCCAGCAGGATCTTTACATAACTTGTTGAGAGAATTCCCTGATCAGGAATAGAATCTCACAGGTTGCTGACAGGTCTGGAGCATGGAGGAGGAGTATTATAGATCAGGGGAGATCCACCCCACAATCTGTATTCGATCTCTAGGCTATATTTAAACATGGGTTTAGCACATTTTCAGAAGCGTATTTCAGAACTCCATTTTTAGAAAGAACCCAACATGTCACACTAATAGAGAATTTATCTATAGTATCCATAATCTATTCATAAGACTTCTTGAAAAGTCACAAAACCTAGCATACAAAACATCCACCTACATGTTAATATTGTCACCTACATGTCACTACATGTTAAGGAGAGTGACCCTTGAGTTGTTTGCTTTTCTTTGGTGATGCTTAGCGGTAGGAAGCCAGGGCAATCTACCTTAACCTTTTCCATACATTACATCAATTTAAATTACATCAAAAAGGAATCCTTTGACATACAGTGGTAGAATGAAGATCAGAAACAATGCAACAGTTTTTGTGGGAATACTTTTTTGACAGCTAGGGAATAGCACAGTAATGCAACCAATTTTCAATGCCATCATTCACCCAGGAGGCCTGGGGTCTTTTAAATTATGGTTTTGCACAGCAGGGCAACTGATTCCACAAGGGTTATATAGCAGGTTGCAATCCAACACCAAAATATTTCATTCTCAGGATATTCTGTTGCTGAAGCTATTGTGCTTCCTCTGTTCTGCTCTAATATTTCAAGCAAGCACAGAGAAAATTATGCAATTTTGTCTTTGTTTCTGCTCCAGGGAAAGACAACACATTTACATTACTAAATGTAGTTTCTCAGAGAAAAGTGCCCAAGTGAAGACAACTAACAGTCTTTGATTTGACAAAAGAAAAGAAAAAACTCTTCATATACAAAGAATTGAAATAAAGGCAAAAAGAACAAGTGGTTTAAAAAAACAAAACAAAAAACAAAATCAAAGCTTCCATCATTTTGGTTTCAAGCAGACTTTTATCTCACAATTGGAGGGTTTTATTTTAGATATTCTCTTTTCATAGTTTAACAGATGATTTGTATGACTTGCCTTTGCACTCTTATGTGCTCAGATCTCTCATTTCACTGAATCTAGATTGATCCATACATTCAGGGGTAGGTTCTAGATTTTTTTACTACTGGTTCTGTGGGCATGTCTTATTTGATGGATGTGGCTTGGTGGTCATGTGACTGGGTGAGTATGGCCAACTTGATGTAACTCACATCAAAGGTTAGGGTTAGGGTGCCTGGCCTCTCCTCGCCCCAAAGGTCTCAACGAGATACAATTTCCCTGTGTATTTATTTACTACTACTGAACATCCAAAATATACTATTTAATCCTATGTATATATGCCAGATGTGTACATACATATTACATAGTATAGTGTGTATAGGCACACAAAAAGATATATCTACTATATATACTGTACATACACACACACACACACACACACATACCTCTTCTAAAACTATACACATTCAACTTCACTTACTACATTTAGAAAAACACACTCAGAGTCCACTTTCTGCCACACATTTAACTATAATTTCTGTACATTTAGAACATTACACACACCTTCAGATGTTCTTCCCTAACTTGCACATGACTGTTAAAGCCAGGATTGAGTAAAATGTGAAACTCACTTAACAACACTCTTGCTTAGCAACCAAAATTTTGGACTCAATTCTGGTCATAAGTCAAGAACTAACTCTGCCTTCCTCTGCATGGCAGAGGAAGTAAACTCCTTCTCCTTTCTGGCAATTTTCCTCTCTGTTAGAGGCACCAAAATAATCCAGATGATATAAATTTTCCCGCTGGAGCAGGGGGTTGAACTAGGTGTCCTCTAAGTTCCCTTCCAACCCTAGATTGCTATCCTGTTTCAAAGCATCTTCTGAAGCCATGTCTAGTGCCACGGTTTGTGGTCCTTCCTTCCTCTTCTCTCTCTCTCTCTCCCTCCTCCCACCTTCCTTCCTCTTTCTTTCTCTTACTTCTTTCTTTGTCTCTTTCTCTTTCTCTCTCTTTTCTCTTTCTTCCTTCCTCTTTCTTTGTCTCTCTCTCTCTCTCCTCTCTCTCTCTCTCTCTTCCTCTTTCTTTCTTTCTTTCTTTCTTTCTTTCTTTGTCTTTCTCTTTCCCTCTTTCTTTCGTTCTTTCTTTCACTCTCTCCCTTTTTCTTTCTTTCTTTGTCTCTCTATTTCCCTTTTTCTTTCTTTCTCTCTCTCTCTCTCTCTCTCTCTCTCTCCCCCTTCCTCTGTCTTTTTCTCTCTCTCTCTTTTCTCTCTCTCTTCCTCTTTCTTTTCTTTCTTTCTTTCTCTTTCTCTCTCTTTCTCTCTCTCTTTTCTCTCTCCCTCCTTCTTTCCTTCTTTCTCTTTCTTTCTTTGTCTCTTTCTTTGTCTCTTTTTCTATTTCTCCCCCTCTCTCTTCTCCTCCCTCCCCTTCCTCCTGAAATGCCAGCAAAACCCATCAGTTTGCTTCTGAAGTGGTCTAAATCAGGGGTCTCCAACAGGAGTGAAATGTAAAATTTGTTACTACCAGTTCTGTGGGCGTGGCTTGGGAGAGTAATGTGACAAGGTGGGCGTGGCCAACTCTTTCTTTTTTACTTTTAAAAGCATCTTTTACAGCCTCTTCAACCGAAGAGGTTATAGAAAAAATGCTCTTAAAGTGTTCTGACGATCCCAGCTGAGTTGCCTGATCAGCAGAACCCTTTAAAAGCATTTTTTTACAGCCTCTTTGGCTGAAGAGATTGAGAAAAAATGCTTTTAAAAGGTTAAGATGATCCTAGATGAGCCGCATGATCATCAGAGGCTTTTCTTTTTACTTTTAAAAGCATTTTTTTGGCCGAAGAAAAAATGCTTTTAAAAGTAAAAACAAAAAACAAAAAACCTCTGATGATCACGTGGCTCAGCTGGGCATGGGGGGGTGGCAGGGATTTTTGCTACTGTCCGAGGCTTTTTTTTTCTTTTCCCCCTCCTGCAGGCACTTCGAAGGCTTTGCAGCATGGAAGATGCCACCTCCAAAGGTTTGGGGAGGGAAGCAGGGTGTGTTAAAGGTAAAAGGGAAGCAGGGTTGGGGTGGGTGGCAAGCTAGGCACCAGGGCGGCAGCATGAAAGGCAGGCAAGCATGGCAGGGCTTTGGGGAAGGGAGAAACCTGCTAGCTCTTTTCCCCACAGCTGGGTGGCCCTGCCATGCTTGCCTGCCTTGCTGGCGGTCCCCGTGGCCAGGTCTGCTTGCCTGCCTTTGCTGATCTCAGGGACACTGAGAAGGCTGTGTGGAAGGCAGGGTCTCAGGGACACTGGGAAGGCTGTGGGGAAGGCAGGGAAGCATGGCAGGGCTATGGGCTGTGGGGAAGGAAGTAGGGGAAGCAGGCTGGAATGATGGGGGGACAGGGGCAGTAGGTAGGCTGCGACTTGCAGACTTACCTGGCAGGCAGATCAGGGCTGCTCAGTTGGGGTGCAGTGCTTCAGGCAGGCAAGCTGCAATCAAGGACCCAAACAGTGTAAGTGAGGAGTGATTGGGTGGAGGGGGCAGGGTGAGCGAGCATTGGGCGGCTGGGGCGAGCGAGCAGAATCGGTTCGGGAGCGTGGCCAGCCAGCAATTACTAACGGTCCTCTGAACTAGCCGAAATTACTGCTGCTGGTCCTCCCGAACCGGTGCAAACCGGTAGCAACCCACCACTGCATACATTATTCTGGATTCTCTTATATTTCTCTGTCCCAAGAAAAAATCTCTAGGTTCAAAACCTCAGTAGTCAAGCTGGACCCAGATTCTACAATTTCAAGTAACCCATAAATCAGGGGTAGTCAACCTTTTTATACGTACTGCCCACTTTTGTATCTCTGTTAGTAGTAAAATTTTCTAACCGCCCACCGGTTCCACAGTAATGCGCCATGTATTGTCATCTGTGCATGCCTCTCGTGCATCGTGGTTTGGGTTTCAGGGGGCGCCACCTACCAGCTCTGCTTGTCTGTTACAGCTGGGTGGTGTGGGGGGAGATGCGCAAGCTATTCTGGAACGAGGCTCTTTTTTTTGTGGTTGCACTATAGCGCCATTTAGTTTCACTTACGTAACATGAACTAAACTTACGTCCGGGTGAAGCAAATAATATATTTTCAGAAATTTAAATTGTCATGAGGAATTTTATGAAAACCTAATGAAAATGTTTTTAAATAATGCTATGAAATTTTTTTAAAAAGTCAATTAAATTAAAAAAAGGAAAGTGCTTCAGTATCGGACAAAACCCTTACTACCCACCATGAAAGCTGGAACACCCACTAGCGGGCGGTAGGAACCAGGTTGACTACCACTGCCATAAATGATGGTTTTCCCAATACTGTGAACTCAAGATGCCCTAGCCAGGAAATATTTTTGCAAAGGGAAACAATTGCTAAAAGCAACATGTAGGAATATGCAACCTGCAAATTAATTTACCTTCTGCTGTTTTATTTTCATATAAATTTCAACATACTTTATCTTGCCGTGTATTAATTCAATGCATCATGGCTTTTCACACCTCGGCATAGATTTGGTTAACAAAGAAGCTGGAAACAGGAGGATATGCATAATAAACATTTTGTGTAATCACTGATTGTATGATCAGCCCAGATATCCCACCACCTGGAAAAACAGTGCTAGAACTCCTTCAAGATGCAAGGTTGCACCCATAAAGACAAAATGATTCAATTTTGCATCAGAATGAAGTAAGATGCAGCTCTTCTTCCTTAATCCACACACCTGCCTACAGTATGCCTTTATCATCAATTTATATTAATTCCTATGAAATTATCACAGCTCCAAAGTGAAACACTCTTGGTAGAGGAAATGACCAAAGATGATGTGGAGTAAGTGAATAGGCACTGCTCCTTTTCTTACTTGGCTCAGTTAAAATCTGGACTCTCATTTTTTGAAAGCACAATAAATGTATTATAACACATTTTTCAAAGCCAGGAAGGAAGGAGAAAAAAGACCATGAAAGTAGAACATCACCTCGTCATACAGCAGAATATAATTTTGAATAACTTCATCTAATAACCAACCTACCTTCTTTTTTGCCTTCAGAAAAATCCTTGAAAATTTTAGGATTAATTCCTCAACAATAGAACAATCTACTATGGAAGCCATTCATAGGAATTATCTGATCAGATGTTTGAGGGATTTTTTTAAAACAAGGCACAGGTCAAACATGTATATGGGGTACAGCTAAATTTATACTATTATACTATACTAATTTTATTTATATTATACTAATATTCAGTGAATCAACATTTTCAGGTTTGTCACTCATATTTTTAATAAATAATTTAAAAAGAAGTCTCATATATTTATTTTAATTTAAATTCAGTTAGGAATGCATCATATGTCTTTTAATTGTTTTATGTTAGAAAGTTTCAAGAATTTTCAACAATTTACCAATAATAGTAATACACAATTTATCTTTGCCTATTACCAAACAAATGTTGTTTTCCATATATAATTATGTATCTTTAAGTGCATCCATAGTAAACCAAGATTATATCAAACTGATATATCTATAATACAAATTCCATTCTTAAGTATTTATACCCTGAATCTGATGCAAGTACATAGGTTATGGATTCACATGATCGTGCTATGATGTATGTCTCATAATTTGTCTCCTACCTTCAATGAATCTACAAATTCTACATATTAATAATACAAGAATGGTAATAGGTGCCATGGGTGAAATCCCAAATCATCTGGTGCACCATTTGAATACCATTGAGAAGATCCCATCAGTCAGTTGCAAAAAGCAGTTTTACTTGGAGCATCTTGTATCCTGTTACAGTTCCTTTAACACCATTAAAAAAGAACATCTGCCTACCCCAGGTCCTTGGTAAGATCTTCACAGATAGATAAAAATATTACCATTATTATTTCCAAGAATAACTGATGCTGAAGTTCAGGAAGGCATTATTTTTGGTCCACAGATCAGATAGGTCATCAATGAAAGGCAGTTTGAACATCTATTCACCTGAAAACATATAAGAACGTATTTCTTGGCAACTGCAGAGTATAAAACCACATTCAGTGGATTGACAAACATCTAACAGCATAGACAGTATGTGAAGGACTCATTAGATGGATAAATCTGCTCTAAATATCTGGCTGACTGTGTGACAAACCATAATGGTTCTTGAGTTTGCCATCCAGCTCCAATAAGATCTCACAACGACAATATAACTGAATAATATAGTTCATAATTATTAATTAAATATTATACAGGATTATTGTTTGGTTGTCGAATATACAAGCGATCATGGCTGGTAGTTCAGCAATCTGGTAACAATGGCGGAGCAAATCTCCACCCATCCACCTGGCTGTCATTACTTCCTGGTTTTAACCAAGAAGTAATGTGTTTTGCGCATGTGCAGAAGGTCTGCGTGCACATTTGACACACATACGAGTGAAGCGAGTAGGCATGCATGCACAGCAAATGCACTTCTGAACCAGTAAGGAATGTAAGTAGATTTTACCCCTGGAATATATGCTTTGTATGTCAGGGGTCCTATAATACCTACAGTTATAAGGTGACCAGCAGTGTTTGTGTGACTGTTCCTCTCTTACACTCCAGGGGTGAAATCCAGCAGGTTCTCACTACTGGAGAACCAGTAGTGTAAATTTTGAGTAGTTCAGAAAACTGGCACTCTTGGCTGGCCCTAGAGTGAGATGGAAAGGGAGATTTTGCAATATCCTTCTCCCAGGAGTGGGGAGGGAATGGAGATTTTGCAGTATCCTTTCCCTGGAATAGAGTGGAAATGGAGATTTTGCAATATCCTTCCCCTGCCACGCCCACCAAGGCACACCCACCAAGCCACACTACGTCCACCAAGCCACACCCACAGAACCAGTAGTAAAAAAGTAATTTCACCACTGTTACACTCCGTTACACTCTATATATTTCTTGGCTTCCTCCATTTTTAGTAATGAAGGAAAGGCATCCTTATTGCAAACCTCTCCCAATGGTCTTTTTCAGAATGTGAAATAGGGCAGCCATGTAGGTTTTTAACTGTAGAAAAAGATTTTAAAAGAAAAGAATAACACTGGCAATATCATCTTCTACCATTTGCAACAATAAACTAAATTTAAAGAAGGAACCAATTTTTTTTGAAAAAAATTATTAAGCACTTTGACAATGAGATAGAAAGCACCATGTTTCATTCCCGAGGAAGAATAAAATTGACAAGATAATTTTGACATAGCATTAACACAGGCATACTTAACGTGCTGCAATTCCCAATATGTTCAGGTACAACTTGTACCTAAAAGATCTTGACAGACTTGAACATTGGGCGCTATCTAACAAAATGAAATTCAACAGTGAAAAAAGTAAGGTTCTACATTTAGGCCAAAAAAACAAAATGCACCAGTACCGTATATGTGGTACCTTGCTCAATAGTAGTACCTGTGAGAGGGATCTTGGAGTCCTAGTGGATAACCATTTAGATATGAGCCAGCAGTGTGCAGCAGCTGTTAAAAAAGCCAACACAGTTCTGGGCTGCATAAACAGAGGGATAGAATCAAGATCACGTGAAGTGTTAGTACCACTTTATAATGCCTTGGTAAGGCCACACTTGGAATATTGCATCCAGTTTTGGTCGCCACGATGTAAAAAAGATGTTGAGACTCTAGAAAGAGTGTAGAGAAGAGCAACAAAGATGATTAGGGGACTGGAGGATAAAACATATGAAGAACGGTTGCAGGAACTGGGTATGTCTAGTTTAACAAAAAGAAGGACTAGGGGAGACATGATAGCTGTGTTCCAATATCTCAGGGGCTGCCACAAAGAAGAGGGAGTCGGGCTGTTCTCCAAAGCACCTGAGGGTAGAACAAGAAGCAATGGGTGGAAACTGATCAAAGAAAGAAGCAACTTAGAACTAAGGAGAAATTTCCTGACAGTTAGAACAATTAATAAGTGGAACGACTTGCCTTCAGAAGTTGTGAATGCTCCAAGACTGGAAATTTTTAAGAAAATGTTGGATAACCATCTGACTGAGATGGTGTAGGGTTTCCTGCCTGGGCAGGGGGTTGGACTAGAAGGCCTCCAAGGTCCCTTCCAACTCTGATGTTATGTTATGTTATGTTAACTTGGAAATACTCCTTCTGAAACATTGAAGAGTTGCAACGAGGTTTGATGGTGATGTTATTAAACTGGATAGTTCATTGATTTGAACCCAAGGCTATTTCCTGTAAATTTAAATCATAACCAGCAGCCTCTATTGGGATAAATGCAAATGATCTCTTCTTAAACACATGCTTAAAACTGCATTGGTATTCAAGGTACTCATTTACTAGGTTTCTCTTAAAATTAACTTGTCTTTTATTTTTATTTATCTCACCAGTATTATTTTACAGGTAACTCAAGGTGGTGAATATATCCTTCTCATACTTTCCTCACAACAACTCTATGAGTTGAGTGGGCTGAGAGAGAGTGACTGGTCCAAACTAAAAAAAAAACAGTCCCTTACATAAAGAATATTTTAGAATATGCTGGCAGATAGCAAATACTATTTAAAAATGGTAAAATAGCAAATACTATTTAAAAATGGTCATTAATAAGCATACTATCAAATAATGATGCCAATAGGTGTGTCTTGGCCAACCAAACCTTAGTAAAATCATTTATTTTGTTTACGTGGTATATAATAAATATAACAAAAAATTCATTTGTCATTTTAGGGGATTGCACAATTGAAAAACCCAGCATTAATGAAGCCAAACACAAATCCTGAGAAACTGAATCAATTAAAGAAAAGCATTGGACTTTTTAGGAACAGTAGCTTCTTTGTTCTGAATTGTTACAGATTATTGCTTTCAGTTCTCATTTCACCTATGAAATGTAATTTCCTGTGGTACATTCTGAATAGTCAAAACAAGAATTTGTAAACCATAGAATAGCATCAAGAAAGCTAACACAACCTCTGCATGATTCGCAAATGAATGGCATTAAACAAAGACCCACTGGTATTGCAGCTATCTTCCAAAAATAGCTGCCGGTTATTGATGGCTGACTGGCAGATAGACATGTTTGAGAGCAGTGATATGTAACCTGATATCTACCAAACACAGTAGGTTGTAACCTCTATCAGCATAAGACTGCGGGAGATATATGCTACATCAGGAACACTCCAGCTTTCCTCATGCTGCCTGCCCTTGAGATGTGTGAACATTAACTATCAGAATTATTATGGCATAACTGACTGGAAATCCTGGGAATTGTACCCACATCTAGGGAAAGATAGTGAGATTCACCAGCAGATTCCAAACAACAACATTTATGTGGATTACTAAAGATCCTTATATATAGCCTTATATTCTAAGACTCTATAGACGTTTTGAATGGGTGATTCTCTGTGAAAGATATAGAATTGAATCACCCATTTCAATCAAACCTTCAAATTGATTTGAAGCTTTGAATCAAATCAGATGCCTTTGAATATTTTAGGAGAGATTCAAAGCAATTCAGTTTTGATGGATTATCTGGCTTGGCAGAATCTCAAACATTATTGAAGTTTCTTTCTATGTAGGGACAAAGTTGAGGATGACTGAGTTCTTTGTGTGATGCATTTTTCTGATATTGACATGAGCAGCCATCCAATGAAGAATTCTAAATTCAGAAACCATGCCTCTTAGTATATTTGGAATATTGTTCTTCAGTTATCCTATTATTTTTAGGCAGATTTTTTTAATGGAAGGGAGAGCAAAGGGGGACTTATTCAGTGTGTGAGTCTGAGAAATTGTGCATGCTATTAGTTTTAAAGTAGATCTCCCCTCCCCTTTCTGTGTGTATATGTGTGTGACATGATATGAAATAGTAGTATTACTACTAGTAGACTTTTTGCACTTTTTAAAATGTTGCACAAGGAGCATAAAATTCACCCTTTCCATAAGGGGCTAAAGTTGCTAATCAGCCACATCAATAAGTCTGTCAAGCCATTACAACATATGATTGAAGAAAGTGATTTTTCTAATTTAGTACTATATTTTGTAAATTGCTGAGATCCCATTAAGTTAACAAATTTAATGAAATGAAATAATAACTGTCTCTTTCTTAAAGGAAGCAGACATAAGGTTGTAAAAATATATTAAATACTGCAAACCTTGAAAGTATATGGCTTAAATTTTGAAGTGGTAATGACCTCTAAAAGGTCTATTATTCCTGTCCTTTGTATTCCAATTTGCCAAAATACAAAGCTGCTGCAAACATTTTGCTGTTTTTCCATTATGCCATATAACTGAATCTTTAATCAATTTATCAAATCCTAAAATAATTTAAAATCAAATCTTATGCCTTCAAAGTTCAAGTTATAATTGAAATCATGTTGTTTCACCTGTAAATCTCAAATGAGAATCAGATTTTGGCTAAAACTGCTAGTATATTCAGTTATCTGCATGCCATGTAGGCCATTTCTGACTTAACTTTCTATAACTTGAATACATAAAAGCAAATATTCTGTATTCAAATTAGCTACCTTTTTCTTAGTTTTAGTTAAGCCATTGGTATAACTATATAGACATAGTTGGAATTTTTGGAAAACATTGCCAAACTTCCTTTGAAAGTACTCTCTTAAAATCTTAGATCCATGCTATTTATATTAAATCATTAAGGAAGGCAAAAGGCATTGTTCTCTTTTTTTCTGAATATCTACTTTCATCATATTAAAGTATCTTTAAATAATATCCAAAGATTACTAGTAAATTCAGTATATCATAGTATTCACACAATCAAATAATGAATCCATTTTCAATGTATAGTAAATTATTAAGAGGTTTATCTTAATCAGATGCAAGACAGAATGACTACATTGCCCATTTCATAAAGTGAAATAAGTCAATTTAAAACTTTTTCTATTATATAAGTCACTTTATTATTCATACCTTATGTTTGACAGATATTTGTGATCAGATAACTTGAAATTACATCATCTTCTCTCCCAAATTGTTAAATAATCTTGGATGAATTTCTTTCTTGATATATATCCCTGGGATAGGTTTATATAGATAAAACCATTCTCCCAATAACTGGAATTATCTGTACAGCAGCTTTTTAAACAACTTCTCTATCACTTTCCAGAGGCCTGTCTTTCTAAAACTTTAACAAGGAATTTATTATTTTAACACCCCGGTGTTACAGTGCTGCTAGTTTGGAGATCCACTAATACACTGTCAGTAGATATCAAGGTCAGACTTAGAATAAGGTAGAAGCTTTTTATTTTAGCTCACAAGCTTTTTCTTCCCAGAAACTTTTTGGTTTCCAGTGCTTTCTCTAGGCAATTTTCTATTTTTGATTAATTATTAATCTTATCCAATAATTAAACTATAGATGAAATGCTTTTTTCTATGTTTGTGCATATCTTCTGGAAAGTATCTGAAGGAAAATCTCATATACAGTTCTCATATTTGGATTGTCTTTCATGTTCTTTGATGTTATTGAATATGCCTGTTTTTACACCTGAAAACTTTTTAAAAATGAAGATCCTCCAAAGTCCTGCATGGATGATTCATCCTGCAACTTTGAAAGTCATACCACATGTTTTCATGAATGCTTTATTTTCCTACTTCTCCCTATGCTTTGGTCAATATGGAGGAAAACAAATTGGTTGAGATTATTTTTTTCCAAGGATAACATCTCATTGAAATTTTCATGGGTGGAGAATAGGTTTCTTGCCTTACCTGATTTATGAGATGGCTGAGAGTTTTATATGAATGCCCTAACTTCTACTGTGCAAACATTTCTTTGCTAGCCTACACAATTCAAAGTCAAACATAATTACTCTTGACTTCAAAAGAGCAAACTTCCAAAAAATGAGAGGATTGGAAAAAGAAAGTTGAAAGTGGGAGTCAAGAAGGTCAAATCTTTTCAAAAGCTTAGAGATTATTTAAAATTGCTCTGGTAGAATATATACTCCACATTAGAAAAGGTGGCCCAAAGTTGGAGAGGACATCAGAGAGATTAACAAGCAGGATCAGCAAAACTATTGGAGGCAACCAATCATTTAGAGGCAAGAAATTGGGAGAGGCAAGAATAAAAGACTTGGAGAGGCATATGGTAAAAACATTAAGACAGAAAAAAAAGTAGAAAGAAAGTATGTTTAAATCAGGAAACTAGTTTAGGAAGGCTATTGAGCCTCTGGAAATTACTGGAAATGTATTTATTTTTTATTTTTTTATTTTTCAATCATATATAAGATAACAGGTAAAAGTATAAAGATAATTTGGATACATGAAAAGAGTAAGTAAAAAAGGAATATTAGGACAGGGACAGTAGGCATACAGGTGCACTTATGCACACCCCTTAAAGACCTCTTAGGAATGGAGTGAGGTCAACAGTAGACAGTTTAAGCATAAAGTTTGGGGAGTTTGGGGAAGAAACTACAGAGTCAAGTAGTGCATTCCAGGCATTGACCACTCTGTTACTGAAGTCATATTTTCTGCAATTGAGTTTGGAGCGGTTTAGTTTGTATCTATTATTTGCTAGTATATTGTTGTGGTTGAAGCTGAAGTAGTCATTGACAGGTAGGACATTGTGGTAGATAATTTTATGTACTATGCTTAGGTCAGATTGAAGTCTGTGTAGTTTTAAATTGTCTAAGCCCAAAATTTGGAATATGGTGCATAAGGTATTTTATTGCGAGCAGAGGAGTGGAGAATTCTTCTTGTGAAATATCTCTGGACTCTCTTGACTGTATTTATGCCCAATATGCAGTGCAGGTTCCAGACAGATGAGCTGTATTCAAGGATTGGTCTAGCAAATGTTTTGTATACTCTTGTTCGTAGTACAATATTACCAGAGAAGAAGCTACGCAAGATTAGGTTAACAACTCTTAGTGCCTTTTTGGCAATGTTGTTACAGTGGGCTCTGGCACTTAGATCTTTAATAAATTTAGTAATTTCTATTCCCAGTAATAGAAATTACTGGGAAATTTGCGGAGAACTGCAAGTTAATTGCTTCTTTTTTCAGTACTGAGGATATAGGATACATGCCTACACTAGCATTGTCTTTTTCAAGAGAGGAATCAGATGAACAAAGAGAATAAAGGTAACAATAGATGGTTATAAATCTAATAAAAATTCAAAATAAATAAACTGTCTGATTTAACAGTATCCACAGAAGGAGACTTAAAGGGCTTAAATATTTTAACATGGGCACAATTTCTAAGTAGACTATGCAGAGTTAACGTTGAGCAATGAGATAGCCAAGTTTAGTGGAGTTATGAAATTGCTCATGGCAATGCAATCAAAACAGAATTGTGAAGGGTTCCAAAAAGATAGGTGGGAGAGCAGACTTTAAAATAGCAACCCCAGTTAATTGTAAGCCAGGGGTGTCCAAACTTGGTCCCTTTAAGACTTTTGGACTTCAACTCCCAGAGTCCCTCAGCCAGCAAAACTGGCTGAGGAACTCTGGGAGTTGAAGTCCAAAAGTCTTAAAGGGACCAAGTTTGGACACCCCTGTTGTAAGCCAATGCAAAGCAAAACAGATTATCTCCAAAAACATGCCACTGCCATCCCCAAATTTCAAATATATATTAAAGGGTTCTGAGCTAACAGTAACTGATTAGGACAGGGATCTTTGAATTGAGGGTCTTCATTCAGTGAAAATTTCTACCTTCTAAATGGCCTGTGGTACAAGGGGGAGAGATAATAAAACTCAGGATGGCAGTTGTGGCAGTGAAATCAAAGCCTCAGTCTTTTGTACATGGGTTTGATATTAATTTACATACGTAAGCAGCATGATACCAATCATGCCACGACCATCTCTTGCCTTTTTATAATCCATCCCCTAAGACCATTGTATGTGGCTTCTGTCAAAAGCAAATAAAATGCCAATATAATAATGCTTCGTTACATAAATGTAAAACCGAGAGGGGGCAGGAGGAAATGGCATAGTCCAAGAAGAATCATTTTTCAATGTAATGGACAGTTATGAACAATAATATAGCAACAGTATTGTCTTTGGCCATCTTGTAACAAGAAGGTAAGAGAAAAGCAATTAAGAGAGATTTTTTTAAAAAAAATTAAAACAGCTTGAGAATGTGTAGAGTAGATGAACAGAAGCTTGTTTTGCAAGGGAAATTAGAAGGCCAATTTAAGCATAAGATTAATATTTTATGAAATATCCTGACTTTATGTGATAAGGGATTTTGAAATCTGCCATGACCTGCAAATAAAGATTAATTGTAGAGAATGGATCTGTTTTAAAACTGACAAAATGAGCATCATAATACTGAGACACAAGCTCCACCCCTTAATATCTGTGTGATATCACAGGCATGTACATCAGTCTGGAGCTTGCATTACGCTATGACAATACTAAGTTAATCACCCCACTCATACAGTATGCACACATTATCTTTATATCAATAACAAACTTTTCCATGGCAATATACCTCTGAGACAGGCCCACAGGCTGGATGCATCACATGCTGCTCCGGTTTAGCAAAGGGAAAAAAGTTGTGATACATCATGTGACAACAGCATGACGCCACATGTTTGGCACCCCTGCTCTAAGGTGAATGGAACAAAGCTTTCAGAAAAACTACTACTTCCAATGTATACATATAAAACTCCCCAAAACCCAGCAAAATATAAAATTGCTTAATAAGTTTAACTATTTATTATTTATTTATTTATCTAATTTATACAGTACCTATCTTGCAAGCAAGTGACTCTGAGTAAGGTACAATTGTCATTACAGTAATAAAAATTAAAACACTAAAAATAATAAAAACAGTAAAAAACAAAATTAATAGGTGAAGGGATATTATTCACTAGATGATGGGACTTGTCAATACACATTCTGTTCACTCTAGTAGGCAAGTGGATGAAGTCGGGAAGTGATATAATATGTATTTTATTTTTGTTCTACTTTGCTCATAGCCCCTTAAACAGATAGAATGGAATGGAATGGAATGGAATGGAATGGAATGGAATGGAATGGAATGGAATGGAACGGACCTTGGAGGTCTTCTAGTCCAACCCCCTGCCTAGGCAGGAAACCCTATACCACTTCAGACAAATGGTTATCCAACATCTTCTTAAAAACTTCCAGTGTTGGAGCATTCACAACTTCTGGTTGTTCCACTGATTAATTGTTCTGATTGTCAGGAAATTTCTTCTTAGTTCTAGGTTGCTTCTCTCCTTGATTAGTTTCCACCCATTGGTTCTTGTCCTGTCCTCAGGTGTTTTGGAGAATAGCTTGAATCCCTCTTTGTGGCTGCCTTTGAGATATTGAAACACTGCTATCATGTCACCCCAGTCCTTCTTTTCATCAGACTAGACAAACCCAATTCCAGCAACCTTTCTATATATGCTTTAGCCTCCAGTCCCGTAATTATCTGTCTTTGTTGCTCTTCTCTGCACTCTTTCTAGAGTCTCAATATCTTTTTTACATCATGACAACACTCACTTGGAACAGTTCTTTAGGGGTACTCAGAAGAATTCTTAGCTTTGGAAGTGCCTTGGTTCCAATCAGAATCTTTCAGCATAAGAAATATGCACTCTGTCATTGCATTGTGTACCTGTTTACATAAATGCTATTTATGATGAATAATGGGATAGCTATTCAATAGAGAAAGGATGTTCCAATATTCCTAATGTTTTGTAATTGCCTATCAGGCAGGAAAATGCATTCGGTTAACACATTTTTAAGAGCAGTTCAAACACAGTCTTTGATTATAGTGTTTTCTTTTTAAAAAATGACTCTGAAATTGCTTAAAATAATTTTGGTTTCAGAAAAGCTTCCAAAAGCTTTATTTATAATATATTTTTATCCCAAGCTTGCACACTAACCATTATACTGCTCTGAGTTTAATATAGTGTTTATATACTGTGTTTTTGATTCTTTTCTAATCCATTCATATTGTATACCTTGAAAAACAAAAGGGATTTTTTTAAAAAAAAAACACCTCCCATTAAAAAAACAACTTGTCATATCTGGTAGGATTTTTTGTTTCCTTTCTTTAAAGTAAATTTTCCAATTCTGCCTCAAAAAATATTGCCTTGGAAATTTATTTCACCAAGCAGCAAAGAAAGACAATACGAGAAAAATAAAGCATAATAGTCGAGACTATTATATGCTCAAAAGTGGAAAGGTTTGACATTTTCCACAATGGTTGATAAAGGTGATGGAATGTTGTAGATGGCATTGTTCACTTCTTTGAACAGAGGGGAAAAACTCCCAAGATCAGAGGTGGGCTGCTGCATGTTTGGACCGGTTCATCTAAACTGGTTGTTCCAATTCTGCACAGTTTGTAGAACCAGCAAATCAGACCACCAACTGGCCCCACCTGCCCTGTTTTTCAGGCCATTTTCGGCCATTTGTTGGGCTGATTTCAGGCTGTTTTTCCAACCCAAAAACAGCCTGAAAAAGGGCTGAAAAATGCCCAAAAAACCAGGCCATTTTTGGGCCATTTTCATTTATTTATTTATTTATTTATTTATTTTGTCACAACATCATACAAAAAGATTATATAGTATATACACATATAAACATATATAGGAAGAAGAAAAGAAAAACAATAGGACAGGAACGGTAGGCACGTTTGTGCGCTTATGCACGCCCCTTATGGTCCTCTTAGGAATGGGGTGAGGTCAATAGTAGAAAGTTTTTGGTTAAAGCTGTTCAGGCTGTTTTCAGGCCTGGTTTTGATCATTTTTCAGGTGATAATGACCCAAAATGCCCAAAATACAGGCTGTTTTTCAGGTCATTTTCAGGCCGTTTTCCAATCTGTTTTCAGGCTGTTTTATATGGGCTAAAATCACCCCAAAAACAGCCTGAAAATGCCCCCCAAAAAGGCCTGAAATCAGCCAAAAACCATTTTTCAGGCTGTTTTCTGGGCCATTTTCAGGCCGCTTTTTGGTCCAAAAACAGCCAGAAAAACATCCCAAAAAAGATGCCTGCGAGAGGAAGAGAAGCCAGGTGAGCTGGACCCAGACATCTTCCAGGTCCCCTCATCTCAGAAGCAGCAATCTCACACTCTTCCCCTCTCTGCTAGCCCCCTTCCTCACATAGGATCTTTCAACAATGGAGAGGGAGAGGGAGAAAGGGGCACCCTTTCTGTGTGCTCCTGTTTCTGCGTGGCATTTTCCACTCAATGCTAGTGGCCACCGCTGCCCCCTTCTCCCTCTCTGTCTCCGCTGCTGGGCAATCCTGTGCGAAGAAGGGGGCTAGCAGAGAGGGGAGAATGCGAGGTTGCTGCTTCTGGGATGAGGGGACCCGGGAAGCATCTGAGTCCAGCTTACCCAGATTCTCTTCTTCTCGCAGCCAGCTTTCCCAGTCTAGCTTGGTGCAGTCTCTCTCTCTCTCTCTCTCCCTCCCTCCCACTCTCTCTATCTTTCTCTTTCTCTCTCTCTCTCTCACACACACACAAACAGGTTGGATCTTTCTTTCCTCCCCCCCCCCCACCGGAGATCCCTGGATTCCTCCCCAACCCTGCCTGTCCATACAGGTACCACCCACACAAGTGATGTAGAGTTTGCCATGCCCATTTAATCACATGACCCCACCCAGCCAGGACCACTCAGCCAAACCCACCCAGCCACACCCAGCCAGCCAGTCATTAGGGCAGAGAACTGGTTGTTAAAAAATTTGGAGCCCACCACTGCCCAAGAGCTATATTTATGGCCGACTGGAAATCCCTTATAGACTTTTGGCATAAAACAGGAAAAATACAGTTTCCTACTTGAAAATCATCACAGATCTGCTGTTAGACCCCTTGCAATTTGAAAACCGAGCAAATAGATCAACAGATGATGCTGTTAATATGGCTCTGCACTACATCCTACAACATCTTGAGTCTCCAAAGACCTATGCAAGGGTCCTCTTTGTAGACTTTAGTTCAGCATTCAATATCATCATTCCAGACACTCTTCTAACTAAGCTAAACCAGCTACAGGTAACGGAACAGACTTGTAAGTGGATCACAAGCTTCCTAACAAACAGGAAGTAGCAGGTGAAGCTAAGCAAGATCACATCAAATACCTGTACAATTAGCACAGGGGCCCCCCAAGGCTGTGTGCTCTCCCCACTTCTCTTCTCTCTGTATACCAATGACTGCATCTCCAACGATCCATCTGTTAAACTACTGAAGTTTGCAGATGACACAACAGTGACTGGTCTCATTCGAGACAATGACGAATCAGCATATAGACGACAGGTCGAACGACTAGCCTTGTGGTGCGACCGAAACAATCTGGAACTGAACACACTCAAAACCGTACAAATGGTGGTAGACTTTAGGAGAAACCCTTCCATACTTGCACCTCTCACAATACTAGTCAACACAGTATCAACAGTAGAAACCTTCAAATTTCTAGGTTCTATCATATCACAAGATCTAAAATGGACAGCTAACATCAAAACCATCATCAAAAAAGGACAACAAAGACTGTTCTTTCTGTGCCAACTCAGAAAGCTCAAACTGCCCAAGGAGCTGCTGATCCAGTTCTACAGAAGAATTATTGAGTCTGTCATTTGCACCTCTATAACTGTCTGGTTTGGTTCTGCAACCCAACAAGAAAGACACAGACTTCAGAGGATAATTAGAATTGCAGAAAAAATAATTGCTACCAACCTGCCTTCCACAGGACCTGTATACTGAGTACCTGTATACTGCAAGAATCAAGAAGAGAGCGTGAAAATATTTACAGATCCCTCACATCCAAGACATAAACTGTTTCAACTCCTACCCTCAAAACGACACTACAGAGCACTGCACACCAGAACAACTAGTCACAAGAACAGTTTTTTCCCGAAGGCCATCACTCTGCTAAACAAATAATTCCCTCAACACTGTTAAACTATTTCCTAAATCTGCACTACTCTTAATCTTCTCATCGTTCCCTTCACCAATCTCTTTCCATTTATGACTGTATGATTGTAACTTTGTTGCTGGTAATCCTTATGATTTATATTGATATTGATTGTTCCTGATTGCTGATTTGAACCCTATGATTATCATTAAGTGTTGTATCATTAAGTGTTAAATTGTACCCTATGACCATCATTTGTGTTGTAAATGTTGTACCTTGATGAAGGTATCTTTTCTTTTATGTACACTGAGAGCATATGCACCAAGACAAATTCCAAGAAGCAATGGGTGGAAACTGATCAAGGAGAGAAGCAACCTAGCACTAAGGAGAAATTTCCTGACAGTTAGAACAATTAATCAGTGGAACAACTTGCTTGCAGAAGTTGTAAATGCTCCAACACTGGAAATTTTTAAGAAAATGTTGGATAGCCATTTGTCTAAAATGGTGTAGGGTTTCCTGCCTTGGCAGGGGGTTGGACTAGAAGACCTCCAAGGTCCCTTCCTACTCTGATATATTATTATTTTTAGTTGGCCAATAAAAATTCTATTCTATTCTATTCTATTCTATTCTATTCTATTCTATTCTATGATCTGCGGTTTGATGATTAGAAAAAAAACCTGCACAATAGAGAAAAAATAGCTTTTTTGTAATCATAAACAAGTGTTGTCATTGTACTTATATTTGCTGCAAAAGAAATCAGAAACTTTATATTCTTTCTTTACTGCTTTTACTCTTAAATAAAAAAACTATTAAAAAATACAGTAACAGTTAAGCTCAGGCTATTACATCAACACATACAATGTTAAATCAAAAGGTTGATGCATATACCCTTTTCACATTTCAAAACTAAGCAATGCATTTTATATAACATGCAAATTGATGTGATGATTATGCAAATTGAAGTGTGTTAATTTAGCATGCCTGATTTATGTAATTTCCAACAGGTGTTTTCATCCTTGCTCCTGCCAAGAAGCAAAGATAGCAAACAAGAATTAAAGGTATTTTTAATTTAATTTATCTTTTTAGTTTAATATGGAAAGATACTTCCTATATCAGGAATAGATAACTTGTAAGGTATCAAGGTCCCGATTTAACATATTTTAGTCGGTCAAGGACCATAATGGGCAAGGCATTTTCACAACCTTTCTGCTGTGGTCATATTCACCAACCTCACACTGAATAAAAATAAATGGAAGAAAGTAAGGAAGAAACATTGACAGAAATACACAAGAACCTAATCAAAAAAAGCTGCAACATTTTTAACATTTGAGAAATCAGATAATATTTGGAACAAGGTGGGTTTCAGCAGGTTCTGACCAGTTCTGAAGAACTGGTAGTGGAAATTTTGAGTAGTTCAGAGAACCGGTAAATACCACCTCTGACTGACCCTGCTCCCATCTATTCTCTGCGTCCCGAGTCTCAGCTGATCAGGAGGAAATGGAAATTTTACAGTAACCTTCCCCTGGAGTGGGGAGGGAATGAAGATTTTACAGTATCCTTCCTCTGGAGTGGGGTGGGAATGGAGATTTTACAGTATCCTTTCCCTGCCACACTCACCAAGCCATGCCCACAGAACAGGTAGTAAAAAATGTTGAATAGTAAATAATAAATAAATAAATAATAAATAAATAAATAATAAATAAATAAATAAATAGTAAATAGTAAAAAAATTTAAAAATTTGCAAGAAGTATTGTAAACAAATTACCTGAATTTATCCTCTTACTAAACAATGGTAAATTTGACATCATATTTGTTTGTGAAACATGGCTAAACTCATCCCTCTCTGACTCTATTATTTCAAACAAAGAATACCAAGTCCTTCGATCAGATCGTGAACACCGCAGAGGTGGTGGAGTAGCTATCTTTTACAAAAAATCACTGAACTTAAAAAATATCCAAGTTGCACATAAACTCTCTCTTCCTGAAACTATTGTATGTGATCTGTCCACCAACACCACACTTAGATTCATACTATGCTACAGAGGCTCCGACTACAACATCGCTCATGCAAATACGTTAACCTCACTATTAACATGGGCTACCTCTTGCCCATATCCTCTCATCTTCCTGGGTGACCTAAATCTACCGTCTATAAACTGGATATCAAATCCATACTACACTATACAACACAGTTACAAACCTAGGTCTTGAACAACTAGTAACTTACAATACTAGACTCATGAACTGCCTCGACCTCATCTTTTGTAATAACACGAACTCAATTTATGGACTACAAGTAAGAGAA